>NW_022681457.1:37761267-38404184 GCF_009764315.1 Trachypithecus francoisi | reverse complement strand
CAATATCCGAATGTAATTAAAAATAACTTATTACACAGTTAAATTTGGTAACACACATTCTCTGAAAACAGAGGAACAAGAGTGTATTAGAGATCTTTGGTTCTTTAGAAGGTATTGAAAGTCAATATAGTATTGAGATAAGGGACAAACATGTTTCTAAGAGCAGGCCATAACCTGTAAAGAGTTGGGTAGATGAGGTGTATTCTTTTCTGTTTATTCATGAACAGTTTGCAGATGGAAATAAAGGAATATCATATTTGTAATATTGACTGATGAGACTGCTAGTTCTCTAATTAAAAAATAGTTCTGGATATGTAGAAATAGCTTCATTTTTGTTAGTAATTTTATGTTTATACCCCTAAAAAAAGCATATTTATTTCCATGAGCCATGACTAAAATCACATAGTCATCTGACTGGATTTCAGCAGTCACTGAAAGTTAACCCCTAGGCCCTGTTCAGAACCATGTTCAAAGCCAATCCAGGGGCTCCGTGCTGATTAAATAAGGGGAGAGGGGGCAGCACGAGGGCCCCCTTCCACCCTGGGGTATTTCTCATGATACTTGTGATGGGCTCTGTGGGAATCTTAGTAATCCTCAGAGATTCCATTAGTGCGTAGCTGGCTTATTTCAAATGAGTAAGTCTCCCTCCTCTGCCATCCCTGTTCCTATGATCGCCACATCAGTATGCTTGTTACATCATACTGAAACCATTTGTTGACAGGCCTGTGTTCCCACTAGATGCCAGTGTGAGTGCTTTGAAAGCAGATACGGGGCCCCATTTATCCTTGATTTTCCAACAAGTATCACAAGTAGTAGGCACTCAAAAATTAATTATTGGAGTGAAAACAAACTTTGGGGAAAGTAGAGCAGAGTCTCAGATGAAGCGTCTGAGAGGCCATTCTAACGCTCTTGATAGGGTGTGGTACATTCTTTACCAAAGAGAAAATGTATGAAAGCACTTTAGAAAGATGCTTGATAAAACTTCTTTTTATTCTGCCACGTTCAATTTCTCAAAACTGTGCCCTGTCCAAGGCCATCAGAGCTTTCTGAATCTCTTTTCTATCTTAGGCAAATGTTTATTTCCAAATGTTCACCATGCCAAGATTGTGTTATCTAATGTGGGCATTCAGAACTCTAGGTAGGTGCTAATAACCTTGTTGCTCTTAAGAACACCAGATCAAAAATTAACAATGTAATCACTAAAATTCCAGAGATAACATCACAATTAGGTCTTCAAAACAACACAGTTCTTTACAGAATCTTCCTTTGCTTCTATACTGCATTTGGTCTGATAAGCACTTGCCAACAAAGACATCATACTAATTACAATTTGTTATACAAAGGGCAGGAAAACTGATAAATGATTCATTGATTATTTTCTTTACAAAATAATTCTTCTGTTCCTGTCCTCACATTACATTTGGATAACAAATGGAGGCTTTAAGTGCTTTCCCAAGGAGTTATTTAGAAAAAATCATGTTGTCAGTATTAATTCTTAGCAACCGTGAGTGCACATACATTTAAAAAAAAAAAAAAAAAAAAAAGGAGGACAAAACGAGTATTTTTGGTTCTTTGTATGTGGAAAAGAATCCCCCTTTAAAAAGTAGAATTGTATAAAATAGTTTTTGGCTTCTCTGTAAGATTTTTCACTCCCAGCCATTCCAAGTTATGTAAGGCACACTTCCTCTCCTCTGTGTCCCCAAATGCTATGCTAGAGAAGGTAAGATGTCTCTTGGCATTTATTCTGGTTTTCTTGTCCTGAAAAGGTCAATACCTGATATGGTAGCTAATTTGTCAAGGGAAAACAGCTGAGCAAGAGCAGGAATTTAGGCAGTGGGGAAATGTGAGCCAGTCCACAGGGTTCTCAGTGAGTAGGAAGGAGTGACCAGGAAGTCTGAGGTGAAGAGGAGTGGGTGGTGATAGAGCCAGGGTCAGGGGGTCCAGATGTTCTCTGGGTGCCTTCTCGTCTCTATTTTCTCCTGGAAAGCGATTTTATGATTCCCAAGTCTGTATAAGAGGCCCAATGATCTCTCCATCTGGACATTTCCCTCATGCATACACCCATGCACCTTATCCATACCATGCCCCAAAGTGATCTTGCATTTTCTTAACCTTTTTCTCATTTTTGTATTCCCATCTCAAAAGGAATGGTATCAGCAGTCGTGTAGGCCAGAGACATTTCTTCATCACCCCGTCTCTTTGTTCTTCCTTAATCCCGTGTATTCTTGAGGATTTTACTTCAAAATGTTTCTGAAATGCATTCTTTTCATCTTCCTTCACTCCAAACCTCATCATCTCTGTTCTGGACAAGTATAATCTCTTCTTGATGGTCTCCCTGCCTTCAGTCTTTTCTCCCACTTTTCCATCCCCTAAAGTGCTGACACAGTGAGTTTTCTATAAAGCAAAGCTAATTATGTCATTCTCCTTGATTAAAAGGCTTCAGTTGCTTTCCAACACTTAAACTAGGGAATCAAATCTGGGATTCTTCACCTTGCATAAGAACATCTTCACAATTTTACCTCTGTTTACATTTCTGGCCTCTTGTCTGCAGGCTGACCCTTTACTTGCATGTTATGTTTGATACACTCAGAATAACTCACAGAACTTCTTTTTGTGCCAGTTATAAATTAGATAGATATTTATTATGGAAGCATGACATGCCAGGCACTCTTCTTCTAGGTCCTAGGGACATAGATGAGGTGCCCTGGTACCTGTTCTTCTGGAACGTCCTTCCAGGCTTCCTTTAATTTCTGTTTACATATGACCTCCTCTGTGTAGTCTTCATGGCCCTCCCAGGTAGAGGCAGCCAGGCCATTGTCCATGCTACCAGAATTTATTACCTCACATACACAACTCTGATGTGGCGTAATACAAATAGGTGTCTTCTTATCTCTTTCCCTCACTCAACTGAGGGTTAAAGTCCTAGACAGAGCCTGTGTCTTATTCATCTCTGTCCTCAGTGTTTAGGGTAATGCCAGGCATGAAGCAGGTGCTTGATAAATATATAAATATTTTCTGAATGAATGATAATATGTGCCCATGATGTATGTCCAGGATAAATCTGCATCATACACACTTGCCCTGGGCACTCTGGAAAAAATACAGGCACATATCATCAGAGGACCCTCCACCACACACACACCTAATGTCAAAGTAATTCCCCAGACTTCTGAATCAAAATAAAATTTATTTAGCTGAAAATAAAAGATAGACATAACTGGAAAGGAGGTTAACGGTGGTTGCCTCAGGGTGGTGAATTTGCAGAGGAAACCTGGGTATATATGCCAGCTATTCCCTTTGCCTGAAATGTCCACTCCAGCCCCTACACATACACACACACACACATGCACACACACACACACTCATGCACACACAGCCTAGTTACCTCTTACCAATCTTTCATATCTCATTTGTATTTCTTTAGGAAACCTTTCCTAACCTTTATCATCACCGATTAAGTGCAGTCTCCTGTCATGTATTCTTAGAGAATCAAATATCTTCCTTTAGTAGCTTTTATCTAGCTATAATTATACTTATTTATATTATTCTTTGATTAATTTCTATTTCTTTTTCCAAACTATAAGTTCAACAGGGCAAGCTCCATGTATGTTACACAGGAGACTCTCAATGCATATTTATTGAATAATAATCAAATGAAACATCTACTTTAATATTCATAATAACCAACCAAGGTGAGCCCTGTTATCATATGCACTTTTCAGAGAAATGGACACAGGTACAATTAAGTAACTTGCCCAAGATTCCACACTCAGGGATGAAACAGTGAGACAGTTACTGGCTTTCTGAATACTGGCTTCCTGTATCACAGAAAACTAATTTAGAGCTATTTTAAAACTTTAAATAAATGAGTTCAGCTTTATTATTCACTGTTGAATGCCTAAGAAAATTATTAATTTTAAGTATGGGTTTAAAAAAATGAGTACATCCATAGAGGGTTTGTCTTTTTTGATCTCTCAGCTCTGATTGGAAATAAGTCAGTATTAGCAGTGTTGTTAAAATCTCCATCACGAAGATCCATGTGGGTGCCTGGAGTCTAGCAATAGAAAAGGTAAGCTTATTTCCTTTTCTAATATATGGTTCTTGTTTAATTCCCAGTGTGTGTTTGAAATAATTTTTAAAAAGTAATCTGATATTTGCAATTTACTGAAACATCTGACAACTGGGTATTGAAGACTTTATTGTTGCATTATTTGAGAGCCTTCCTAAAATCCTAATCCTATTTTTCTTACAGAATGAATGTATTCCTTCATATTAAAAGACACCAAAAAGTAATGGCAGATGAAACGTGGTCACGTTGAGCAGCTGCTCAGAACCTCAGTAAAGTATGGGTCTTGATTACAAAGAGAGATCTATGGATCCCAGTTGATGGGGAGCAGATACATCTTAAGTATAGAGGTCCTCAAGGGTACAACTTGGCTATACGGAGCACATTTTCCAAGGCCACTTGCCGATCCTGCTCTAAACTGCCATTGGACCTGGCCAGAATTAATTAAGATGCATCCCCAGTTTGTATGATACTTAGCCCATTGAAAGAGAAGGTGATGCTGAATAAAAAATGGATTACAAGAGGAGAACTGGAGCCCTCCTCCCACCTCTCAGGGAGAAAGTAAGGACTATTGTTGTTCCCTACTTCCCAAGTTGGGTATGGACAAAATGTAGATGCATGAAGGGGTGCTGGGTATCAGGGAAGAATTGCTTTCTAACTCATTAGGTATCTGAATGCCCAGTTCATCTGCTTGTAGTGGGACCTTGCTATTTTCAAAGCTCATTGAAACTATCCTTAGAACAGTCAGTATTTCTATTCCCTTTCTTTCAGATGGATTCTCTTAATATTACTCAAGCAGCCAACCAGTAAGGAGTAGAGCTCTGAGGAGTCAATTCCCCTACCTGACATGTTGCATCATATTAATGCTGAATTTCAGACGTGAATTATTTTAATGGCCCATTTTATAAGCCATTCATTGTCTGAATTCTTATAAGAATTATCAAGTTTTATTCTTTAACCAGTTAATAAAATTATCTCCAGCTTTTCCAGCTCAGAAGGGGATCGTGGAAAGCTGGTCAGGGCACGTTTGTCCTGTGGGCCAGGGAGATTTCTTTACATCAGGGTGCTGGGAAGGTCTGTTGGTTAGAAATGGGCCCTATGTCAGGAGGCACAAGGTGAAGAGAAAATTTAGTTCAGGGTTTTTTTTTTTTTAACCTGGGAAAGTGCATGATTCTTGCAAACTGCTATAAAAGTACTTGTCATGTGAAATAGTTTAGCCCTAATGAAAACTCCCCAGAATAACAAATAAGGAGATATTTGCAAATGTCATGAAATATCAGAAACCAAAGCAGTGTTTTGCTGTGATGAAATGTCTTAGTACATTATTTATGCATTTTTGTTTTTATTCAGAGCTGCATAGAGACATAGCTGCTTAAAGACATTAACTTTCCCATTCTACTAATTCATTGAGCAGAATAGATTCAAATCACCAGTGTATCAGTCAGCATCTACACAGGAAATAAAAACTACACTAAGTGCTTTAAACAGAGAAAATTTAATACTTGGAATTGGTTACACAGATGATACATGACCTGAAAAGCTAATCGGGGACAGGGGAGGCAATTCAAAGATATATAAGAACAGGAAGCCACTGCCTCTAGGATGTGATATTTCCAGAAACCAGTTACTCAGGTTGGAACAAGGGGAGCCTAGTGGCTGCCTGGCAGAAGCTGGGACCATGAAGGAAAGGGATGTCTAGTGGGAGTGGAGCCCCAGAAGACACAGCTTCTTCCTGCTGGAAATGCCTCCCCAAGGCAGAGGGATAAATACGGGGACTTCTCCCTTTCCTTATCCTACAGTTTTCTGCTAGTACCCATGATTGTCAAAACTATTGGAAGCTAGTTGTCAAGGGAGCCCCCCAAATGGTGTTTCCTGTGATTGACAGCAGCATAGAGGAAGGGAGGGAAATGGATTTAAGGCTACATAGGCAAATGGCCAACTAGCACACGTGCTGACCTACAGTATCCTGTCTATGGCAAATATCAAGTGCATTATTTTTGTGCTATTAGTTTTGAAGTTCAGTTCACTTCTTCTTTTCCTTAGCTTATATTTCTGAGTAACTTTGATTGATCCATCCCTTGTGTTCTATGTAGCACAAAGACACTGAAGTTTTCTGTGGTGGAAAAGCAGAAGCCAACAAAACATGAAAGGGAGTAGATAGGTGGGGAAGGGATCATACACTTTGTTTGGATATGGCTACATTAAAAAAAAAACTAGGTAGAATGTTTCATTTTTTTAAGTTGTATTTCTTTGGACAGATCCTATTAAAAAAAACAAACTACTTGTGGCTACTAAGCATTCACTGGGTCTATCATTCTCTTTTAGTTTGTCTTTAGGGGTATATGCAATACAAAGAGGAATGGGATCTAGGCTGAGATCCGGTCTAGTCAGGAGCAGACTGGCTGGGTGTAAAAATGGAAAAGAAGAAACATGTGCTCTCTATGTTCATCATCCCTGTGTCCTACCTTCCTCTCCTTTGGGTTTATGCCAGGTCTCACAGGGAGAGCTCCCCTAGTGCCCTCTTTACTCTCCTCAAGGCCTGGTGGATCCTAACTGATGGATGTTTATGGAGAGCTGGTGCTGCCACAGCCAGTAGCAGGACCTGTCTGCACCTGTTGGTACCCTGAGCCTCCCACTCACCAATCCCAGCCTCCAGGTTTTTCCAAACACGTGCCACGTCTCTTGATCCATTGTAAGTCATTAGACCTGATTTGAACTGCCTGAGGGACAGGCTCTCCTTTTAACTTCCATTTATTGAGAGCCCATTATGTGCCCAGAACTTGACGGTACACTTTTCCTGGATTATCACATTTAATCCTCACACCAACATCAGGTTACAGATGAAGAGACCAATTTAGAGATTAAATAATTTTCCCAAGGTCACTCAACCAGTAAGCCTAGAAGTGGGATTTGGACCTGATTCGTTGTGTGCAAGCATATACTGCATCATACTGCCCAGGGCCATGATGGGCAGCAGAATGCAGGCTCCTCCACATGTTCGCCAGACTCTCAACATCTAGAGAACTTTGCCCTTTAACCAGGCATCTCAAAGCCACAGTCACAGCTCTGGACACATAGGCGCTGAGGAGAACTGATCGAGCAGTAATGTCTCCATGGGGACCAGTCAGCCAGCAACAGTGTACACACTCACTGTGTACTGACCAGGACTCAGACAATATTTTCTGCCAATCCCTGGACTCCTAATTAGCCTTCCATCTCCCAAAGTGAGTCAGTGTCAGGTAATCAAACATGTCTCTTTCCTTGTCTCCTCTCATTTAAGGGACTGTAGCTAGCTCCTACAGCTTATTCTGTACTACCCATCGGGTCTAACATAAAGTCATTCTAAGAATAATCCACCCAAACTGGCCTTCATATCTGGTGTCTGGAATATAGCAGAAATCTTTTCATTCAGTGTTAAAGCATTGCATCATTCAACGAACTGACTGCAAATGGACACACAGTCTAACCTAAAGGTTATCGATTAGTAGGTAAATGCAAAAATTCTATTAGTTTTCAGACCTGGGGTTTATGACATTCATTTAAAATGAAACCAAAATCCTATACAGAAATAGGAAAAGCACCATGGATAGATTCACTTTTAACAGCATCCACTTATCTATTACACAAGGGCCAAGAAGACAGTAGTTTCTATATCATGTAGTTACTTTTTATTCCTGTTCATTGACTTTGACAAAGACAGTAAATAGCATACACAGAATAGACACATTTTGAAGAAATATTAAAACACTGATTAATGTCACATTAAGAAGTGTAAAGTCCCTTGGGTAGAGGGAGAAAAATTAAAATGCCTTTGGTTCTTAATGAAACTGCACCAGGCTTATATAAATCTAAAATCCTTACTTTAACCTGAGTTTAAAATAATGGGCTAACTTGACAGTGCTTTACAAATCCTAGCAACGAACATTATCATTTATTACCAGAATGAGTGATAATAGGAGTAGCAGAGAGTTAGTGCATATTGGGAAGTGTCCAAAGAGTTTAGCAAGACAATATTTCTTTTTCACAATACAAAGATAAAACAGTCGTAAAACTGAGAGTTCATTTCATTCACTTGGAGGAGAAGGGCAGGTGGGTGTTCTGGTTAAACAGATTGCAACCCTGTTCTATAGGAGCGTAAAGGAGAATGAAGAAACACAAGAGGTAATATTCACTCTGCAGTGCAAGAAGGTACATGGATTTAAAGTCCATCACAGTAATTAAATTTCAATGTTGACACAGTACATCTCAACATTCAGAGTTCTAAATATAGTTTACACAGTGCCTGTGAGCAAAATGCAATGCACATGAATATTTATCTCTGTAGTGAAGCTGCTTCTGCCACATGCTCTGAAAAGAAGGGTTGAGATTAGGACAGACCAAAACAGAGCCCACAGAATTTGATGATAATCATTTCAAAATAGTTGAAATGAGCCCATGGCCTCATCAGAGGCAGTGATTTTAAGCATTTTTGGTTGCAGAACCCTTTGCACAAATGAAATCTAATTAGAAACTAAATATTTGAAATGGATTGAAGTGAGATAGGTCAGTTCATTTTTGCAGGAGGCAGGGTATTCCAGGCCAGTGACTTCTCAATGCCACAGACTTTGAGATGCATAATCTAAGACTATTCTTTTAACCAATAAATAAGTAAAATAAAAATCTACTGGGTATTTGATTGATTTTAGGGTACTAACAGATGGTAGCGAGCTATGTATTTCAAAGGAAGGGCTTATGGAATGGGTTGGTTATGATAGGGAAGAGCAGTAAGATTCGATGAAATAAATGCTAAAATAAATGTTATTCACTTTCTGCCACATGAAGATACTGTTTTCTTTCATATTATTCCTGGGCCCTCAATTGTGGATCTGGTTCCAGCATGAACTGTGCATCTACTCTGTGTTTGCCCCTCCACCCAGTCGTCCAACTATGCCTTGGCGGTGGTGTCTGCACTTAGGCTCTTCACCTCTCTGGAAGTGCCCGGGACTGCAAGGTGTTGTTCTTCCTCTTATGCCTAACATGTTTCTCCACATTTAGCCCTGATTTCCTTAAGCATATTTATAGTTTTGTTTTGTTTTTTGAGAAGGTGTGTCACTCTGTTGCCCAGGCTGGAGTGCAAAGGGCGTGATCTTGGCTCACCGCAACCTCCACCACCCAGGTTCAAGAGATTCTCCTGTCTCAGAACCCCGAGTAGCTGGGATGACAGGTGCGTGCCACCACATCCGGCTAATTTTTTTGTATTCTTAGTAGAGATGGGGTTTCACCATGTTGGCCAGATGGTCTCGACCATCTGACCTCAGGTGGTCCGCCTGCCTTGACCTCCCAAAATGCTGGGAATACAGGCGTGAGCCACCATGCCCGGCCAAGCATATTTATAGTTTTTAAGTCAGCTTAGGTTACACATGCTGTGGTAAAAATCCCAAGTCCTCAAGGACTTAGCTTATTTCTTGCTTGTACTGCGTTATCATAATGGGTTGAGTAGATGTCCTCTTCACTCTGGGACCCAGGCTAACACTCATATTTGGGACATTGCTGGCCTTGTGACAGAGAAAAAGCCCCATGTGGCAGTATATTACAGAAGGCCTCTGAAATGTTCTGCTGGGAAGTAGCATATATCAGTTCTGCCCACATACCATTGGACAAAATAGGTCAACTGGTCTTTGAGAAAGCTCAATTCAACCATTTCAGCTTAGTTTCTTTTGTTGCATGATTTCAGTGGTGGATACCATATTTCTTTAGAGCTAGCATGACTCATGCCAGTTTCCATTGAGAGCCTTATATGTTTCTCTTTTAGATCTTGTTTCTCCTATTAGAATTGCTCACTAAGTAATTTCATATCTGAAGCTGCTACTAGCATTTAAGATATTGGAAAATCAGAGATACCTAATGTGTCCTGAACAAAAATACTGCTATGCCTTAATGCTGCTGACTCTCCCAAGAGGATGTTTTCGTGGAACCCTACAATTATGAAATCATGGCTTTAAAAAACATTTGCGGTACACATTAAGATTGACAGACATGATTTGCAGCAGGAGGAATTGGGCTGTGCATCACAGATGCTTATTAGTGAATTCATGGATCAACAGGCTCACAACATATTCATTCATTCAGCATTTATTCTGAACCAAGCAAGCACTGTTTCAGATCAAATCCTACTGTCATGTAGTTTACAAATACAATCCAACCTGGGATAGATATTTGACATCATAAATAACATATTCAACATCTGACATCATCTCAACTGCTCCACTGATCCCAGCTCCACCATTTACTACCTATAAGACCTTGGGCAAGTTATCCAGCTTCTATAATACCCCCCCATACATAAGATACAGATAATAAAGGCAATTACCTCATAAGTCTGTGGTGAGGATTTCCTGAAATAGTGAAAAGTACTTAATTGTGCCTGGAGCTAAGTAAGTGCCCAAAAAAATTCGTCATGGTCCTCATCACCACCATGATCAGATTACATATTAGAGTGGTGGTGAGGAACAGAATTGGGCTTTGTAGAATTTTACCTGAAAAAAATATGGAGGTCTTTGTTGAAGAAGCTTAAGATGGGTCAACAGTGTTATGAAGCTGTTTAAAAAGCTGAAGTCACCTTAAGTAGTTGATGAAAAATATCATATTGTAGGAAAATTAATTCTACTTCAGTCTTCTCTGATCAAAATTAACCTAGAATATAGAAATATGATTTTGGTGTGAGACATTCATTTCTGAAAAAGAAAGAGTACCTATTATACATAGTTCCTATAAAGATGAGTTCCTGGCATTATACAGCACAGGCACTCTTTCATTTTTGTTAAATCGTTATACAGTGGCAGGCACTCTTTCGTTTTTTTTTTTTTAAATCACTAGAAGTCATGACATATTTCAGCCTTAGTTTCTTCTAGGAATTTTTCAAACAACTGTTGGGCAATCCTACAGAGATGTTTTATAATGCCCTTCAGAATGTCAAAAGGACTTATTCCAATCCCTAATTTCCTGCTGATCTTTACCATCTGTTACTTTGACCTTTTCATCAAAGGCTCCTCAAGCTGCTGGAAGCCCTGCATGTTAACACCCAGTGGAATATTCTTCCTGGGTTTCTTCGCCTCAGTCTCAGCACTATCACTTGCATACATTTTGTTGGCCATTATGGTTTCAAACAGTTCACTAGAACACAAAAATATATATGGCAGAAAGAAAGGCTCCTGAGGGGTACATAACAAACATTGCTGAAGGCTTTCAACTGAATATGGTACAGTAGAGTATTCACTGGCTGAGAACATTTGCCATATGGGGCACAAACATTTGCTGCCTGACAGCATCCAGTACCGTCTCCCATATCAGCTCCTCATTGGCTCACAGTATGCTGGCACTTTGAGTATCCGAAAAATTATATATTAACAGTTTGTGCTAATGAACTGTTCTATAGATAATTCTTTTGAGAAACTATTACATACACAAATAGTATTGTAACAACCCAGCCCGCAAGGGTAGTATTAAATGGTACATGGGTTCAAATTTAGTAGCACTTTAAGAGAAATAGAAATAAAGTGTTGTCTGCTTAGAAGATAACCACGTGATGAGAGAAATAGGAAAGAGTCAAAGCAACTAGGAGTGCGAACATCCAAAAGAAAACACAATTCACTTGATAACTGCTTCCAAGCAAAAAGGAAAGCTGACTTACATTGTTCCAGAGGGCAGAGGGGGGAACAAAAACTGGGTAAGAAGAAAGCATATTTTTGTTCCACTTGAGAAAATATTTTTAATATTTAATGCTGTCCCAAAAAAGGAATAGTTTACATTCTGTGATAATGAACTCCTTATCAGTAGAGGTAGTAAATGTGGATGGCCATTTGTTAAGGGGTTTATGCATTGAGTATTGTGGTGGTTTATAAACAGTGGCCAAAAATTCTTTGACATTCCTTCTATAGAGATGTGTATGTACCCCCCTCTTAAATCTATGTGGGATTGTAATTGCTTTAATTAATTAAAGATGAGGAAGTGACACTATGTGATTTCCAAGGCTGGGTCATGAATGTCTATATGATGTCCACCTAATTTCTTAGAATTCTTACTTTTCAGATGCTCTGCCTCAGAACCCAGCCACCATGCTGTGATAAATTGAAGCCACATGGAAAGACTGCATGTGGGAGGCACGACTCAAATTAGATTTGAACTTTCATTTATATCCATTGTGTCACTGGAAAAATTAGAAATAAATTAAGTTCTACTAAAATCTAATATCCTAATTGTCTACGGCACCATCATTCAACTGCATGTCAGACTCAACATGTGAAACCTTCTCTTTGAGTACTGTGAAACATATTCTAAATTAAATGGTCGAGTCAAACTGGTTTATATATGTATTATATTATTTAGTTTTGACTTATCAATTAGCCCTCTCAAAATGGACAAGGGGCATAAAGAGATTTCTGCAAAGAAACCATAGACTAACTAAAAAATAGGGCAAGCACACAGACACAAGAAACTGTCAGAGCTGACATATCTCACAGGGCAAGTTTCTAGCTAGCCACAGTATCAGAGTAAAAACTGTGATGATTTGATCTCATCAGAACTAACTCAATGATTTAGAAATTACCCAGGAGACTATTGGAAGTGCAGATTTACACCCAATATATGATTGACCCTTATCCAAAGAGTTATTGTGCTTATTATATTAATGATGATAGTACATATGTACATATTTGTAACTAATAAATAAAATTAGAAGGTTGAAAAATATGAAATTGCCAATGTTCAAGTATTTTTGACCCATGTCAATTTCATATGGTTCAAACTAATTTGTTGAAGTTAAATGCTCAAAAATTATCTACTTTGGAGTGAGTACAGTAAAAATGTCCATGCAGACTATTGGTTTTAGGAATAAGACACTTGATAAGCATGAATTTAGTGAGTGCTTAGGAAACTGTTTACCTTTGCTCCCCAGCTGTGTATATATGTGAACACAGACACATGATATGTTACAAAATTATTGCTTTCCTTGTCTGGTGATAATTTTATTATAACACATGCACTCTTTCCAACTGGGGTGGCTCCTAGCACCCAGATAGATTATGAAACACTAACTTGAATGACAATAATTATTCTTCGCCTGACTCCATCCTGCAGTGATGTATCTAGAAAATCAACATTCCTTAGTAAAAAACAAGGCTTTAAAAAGAATGATTTTTATGGGAGCTGGTGGTTATAGAGAATTTTAGTGCCAATAAAAAGAAGATGAGGATTACTTGTTCCTTTGAGGCCGTGAGGTAATTAAAAAACAATATTTAGTGGGTTTTAGAACACCTATTTCCATGAAATCTCAGCACTAAACAATTTAGGGAAATCAGAATCGATAAATCACCTGAACAGATCAGAAAAAAATGGATAAAGCAACCATAATTCTATGCTACCTCCACCCCCTCCAGATCCATTAAATTATTTCAACTTCTTGGCATAAGATCCCATAACATAATACTCCAAAGCATGTGTCTTGCTTTGGTGCTTGTCAAAATTAGTGTCTGAAAGACTGTACAGGGAATGCTTTTCCATTCAAGGGACAGTTGCCTATTGAAGCCCCTCTCCCAAATGACTCAGAAATGTACTCATCCTGCACATGCAATATCAACTCTCTCTTATCAGCTAAGATTATTCTGTTTCACGGCACCATATCTAAAATAGATTTATGCCTTAAAGTAAAAAGAGATCATGAGCTTATTTGTTTATTTGTTCTTTCAGTCATTGATTCATTCAACAAGTATTCACGTGACTACCACAAGCCACGCAGTGCTGAAGACACAGAGGAGTACAGCAATTTGCAACCTGGGGCTAAGGGGCTACCAAAAAGTTAGAATTCCAAACACCAGGTGAATTTGGTTCCCTAAGATAACATAAAAATGTGAGAAGAATAAAACAGGTTGTTGAAAACTAATGTATTCTGGCACTTTTGTTTTTCTCAATAATTTACACATACACACTGGCTCCTTCAGGAGCTATCCCCAAGTTAAAGTCATGTGACAGAAAACCCAGAAAGAGCAAGAGGCAGAAAGGGTAGGCCTAGTGAAAGGGAGAGAGTAGCAGCAATTTCCAAACTCCCTGGGATTCAATGTCCCCAACAAAGTGAAGAGTGGACATGAATCTGTCAAAAGAATGTGAGAACAACCTGTAAGAGCCTCCTACAAGCCAAAGATGGGACAATTTGAGCATCAACAGGGATGATAAGTGCAATAGACTGAAATACTTCAATAAATTTTAAATCCTTGTGTTCTTCATGATACTAAAAAATTATTGAGTACTGAGAGATACTGCAGGGAACTAATGATAACTTTGAAAACTGTAAATAAAAGAATCAAGAGTTTATCCTCCCTTGGCTACACTAGTTGTACTACTGGTCACCAAAGAATATAAAGGAGGACATTTTTATTATAAAAATAGCACATCTAATAAATGATGATGAAGGCATGAGAAAATAAGAATACCACTATTTTGTAATCTCTAATAAACTAATGGATTTAGACATTGAACATTAATGGCTAGCACTTCAAAAAGAGATAAAGCATATAGTGTGCTTTTTATTAAGTAGAACAGACCACATATATGAATGTCTTATCAAGAAAACCCACAAAAATCTAATATAACAAAACCTCTAGATCCAACTACTAAGTATAGTAAATAAGAGACCAAAGAATATATTAAGCTATATCGTGGGATGTAATCAGCAAAAACTAGACTGTGAGAAGCTACAGGACAAACAATCAATTTTTTTCCTTGCAGTTTGACAAATGAACTGCAAGAAGAAAAAAAGAAAAGGAGAGGAGTACCCATATATTTTAAAAAGTCTCAAGATAAATCAATCTACGGACAAGCAATGTATGTATTTTATTTGAATTATGATTTCTTAAAAAATGTATGATGCATTAGATAATTGCATTGACTGGAGATTTGATGACATTAAGACTTATGGTGAATTGTTTTAGTGTGGGATTGGTATTCTACTCATATTAAAAACTATGTTTTTATCTTAGAAAAGTACATAATAAAATATTTTGAAATGAAGTAATATGATATTGGATTTGCCTCAAAAAAACACAGGTGGGAGAAGGGTTGGGAAGATGTGACTGACAATGAAGATAGGGCTGCAGAGTCCAATGAGTTGGTATTTTCTGGAGCTGGTGATCGATGTGTAGAGGTTTCTTTTATATTATTCTGTTTATATTTGCGTATGTTTGGATTTCTCCCCTCTCCACAATAAAAAGCAAAAAGAAAACAAATTAATGGACATATGAATTCATGTATCCAAAAGATCCGCAGGACTGGCTAATTTAGATTCTTTCAGATTTTCCAGTGAAGTTACCAGACGTATCATAGTCTGGTTTTCTCAGATCCAAAGCTATACCCAACGTAAAGCATATGAATATATGTAAGCATGATAGAATGAAAATAGAAACTCCCTCTTGCTCTCTCCCTCAGTGCATTTGTGTAGAATATATGTATGTCCACACACACACAAATTTGTGTATGCATAGGTATATCCTCAGACGCTTCTTATTTATATTCTGCTTGAAACTGTTTTTAGCCTTGTTGGAGTAGGCATCTCAGGCTGACAACAAATAAACCAATATTTCAATTAGCACAAAAACACATATCAGATTACATACCAGATAAATGATCCTGGTGGCATGGGTAGGTAGTGTATGTAAAATGTGTCCATGTGAATGAGCATACAGATGCTGTGCCTTAAAGATTAAGGGAATTCTACACTATCAAATATCTGTGTCTAGGTTGATTTTAGCCTGGAGAAAATGCACTCGACTTAGAAATTCCATACTTTAGAGTAGCTCCCAGTTTCCTGGGGCTAATCTTTAATACTGAATAGATAAAATCTTCTCCAATCCAACAAATCAAGCAATAAAAAGATGGTTCAGCTACTTTTCATATCAAAGGTCAAAGAATCCATCTTAATACTCTACTATGAAATGCTAGCCTGATGAAATTAAAACAAGACAACACAAGCAAACAAACAAAAACCCCAAACTCCTGAAAAGTAACGAAGTCCAGATTATAATATAATGACCTCTTGCATCTGATTGTTTACTACATCTAGTTGTTTACATAAAATAGAAGTCCTTATAGACCTCTACATTATTTAAGAAAATTAGCATGTTTCAAGAAAGTAGCAGATTATTGCAGATGAAAGTGTTTTACCAATAGGGATTTTATGGGTGGCAAATGTTATTAGATATTCATTAGCATCTGCAAGCCAAATACGTGGCATGTACCTCCCGGAAACACCTCAGCATGGATATTCTAATTTCCACCACTTCAAATGGACAAAAGGGTTTTTATTTAGGCATAGTCAAAGACAAACAAAAAACTAGATAGTAAATTAGGGCAAGTTATTTCTGTTGCTTAAACAATTATCAAGTCCCCATCTGCTGCCTAAGGATAAATGGCAAAAAGAATTGTCTGTCATTGTCATTTTTTGAAATGTGGCAAATGTTGACCGTCTACTTAATTAGTCTGTTGTCTTCATCTACTAAACATATTGAAATTTTATAGGAGATAAATTTAGGGAAAATGGTAAATAGTCTCTTTCTCCAAGTGAACAGAATAAGGACATAAAGAATGATAAAGCTGCCCTCCCAGAACCACTTGCTCCATTAATACAATTCTGCCGGGAATCCCTGATTACAGGGAGGTGGGCTCACAGTTTCCATGACCACTAATGGGAGCAACATGTGCACAATGCTGGGAGGACAGTGCCTTGATGCTCTGAGGGTGTTGCTGCTAAATGTCTCCCCACTTTACCAGAGCTTTGTTTTTGACAAATACTGGTGTGCTGTAATGAACTTTAAGCAACAGCTGGAGGAAGAATACATGCCCAGTTTTCAAGGTCTATAAGAAAATGAATGCTTTTATGACATGATTTATAAATGGTATTATATCTATGAAATTTTAATGCTTTAATTTTGGGCCACATGGCATGAATTAGTGAGCCAAGATACTATCAGGGCTCGTTTTCACAAGAGCAATTTCCACTAAAAGATTAAGAGGCTATAGTTCTTGGTAAAGGTTACCTTCCCAGCAGAAAGAGGCAGTGGCAAGGGAAACCTAGCATGGCATTTTCTACAAAACAATTCCCTTGGAGAAATCAGAAAGCTCTCCATTCAGTAGTCCTGTAATCAAAACAGAGAAATAGGAAGAACAAGTTTTGCCTTGATAGATTTAATAAAGGCAAATTGAATAAAGCAAAACTGATCAAAACAGAGAGACAACATTGAAAAATATTTACATACCACAATTTCCCTTCCTTTTTAAAAATTGTAACCATCATATCTGAATAATTATGCAGCAAGTCTGCAAAGCGAAAGAACTTTACATAAAGCCACGAGGTTAATCTTTGAACCACTGACATGGGTATTTGCTTTGTCTGGCTTAGTTTTGTTTGTTTGTTTCTTCCTTTCTTTTTTCCTTCCTTTCTTTTGTGGTGGGGCAGGACATGTATGTGGTGGCTGCTGTTCAATCAACCAACACTGCATGGTCACTCTGTACTGGACATCATCGGAATGGAGAAGAAATGGCAGATGAAAATTAGACATGCAAATCACTACTTTAGCTATGAGAACCCCCTCATTCCTTATACTTACTGTGAAAATGATTAATCAGGCTCCCCAGAGCTTTTCCTCTGGCATTTTTTTCTGACATGTCATCTGTAGTTTCCAAAATTATTATACAACTTTTATGAAACTAAGTCTACAAGACAAGCTCTAAGGTATAACTGATGTCTCTTTTGTAAGCTGGAGAAATTTGCACAGCCTGTGTCTCAGAAGGCTAATATTTCAGCTCTTCTTGGGGTGTTATTACCTGCATGTGTCTGGCTTCTATAGCACTAGACTGCCAAGATTCCTTGGTCTAACTGCAACAGGGGAAAAGCTATCATCAATTATGGACTGGGAGCAAACAATTAACTTTGAAGGAAGCGATTCAAATGAAAGCCAAATCGCATTTTGGACATTCTGTAACATCAAAACTTCAGTTTATCAGGACATACAAAAACACTTCATTTTCCACAGCGTCTATGGGTGCCATTAAATTCTATCCTTTGGCCTTTCTCTGTGTCTCTGTAAGAATAAAACACTATCATAGAGGAAAACACCCATTGCCAATAACTAATAACTAATTGCCAATAACTAATCATACTGTTTTCCCCTGCATCTGAGAGTCTCTAGGGGAGGAGCAGGGAAATTTTTGAGCAGAGTTGCCTAAGGTTTCCCTAGCTGGCCCTGACTGTACTGGCCACCTGTTCCCTGTTTAGAGAAACCATCCTTTCCCCTCCCCAACCTTCTGTTCCTTGTCTCAGACTAATGATGATATATGGGGTGCTGTGTTCCTCCTAATTATGAAAATTGCTTTCTATTGGTTCCAAGATTTTTATTGGATATCTTCTCAGAATCTTGGCTAGCCTCTGTGCCTTGGGGACCTTAAGTAAAATTAGATCTTAGAGCCCCCATATGGGATCTGACAAACAGCTTTTAACCAGGAGCTCTTACTTAAAAAAGAAAATCTGGTTCTTTATAGAAAAGATGCTAGTTCTCTACCATAAAGCCCACTACACCACCAAGCCTGGGCTTCCATATCTGAAGAAAAGTTCCCAGACCCTGATGCCCAAATATCATCATTGGTAAATACACCATTCACCTTTTCCCTACAGATTTCCTTCAGTATGTTGCTCCTGCAAAATTGGGTGCCTTACCCAAGTTTGTGGACTCACCACCATCTCCCCAACTCCTCATATAAGAAATCTGAGAGTTAATCTTGATGCATTCACTACTCTCATATTTAGTTACCATCAAATCACCTTCCTCATTATCTTCTAACCCAATCTACTCCAATCCACCCACACTCTACTATTTTATTTGAGGATTTCAGGATTTCTTACCTTTAGTACTAATGATTGTGTCTGACACACCGTGAGTGCTCAATGCGTGTTTGGTGAATAAATCAATAATATAATTAATGAATAAAATCTTTTCTATTTTGAGTGGCCACTAAGGGCACAAGAGGATAGGACACCAATTTTCAGGTGCCATTGGAAATCACAAGATGGAGGGAAAACTCAGTTGTTTTATTTTTACAAGGAAACTTAGTATGTTTGTGATAGATGTTGGAAAGGAACTTAAGAATGATTATCTTTCCATTGATGATTAAAATGGATTTCCATTTCTTCTGCATATAAAGATGAACTGTTGCTATGGCTCAAACCAACACATTTCATCACTGGCTTCTCCATGACAACATGTTCTGCATGTTAGAGTCTCTTCCCAGCTATAAAAAATGGATATTTTGGCTGCTTCAAACTGCAATTCCATATTCAGAGTTTCTACTGAAATAACCCAACTATTCAGGTACCTTTGACCTATAGAAGACAGAGCTTAGGTCAACTTCCTTGCCTTAGCATGGGGCTTGAGGAAGACCACACATGGAGGAAGGGCCACCTTCTCAACTAGCCAAGTGAGCTAATCAACTCTGCTGACAAACAAGTGGCAGATCAAAGCCAGATCACCTAACAACCAGTTCTTCCATACACTACTGGTGCTCTTTGATACAATCTATTATTTTCTTCACCAGGTTTACGGAAGCCTTTAACACCTTAGACCCTTTCAGGGGTCTTTCTGGCAGTGTGAATTCTGAAACTTGTAAAAGAAATATCCTCAGGCTTCAACTCCACTGCCTGAGATAGTTCCCAGAGACTTGCACATGCTTCCAGCAGAAGAAACTATGGGCCCTTGAATTTCGGATTAATATAAGGAAGATTGTTTTGAAAACTGGAGCTACTGGCTGGTGGAATGGGCAGCTTCAGGAAGTAGAGAGTTTTTTGTGCCTGAAGATTTCAAAAAGAGGCTGATAATTGCTGCTTAATATATCAGGAAGAGGATTCAGCCATGGAGGTAGGAGTGTAGTATAGATAATAGAAATAGAGATGGTAGATGGTTTAAATTCATCTCTGAGATTCTACGGTCCTAATAGATTCCACTTAAGTGGTGATAAATTCTATGTGCAGACTTAAATAATTGTCAAATGGCTATAAAATATCTAGAAATAAGGATTATAAGACTGTCTCATTTTATATAATCTATTATTTTAGATACACAGTTTAGATAAAAATTCCTAATTTTGAATTTAACACATCATCACTCAGAACTGTGCCATATACCAGGCCCTTAAAGTGTTTATTTAAATAATTTGGCTACTTTGTATTGAATTGTCAAGTTTCCTACTGGGTTATTTCTACTCTCTCTCTTCCATTTTCCATAGATTATAACTTTCACAAAGGCATTTTGCATTATTCATTGCAGCATTTCTAGTATCTAAACAGTCCTTAGCACATAGTAGGTGTTCAAGGAATATTTATTGAATTTTGAACATTTTCTTACCCATAAGACTGGATGAAAAAGACAAAATTTTCTACCCAGAGCAAATATTTTCCTTGCATCCTTCTCTACTGTCCCTGCCAACCCCACTCCTACCCACAATGACTCCAAGGACTTAAAGAACCAAACCACTCATTACTTCCTAGAAGTACAAGGCCAGAGGATAAAAATTAAAATATTAACAGTACAGTGTTTATATCTGCATAAAAAATTCACAAACGGGTTTATTTTTATTTATGTTTTTCCATTTGTCATATTTATTTGTAAAATGAAATGTTATTACACCTATGAGACAAAAAAAAAAAAAAAAAGGAGAAGAAAGGGAGAAGACACTACCTTGGCTACATGTTCATTCAAATTGGACCAACATCTCTATAAACATGGAATCAAAAGGACGTTTTTCCTTTTTCCTGTGTAGGTGTAACACAAACAATGAGAGCTTGGCCACGTGGTCACGCTGAGTTCTGAGAAGAGAAGGAACTATGCACTCAGGTTCCCTGTATCAGGGCAGGGGATTGCTCCCTACTGTGCAATTCACACACAGACCCTGCTCTCTCAGAAATAAGGACACCACTCTGAGTGTTTTTATGTTTGGGATGCTTGCTGCCATATGCCAATCAACAATGAGATTTGTTATGTGGAAGGAAGAGGCAGGACATGCAATGACCCTGGCCTGTCAGCAGGTTTATATCGCTTATGACATTTCAGCAAGTGACTGGATGCTTGTAAGAGGACCCAAAAGGTAGTTCCACTCGCCAGCACTGGTAATCGCGTAAAAAGTGTCTGTAGCAATCAGCAGGTGCCTTGCATGCCCCCTGGAAAACACATGGCTAAGTGACTTCTGAGGTTTGTTCAGCACTGCCTTCAGCACAGATACAACTAAAATGATTAAGCCTATTTCCCCTTGACTCCCCTGGCAACTCACTTCTAATCTCACCACATCGATCACCGGGAAAAGATTATCTACTTCTACAAAACTTTTAGTTAACTTTCTGGGCTATGGTCTGACATCAGCAAAGCTTCTCTTTAACTGATAAGACAAGCAATTTCATTTTCTTCTCTAGTGAGTTTAAGGTATTAAGACACTACCTAAAATTCTTCAGAATGGTATCTTCTTGTCTCCTTGCCAAGCTGTGAGACTAACAACACTTTTGACAAGCTGAAAAATTTCTTAGCTGCCTGCTGTCTCCGCAACAAATTTCCTTCATCAACTAATTCACTAATTTGGGCCTTCTTGAGAACTCAGCTAATTTGTAAGAACAGGTGGCTTATTCCATAAGTGTTCAATAAAGATTCACACATGATTACACATACAGCATTGCCTTAAAAACAAATGAAGAAATGTGTGTATTTATGGAGAAGCTAAAGAGACAGACAAGAGATTCTTCAGTAGCTAACTGTGTGCATCTGGTGATCTGGCAAAATTCTTCCCAGAAACTGGTGGGGGAAGGAAGCAGAAGTAGGTGACATAAGGATATAAAGTCCTGGTCACATGGACAATTAACTATTCTTGGGGAAGCTACCAAGAGGTTATAGATATGAAACAAACAAAAAACTACCAATCACAGCTTCGCTCTTATTTTTTCTCTATTCTTATATTTACCTGGCCTTGAGTTTATTCAGTCATGCAACATTTACTGAGCATTTAATAGCACTTAATACGTGTCAGGCACTGCTTCATTTGCCTAAGTTAACCATCTTCTCTTATTAGAAAAGAGGAAAGGATACGTTATATGGTTAAGAAAATGAATCAGATGCTGTGATATTACTAGGATAGGCAGGAAAAAAGATAGTTCATGTAAAGAATATAAAGTCAATCATTCCCCTATTTGCCTGGACATAAAATATCCAAAAAAAAAAAGAGGAAAAAAAAGGAATGATACCAACAATTCTGAATGACATTTTTGTCAAATTTAAGGAATTGGCTATTTTTCCATGAGGAATATTTAACTTGCTTAAGAAAAAATGCTGAACATCAGAGAAAGCTGGAAGATACAAAGTGATGTTATCATGACATATTTTTCTCAAAAGGGCAATAATTTTTGATAAGTTGATTGCTATAAGAGAGCATAGTAAAATTCACCTTTTTTCTTAATAGGATATTAAATGTTAAAATTTCTTAATTTTCTTAAGTAAGAATTAAGGATTTATGTTGCATAAATCACTACCTTACAAACCACTGGAACCCAACAGTACGAAGTACAGTGAGTAGCACAATAATTTTGAGTTAACATGTACATACCAGGATGATAATAAATTCCATCACTCTTTATATATGATAAGCAAAAAACAGCAACTCAACTCACTCAGGCATAGTTAACCTTTCTTTCCCATTCATAATCCTAGTTATTCTTCAATGATTTGATCCAGGAAAAAGTATTTGCATTTATCATATAAGATAGCAAATACTTCTGGTGCTCAGAAGGTTTAAATTCAACACAGTTCCCTAAAAAAAAAACATGCTTTCTAAAGAAAGAGGATCTATTTCCTACAATCTGTGATAAAATCATGGATGTGAAAATATTTCAACTGGTACAAGGATTACTGTTCCTTATAAGTGCAGAAGTTGCCTTTTTAAAAAAAAGTAGGTGGATGCAGAGGTAGCTCACATTTTTTGGTCCAAGAGTTCCAGCTAAGGTCTAGAAACAGTGAGGGACCACTGAGAGAATTTAATCAAGAGCATGACATTGGAATTGAATTTTGCAGGAAGCCATACCAGAAGCAGGGATAACATTTCAGAAGATATCTTTGTAATTCACTGAAGAAATGACAATTAAAAGGCATCATGAATGGAAAGATGTATACAGATAGGAGATAGAATAGATAATATCTGGTGTAAAATTAAATGTAAAAGATACTTGGATAACTCAGATTTTGGCTTTAGGCCTGGATAGAAGCCTCATCCATTACCAACATTAGCAAAATAAGTCAAAGACCAATTTTGAGAGAGGAAAGGATAAGCTAATTTTGGACAGTTCGCAGTTTTAGTTGTCTAAAAGGGTACTGAAGTAGAGATATCTAGGAGAGCACTGATATTTGAGTCTCAGTAGGCTGGGAATGTGAACAGAAAAGTGGCACCTATGGACATGGGCCTGTATGAAGTCATTCAGAGATTAGGTGTAGAACAGAATTAGGAGAGAACCAAGAAAAAAGTCCTTGGAGACAATGATATTTCTGGGTGAAAAAGGAGATCCAAGAAAGGAAATGAAGAAAGAACAACCAGAGTGGTGTCCCCCAAGGCAAGAGAAGAGAACACTTTGACAAGGAGCTATGTCAAATGCTCCAGAAAAATGAGTAAAAACAAACACAAAAAAGCATCCATAAGCCTTAGCAACATAAGATGTCACTGGCAAGTTTATTCATTTGGTAGTATAAAGAAGTAACTGAGTTAGAAGTAAGTGAAAATTTAGGGAGAAAGACATCGAAGTACATACATCTTTTAAGTAGCTTCCTATGAAGCATAGAAGAGTTTTATCATAGTAAATAGAGGAAGGTATAAGGTTGGAAAAATTTTTTAAAAGAAAAGATGGATTGAATTAAACAACTGCACATGCTGCACGGAGTACAGAGAAACAACTGAAGATGTAAGAGAAAGAAAGGAAAGAGGAGAGGGAGGAAGACAGGGAAGAAGAGAGGGAAGGAAGAAAAATAAGCATCTTTGGTCTAAGGGCAGAAGATCCAAAGTACAGGTGAAGAATTGTCCATTATCATACATACATTTTTAATAGCATTCCATAAAGGTTGATATTTTATAAAGATATTCCATGAAGGTTTAAATGTCTTCTTGATTTAAGATGGACATTATTAGCTCAACAAACATGAGTGCACACTATTCAAAAATGGCTGGATTAACTATCTAAATTAGATCCATTATTTCCATAGTTCAGAGTATAGCTCAGCCCTTCTTTAACTTTGCTGCTTCATTACAGAAAATGGATTAGCTTCGCATCTAGCCTCAGATGGAAAATGATCAGTGATTTAGACTGCCTTGACATGGATGAGATGTCACATAATTTGATTTTTGGAGAGAAAAATAGATGGTAGAAACTGATTTCCTTAATTTTATGAACATCAAATCCAAGAACATAGGAGTTTCATGGCTTAAAAAAAATCTGATGCTAATGGCACAAGTGATAAAATATGGGTCTAATCAAAATGACTCAGTATTGAACAGTAAGCCCTGCAGCACCCAATTACTCAGTGCTGTTTCTAGTGAGAAATATGATATTTGGAGGTATAAAATAACCTGCAGCCATAAGAAATATATATGGTAACAATAAGCAGGAAGAAATTCCCTAACTGCTGTCCTACGAGATCTTAATTGTAGTCCTATTAGGACAGTTAATCATTGGGGGCGTGTTATTTTCAAGCAATCAGATTTTCACATTCAGACTGCACTTCTACTAAAGTTGACTTGCTAATAAAGTTTCATTTGCAACAGCATTAACATGATTTTATTTTGAATGTGTCATTTGATTTGCCTAGGCGTCTTGTTTTGATTTGCCTTGGCCAATTTTGCAGCAGGACAAACAAAGAATTTTCTTTAGTTCTCTCAGCTCACACAAGGTTAATATGGCAGCCCCTGTACTTACTAAATAAGTGACCTGCCATGCTTCTATTAATTCATTTTTGCCAAGCTGAAATCCATTTCAGACTGGAATGTTTTCTCCTCCTTGAATTTACTGAACGTATTTTGTACCAATACAACAAAATATGTCTTGGAAAGAAAACATAATTAGAAAATAGAGAAACCAGCAGGGTTTTTTGTTTTGTTTTGTTTTTGTTGCTTTCCCTTCAAACAAGTGTATGTTTGGGCAGCAAAGACAGCAGTATATGGCCCTTCATTCATTTCCGTAGAGAATAGTGGCTCAACTGCTGAAAAAGGAGTTGTGTTTATTCTGCAAAATGCATATCAGATCCTTTGACAAGCAGTACTCATTAAGGTCTGTTTTGTATGCCATTCGGTATGCCTGGGATGCTTCTACAGACAAGCCATCCCCTGGGGCAGTTTAACCACATTTATTCTTCTCAATTTTCCCCTAGGTTTCTAACTACAAAAGGAAAAATAAATAAATTAAATTAACAAAATCCATTTGGAAAATGAATCTTGTGTAATGGGTTCCAGGAAATGTCTAGTGCCAACATGAATGCAACTAGCATTTCCACTCACACCCAGGATGACTTTGCTTTGATACATGAGCAGAAACACTCTTGGTAAACCTGGGGTTTGAGGCCACAGCTCATTAATGCACCTGGACACGAAGTACTGCACTGCATGTCTGTGTTTCTACCGCGCCTTTCAATGCCTCCTCTCTATGAGTAGAACTTGTCTGCTATTGTTTGGTTGGGTAAAAACTGCCCATGTACGTGGAGAATGGTTGTGTGTGTTGAAGTAGGTGTTAATCCATGCACTGGTTTAATGTAGTCGGGCTCCCGTAGAGATTCCAAATTACAATTCGACTACACAGGGTTTATAGACAACTTTCATGCTGGGAGAGAGATGGTCTGCAAAGGGTGCCAGGAAAAAAGTGCACACATGACATGGAAGCGGGCTTGGGAACAAATCTTTCTGAACATTTCTGTAGTAGGCTTTGGTGTGTTAAAGCAATGTGAAATGCCTAACATGCAAGTCAGTTCAATTACTGGAAGAGATGTGCAGGTGTCCAGGAAAGAGCACCAGACTGCAGTTAGAAGGGCAGGGTTCTAATCATGCCTCTGCTGTGTACCTGTGGTCTGTTCTTGGGCAAGCCACTAGACCTCTCTAAGCCTTACAAATAGGGTATAATAGTACCTGCTTCAAAGGGTGGCTTACAAGATGGAATGACGTAGTAGACAAGGTACTGGCTAATGCCCCCAGTGAGTTAACAGGCATTCTGCTAGGCACTGGGAATATGAAAGAATAAGATATGATTCCCATCTTAAGTTTAAAGTGTTTTCTTCTTTTCTTTAATTTTTAAAACCTCTTTTCCCATGTCATAAGAAATCAACATAGCAATAATCTTATTTTTAACATACAGATGCAACTACTGAAGCACAGGGATAAATAATTATTTGCTCAGGGCAAATATATATGCATTAGAGAGCCGATAGTCCTGACACTGACATGACAATTTCAAGCTTGGGAATTTAGGAAAGCAGGTCCTCCCTTATCACATTCCACAGAATGATTACAAATTTCCACACCCACTCTGGATAGGCTGAAGAATTTTCAAGGTAAATAACTGAAATACACTGTAGGTTCTTGGGAAGCACAATATAAGGACTCACAAGAGATATCTATTTCTCGTAAGTACCAGTATGATTTGATTTAGGCTGTTCAAAGGATATCTCTGAAATACCAAGGGAATTAAAACTACAATATTATTAACTACTTCACATTTGGATATTATTGCATCTGGTGAAGTGGCTACATAGTTGTGCAGCTTTACAATGTTTTATTGTATAAAAGGAAAGAAAATATGACACTTTATAACATTGTTTTGTTAGTTTTAATACATCATTTAGAAACAGTCTTTCACGTTGCTTGAATTTTTCCAGTAAAATGTCATAAGTAAATAACAATTGGTACCCCTCCCTGTTTCTTTGATTATTGTACTCTTGTGGTACCTTACTTTGTCAGTTATATGAAAAGTAAGGGTGTGATTGCTCTCATGAATATGCATAATTTCAAAGCCTATACCAGCTTGCATAGTATATTAAACCTGGTATTGAAATTCCGATCAGATGTATTATGATACTGTGCAACATCAAAACCAAGAATAAGAAGGTCTCATGGCTTTAAAATCATATTGAATTTGATCCAGGCATTTGCTGAAAAAAGGTTACAAAAATACTCTTTTGCTTTCTACATATAGAACAGGAAAGTATTAACATCTTTTTTTCCTCTCCCTTCTTTTTCTGTCCTAGCTTCCTCCCTCCTTCCCTGTCTTCATTCTTTTTTCTTCATTCCTTTCCTTCATTCAACAACTATTTATTAAAGGTAGGATGGCCAACTGTTTGGAATTCACTGGGACAAAGTGAATCCCAAGGATGTGGAATTTTCAGTGGTAAAATGGAGAAATTTCCAAGCAAACTGGGAGGAATTGGGTATAATAATTGAGGACCTATTTTGTGCCGGGTATTATTCTAGGTGCTGAACATTCAGCAATGAATAAAGCAAACTCCCTCTCGTGTAGTATACTTTCCAATGAGAAGAGACAGGAGGCAGAAAAGAAATTCTCACAATGTAAGTGCTAGAAAGAATTAAACCGGGCAAGAGAGAGCGATGGGTAAGGGAAGGGGACTTTACTTTATCTGGGGTGGTTCAACGAAGCCTTTCTGGTTAGGTGACATTTGGCAGGATGTGGAGGAACTGACGGAGTGAGACACTGAGTAGCGCAGGGAAGAGGATCAGAGTCATTGGAAGGGCCCTGGGGCAGAGCTGTACTGGGAGGTCTGGAGGAATAAGAAGGAGGCAGTGTGGCTGGAGCAGAGGGACAGTGAAGATGCTGGAGGTAGGAGATGAGGAACCTGCAGGGCCATTGTAAAGAGTGTGAGCTTTTATTCCGAGTCCCATGGGAAGCCATTGAATGGTTACTTACATTTGGCAGGAAGATTTTGATTGCAGTATAGATAATACACTCTAGAGAGGGAGAGTAGAAGCAGAGAGACTAGCTTGGAGGTTCTTGCCATAGTCCATCTATTATTGGGATGTTTTAACATAAATTACTCTTTACCTGCTAGTTGTTCAGTTCCTTTTCAAAGCTACTATATATATTAGCCCATACCTGACAAACTGTCACTATTTTAGGGTAGAATCTGAGAAATACTTGCTAGTTGATGTCCATCTGTGCTCCAGGGATCCGTATGGCACCTACCATTCACTGTTACCTAATCTGTACTCATCAAAGATGTCCCCTTTGCTTTAAAAACAGAATCTTAGTCAAATATAAATATGTAGTTTACTGACTCGGTTCTAAGTGATAACAAAATATCAATCTATCACTTGAAACAATAACAAAAAAAAATACAACACTGCTCACAATAAAAATATCTGAACAAAGGCTTTTTACTAATCTTATGATAGAGATAATAATTTTGAATTATATGAATGTGCTTTCTTCTCCTGAATTTCTTTGTGCTCACCCCCATATTGTTCCAGGGGCATCTACTTGCCCAGGGAGGATTAGCAGTGCAGGGTAGGACTGCAGAGGCAGTGGGAGTGTTGATAAACATCTTTGAATATCCACAGCTTTGGCACTGGAAACAAGACAGTAGTTTTGAACAACTTGTTCTGTTAGAAATGAAACGAATCATCTAAAACCTGTTAGCCTCAATTAACATAACAAGAACCAGGCCTGAAGCACAAATCTGGCATATCTGTGCTTTTTCTATAATGTAGGAAGGACACTTTTCCTTCCATGTCTACCGAGCTGGGAGGCTTAGTGCCCCAGTAAAAAGGAGATGACTTTGAGGAAGCCCATTCAAGAGAGGAAGAGAAAACGGAAGGACCTGCTATTTTCCAGAGGGATATTCCTGTGGGGAGAAACGAAGACATGGAATTTTCCGAGGGGAGAGAGAAGACACATCTTGATGCCTCCTGGGGGAGAGGGACAATTGTGCTGTGGAAGGAGACCACAGTGGTGGCTCCACCAAAGTAAAATAGCCTGAGGTTAGCTCTCCAAAATCTTTAACGCTTGTGTGGTGTAGAAGGTATCCAGGAGCTTCCTCTGCATTCTAGAAGTCAATAGCAGGAGGACAGTGTTTGGTGAGCTTAAAGGCGTGTGTCCTCAGCTGTTGTCAGCATAGCCAGCCCCCTTAACGCTGACCTAATGGGAGCCCAGCAAAAGGCACAGGCACCATCCATGAGATCAGAGGGACTCCTCCCCTTGGACACTGGACTGAGAGACATCCTCCCACCCTTGTACCCAGCAATCATCTTTGGAAACGGAAATGGGGAGGGGAAGAATTCTGAAAAGGGCAAGAATTTTCTTGCAGGGGAGCCTTTTAAGTGGAATCAAAAATAAGAAACAGAACTGACAAGTTGAACTTTTTCTGCCATAGAGGGGAAGGTAAAAGTTCATCAAAATTAGATCAGTTTCAGAATAATAAAAATGCTGCCACGCCTGTAATCCCAGTACCTTGGGAGGCCGAGGCGGGCTGATCACGAGGTCAGGAGATCGAGACCATCCTGGCTAACATGGTGAAACCCTGTCTCTTCTAAGAAAACAAAAAATTAGCCGGGCGTGATGGCGGGCGCCTGTAGTCCCAGCTACTCAGGAGGCTGAGACAGGAGAGTGGTGTGAACCCGGGAGGCAGAGATTGCAGTGAGTCAAGATTGCGCCGCTGCACTGCACTCCAGCCTGGGCGACAGAGCGAGACTCCATCTCAAAAAAAAAAAAAAAAAAAATGCTACATTGTACTTGTGATTTGAGCCTGGTTTGTTGTCTTTTGATACCACCAATTTGACATCACCAGTGAATCCACCACTAATTTAGCATTTAATCCTGAATCTGGCCTGGCTGTGAAGGTTGTAGTCATTTGCTGTGGGGTTCTTTTGAATTAAGTTCTCTTCAAGGGTGTATCTAGCTTGTTTGACCTATATTACTGAAGGGAGTAAGAATCTTTAAGAAAAAAGAAAATTACAAATACAAAGTAGGTTTAAAAGTAAACAGTTAGAATGAGAAAATAGATCACCATAATTTATCAAAGACTTTTTAATTCAGTTTCTTTTCTTCTATGATCTTTTTACCTCTCACTGGGTCCATGCAAGGGAGAGGCGCTGCCACAAGCTTCACCCACTTTGTGTTCTATCTCAGGTACTCAGTTTATTCCAATAGATTATCCTGTTTTCCACAAGAACCAATACTGCAAGGTTAAGTCTATGACCTAAGTAGGAGCAAACTAGTAGGTAAGAAGAACATGGCCTACTGTCTTGGCATGACTGTCTTTGTTGGAGACAAGGAGCGTGGTCAATTTCATCATAAGCTCACTCTCGTACCTCTTGTCTACTTCTTGGCATCCCTTTCCCCTCTCTGGACTTGGGATGCTTAACGGATCCTTCTTGTACATAATGGGGGAAATGACAACTAATCTCTACTGCTAAAGGTATTAGGAACATTTACTGTCTATTAGCCAAAGTAGCTTTAGAGGGGCAGAAGGGAGAAATAACCTGCACTGAGCACTCTCATATATGCTAGGCTAAGAACTATTCTATGGGCTTTACTTGATTTTTCGATGGAGAAAGACTTTGTGTTTCATATATTTTCACAATAAAATCAAACAAAACATATTATGGAACAGCTAAACAACACAGTTTTCTCCACCGGGTAAATTAAGACAATATATGTGAAGTACTTTGTAACTGTACCATGCTAAATAAATGTAAAATAACCTTATTATTGTTATTGTTGTTATTATTTCCACTGTTTGGGAGCATGAGAGTTAAACTGTTTCTAAATACCTGACTTTGTCATCAGGCTGCTGCTGATTTGAAATTCCAAGTATTATCTTCCTTTGAGAAATACTGAAGAAAATTGTATGGGTGAAAAGAGCAACATTTTAAAGAAAGTGTCAAGAGCAATCAGCATGACTTCTTGGGATACCTCCCAATTTTCCAGAGAGAAGACACATCAGGCACCTGCCTCTCCCAGTTTGTCCCGTTGTTAGCACTTGTAAAGTGAGGCAGATTTCGAAATAAATACAATGCAGATTTAATTTCACCTCTGGCTCAAGGCCTAATATCCCTTCCTCCCTTTCCCCGTGTCTCTGTCTGCCTGGTTGAGTAAGAGGGTTGCGAAACAAGATTGAAAACTGATTGATTTCCCATTCTGATACAGCTATAGTGCCGGTTGTATTATTCTTTAGTGGTGTTAGTTAAATATTTAGTGGAACCTTAAGTGAAAAATTCTGTCTGTGTAATGTAAACATATTGTTAGGTTGCCTGAAAGGGTCACATTTCAATTAAACTGAATGACAGGAGTGTGGATAGTGCCTTCTCAGGATTCCAGAAAGATGCCATCAGTAAAAGCCCCACAGAGCAATGGGGCTCCTATGTCTCCCTTCTATGTGCAGACCAAGTGTATTAATATTTGTGACGAGAAAGCTGGTCTGACACCACATGAGGGCTTGGTCTCTTCATCTGCCTATCTGATGAGCAGTTTAGATTTTTCAAAAATTCTAACTTGAGAATTGTCTCTCTGACCTTTATTGTACAAATATTGATACAGTCTATAATCTCCAACAGATCTGGATCATCTATTAAACAAACGTTTGCAAACATTATCATAGTAATATATTTACTTTTACAAGGCACAATGAAAGACAATGGGTAGATGTTGCAGACAAGCACATTTTGCCTCAAAGAGTAAAAATAATTTAAATGATTCTCCACATAGGCAGACCAACTTGGGAGGTTGTGGACAGACGTTTGGCTCTGGGTGTTTTTAAATAAAGTGAGGTTTCTACCCGTCAGAGACAGTAGCTCTCAAGTGGGTGACAGTGGCTATTAAGTGGGTGTTGATGATGTAGAGAGACAGTGTGCCTAGTTACCACCACGTCATCCTGCATTTGTCCCCACTATATCATTCCCATTGCCACTATGCTAGTTCAAGCCCTGCTTTTAATTTTCCTGAACTATGTAAACATTGTCTTTGCTTATATCCTTGTCTATCATCTCAGCTTCTTACATTCTGTCCTCCACTATGACACTGAGCGATCCTCCCCCCGTTTTATAGCGATGAAACTCACATACCATATAATTCACTCATTTAAAGTGAGTTCAGTGCATTTTGTTATTATTCACTGCATTGTGCATCTATCACCACAATATAATTTTAGAACATTTTCATCAGCCCAAGGAGAAACACTGTCCCCATTTATGGTCATTTCTTATTCCTGCTCCTACTCCCTTGTCCCAGTCCCAGGAAACAACTAAGCTACTACCTCCATAGATGTGCCTATTCTGGACATTTCATATAAATAGAATTATATAATATTTGGTCTTTTGTGACTGGCTTGCTTCACTTAGAATGTTTCCAAGATTCATATATGTTGTACCATGTATCTGTATTTATGATTGTTGAATAATATCATATTGTATGGATCTCACACATTTTTTAATCCATTAATCAGTTGACAGACATGTAGGTTCCTTCCACGCTTTGATTATAAAAATAATGCTTCTATGAAAATACATGTAAAAGTTTTCGTGTGGATGTGTTTTTATTTTTCTCAAAGTGAAATTACTGAATCATATGTGGCCTCTATGTTTAATATTTTAAGGAACTGCTAGACTATGTTTCAAAACAGCTATACCATTTTGATTCCCTATCAGCAATGTATGAGGATTCCAGTTTCTCCATTTTTGCCAATAATTTTTATTATCTACCATTTTGACAGTAGCCATCAAGTGGGTATGAAGTGGTATCTCATTGTGGTTTGATTTGCATTTTTCAGATTTCTAATGGTGTTGAGCATCTTTTCATGTATTTATTGGCCATTTATATATCTTCTTTGGAGAGGGGTCAACTAAAATCCTTAGACAAATTTTTAAATTACATTGTAATAATTATTTATGTATTCTATATATGAGTCCTTTATCTGATATATAATTTGAAAATATATTCTCCCATTCTGTTAGTTGATTTTCCCTTGTCTTTTTAAAACATTCACAACTAAACTATTACTGACTATAGTAGCCTATTGGACTATCAAACGCCATGTCTTATTCATTCTTTCTGTTTTTTTTTTTTTTGTACCCATTAAACATCCCCACTTCCCCACAACCCTCCCACTATCCTTCCTAGCCTCTAGTAACCATCCTTCTACTCTCTATCTCCGTGAAATCTATGCCTTTGGTTTCTAGATCTCACAAATAAGTGATAGAACAGGCAATATTTGTCTTTCTGTGCTTATTTTGCTTAGCATAATGACCTCCAGTTCCATCCATGTTGCTGCAAATGACAGGATCTCATTTTTTTGAATGGCTGAACAGTACACTATTGTGTATAAGTACCACATTTTCTTTATCCATTAATCCGTTGATGGACACTTAGGTTGCTTCCAAGTTTTGGCTTCCAAATTTTGGCTTCCAAGGTTTTGCTGCAACAAACTTGGGAAAGCAGTCATCTCTTTGATTTACTGATTTCCTTTCTGTTGGTTATATACCCAGAAGTGGGATTGCTGGATCGTACAGTAGCTCTATATTTAGTTTTTTGAGGAACGTTCAAACTGTTCTCCACAGTGATTGTACTAATTTACATTCCCACCAACAATGTGCAAGGGTTTCCTTCCCTCCACATCTTCAGCAACGTTTGCAATTCCCTGTCTTTTGGATACAAGCCATTTTAAGTGGGGTGACATGATATCTCATTGTAGTTTTGATTTGCACTTTTCTGATGATCAGTGATGCTGAGCACTGCTTCATATTCCTGTTTGCCATTTGCATGTCTTCTTTTGAGAAATATCTATTCAAATATTTTGCCCATTTTTTAATTCAGCTCCTTATATATTCTGGTTATTAATCTCTTGTCAGATGGGTAGTTTGCAAGTATTTTCTCCCATTCTGTGGGTTGTTGCTTCACTTCATTAATTGTTTCTTTTGCTATGCAGAGCTTTTTAACTTGGTGTGATCCCATTTGTCTACTTTTGTTTTGGTTGCCTCTAATTTTGGGGTATTTCAATAAAATTTCGCCTGAACCAATGTCCTGAAGAGTTTCTCCAATGTTTTCTTGTAGTAGTTTTATAGTTTCCGGTCTTAGACTTAAGTCTTAAATCCATTTTGATTTGATTTTTGTATATGGTGAGAGAGAGGGGGGGTCTAGTTTTATTCTTTTGCATATGGATATCCAGTTTTCCCAGCACCATTTATTGAAGAGATGGTCTTTTCCCCAGTGCATGATCTTGGTTCCTTTATCAAAATGTGTTCACTGTAGGTGCGTGGATTTGTTTCTGGGTTCTCTATGCTTTATAGGGGCTGCATTACATGTCACTTACTTCTTTTCCCTTGCTGCTTTTAGGATCCTTATGCTATCCTTGACCTTTGGGAGTTTGATTATTAAATGTCCTGAGACATTATTAAATGTGTCACAGTTGCTGTGATTTCCCTATCGCCAGCACACAGTAGTACTCTCCACCATGCTAACACTGCTGGGGGATGGGAGAGAGGCGGTATCAGCAATTCAAGGCTGTTTTTCCTGCCTCTTCAGTGCCTCTAGAAATTGACATGAAGTTAAAACCAGGAACTGTATACTGCGAATGCTCACTTGAGTTTTGGTCCTTATGAAGGTGCTTTTTGTGTGTACATAGTTGTTAAATTAGTGTACTTGTGTGGGGATGATCATTGGAGACTTCTACTCCACCTTGCTCCACCCCAAGTCCTGATTTTTCATTTTCTTGATGGTATCCTTTGAAGGACAAAGGTTTTTAATTTTGATAAAGTCTAATGTATCTATTGTTCTTTATTGTTGTTGCTTATGCTTCTGGTGTCAAATGTAAAAAGTATTGCCTAATCCATGATCATGAAAATTTACTCTTCTGTTTTCCTGTAGGAGTTTTAAAATCCTCCATTGAAGCCTACAATTCACTTTGCTAATTTTGGAGGGTTGTGTGAGGTATGGGTTCAACTTCATTCTTTTGCATTTACATGTGCAGTTGTCCTAATATCATTTGTTGGAAGGGTGATTTCTCTTACACATAAGTCTAAAGATTCATTGCACTTCATATTCAAAATTCTTCAGTAGCTTCCAGTCATCTATGGCAGTGGTTTCTAGATTTGGCCTTCTTGAACTAGCAAAGTGTAAAATTAACAATTTTGGAAGACTTACCTAGGGTTACAAACTTTTCATTACTCCAAGTAAAGAGAGCAAAAGGAAAAAGATATATCATCTATACATTCTATTATTTAATAAGATATTTTTCATATATAGTTACACACCAGGAAGGAAAATCATCTCAGAAGTCAAGTATTTAAGTAATTTTAGCTTTATTGAAAACTCAGCACATTGTCTCTCCTTTTTACTTTTTTAAAAATTTATTATTAAATAGTTTTGTATTTATAGGAAGTTCAAAATATAGTACAGAATGGTCCCATGTACTCTTTACTCAATTTTCCCCAAGAGCTATACCTGTATAACTATTGTAAAATATCAACTTCAGAACATTGGCATAGATAAATGTATATATAACATTTTATGCCATTTTACTTTATTTTCAACTTTTATTTTAGGTTTAGGGGTGCATGTGCAGGTTTATTACATGGGTAAGTTGCAGCACTAAAGTTTGGTGTACAAATAATCCTGTTACTCAGGTAGTGAGCATAGTATCCAGCAGGTAGTTTTTCAGCCCTCACTCCCCTCCCATTCTCCCTACTCTAGGGGTCCCTAGTGTCTATTGTTCTCTTCTATATGTCCACGTGTACTCAATGTTTAGCTCCCACTTATAAGTGAGGACATGTGGCATTTGATTTTCTGTTCCTGAGTTAAATTGATTAGGATTACGGCCTACAGCTGCATCCATGTTGTTGCAAACGGCATGATTTCATTATTTTTTATAGCTGTTTAGTATTGCATGGTGTATATGTACATTTTCTTTATCCAACCCACTGTTGATAGGCATCAAGGTTAATTCCCTGTCTTTGCTATTGTGAATAGTGCTGTGATGAACGTATGAGTGCAGGTGTCATCTTGTAGAACAATTTATTTTCCTCTGGGTATATACCCAGTAATAAGATTGCTGGTTTGAAAGGTAACTCTGTTTTAAAAATTCTTTCAGAAATCTCCAAACTGCTTTCCACAGTGGCTGAACTAATTTACATTCCTTCTAACAGTGTATAAGTGTTCCCTTTTCTCCACAACCTCTCCAATGTTGGTTACTTTTTGTCTTTATAGTAACAGCCATTCTGACTGTTGTGAGATGGTGTCTCATTGTAGTTTTGTTTTTGGGGAAATATTTATCACAGTTTGTCATTTGGGAACCACCATGGCTCCCTCTTACTAACACGCTTCATCTTTTGCATTCTTCCGCTTAAGTAACTTTACAATGCAGCCATACTGAAAATGTATGATTTACTTTCTTTTGTTCTTCTGCTTTTGCCTGGAATGACTCCACCTATTCCCATTCTGCAAATGGGAGAAATATACATATAAATTCTAACACAATATAAATGTTATATTAGGGATGTAAAGGTTATTCATAGGAGTGGAAGGGTTAGTTTCCAGTCTATCTAATCTACTTTTCTTTGGGGACAGAGGTAGAATAACTAAAGTGGAAACCTAAGATAAATCTTGACATCACTATTTATAAACTATGGACAAGACAATCTTTCTTAGACTCATATTTATCACCTGAAAATTGGAGTATTTGTCCAATGCTATCTGGGGATTAAACAATAAGATATATAAATTCCCCACTGCAGAAGTTAGATGTATAGTAGTAATCAGTAAATGTTATTTGCCTCCTCTCAGATCTTTACCTGTGGTTTGCAATCCTAATGGAATATTAGTTTTGCCTGGAGAGTTTGAAGAAGCCCACATCCCAATTTCCCATTGATGAGTTAATCCTAAAATTCAATGGAAATTCAAGGGAGCCAGCATAGCCAGAAGCAATCCTATGAAAGGATAAAAAAGTTGGAGGATTCACACTTTCTGATTTCAAAATTTGCTACAAGGTTATGGTAATCAAAACTGCATGCAGTGGAAGAAGGAAATACATGAAGATCAATGAAATAAACTTGAGAGTCCCAAAATAAGAATATACATCTATGACTAATTAATTTTTGACAAGAGTGCCAAGACAGTTCAATGGTGAGGGTGGGGGGGGGTGGGTAATTTTTTCAACATCTGGTTCTGAGATAACTGTATATTCACATGCAAAAAAGTAGAGTTAGACACCTTCCTCACACCATTCACAAAATTAAACTCAAAATAGATAATAGACCTAAGCATAAGAGCTAAAAGCCTACTACTCTCAAAAGAAAATGTAGGAGTAAATACTCCTTACTTTGGATTAGGTAAGCCTTTTTAAATACGACACTAAAAGCATAAAAGAAAAAACAGATAAATTGGATTTATCAAAATTAAAAACATTCGTGTTCAAACGACACTGGCAAGAAAGTGAAAAGATAGCCCACAAGGTGAGAGAAAATATTTGCACATCATACATATAATTAAGGATGTGTATATAGAATATATAAAGAATTTTTAAAGCTCAATAAGATAAAGATAAATAACCCAATTGAAAATGGTCAAAGGATTCAAAGAAACATTTCTCCAAAGAAGATACATAGTCAACAAGTACAGAAAAAGATGCTCAACATCATTAACCAACTAGGAAGTGCAACCAAAACCATAATGAGATATACCCATTATCATGGCTACTATCAGAATGATAGATAATAACAAGGGTTGGCTAAGATATGGAAAAATCAGAACCCTCATATCCTGTTGGTAGAAATGTAAACTGGTACAGCTACTCTAAAAAATAGTCTGGTAGTTCCTGAAAATGTTGAGCACTGAGTTAGTATAAGAACCAGCAATTCCACTCATAGGCAGGTATTTATCCAAAAAAAATAAAAACTTATTTTCACACCAAAACTTGTACACGAATGTTGATAGCAGCATTATTCATAATGGCCAAAAAGTGACAGCCCAAATGTCCATGAACTAATAAATTAATTAATACAATGTATGCGTATATGTCCATAGAATAAAATATTATTCAGCCATAAAAATCATGAAATATTGATACATACTATGGCATGGATGAAACTGGAAAATATTATGCTTAATGAAAGCAGCTGGACGCAAAAGGCCACATATTATATGATTCCATTTGTATGGAATATCCAGAATAGGCAAATCTATAGAGACAGCAGATTAGTGGCTGCTTATACCTGGGGTTACTAGGAGGCCTGGGGAGTAGACTGCTAATGGGTATAGTTTCATTTCGAGGTGATAAAAATGTTCTAAAATTGGTTGCAGTGATGGCTGCACAACTCTGAATATACTAAAAAACACAGGATCCTGTGTCTTAAATGGGTGAGTTGCATGGTATGTGAATAATATATTGAATAAATCTTTTATAAAAATTATGTCCTAACCCCAGAATTTCTTATTTAATTTTCCTGGTACCCAGAACCCCTCTAAAAATATAGAACCTTGGCAATTCTACTACGCTCTTTACCTAGTTCTTCAAATTTTCCTGACCCAGCTACTTTAGAAAAATTTATTGCACCGGTCACTCCTGTCTCCCTCCTTTACACCTGCTACTTTTTCACTCTTCAGTCTATCAATAGCCTAATCTACTCTCCCCACCTTATCCTCAAATCAGAATATTCCTTGGCTCCTCTGAACTGATTAATGGGTCTTACCTCCTTTGGATCTCAAATCTCACCTTTAGAACACTAATGACCAGGATCACTTTGTTTTGACCAGCTGGCATTTCCTGGGCCATTCACATTGATTTGTTCTCATGCACTCATTGGAATCACCAACTTATGTTTGAAAGCAGGAAGAATCCTTTAAGAGAAGGAGTCACCCACCCTCTCCCTGCCCCATAATTTTGTATTTGATTTAATGATATTAATTCCACAGAAACTAGAATTCAACTCCAATTATCTATCTACTTTGCATTTATTGATATTTTATTATTTAATTATTTCAAGTAATTTATTGTGTATGTGTTTTATCTGTCTGATTAGATTGTAATCTTCCTGAAGATCTCTAGTAACTTCTTTCTACATGAATTTTTGATGCCTGTGAACAATATAATACATACTTATTCTAATAAGCTGACATTTCTAGCACCTTCCTACCTTCTCTTCATATATTATTCAGGGAAGTTTTTATTTTTAAGGTCATTAAGGCTATTTTATAAATGGCAGTAATCAACTGGTCTGTTTCTATTTTACAGAAGAAAAATGATTTAACCTATCAAAGGAGATATTTATGTACCTTGAGCAAATTAGTTAACTGTTTTGAACCTCAGTTTCTAACTGTAAATGACCTATTACTTACCATGTATTTTTCTTGAATATTAAATAAGTTAACACTTACTTAATATTTAGTAAGTCTTGCATGTACTATCTGCTCAGGAAATATTAGTTACTTTTTATCGTTTTAGTCATTATAATTATTGGAAGTGTTTCTAGTCTGGAATTAGTCCTCAGCAGCCCGGGGATTGTAATGCATTTGTGCTTCAGTGCATTGAAACAGCTCTTCATTGGCCTGTTAATAGAGTTTCTCAGATAGCTAACTTTCTTTTGATAAGTATAAATGCTTAGGAAACTATATATAACAAATGTTCAAAAATACTAGTTTCCACCCCCCACACACACATCAAGTCACATGTCTAAAGGAGGTGGTTTTATTAACCAAGTAAACCTCCTGACTCCAGCCTTCAGGGAAAGAAGAGCCTCTGTCCCAGAACACACTTTCTCTATCAAGAAGTAACATGCCCCACATGAAGTGTCCTCATTAGTTATTTCATCAATTTTCAGGTTGAAGGTTTCTTTTTTGAAGCTGAGTAAAACTGACTTAATTAGTTTCTCCCCTCCCCATAGCAGAAGTTTTTAGGTGAGATGTATATCTGGAACTCTAATTACATATCTTAACTATAACCTGAGAGGCTTAAAATTCACAGATGCACTTTATCTGTCAAACATGGAGACAGTTGGCAAATGCAGGCCATAAAGGTGTAGATTTAGTACCCAACTACATGAATTGTTGCTGTTTTCTCATGTTTATTACTTCATAGTTAATCAAGGAGATAACTCCCAGGAGTTCCGTATCTTTCTCCCTATGTTCTACATGATGAAGGGGGAAGGAAAAATGAATATTCTCTTTGTAACATATTTTCAATCAGAATAAGAAATTTGGTTCACAAATACTTGAAAGAAGAACCATTAAATGTTTTAATCAATTTCTGAAATCTTTTAAAAAGCCAGTCAATCAGAACATTGCATTATTATTACTATGTGTATATAGTGCTTTTGGTACGGTAATTTCACAGTAATTATGTGAATATGTGAGGGTAATTAGACAGAAACAGTACAGCTCAACCACCATCAAAATTGTATTTCTACAACGCTTGGCATTTTAAACCATAAATGCCATAAAAACCAAGAGCAATTACATCAAAATAATCTTGTAAGATGGAAACTCTACTTATTGAGCAGAACATCGTTTCTTTGCTTAGCATCAGATCTACAAAAGGTTTTACATGTATGTTAGTCTCAAAAATCATGCAATTACTAAAGATGAATAAAAACAGAGAGAAAACAAAGTGGATCTAAAGGAATAAGAGCAGACACATTTTCCTTCACCATATATAGTCAGAGCCACACAGGACAACTCCTAAGAAGTCAAGCCCTTGCAGTTCACAAGCAGGACCCAGTTACGTGGGGCAGTTAAGGGCTCGTTTTGAAAATAATTTTGGATATAGGTGTCACCAGGTCTTTAGACAAATGGCCAGTCTGATTCACCTCCTCAGCAAATAATGTGTAATTATGGCACTGGCCTGAGTGACTCCAGAAATTCTTGGCTGATTGGTTTTCAAATCCAGTACTTCGGAAGAGATTCTACCAACCCTTCATTTCATGGTCCAAAATAAGTAGAGTTAACACTTCCACCTTCCTCATCTCCCACTGTTCATATTTTTTGTTACTATTATATACATTTTACATGCTCCATATTAAAAAATAAATAAATGCCAAAAGATGACAGAGATAAAGGAATGGTACCTACTAGGATCTAAAAACGACTTCTGTAAAATCAAATCAAAGTAATTGCTTAAAATCTTCAGGTTTTTTTGTCCTTTGGGAAAAGATCCACGCATTTCTTTGAAATACTATTGATAACCAATGTGTATTATTATCCTAGGATAAAAAGATGTTTCAACATTAGAAAATCTATTAAAGCACTACCCAATATTAACAAATTAAAAATAGATAATCCATGATAAACTCAATAGATTCCAAAAAATATTTCATGAAATTTAACATTTGTTTATGTCTAAAAATCTTAGTAAACTAGAAATAAAAGGAAACTTTTAAAACTTGATAAATATCATCTACCAAAAACCTAAGCAAGAATCAAACCTAATAATGCAACTTAAAGTTACCATTAGAGTCAGAATAAGATAAGAATGCCTGATATCAATACTCCTCTTTAATGCTGTTAGGAGGTGTCAGTCAACACTTTAAGAAAAGAAAAATCAATATGAGGCACATATTAGAAAGACAGAAACAAAATTATATTAAAGCATAAACAGTTTGTTTGCATAAATAATTCATGGGAATCTCCAGACCATAAACATTAGTCAGTGTTCAGCAAGGTGGCCAGATACAGGACCAACATAAAGGTAACAACGGAATTTCTACACAGCAGTAACAACTCATTCAAGAATAACAATGCTGAGGGGTTTCAAGATGGCTGACTAGAGGCATCTGGCGCTCACCTCCTCCACAAAGAGGAACCAAAAGAGTCCACATTCCCACCACAGACTCCAGCAATCCTAGCCGTGAGAGAGTCCCTTGACCCTTGTGGGCCCTGAGACTAACATAGAGAGCTGCCTGGAGTCCACGCAACAGCATTGCTCCAGAGAGGGAGCTCACATTGGGTTCTATACATACCCCAAGTCCTAACTAGCTACAGCAAGGTCCATTTTTAGAGCCCAGCTTCCGCTAGACTGCATCTTGCCCTAGGGTGCAACAGTCCCTGCATCTCCACACCCTTGGAATAAAGCAGCTGTTGCTCCTGGTTACTGTCACCAGGGCCAAAGCATGAACCATTGGCAGTGACCCCACTGCCCCCAAGAGTGGAGCTGACATGTAACTGAAAAGGTTGACCTCATGGAGGTACAGAGTGGAATGATAGTTACCAGAGGCCGTGAAGTGTATGTGTGGTGGGGGGGCGGGAGGGGTACGAAGAGAGGTTGGTTAATGAATAGAAGCATACAGTGAAATAGAAGAAATAAGCTCTAATATTTGACAGCAGAATATGATGACTATAGTTTACAAAAATGTATTGTAAATTTCAAAACACCTAGAAGAAAGGACTTGAAATGTTCCCAACACACAGAAATAGTATAAATTCAAAGTGATGGATACTCCAAATACCCTGACTTAATAGTTGCACATGCTATGAATGCAACAAAATATCACACGGACTGAATAAATATATGCAAATATGTATCAATAAAAAAGAACACGGCATTGACACCAGAATCCAAGCTGTAATAATAATAATTAATAAAATGAAAAAAAAATGTTATTCACAATAGCAACAGCAAACTTCAATGTAGCTAAAAATAATTCTAAGAAACACGTGTGGGCCTCTGTGGAATAAATTACAAAATTACTTTCTGATTGGCATAAAAGAGCTGAATAAACAAAGTTATGCCAAGTTTATGGATAAGAAGAATCCAATTAATCCGTATGTCAATGCAATGACATTTGTGTTTTCACTCAACTTTGTCATGAAGCATTATAAGCTGATCTTGAAATTCATGTGAAAGACCAGAAGGTCAACCATGTTTAAGATTATTTTGAAGAAGAAATGGTAGAAGTGACCTGACCTATCAGATGTCACAATTAGTAATAATAATATTGGCACTCACACTACGACTAAAACTGCTAAGTTTTAAGGTTTATTAAAATGCCAGGCAAGGCCAGGCACAGTGGCTCATGCCTGTAACCCCAGCACTTTGGCAGGCAGGTGCGGGGGTAGGGTGCAGGCTGGGGGTGCGGATCACCTGAGGTCAGGAGTTCAAGACCAGCCTGGCCAACATGGTGAAACCCTGTCTCTACTAAAACTACAAAAATTAAATGAGTTGGGCGTGGTGGCAGGTGCCTGTAATCCCAGCTACTCAGGAGGCTGAGGCAGCAGAATCGCTTGAACCTGGGAGGCAGAGGTTGCAGTGAACCGGACCGAGATCGCACCATTGCATTCTAGCCTGGGCGACAAGAGCAAAACTCTGTCTCAAAAAAAAAAAAAAAAAAAAAAAAAAAAACCACAAAACCCAAGCAAAAGCTTTTTATCCATTACAAGTTAGATATGATCATTGTCACCATTTTACAGATAAATACAGATAAAAAAGAAACTGGTACACAAAGAGATTACGGAACTCTTTCAGGGTCCCATGGCTAAGCAGTGGCATTGTCAGGATTCAGACTCAAGCAGTGTGGCTACTAAGCCCCTGAACCTAACCCTGTGCAATAATATCTCTAAAACTACAGGAATAATCAAGGAGTAGTACTGTAATGGGGAGAAAAATAGAACATTGAAGCATAATACAGACTCCAAAAAGAGACCCACACATACATGCAAACTTGGTATCAATCAGTGACCAAAAATTGAAGCATTCAATAATGTTGCTGAGATGACTAGTTATCTATGCAGAAAAAAATAAAATAAAATCAGAGCCCATTATATTATAGAACAATGATTCCAGCTGGACCACTTGAGGAAAGCCAAACTGTAAAGCTTTCATAAGTAAATATGGTAGAATATCTTTAGAATTTTGGAGATCAAGAAGGATTTCTTATATGAGACATAAAAAGCACAAACCACAAAGTAATAGGTTGATAAACTGTACTATATTAAAATTTAATACTGCTATTAATAAAGCAACATCATAAACAACATGAAAAGCCTAGCAAGAGTGTGGAAAAAGACATTTGCAATGCATGTTAACAACAAAGAATTGCTATCCAGAATATATAAAGTACTGCATAAATCAATACAAAAACAAACAAACAAACAAAAAAAAAACAAAAAAAAACCCATTCCCTCTAACAGGGAAATGGACAAAAATAGGTGCTTTTTTATAAAAGAAAACTTGATTGGCCAAGATACCTATTTAAAGATCTTCAACTTTCCTCACTGTCAGGTAAACACAAAATAAAATGATGTGATGCCATTTCACACCAAAAGATTGACACAGATCTGTCTGATGATGCCAACTGCTGAAACCTGAAACAGCTTCTTTCATCCACAGCTTGTGGGAGCATCAGTTGGCATAACTGTTTTGTAGAACACTTTGGCCAAATCAAAGAAAATACAAGCAATCCTACCTCCTTCCCCCTGTAAATGTACTTCTAGGTATATATCTTAGACTAAGAAACCCTCACATGTATGACAAAAAAATATACAGGAATACTGTAAACAATCAAAATGTTTATCAACAGAAAAATGGAAAAATAAATTGTGGTATATTTATACAGCAAAACACTACATAGCTACATGTAAAAATGTAGTTAAACGTCAATAACAAAATAGACGAAAAAGGTAACACTATCTTTAGTATTTATATAATTTTATACAAAATATATTTACATAACAGCTTAAAAACATGCAAAAATAATGCCCTGTAACTGCTATGAATATGTACATATATAGTCATAGTATAAAAATGCATACTAGACTGGTAAACTCAAATTCCGGGTAGTGGTTATTTCCAGAGACAGAAAGGCAGGAGCACAGAACTAGGGAAGGAACACGGAGGCTTCAATTGTCTTTGAGATGTTTTGTTTCTTAAAATATAACAATATCAACAGACCTCAAGGGCCTATGGCAAAATCTGTAAATCTGATAGAGCTGAATGGTGGGAATTTGAGTGTTCATTATTTTATTTCATATATATATCTCTTTATATTTGAAACATGGTATAATAAATACAAAGTACGTACATGTAAATCAAATTTTGATAACCAGAATCCTGTTTTTCCAGGATGTTGTGATTATGTGATGACTTCAGAAATAATTTCTCTTCTCTTTTCATCTAGCAGCCGACTAAGCCACAAATCAAACCATGTTTATTAAGTACGTGCTATTTATCAGGCACAGGGCACTAAAGACTGGGGATACAGTGGCGGCAGAACCAACTATGGAAGATATCTATCCCAGTGAGATTAAAATGTACAACTACAAATCATAGTAACTACAAATCATAGTTTTCTCTTCAAACCATGAAGAGAAAAAATACGGAACCATGACAGAGGGTAAATGCGGGTAGGGGAGGGAGAGTCATATACCATGGCAGACACTGAAGTTTGGTTGTCTAAAAGATATCCACAGACCCCTTGCCCTTGCCTTCCTTTACTATAGAGGTTGGAAAGCTAATCATGATATTTCAGACTACCTTGCAAGTGACACAATTCTAATCAATCAGAGATAGTTAGGAGTCTCTGGGGACTATTCTCCTTCCTGAAAAAAGCAACAGTGCCTCACTGTAAGAAAGACTTTTTGGCCGGGCGCGGTGGCTCAAGCCTGTAATCCCAGCACTTTGGGAGGCCGAGACGGGTGGATCACGAGGTCAGGAGATCGAGACCATCCTGGCTAACACAGTGAAACCCCGTCTCTACTAAAAATACAAAAAAACTAGCCGGGCGAGGTGGCGGGCGCCTGTAGTCCCAGCTTCTCGGGAGGCTGAGGCAGGAGAATGGCGCGAACCCGGGAGGCGGAGCTTGCAGTGAGCTGAGATCCGGCCACTGCACTCCAGTCCGGGCGACAGAGCGAGACTCCGCCTCAAAAAAAAAAAAAAAAAAAAGAAAAAAAGAAAAAGAAAGACTTTTTGCTCCCTTAACTCCTGCTATGTCATCCTGCCTGGGGCATGGATGTGATGCTGGGGTGGAGCAGATATCTTGAAATAATGAAGACGGAAGCTAATGGTATGAGGTGAAGCAGATAGCGAGAAGTCTGCTTGGTCCTTTACTGCATTGCTGAGCCATGGTACCAGAGCTGAACTATGTGCTTATGGACTTCAAGCAAGTGAATTAATAGCTACTGGCTTGGGCCACTATCAATACAGTGTCCTCTTATGTGCAGCCAAAATCATCGCAAGCAGATAAACACACATAGGGTGGCCTTTTAGAAGAGGGGACATTTAAGTTGAGAGGAAAAGAATGAGAGGGAGCCAGCCAGGAAGAAGGCAAGAATGGGGCAGAGAAGTGGGAGGATAGACAAGACCAGCAGAGGGAGGAGCAGTATGTTTCAAAAGCTTAGCTTGTTTGAGGAATCCCTCTGAGCCCGGAGCTTAATAATGGCAATATAACGGCTTTGCCATTGGCTGGGAAGCTGAATACTTTATTTTCTTACCCAGGCGCTAGGTTAAGAAAGGTGTGGTTAATGATCTGTAAACAAAGAATGGCTCAAAGCAAGGGGAGTTGGCTGTTTATAGAGACTCCTTTCTATAAGACAAGAAATTACCTCTAACTTATCTACTTGGATATTTGCGGTTGATTTTTTTTTTTTCTTTTTGAGACGGAATCTTGCATTGTCGCCGGGGCTGGAGCGCAGTGGCGCAATCTTGGCTCATTGAAACCTCTGCCTCCTGCCAGGTTCAAGCGATTCTCCTGCCTCAGTCTCCCAAGTAGCTGGGAATACAGGCGCCTGCTACCACACCCAGCTACTGTTTCGTATTTTCAGTAGAGACAGGGTTCCACTATGTTGGCCAGGCTGGTCTTAAATTACTGACCTTGTGATCCACTCGCCTCCGCCTCCCAAGTGGTTAATCATTTAAAAGTGAAGTCCACCAAGTTCACCGTTAGTCCAGAAGTACAGCCTTTTCTACACCCCCTCCATTGCCTAGGAAGGTTTGTCTGAGGGGGTGGGCATTAGCATTTTGCTTGTTCCCTTTGACATAAAGTAAATTGCAATACTGGGATTTAACCAGAGCCTAGTCAACCGTGTCTTAGGCATTCCCTGTGCTACAAAGGTTTCTATTTTGTTCTTTATTTGTTTGAATGGGAAGAGGTAACTTCATTGTTGAAAAGAGTATGACTTGAACAACACAACAAAAATCTAGTTCTTGTCCTCACGAGGTGCTAAGGAATGAGTTGGCTGATTTTTTTAACGTGCTTTCGGTTGGTCTAGTTCCCAGATCCTATACTCTTTTGGCAAACAATAGTTATTCTATAAGATAATATTTACCGAGCACCTGGCTAGGCAGAGTGCTGGTTTAGGCAAGAAGCCTATGGCTTGGAAGAAAATGTCCATTTTCAACTGAAAGATTTTAATTTAATGGTTACTCTGCAAGTTTCCACTTGGCTATTTTAGAACAGACTTGGATATTTATTATTGGTTTCCAGGCCTCTCCTTTCTCTTCCCTTAGCTTTCTATAGCTAAACTATAGCTATCTAATCCTTTTAATCTTTCATCCGCATCCTTCCTCGGGCTCTTGAATTCATTCACTCTTATTGCTATTCTCTGCGCTTCCAAATTGCCTGCGCTTCCCTACTAATGAAGTGGTGGGAACACAACGTGTGGTGCCAGGTGCTGCTCAGCTACAACTGTCCACAGAGGAACTGTTATTCTGTGCCCTTCTGCACAAGCAGCCTCAACCTGGACTTCCCTTTCATCCTGCCAGACTGCGTGGCTGGCCTGAATTTAATTTGCAAACCACTGTGCCTCCTGGGCCTACTTTGGCATCACTGCGATCTGGCGTCTGCGTCCCAGAACAGCTCTGTGTTTGGATTCTCTTTCCCCAGGTGTATTCACTGCCTTGCCTTTTTCAAATGCTCACAAAGTTACTATTCCCAGCCTACATACCTCGAGTCTCAAAGGTCATTTGCATTTTATTTCTGTTGCCCGAGCTGCTCAAGATACTTTACAAATTAGAATCATTAGTGAATTCTAAAAATGAGCAGCTTCTTCCTTTTTTTTCCACCCAGGTCATGAATAAGAATGCTTAAATAAGAGTCAGACCCACAATTGTGGCAAGAGCATATTAGGAGGTTCATCTTCTTAATCCTTCTTCAGTAGTGATCTCTCTACTAGCACCATCACTCTGAAACCTCTGAGTTTACTGCAGTTTTTCCAGCCAATTTTAAATCCATATACTCAACCTTCCAAATACTTATTGAGTATTATGCTAGGTGCTGTAAGAGGGTCCAAATCACACAGGACATAACCACTGCCCTTTGAAAAGCTTCTATCACTATAGCGTACATAAGGTCTTCCAAAATTCAACATTTAATACGTACCTTGCCAAGCACTGTTAGGTGCTAAGATTCCAAATTGGAAAGTACAGAGTCTCAGTCTGTACTTTTCATATAATTACAGCACAATGTAGAAACAATCATGAAATGTACACCTGGGACGCTCATTGTTCAACCTCAGTTTCTTCATCTGTAAAATGTTGCTTCAGCCAAGTGCGGTGGCTCACGCCAGTAATCCCAGCACTTTGGAAGGCTGAGGCAGGTGGATCACCTGAGGTCAGGAGTTCGCGACCAGCCTGACCAACATGGAGAAACCCTGTCTCTACTAAAAATACAAAAAAATTAGCCGGACGTGGTGGGGCATGCCTGTAATCCCAGCTACTTGGGAGGCTGAGGCAGGAGAATCGCTTGAACCTGGGAGATGGAGGTAGAGGTGAGGCGACAGTGCGCCATCACCTCCAGCCTGGGCAACAAGGGCGAAATTCCATCTCAAAAAAAAAAGTTTCTTCACCTCTTAGAAATCTTCTAAGTTGCAGTTAATGTTTACATAAGGTGAGGCATAGACAACACTTAGTGGAGCGCATGAGACAAAAGTACTAAAAATGTTATTAATTATAACAGCTATAAGTATAATAAAATTATTTTTATTATTACTATTACCTCCCATATTCAATCTGGTTGATCAGGACGGTCTTGGACACTGTAGCAGGAGGATCTAGAAACTTATACTAGGTTCAGTAGGAAAGAATACTATGACGAATGACAGTACTGTGAGTGGCAGGAAGAGGCGATGTTTATGGAAGTGTGTTTTTGACCCTATATATAACTAACAACATTACAATTTGCAGTGTAGTCCCCTGACTTAGGAATGCTACAAAATGCATAGAAACAGATTTTGCATTGTAGGATAGGAGAGAACGGATATCATATTGTAGGATCTGTGCTATTTTGTGACTTTCAGTCCTTCCTAAATTGATTCAGAAACTCCAGGTGTGTTTTAAGCTTGGAAAATCTAAGAGGTCAAGCGAGGCTGGGTGTGGACAAGACTTTCTGCTACCACAAAGAGGTCATTCCTGCCTAACGCAGTTGCAGAAACGCTATGGTAGTGGTTTGCCACTGCTGTTTTATAACAAAGTTCTCACTGATCTGCAGCAAAATGAGAATGATAAGGACAATGGAGAGAGGATTTCATGCAGCTAAATGTCCTTAAAGAACTGATATTATGTTCTTTCTACTTTGTGGGTGTTAAAAATGTGATCCCTTTCATAGAAAGATGCTCTGAAGATTTCTCCTTCTGTATCAGGCCTCAAAAAGTTATAACTTTCATCATGCTTATTCCTGTGAAATGTTATTGACTCCCATAGCTTTAAATACCATTGATATGCTGATAACTCCTAAATGTGTATCTAGTGTCAACATCCTCCTCTAATCTTCTGACACCTTCCTGCCTTGGATATCTCATAGGCACCTTAAATTTCACAACCCCCAAAAGGAACCTCCGATTCTCCCTTCCTTCCCTAACCTGCTCCTTTCTTGGTCTTTAGAACTCAGTAAATGGTGTATTAAATGGCAAGTTGCTCTTGACAGGAATATGAGAATCATCCTTGATACTTCTCTCTTTCTCTCCTCTCTCTTTATCGTCAGCGTCTCAAAAATTCTAGTTTCAAGATATGTTTTAAATCCAACTAATTACTTGCACCACAGCCATCACACGGGTCATATCTAGGCCACCGAAATGTCATTCCAATTGATTTCACTCCTTCCACTCTTGCTTTTCTTCCAATCCATTCCCCAAAAGCATCCAGAGGAATTCTTTAAAAACATCAATCCTGCTTAAAATTCCTTAGTTACTTTTTACTACTCTTAACATAAAACTCAAAATCCTTACCATGGCTTGTATAGTCTGAGATTTGTTCAGTGGAAGCATTAATTATAAGGGGACTATTTCCCTGATACTCTCTTTCCATAAAAAATTAATGTATAATATTACATGCTTGCAGAGAACCATGTCTATTTCCTGTAGAGTATGTGGTTCAATGTAAATTTCATATATATATATATAAATATAATTAATTAATGATGACTATCTCCCCCACTAGGCTATATGATGCTTGAGGTCATGGGCTAGCTTTGATTCTCATTGCACTCCCAGACACACTTTAGTAGCTGCAGATAGTATGTGCTCAAAAAATATTCACTGAATTAACAAATGAATGAAAAGGAAAACATTAATGATCTTTACTTAGTAAAATAAGAAGCTGACCACTCTGTAGGACTTGAATTAAGAAGAATTTTTGTTTTCCAGGTTTTTGAAATACAAAAGTCTGATAATTACTGCTCTGTGGTTGAAAAAGACACATCAGCTTGAGCCTTTGGATGTTACTAGGAGGAATGGGGGTTATGCAAATGGCTTTTGTGAGTCTGTGGGAGGTGCTAGTAGACCAGCTAATGTGGGCGAGTACTCTGCTCTCTGAAATGGAGAAGTTTCTTTGTCTAATTTTAGCTATGGAGTTATGGAACTCTGGGCACGGCTCTTGAACTCTTAAGTAAATGCCAGTAAAAGAAAAGTAATAAAGAAACACGGCGCCCATCTCAAATTTAAGCTTCGCATTTTGGAATAATTTATTTGCATATTTTTTTCTGATGTGATAAGATCTGAAGATAAAAAAATTTATTTTAGGTGAAACCATGCCCATACACCAACTGGCTCTACAATATCCCAATTCATAATATGTGGTCTATTAATTAGAAAGACAAGATCCTAAGCCAGCCAGTCAGATTTACATTCCCAGTAGCAGCTTGTGTTATAGCACTTGGATTGTTATATTGAACAATTTATTGAGATCCAGATGTTCCAGTTCCTGACCTTCCCTGAGTGAGTGGTTGTCAGATATTCCTGTCTAAAAACAAGGCAGTCGGTAGTTAACTGTAGGCTCCCACACTGTCAAACATTCTCCAAAGAATATGAAATTGCTTGTTATCTTTGTCAAAATTACATGTGATAGGGATATTTGCTATCTGTGTTGTAATTAAAAACTCAATTAAAAGAAATTTTGAAGTCATTATCAACTTTTTCAGGCATGAGCTGTTCCACAGAAAAGCAAGCTGTTTACAGCTTAGGCATTTACCAGCATTCAGAAGGTGGCAGAGTCCCAAAGCAGGCCCAAGGACAGAGTGAGATCTGAACCAAAGCGGAAACAACCCCATGGAGGGCAAAAACAAGTCACAGAGAGTGACATTACCTGTTAGGTAGCAGTTCCTCTCATTCTACCACTACCATGTGTAACTGCAATCTTCTAATTGGATTGTGTCACTTCATTAACATTGAGGACCACTGTCCCTAATGAGTCTCTTCAAAATGAGCAAACAGGAGGTAGCTTATTATTATGGCTCTCATTTATAATGTACCTATCTATTAGATGGATGTTATTGGAAAAAATTAATTGCATTACAATGGGTGCCACTGAATGTAAGCACATTTGGTCCTTAGGGAAATGATTACCCTAAGAGGTGGATCATATTAATTGACTAGAGACAGCAAGCATCATGAGTGATGAGAGAAGCAAGAGTGTGTGCATAGCTGAAAAGAAGCTCTCTATATTGTAGCCATATAGCTGAGGCTTGATGAGAAAGCAGTCCCAGCCTCCGCCTGAGGCTAGTTAAACCAGGCAATTTCTTAAATTAGAGCATGAATTATTAATAGTCATAATTCCATAGCAGGCTTCATTTGTTGAGCCCTTACTATAAACTAGCAATGCAGATGATCACATTTAATCCCTACAACCACCCTAAAGACATCGCACAGTTTGTAAGTGGTAATCAGGAAGCGAATCAGTTTGACTCTAAAACTAGTACCGCTAATCCTAAAGCTGCACATCCTAGGTCCAGACTCAGTAGGGAACAGAGCCCTTAAGGTATCTGTATTATTAGCCCAGCCATCCTATCAGCCTGAGGAGAGCCAGAACATCTGAGATTAAAGTATCCAGATATGGCAGTGAGTCTAAGAAACTTCTGTGGGCATTTTTTTCTTCTATTCATTTGGAGATTGTTTGAACGCATTGGAAAAGACTATTTTTTTAAAGAAGAAAATGGCTTAGCCTTTACTTCTGTAATTGTAATGGTAAACAGCAAACAGCAGTAAAACCTGATTTTTTTTTAAAAAGTACCACTGATTCAAATGTTCCTAACATTCTGCTAAGACAGAAGGGGTGAATAGTACTTCTAGTCTGTAGCTGAAAACTTGTAATGAATGAGGTAATGTGTGTAGGAATACACCATGTCAGAAGCAGCAGCACCCCCTCACAGAGCTGCCTGTGGCATTCCGCAACAGGTGTGATGAGACGATGGGGACACCTCAGAAAATCTTCACTGCTCTCATGATTACTCCAGCCATGTGATGCACACACCTTGTGCTTCACTTTCTAGAACAGTGAAGGCGTCTGTATGACTGCAGCAAAGGATGCGTATTAGTGCAGTAGGAAAACAGGTTGAATAGTGGGATGTGGTGTAATAAGGCAAGGCCCTTGAAAGCCACAGTGTCTGTCACAAAAAGCAGATGCTCCTGGAATGGTGGGCGCAGTTAGCTGCATGAATAATATTTATATCTCAAATTAAAATAGTTTATAACATACTTGAATGCAGATAATCAGTAAATATTTTAGGAGGAAGATGGGGTGTGGAGATCACCAGCACTGCTTGAGAAAACTTATGCATAGATGTGGGAAAGATCAGATAGTTGGGCTGAACCTCTAAGAAACAGCATGGAAACATGAATAACTGAAGGCTCTTTCCCCTAGACTTCAGCAGTTCCCTCTTCACTGTTCTCTCTGACCTTTGGATCCACCTTCCATACTCCCCCAGAGGGACCCCATTGTTTCCTTACTTTCCATCACCAAGCAGATAAATCTGCTTTAAACCTTTAACATCATAGACAGACCTTCTGTAATCTGACTTCTAGAGACTCACCTTCTGCTATTCTCTGCTCAATATTTTAAGCTCTAGGAATGCTGATCTCTTTACTGCTCAGAATATACTGTGCTATTTTTCACCTGAAGGCTACATTCTTGCCACCTCCTCCTCTGAAACCCCCTTCCTCTATTTTTCCCAACCTTCTCTGAACTCTCTGACTCTAAAACCTTACTTAGGGGTCCCTTTCTGTGCTCCCAAGCACCTTGGCATGTCTCTGTCATCACATTTACCACATTACATTGGCATTCTCTGTTTACATATTGGTTTCCCCAACATAATTATGAAATCCTTAAGGGCAAAGGTCAGTATTATTATTTCTCCATAGATGTTCAAGTGCCTAAAGCAGTTTCTGGTACACAATAGGCATTTCTGTGACTTGTATTGAATAAAATAATAACAGAAACAAATGTGTATAGGACTTGAGATTTTTCAAATTGCCTTTCTAAATATCATCTTCTTTAATTAATGGCAACACTCCATGGGTGTTCAAAATGCTTATTTTATCACAATTTATACCATATGAGAAAAAATGGCAGCTACAGCTGAGAACTATTGTGATAACACAGTCCCACAACACAGAATAACATATTAGAATATAGCCCATTTTTATCTTAATGGAAGACTATGGTACTTCCCCAAATTAAATTTATGAGTAAAAACAAATTTCCATTAAAAAAAAATGTTTTTCTTTATTTCTTCTAATAAAAATGGGATACGTGTACAGAAGATGCAATCTTGCTACACAGGTATAGTGTGTCATGATGGTTTGCTGCACCCATTGATCCATCCTCTAAGTTCCCTCCCCTCACCTCCCACTCCCCAATAGGCCCTCGTGTGTGTTGTTCCCCTTTCTGTGTCCATATGTTCTCATTGTTGAACTCCCACTTCTGAGTGAGAACATGTGGTGTTTGGTTTTCTGTTCCTGTGTTAGTTTGCTGGGGATGAAGTCTTCCAGCTTCATCCATGTCCCTGCAAAGGAAATGATCTCATTCTTTTTATGGCTGCATAGTATTCCATGGCGTATATGTACCACATTTTCTCTACCCAGTCTATCATTGATGGATATTTGGGTTGGTTCCATGTCTTTGCTATTATAAATAGTGCTGCAACAAACATATATGTGCATGCATCTTTACAGAAGAATAATTTATATTCCTTTGGGTATATACCCAGTAATGGGATTGCTAGGTCAAATGGTATTTCTGGTTCTAGATCCTTGAGGAATCGCCATATTGTCTTCCACAATGGTTGAACTAATTTATATTCCCACCAACAGTGTAAAGCATTCCTATTTCTCCACAGCGTCACAAGCATCTATTGTTTCTTGACTTTTTAATAATCACCATTCTGACTGGTGTGAGATGGTATCTCCTTGTGGCTTTGATTTGCATTTTTCTGATGATCAGTGATGTGGGGATTTTTTTCATGTTTGTTGGCTGCATAAATGTCTTCTTTTGAGAAGTGCCTGTTCATATCGTTTGCCCGCTTTTTGATGTGGTTGTTTTTTTCTTGTAAATTTGTTTAAGTTCCTTGTAAATTCTGGATATTAGACCTTTGTCAGATGGGTAGATTGCAAACATTTTCTCCCATTGTGTAGGTTGCCTGTTTACTCTGACAATAGCTTCTTTGGCTGTGCAGAAGCTCTTTAGTTTAATTACATACTATTTCTCAATTGTGGCTTTTGTTGCCATTGCTTTTGGCATTTTTAACATGAAGTCTTTGCCCATGCCTATGTCCTGAATGGTACTGCATAGGTTTTCTTCCAGGGTTTTTATGGTTTGGGATTTTACATTTAAGTCTTTAATCCATCTTGAGTTAATTTTTGTATAAAGTGTAATGAAGGAGTCCAGTTTCAGTTTTCTGCATATGGCTAGCCAGTTTTCCCAGCACCATTTATTGAATAGGTGATCATTTCCCCATTGCTTGTTTTCATCATGTTTTTCAAAGATCAGATGGTTGTAGATGTGTGGTGTTATTTCTGAGGTCTCTGTTCTGTTCCATTGATCTATGTGTCTGTTTTGGTACTAGCACCACACTGTTTGGGTTATGGTAGCCTTGTAGTATAGTTTGAGGTCAGGTAGCATGATGCCTCCAGCTTTGTTCTTTTTGCTTGAAATTGTCTTGGCTATATAGGATCTTCTTTGATTCCATATGAAATTTGAAGTAGTATTTTCTAATTCGATGAAGAACGTTAATGGTAATTTAATGGGAATAGCATTGAATCTATAAGTTACTTTGGGCAGTATGGCCTTTTTGTGATATTGATTCTACCTACCCATGAGGATGGAATGTTTTTCCATTTGTTTGTGTCCTCTCTTATTTCCTTGAGCAGTGGTTTATAGCTCTCCTTGATGAGGTCCTCTTTGTAGTGACTGTGAATGGAAGTTCATTCATGATTTGGCACTCTGGTTGTCTATTGTTGGTGTAAGGAATGCATGTGATTTTCGCACATTTATTTTGTATCCTGAGACTGCTGAAGTTGCTTATCAGTTTAAAGAGTTTTGGGGCTGATATGATGGAGTTTTCTAAATATAAAATCATGTTGTCTGCAAACAGAGATAATTTGACTTCCTCTTTTCCTATTTGAATATGCTTTATTTCTTTCTGTTGCCTGATTGTCTTGGCCAGAACTTCCTATACTATGCTGAATAGGAGTGGTGAGAGAGGGCATCTTTGTCTTGTACTGGTTTGCAAAGGGAATGATTCCAGTTTTTGCCCATTCAATATGATATTGGCTCTGAGTTTGTCATAAATAGCTCTTATTATTTTGAGATATGTTCCATCAATACTTAGTTTATTGAGAGTTTTTAACATGAAGTCATGTCGAATTTTATCAAGTACCTTTTCTGCATCTGTTGAGATAATAATGTGGTTTTTGTCTTTGGTTCTGTTTATGTGATTGATTACATTTATCGATTTGTGTATGTTGAACCAGCCTTGCATCCCAGGGATGAAGCCGAGCTGATCATGGCAGATAAATTTTCTGATGTACTGCTGGATTTGGTTTGCCAGTATTTTATTGAGGATTTTTGCATCAATGTTCATCACAGATATTGGCCTGAAGTTTTCTCTTTTTGTTGTGTCTCTTCCCTGTTTTGGTATCAGGATGATGCTGGCTTCATAAAACGAATGAGGGAGGAGTCCCTCCTTTTCAACTGTTTGGGATAGTTTCAGAAGGAATGGTACCAGTTCCTGTTTGTACTTCTGGTAGAATTTGGCTGTGAATCCGTCTGGTCATGGGCTTTTTTTGGTTGGTAGGCTATTAATTACTGCCCCAATTTCAGAACTTGTTATTCGTCTATTCAGAGATTTGACTTCTTCCTGGCTTAGTCTTGGGAGGGTGTTTGTGTCCAGGAATTTAGCCTTTTCTACCATTTTCTAGTTAATTTGCACAGAAGTGTTTATAGTATCCTCTGATGGCAGTTTGTATTTCTGTGGGATCAGTGGTGATATCCTCTTTATCATTTCTTATTGTGTTTAATGCTTTTATGTGGAAATGTAAAATAATGATACATAATATTGTATCATTATTTATTTGATTCTTCTCTCTTTTTTCTTTATTAGTTTATCTATTGGTCTATTTTGTGCATTTTTTCAAAAAAGCAGCTTCTGGATTCATTGGTTTTTGTGGGGTTTTTCATGTCTCTATCTCATTCAATTCTGCTCTGATCTTAGTTATTTCTTGTCTTCTGCTAGCTTTTGGGTTAGTTTGCTCTTGCCTCTCTAGCTCTTTTAATTGTGACTTTAGGGTGTCAATTTGAGATCTTTTTAGCTTTCTGATATGGGCACTTAATACTATAAATTTCCCACTTAACAGTGCTTTAGCTGTGTCACAGAGATTCTGGTACATTGTCTCTTTGTTTTTATTGGTTTTAAAGAAATTATTTATCTCTGTCTTAATTTCATTATTTAATCAGGAGTCATTCAAATATCCATATAAGTTTGTGGTTTCGAGTGAGTTTCTTATTCCTGAGTTCTAATTTGATTGCACTGTGGTCTGAGAGACTGTTTGTTATAATTTCAGTTCTTTTGCATTTGCTAGAGAGTGTTTTACTTCCAATTATGTGATTGATTTTGAAATAAATGCCATGTGGCACTGAGAAGAATGTTTAATCTGTTAATTTGGCATGAAGAGTTCTGTAGATGTCTATTGGGTCCACTTGATCCAGAACTGAGTTCAAGTCCTGAATATCCTTGTTAATTTTCTGTCTCATTGATCATCTAATATTGACAGTGGGGTGTAAAAGTCTCCCGCTATTTAGTGTGTGGGAGTCTAAGTCTCTTTGTAGGTCTCTAAGAACTTGTTTTATGAATCTGGATGCTCCTCTATTGGGTGCATAGAATAGTTAGCTCTTCTTGTTTAATTGTTCCATTTATGTAATGCCCTTCTTTGTCTTTTCAGATCTTTGTTGGTTTATAGTCTGTTTTGCCAGAGACTAGGATGGCAACCCTTGCTTTTTTTTTTTTTTTTGCTTTCCAACACATTTCCATTTCACCATGTGATGTGGTCTGGCTCTGTGTCCCCACCCAATCTCATCTTGAATTGTAATAAGAACTGTGGTCATCACGTGTTGGGGGAGGGACAATGTGGAGATGATTGAATCATGGGGGAAGTTTCCAACATGCTGTTCTCATGATATTGAGTGAGCTCTCATGAGATCTGATGGTTTTATACAGAGCTTTTGCTTGGCACTTCTCCTTCTTGATGCCATGTTAAGAAGGATATGTTTGCTTCCCATTCCACCATGATTGTAAGTTTCCTGAGGCCTCCCCAGCCATGCTGAACTGTGAGTCAATTAAGCTCTTTCCTTTATAAATTACCCAGCCTCAGGTATTTCTTCATAGCAGTGTGAGAACAGACTAAGACCTCATGTAAGTCTTTTTTTTTTTTTTAATAATAATTTTATTTTATTTTATTTATTTATTTTTATTATTATACTTTAAGTTCTAGGGTACATGTGCATGACGTTTATATCATGTATAACTCCCCAATGCAATCCCTTCCTCCTCCCCCCTCCCCATGATAGGCCCCAGTGTGTGATGTTCCCCTTCCTGAGTCCAAGTGATCTCATTGTTCAGTTCCCACCTATGAGTGAGAACATGCGGTGTTTGGTTTCTCTTCTTGTGATAGTTTGCTAAGAATGATGGTTTCCAGCTGCATCCATGTCCCTACAAAGGACGCAAACTCATCCTTTTTGATGGCTGCATAGTATTCCATGGTGTATATGTGCCACATTTTCTTAATCCAGTCTGTCACAGATGGACATTTGGGTTGATTCCAAGTCTTTGCTATTGTGAATAGTGCCGCAATAAACATACGTGTGCATGTGTCTTTGTAGTAGAGTAATTTATAATCCTTTGGGTATATACCCAGTAGTGGGATGGCTGGGTCATATGGTACATCTAGTTCTAGATCCTTGAGGAATCGCCATACTGTTTTCCATAATGGTTGAACTAGTTTACAATCCCACCAACAGTGTAAAAGTGTTCCTATTTCTCCACATCCTCTCCAACACCTGTTGTTTCCTGACTTCTTAATGATTGCCATTCTAACTGGTGTGAGATGGTATCTCATTGTGGTTTTGATTTGCATTTCTCTGATGGCGAGTGATGATGAGCATTTTTTCATGTGTCTGTTGGCTGTATGGATGTCTTCTTTTGAGAAATGTCTGTTCATATCCTTTCCCCACTTTTTGATGGGGTTGTTTGTTTTTTTCTTGTATATTTGTTTGAGTTCTTTGTAGATTCTGGATATTAGCCCTTTGTCAGATGAGTAGGTTGCAAAAATTTTCTCCCATTCTGTAGGTTGCCTGTTCACTCTGATGGTAGTTTCTTTAGCTGTGCAAAAGCTCTTTAGTTTAATTAGATCCCATGTGTCAATTTTTGCTTTTGCTGCCGTTGCTTTTGGTGTTTTAGACATGAAGTCCTTGCCCATGCCTATGTCCTGAATGGTACTACCTAGATTTTCTTCTAGGGTTTTTATGGTATTAGGTCTAACATTTAAGTCTCTAATCCATCTTGAATTAATTTTCGTATAAGGGGTAAGGAAAGGATCCAGTTTCAGCTTTCTACTTATGGCTAGCCAATTTTCCCAGCACCATTTATTAAATAGGGAATCCTTTCCCCATTTCTTGTTTTTGTCAGGTTTGTCAAAGATCAGATGGCTGTAGATGTGTGGTATTATTTCTGAGGACTCTGTTCTGTTCCATTGGTCTATATCTCTGTTGTGGTACCAGTACCATGCTGTTTTGGTTACTGTAGCCTTGTAGTATAGTTTGAAGTCAGGTAGCGTGACGCCTCCAGCTTTGTCCTTTTGACTTAGGATTGTCTTGGCAATGCGGGCTCTTTTTTGGTTCCATATGAACTTTAAAGCCGTTTTTTCCAATTCTGTGAAGAACTCATTGGTAGCTTGATGGGGATGGCATTGAATCTATAAATAACCTTGGGCAGTATGGCCATTTTCACGATATTGATTCTTCCTATCCATGAGCATGGTATGTTCTTCCATTTGTTTGTGTCCTCTTTGATTTCACTGAGCAGTGGTTTGTAGTTCTCCTTGAAGAGGTCCTTTACATCCCTTGTAAGCTGGATTCCTAGGTATTTTATTCTCTTTGAAGCAATTGTGAATGGAAGTTCATTCCTGATTTGGCTCTCTGCTTGTCTGTTACTGGTGTATAAGAATGCTTGTGATTTTTGCACATTAATTTTGTATCCTGAGACTTTGCTGAAGTTGCTTATCAGCTTAAGGAGATTTTGGGCTGAGACAATGGGGTTTTCTAAATATACAATCATGTCATCTGCAAACAGGGACAATTTGACTTCTTCTTTTCCTAACTGGATACCCTTGATTTCTTTCTCTTGCCTGATTGCCCTAGCCAGAACTTCCAACACTATGTTGAATAGGAGTGGTGAGAGAGGGCATCCCTGTCTTGTGCCAGTTTTCAAAGGGAATTTTTCCAGTTTTTGCCCATTCAGTATGATATTGGCTGTGGGTTTGTCATAAATAGCTCTTATTATTTTGAGGTACGTTCCATCAATACCGAATTTATTGAGCGTTTTTAGCATAAAGGGCTGTTGAATTTTGTCAAAAGCCTTTTCTGCATCTATTGAGATAATCATGTGGTTCTTGTCTTTGGTTCTGTTTATATGCTGGATTACGTTTATTGATTTGCGAATGTTGAACCAGCCTTGCATCCCAGGGATGAAGCCCACTTGATCATGGTGGATAAGCTTTTTGATGTGCTGCTGAATCCGGTTTGCCAGTATTTTATTGAGGATTTTTGCATCGATGTTCATCAGGGATATTGGTCTAAAATTCTCTTTTTTTGTTGTGTCTCTGCCAGGCTTTGGTATCAGGATGATGTTGGCCTCATAAAAAGAGTTAGGGAGGATTCCCTCTTTTTCTATTGATTGAAATAGTTTCAGAAGGAATGGTACTAGCTCCTCCTTGTACCTCTGGTAGAATTCAGCTGTGAATCCATCTGGTCCTGGACTTTTTTTCGTGGGTAGGCTATTAATTGTTGCCTCAATTTCAGAGCCTGCTATTGGTCTATTCAGGGATTCAACTTCTTCCTGGTTTAGTCTTGGGAGAGTGTAAGTGTCCAGGAAATTATCCATTTCTTCTAGATTTTCTAGTTGATTTGCGTAGAGGCATTTATAGTATTCTCTGATGGTTGTTTGTATTTCTGTGGGGTCGGTGGTGATATCCCCTTTATCATTTTTTATTGCGTCTATTTGATTCCTCTCTCTTTTCTTCTTTATTAGTCTAGCTAGCGGTCTGTCAATTTTGTTGATCTTTTCAAAAAACCAACTCCTGGATTCATTGATTTTTTGGAGGGTTTTTTGTGTCTCTATCTCCTTCAGTTCTGCTCTGATCTTAGTTATTTCTTGCCTTCTGCTAGCTTTTGAATGTGTTTGCTCTTGCTTCTCTAGTTCTTTTAATTGTGATGTTAGAGTGTCAATTTTAGATCTCTCCTGCTTCTCTTGTGGGCATTTAGTGCTATAAATTTCCCTCTACACACTGCTTTAAATGTGTCCCAGAGATTCTGGTATGTTGTATCTTTGTTCTCATTGGTTTCAAAGAACATCTTTATTTCTGCTTTCATTTCGTTATGTACCCAGTAGTCATTCAGGAGCAGGTTGTTCAGCTTCCATGTAGTTGAGTGGTTTTGATTGAGTTTCTTAGTCCTGAGTTCTAGTTTGATTGCACTGTGGTCTGAGAGACAGTTTGTTATAATTTCTGTTCTTGTACATTTGCTGAGGAGTGCTTTACTTCCAATTATGTGGTCAATTTTGGAATAAGTGCGATGTGGTGCTGAGAAGAATGTATATTCTGTTGATTTGGGGTGGAGAGTTCTATAGATGTCTATTAGGTCCACTTGGTGCAGAGATGAGTTCAATTCCTGGATATCCTTGTTAACTTTCTGTCTCGTTGATCTGTCTAATGTTGACAGTGGAGTGTTGAAGTCTCCCATTATTATTGTATGGGAGTCTAAGTCTCTTTGTAGGTCTCTAAGGACTTGCTTTATGAATCTGGGTGCTCCTGTATTGGGTGCATATATTTAGGAGAGTTAGCTCTTCCTGTTGAATTGATCCCTTTACCATTATGTAATGGCCTTCTTTGTCTCTTTTGATCTTTGATGGTTTAAAGTCTGTTTTATCAGAGACTAGGATTGCAACCCCTGCTTTTTTTTGTTCTCCATTTGCTTGGTAGATCTTCCTCCATCCCTTTATTTTGAGCCTATGTATGTCTCTGCATGTGAGATGGGTCTCCTGAATACAGCAGACTGATGGGTCTTGACTCTTTATCCAGTTTGCCAGTCTGTGTCTTTTAATTGGAGCATTTAGTCCATTGACATTTAAGGTTAATATTGTTATGTGTGAACTTGATCCTGTCATTATGATATTAACTGGTTATTTTGCTCGTTAGTTGATGCAGTTTCTTCCTAGCCTCGATGGTCTTTACATTTTGGCATGTTTTTGCAATGGCTGGTACCGCTTGTTCCTTTCCATGTTTAGGGCTTCCTTCAGGGTCTCTTGTAAGGCAGGCCTGGTGGTGACAAAATCTCTAAGCATTTGCTTATCTGTAAAGGATTTTATTTCTCCTTCACTGATGAAGCTTAGTTTGGCTGGATATGAAATTCTCGGTTGAAAATTCTTTTCTTTAAGAACGTTGAATATTGGCCCCCACTCTCTTCTGGCTTGTAGAGTTTCTGCCGAGAGGTCTGCTGTTATCTGATGGGCTTCCCTTTGTGGGTAACCGACCTTTCTCTCTGGCTGCCCTTAAGATTTTTTCCTTCATTTCAACTTTGGTGAATCTGGCAATTATGTGTCTTGGAGTTGCTCTTCTGGAGGAGTATCTTTGTGGCGTTCTCTGTATTTCCTGAATTTGAATGTTGGCCTGCCCTACTAGGTTGGGGAAGTTCTCCTGGATGATATCCTGAAGAGTGTTTTCCAACTTGGTTCCATTTTCCCCCTCACTTTCAGGCACCCCAATCAGACGTAGATTTGGTCTTTTTACATAATCCCATACTTCTTGCAGGCTTTGTTCATTTCTTTTTCTTCTTTTTTCTTTTGGTTTCTCTTCTCGCTTCATTTCATTCATTTGATCCTCAATCGCTGATACTCTTTCTTCCAGTTGATCGAGTCGGTTACCGAAGCTTGTGCATTTGTCACGTATTTCTCGTGTCATGGTTTTCATCTCTGTCCTTTCGTTTATGATCTTCTCTGCATTAATTAGTCTAGCTGTCAATTCTTCCACTTTTTTTTCAAGATTTTTAGTTTCTTTGCGCTGGGTACGTAATTCCTCCTTTAGCTCTGAGAGGTTTGATGGACTGAAGCCTTCTTCTCTCATCTCGTCAAAGTCATTCTCTGACCAGCTTTGATCCGTTGCTGGCGATGGGCTGCGCTCCTTTGCAGGGGGAGATGCGCTCTTATTTTTTGAATTTCCAGCTTTTCTGCCCTGCTTCTTCCCCATCTTTGTGGTTTTATGTGTCTCTGGACTTTGATGATGGTGACGTACTGATGGGGTTTTGGTATAGGTGTCCTTCCTGTTTGATAGTTTTCCGTCTGACAGTCAGAAGGACTGTCTGTTGGTCTGTTGGAGATTGCTTGAGGTCCACTCCAGACCCTGTTTGCCTGGGTATCAGCAGCAGAGGTTGCCGAAGAGAGAATATTGCTGAACAGCGAGTGTACCTGTCTGATTCTTTCTTTGGAAGTTTCCTCTCAGGGGTGACGCCACCCTGTGAGGTGTGGGGTGTCAGACTGCCCCTAGTGGGGGATGTCTCCCAGCTAGGCTACTCAGGGGTCAGGGACCCACCTGAGCAGGCAGTCTGTCCGTTCTCAGATCTCAACCTCCGCGTTAGGAGATCCACGGCTCTCCCCAAAGCTGTCAGACAGAGTCCTTCGCGTCTGCAGCGGCCCTGCTCTTTCCCCTAATGGACTGCAGCTGTGCGCTGTCCGCAGAGGTAGAGTCTACGGAGACAGGCAGGCTTCCTTGAGCTGCTGTGAGCTCCACCCAGTTCGAGCTTCCCAGCGGCTTTGTTTACCTACTTAAGCCTCAGCAATGGCGGGCGCCCCTCCCCCAGCCTCGCTGCTGCCTTGCGGATAGATTGCCACAGACGGCTGTGTTAGCAGTGAGGGAGGCTCCGTGGGCGTGGGACCCTCCCGGCCAGGTGTGGGATATATTCTCCTGGTGTGCCTGTTTCCTTAAAGCGCAGTATTGGGGTGGGAGTTACCCGATTTTCCAGGTGTTGTGTGTCTCAGTTCCCCTGGCTAGGAAAACGGATTCCCTTCCCCCTTGCGCTTCCAGGTGAGGCGATGCCTCGCCCTGCTTCAGCTCACGCTGATCAGGCTGCAGCAGCTGACCAGCACCGATTGTCCGGCACTCCCTAGAGAGATGACCCCAGTACCTCAGTTGAAAATGCAGAAATCACCGGTCTTCTGTGTCGCTCGCGCTGGGAGTTGGAGACTGGAGCTGTTCCTATTCGGCCATCTTGCTCCGCCCTCCTCATGTAAGTCTTATAATTTACTCCAGTGTTTCTGAGCTCTCAAACAACCGAATTGTGATCATTTACCCAGGTTGTTATGATAATTAAATATTTTATCTACCTATTTCTCAAACCTTTTGAGTAGAAGTTGTAATCCTTCCTTTCTCCAAAATTTCTAACCTCTATGGAGTCTCCAGTCCTTATTTTGTATTTTTATCTTATTTTATCTTAACATTTAGATAGCAGATAAATTCACAAATTGAATTTTGCATGCAAAAGCATTAAACTGAATTTTGCATGCAAAAGCATTAAACTGAAATGATGTTTGATTAAGATTTCTTTTGCCTAAGAAGTGTAGAATAAAATAGCTATCAAATGCTATTTTTGCTCATGAAGCAAATATAGTTAAGTTATAAAATCTGCAGCCCATTACCAACACCATTTAATGATTTTTTCTTTAAGACAAATAACTTTACCTCTTGACCTAGAGAAAAAAAAAAAAATAGCCTTATAGCAGCAAACAAGGTTACGCTTTAAATGCTGTTTAGAATTTTAATAATGGTTTGTCCAATACTTGGATTCACTTCCCTGAGGATAAGAGAAACCAAATTAGGTTATTTAGTTACTACTTCCTTACCAAAGGGAAAAATAGCATCCTCATGTGATATTAATAAATTCACAGCTCTATTCTGTTTCCATTTTTAAGTGACTGCTCTATAGCAGAAATAGTCATTTTTTAATAGATAGCAAATACAGAACTCAGGATTCTGGTCCCAATATCATTCTTGGCTGCTAACTGATCTTGAAGGACAATATTCCTTTACTTCACTTTATGGAAACCATGAGAATTAGAACTTGTCCATTACCAGGTGAAAAAAATATTTATACTTAAAGAAATCAGAATGTGTCTTGTGATTACTGTCCTATCAAAGAAACCTATTAATTTCAGTAGTGATACTAGAATTTATGGTATTCTGTTTGGTTCACAACCTTGATAACTTCCAAATGCCAGGTAAAATATTATCATAAAGGCTAGTAGAATTTCTTTAGTTTATAAAAATAATAGTAGACGCTATTTAGGACTTCCTGTGTGCCAGGCACTTTTCTAAGCCCTTTATACGTAGTAGTTCATTTTGTTCTACCAACCATTCTGAGAGCCAAAGATTGGAACCATATCTCTTTACCTAACACTACCTCTCCCATGCCCTACTGCCTTGAGCATGATTATTCTATCTCTAGAGATGCTTTTATATTGAATATTATCTTATTTCATGTTGAAAAATTGTTAATAAAGTCAGTCTTAGCAAATTAGATTGGAAAAGGATATGAGAAATAATTCGGTCAAACCAAGATCCAGAGAAGCTACCTGATGTGCTCAGTGTCACACAATCTAGTTGGTAGCAAACTAGAAACTAGAACATAGGTATCCTGACCCCTGTATAATCTATTACTCCATAATCCTTTCTTATGTGAAAGGTGAGACAATCATTTTCTTCAAACCTATTACCTGATCACCTATGACATGCCATGCACAATTTAGACACTTGAGATATGGTTATGAACAGAGAAAAATACCTACTTTCATGGAGTCACGCTATTCAGTTCACTGAATAAACAAGGATTTATTTAATATCAATTATGCACAGAGCTCCAAAGAACATCTACAGAAGTAGTGTTGGATGGTGTAGGAAAGGAAAGAGTACAGGAGGTGGTCTCCGATCTCAAAGGAATTACATGAGAGACAAGGAAGAAACATAAGCCCTTCCTAGGAAAGTACGAAACAGCATATAATTGAGAGTCTAGTTTACAGTAAATGAAGGCCAGGGAATTTTAGAGAAGGGGAGATACAGGGGGTGAGAGGGATCTCGATGTGTACATTATGAAGGGAGTGAAGAGTTGAAGGTGGTGGTTGCCTACCATGGAGTATTAGAGACATGGATGGACTCTAAAGGTATAGGACTGGGCCAGGCACGGTGGCTCAAGCCTGTAATCCCAGCAGTTTGGGAGGCTGAGGTGGGTGGATCACCTGAAGTCAGGAGTTTGTGACCAGTCTGGCCAACATGGTAAAACCCTGTCTCTACTAAAAATATAAAATTTAGCCAGCAGTGGTGGTGAGTGCCTATAGTTCCAGTTACTCAGGAGGCTGAGGCAGGAGAATCACTCGAACCCAGGAGATGGAGGTTGCAGTGAGTCAAGATCACTGCACTGCACTCCAGCCTGGGTGACAGAGTGAGACTCTGTCTCGAAAAATAACAAAGAAAAGTATTGGACTGGGTAAATAAAGTAAAAAACAGATGAAATTTAACATATGTCATTTATGGAAATTAAAATACATATACATATGGCAATAATTTTTTGACAACGGCATATGCAATAAAAAAAAGTGTATATAAAATATAATAGAATGCCTGCCTCTGCAGGGAGGGGGAGAGGAGTAGGAAGAAAAATAATAAATATATCAGTAGACTCACTGAAGAACAAGGTCAGGGTCTTCACAGACCAATGATGAAAGTGTGTCATGATTTGATTATGTCAACCCTCTGCTATCAAGTCCAAGGAAAAATATCCTGGGATAGATACAGTGGAGCTTTGCAGGATGTACAGAACATATTCAGGCTGACAGAGGAATGGGAAAGGTGGTCAGGGTAAGGGGACAGGATGAGAGAGCAGAGACCTGTTCTGCTCGGAGGGAAAGGTGCAGTGGAGGGAATGGAAGAAATATGGGTAAATATGTGGTGTGGGTCTCTTAGGGGAATCCTCAGAAAACAGGCAGAAACCTCAGAGTGGAAGTAATAGGGAACATGGACTGGAGCGGGGTTCCTGAGCAGGCAGGTGATGTAGGAAAAAGAGAAGAATAAGAGCCTGGTAGCATCCTCAGAAACAAGGACCCAAAAGGTAAAGCATCCGGGAACCCACATTGTGGACGTTCACATGTGTATGGATGAGGGTCTGAATTAGTGGTGCTTGTGAGAATGAGGAGCAGATGGACAAGGAACATGTTCCTTGAGAAGACCATGACAGTGCCATGAGGATGCATCAGTTTGGTTCTTTGTACAGGACTTTTTCAAAAGTTTGCTTCAGAGTAGCCATGGTTCCTGAAAGCAAATAAGTGGGTCACTTGCTTAGCTTTCCTTAGTGGTAGATTAATTAGCCAGCTGTAACTCCCGGATCTCTATTTTTAAATAATGACTTGCGTAAGTCTCCAAAGACAAGAACTCGCCACTGGTACACAGCACATTCTGGCAGCTGCAAGTTATTATGCCCAGTGGAAATTAAATATCTTTTAGGGAAATCATGCAAGATCTCATGATAAATATGAAATTAACCCCTGCCACCTCTGTGCCTTCCTCATTTCTTTGCTAGCCTGCTATCCTAATAAGCAGAGTCTCTGGGGTCTGAAATGACAGCTGAATTGGTGATATTTTTTAAGAAGCACTATTCATCGGTGAGCATCGGTAGAACATAGAGCTTTTGTCTCCGGTTGGGCTAGAAGCTCTGAAAATCAAACAATAGTAAACATACACAATACCATTAACTCCTGGTCAGATGGAGATACTTACAACTCCAGGGATATAAAGAAACAACTAGACTAAGCATTTTACTTATCATTTTAGGCATTTTCCTCTGCTTAATACCCTTAAGCTCACACTTCTCTTTCCTTCTGACCAAATATATACATTTCTGGTTCTTTCTCAATTCTTTCTTCATAAGCTGCAAGTTTCATATAGTATGTGACTCTTTACTGTCCCTTTTCACTCCCCATTTCTATGTTAGGTTTGGGTTGTTGTCGTTTGTAGGGAATATTGAGCAGTGCACTCTCAATCAGAATGGAACCAGAGTGAAGGGGAGAACAAATGCTGGCAAAGTGTCACTCCAACTAAGCTGCCTGAGGAAGGGTCCTAAGGTCCGGAGTGGCATTCGGTATTCAGGTGCCATTAGTAAATGCATGTTTCATAAAATGTCAATCAATACACTTGTCATAATCACCATATGGTGGATGTGATTTGCTTGGCTACTTTCAACAAAAGGCAGATGTCAGGCCACCCTACGGTTTCGGGAGGCAAATACCTTCCCTGGGTGGGTGAAAATGGTAACCTCAAATTTCCTACATAACTATAAAGATTTCATAACACATTTCTGGTTTCTCCCTTGAGCACCAACAATCAAAAATCCAGGAGAGGAAAAAGAAGTAATGCCTCCATATAAGCAGTATAATTTGGGGTCAGATATGAAGCAGATGAAATCATTAAAGAAAAGAGAAATGGAGCGATGGCTATCCCAGTATCCCTGCTTCATGAGGCCCATTTTTCCAGTCTGTCACTGTGCAGCTATGATAGGCTGCTTTCTTTTTGACCCTCACCTTAATAACACGCCTTTCCTTCACTTTCCACATGCCCCAACATGTCTTTGATGCTCCTAGGGAGGGCCACAAACTCCAGTGTTGCTGGGCAGCCCTGTTTTCCTCTTTCTGAGTCCAAAAGTGGTGCAGCCTGGGCCTTTACCTTGACCTTTGACCTCCCATGTCATGAAGTTAACACGGTTCCTGCCTCCAGCTAATGGTTTCCAACACTGTAGAATTGAGTCTATTTTATCAATTACACGAACTTCAGTCTTTGGCATAAAGGTCATTATTGTGTTTTGCACCTGGAATTGTATTGTAATGAGGCAAATCACATTCTCTTACAGTCAATGAGGGGGAAAAAAGCACACAAAATGGAAATTACTCCTAAAATGACCTTGCTAGATTTCTATATCTGGCTAACAGACTCTGTTTCTATACATCAAAAAACTGACGTGGCAGCTTTGTCATACAACCAGGCAGTCCAATCCCATGTTAGCAAACATGTTATTATGGAACATATGGCATAAACCCATTAATAGTATGCACAGTTGATAAATTCCCAGTGTAGTTCCCGTGATGTTTACTGATTCACTGCCACCTTGCCCCAGGCTGCTTCCAAACATGTCAGAAAAATAAAATGTCATCCATATTTGCATTCAGAAGTTATTCCGTATTTACACATGCTAATAAAAACAAAAGCTTGCTTTTTAAGGAAGGGGCAAGCTCCATAATCAATTTTCTGAGCGGCCTAAGAGTTTGACATGCTCTGCATACATAGAATTCACTGGAATAGCAACTTGGAGACACGAGTAGGCTGGCTCTGTGGCTTCTCACCCCTTGCTGGGTGACAGCAGCTGACAGCAGACAGCCACCCTTGAGGGTTGAGGGTACCTGCAGATCACTCACTTTCTCTATCTAAACAACTTGCCTTAGATTTTTTTTTCTTAGTGCTGGAACAAATATGTGATGAACCAGTGAATGAATTGGCTATGAGGATAGCCACAATTTGATGGTGCCCTATAACTTCCCTGCCCCTTTCATTAATGACCAGCTCTATCTCCCATCTCTCTGGCCTTGTTCTCTTGACTAGAATACAGTATTTGGAGTCATTAAATAGGGTATGAAGTTCTGGCTCTGAAAAATCACCAGTTATGTTACCATGAGCAAGTCACTTAATCTCTCTAAACCTCAATTCCCTTATCCATGAAATGGGTGAATTATAGCATTTGTTTTGTAAGGATCCTTTATGTTTCAAGAGACAGAAACCCAGTTCAAACTATTTTAAAGTAAACAAAAAGAAAACATTCATTGGCTCACATGGCTGGAAGGGATACTGTGCTATTTGCCCAAATCAAAGGATAGGGATCAAGGTCTCAATTGCTAGGATCAAAACTCACAGCCAAGGGAACTCACTCCCTTTTCCATCTCTCAGCTCAGCACTGCTTGGCTTCATTCTTTTTTACTATAGCTGGACTTTCTTCATGTAGCAATGAACACGGTCAGTTTTAGCCCCAATCGCACATTTTTCAATTATAATGAATCCGTAGGCAAGGCTGTTTTTATTTATTTCAAATCGAATCCTTACTAAGTATGTCAGAGGGGGCCTCAAATCAGCCCTGCTGGCTTACATGTTTGCCTTAGGTTAATAAGTACTATGATTAATCAAGTATGAAGTTGTGTCCAACCCTGTACCTGGGATAAAAGGTAGTGGGTTAGAGTGTATTACCAGAAAAAGAAGGGAAATAAAAACCTTGCTGAGCAAATAAGGCAGAAATAAAAGCTACCATTCTACTAACCTATTTCACCAAGGTTTGTGGATTCTGGCACAAGCAAGTGTTGAATGATCATAGGTTAGTATTATAAGTAACTGGGCTTTGTAAACTACTAAAAGTTACACATGAATCCTAGCCAAATAACTACAAATCTTATTTATTAACTCTCAGAGGATGAAACCAGTCAAGGCCAGTGTTAGTGACAATTACAATGATAATAGTTAATATTTAAGGAGCAATCACTGCATGTGAGGAAGTGCTTTTGTGAGCATTTTATATGTATGAACTATGAAGTAGGTACTATCATCTGCCCCAGTGTTTGCATAAATAACTAATGCAAAGAGAGGTAAAACAATTTGCCCAAAGTCATAGAACTAGTGGTTAAACCAGGGTTTGGAACCAGAGGGTCTGGGCTACAGTTCATATTTGTATTCATTGCTGTCCCTCAATCTTCCTGTAATATTTTGCATTTTACTGTGTATCTTTTCCTTGAGGCACTGAAAACGCCACAAGATTGGTAATCGTGTCTGTATTACTCAAAGTTGCATACATATTCCACCCTTAAGGCCTACATGACTGGTATGAGAAAAGTAGAGATAATTGGGATTGGGCTACACTCTTATTTGAGTGTATGAATATCATTCAAAATAACAGTGCTGTTGAAAATTAATATGTACATCCATTTTTCTGAAATTCAGAAAAGATGCATAATATTCAGGTGCCTAATAACTTGGCTGCTATTTAATCATGCTTAACACTTATATAGCACTTCACCTTTTAAAATCATTTTAGAATATGTTAGTTCATTAATCCCAACAACATCCATGTGACACAGAAAAGGTTCCTGAACCTGCCTCTGATCTCCCTACCATCTGGTATCTAAATACTTGGTTGACTAAAGAAGGAAGAAAATAATTAGATAAATCAAGCAAGGAAACACGTGTGGCCAAGAATGACACAGACTTGTGGGCAGTGAAGGTGAAAGACAATCCTCTGGCTCTGTGGAGGTTTGTCTTCTACACATAAATTTCAGCATACAATATTCATATAATAATTATTATTCACTTCTGACTGGTGGAAATGTAAGAAAACACCAATCAGCCTTCATCTTCATCTTCAAAAGGTGATACCTGCACACGGATTACTTGGGATCTCATCAGTGGTCATTTCCATTAATTAAAAAGTGCTTCTAGTTGTCAATTTTCGTGATATTGGCCTACTTACATTCCAAGTCCTGTTTCCCACTGCTATTTCTATTTTTCACAGAAAAGAATCTAGTATGGCTTCAGTCACGTTCAATATATTAATAGCTTCCTTTATGTTGCCTTGTTATTTGACTCATAGTTTCTAGAGAACAATGGTGAGCTGATTTTACCAGCCACCTGAACAAAGATATTCTTGCTCATTGTTTTCTCACTCATATACGTGGACCACCATTGCCTCACTTCAGGCATGGATGCTGATCATTCTGACGACCCAAAAATGTGGAGAGAGAACGGTACCTGAACAAGGGCTACAAAAGCTATCCTAAGATGCTTTGGAGCCACAAATGACATTTTCAAAATTAGTTAGAAGTTATTTGTATTAATAGAATGACACAAAAATCATATCCAACCAGAGTCAACATACTATGTATGTGTCTGGTTAGTAAAGAATCTTCTTTCTAGCATCAGCTTATCCTGCTGTCTCAGGACACTGAGGATTGAAAGGAAGGTAGTACAGGACAATAGTTATGAATGAGCTCCAATTCTAGGATCCCGAAGAAGACCTGGGTTCAAACTGATTCACTGAATTACTAACTGTGTGACCTTAGGCAAGCATCTCAATCTCTCTGAGTGTCAGTGTCAGTTTCTGCAGGTTAGCCCCAGAGCTTACCTCATAGAATTGTTAGAGGATTACACAAAATAATTACTCACAGGCTTAGCCCAGTGCCAGGGATATAGTGAATGCTCAGAAGTAAATACTATTAACTGTTCCCAGGTTTCTTTGATATTCTCACATTCAATTATTAAGGCATGATACTGAGGCTATTGTAAAACGATAAACTTTAGAATTCTGGATATAATTACCTGTGAAGTAGAAATATGTTATGGTCTGTGTTAACACATAATGATCTTTATCTAACCAGGTTAGAAACAGAAATGCTGTAAGTCATTCAAAAGGTCAAATACTTGTCAGCAGGTAGCATACTAACATGTAATGTTGACCCTGGGCAAAGTCAGGGAACTGTTGATTGCTTTATAATGAGCCTGTATTTTTCTGCTGATACCCTCTTCCTTCTTTTGGAGATGTTATCCTCACTCTATTTTATGTGGGACAATCAAGGCCTTTTCAGGTGCCTTGGAAGTCCCACAACTAAATGGCCACTTTACCAACCCATGAGTGCTATTCTGGCAGCACAAGGCTCTCAAGGTTATTAATGGTAGCTTTTGTCCATTTCTTAGAACCACATTATTAACCTGGAAGAATGATTTTTCAGTTCCTTTCGCTCCCTTCAAACAGATACAAAGATAATCCATGATAAAGAGACTTGACAGTATCTCTGATAGCCTATTAGCATGGGACATAGCAAGGATGTTAGGACTTGGGGGAGGTGTTATCAGGTTCACAGGGTTAATTTGCATTGTCTAAAAAAGTAAATCTTTTTTTGAATCAATCCACTGGACGGAAATATAGAAGGAAGCATTCAAACCACAGTGTTCGAGCAGAATGAACACTTATTTCACAGACACAATTACAACTGCCAGGGAGAAAATTTTTCCAAAACTATTTAATCTCTGAAATGGACAATAAGCTTGTCAGCCTCTTGGGCATTTCAACCTTGATGCAATGGTTCATAGCAAACGTTTCCATGACCAGAAGCCATCGATTCATCAAGTGTCTCCATTCTCTCACAATGAAAGTCTTTTAGGGCTCTGAGGATGAAGCGAACTTTCTGTGTGCAATATATGCTCCTCTCTGTCACCAATGTGAAACCTGGGGATGTGCTGGAAAGAAACTTGACAAAGGAGGATATTTATCTTGCAAGTGTTTGAGATACTATTTCTAAGCTAATCTCCCCTACAAATCATGGAGTCTAACTCAATTCAAGTCTAATTCAAGCTTGTCTTCTAGAACATCTAGTAAATCCTCAAAAACATGAACTACGTATTTGCTTTGTATCTCATTTTGTACCCATTCTCTTCTCAACCCCATGAGTTCACTGGCTACAGAAAGTATTAAGATTAAGACTGGAATTAACAGTCAGGGAATTTTCTACAACTGGCTTTTTTTTGTTATCATGTCTATTAATGACCGAACATCATAAACAATACAGTTTAATTATGAACTAAAGTGTCTACAGCAATTAAATATGAAGGAAGTATTCAAAAACACAGCAAAAAGGATCATATTTTTAAAGCATTTAAATTGCAAGTGATGTTATTGACAGAACTTTTAAAGAAATTTTATGTTTGGATTAAAAAAAGAAAGAAAGTAGTTGAAAGCAAAGTGTTGACTCCATGGCATTTATAGGCAAATAAATATTTAGGATGGATCAGTTTGCCATCATGAGCAGATGCTTCAAGAAATACATTAAGTTAATGGGAGCTGTCCTTAATTTCTACCTCACTGAGTCAACAAGATAAAAAAAAAAATCAACTTAAAGGATTCCAGAGTAATGACATGACTCATTAGTGTGAAGGCCACTTCAAATTAAAGGATTCATTTTCACTTACTGAGAGAAGAAAATTATTAATGAGCTTCATGCATGAATATCTGGAAAGTACTGCAGCTCATTCTCTGGGCATAAAACAACTTGAAGTTGTAACTACAAGAGATTTAGTTTTTTTAAACCAGATTCTAAAAAATTTTTCTCAACTTTGATACCATAGCTCACTATTTGATAAATAGTGCTAGGAATGGAAGTTATGTGGTCAATAGTCCATTGAGAAGATCTGAGAGTGTTGCATATTATATAGTCAGGGTAAGTGCCAGAGAGAAGGGAAAATTCTATCGTCATCCTGGAGAGATATGCAAAGGAAGGGGGGAAGGTGAGTCCTCATTCTAAATTTATGCTCTTCCAAAATCTAATGGCAGTGAATTCAGAAGACAATGTAAGACGAAGAAAGGTCAAGTCTCTCTTTCTGAATGGTCAGTGTATTGCACAGCTACGGAGTTTGTCATTGTTTTTGGTATTTGCTCTTGAGTTTGGAACTTGAGAGTCTGCTTCCATTTTTAGGATAGGTACATATGAGAGAGGTGTCCATTCGAAGCATTTGGTAATAAAAATTTGGTGTTTGGAGGAGCTGTACTGAATGAGTAGTCTTAGTCCCTGCAAAAAAAGGTTTTATATATATAACTGTTTAATGGAAAATATAATATTCAGGTGGAATGTCAAAGGAGAAGACCAGAATATGAAGATTAAACAGGGTTGGGAAGTTGGTAGAAAGTGGTGGTGCCTCTTGTACCAGTAGTGAGAAAGATACTAGATTAAGATTCTCTTCCGAGGGTTGAAATACTGCCAAACAACGGGCCTCTGTTCATGGCTCATGAGATGATCTATATCATCAATTCACTTCTTAGGAAAGAAAGGAGCAGAGGCTGACCTTTTTGAAATTCCTTTCTAGTGGCCAAGAATGACGGCAATTGTATTTTTTAGTGGGATTATGCTTCTTCCTACTGTATATTTGAATTGCAAAAAGCCAGAGCATAGCATTCCTTGTTGAAGTTTTTCAAGTTGACAGTCTGATAGTCTTATCTATTTTTATTTACGTTTAAATTCAAATTCAAGCCAGTGTTCCTAGATGTCTTCACAAGCTGCAGGCCTATGGGAAATGTTCCACGGCTCCTCTGTGTACCTGAAGTTTGGCCTCCTCATTATGATCGATTAATATTTCAGAGTTAATTTTTTTTTCTGAAATTGGAATAGACCTCATTTTCCAGAAAGTCATTTATATTGTTATTCATTTTCTTTTCACTGTCTTGTTTATGACCAAAAAACGCAATGATGATTTCATAATGAGAGAATATCATGTAGAAATGGAAACATAATCTTAGACAAGTATGACTTTTTATGTGGTAGGTAATATTTCTCTTCAATTTTCCTTTTCATGTGGGATATTTTTTCTTTTCTAAAGGGAAATATAAATGTTAGGAGAGAACCAAAATATATATCACAAAATTTTTTATATATTTCTTCAACTACTGTAAAATCTAGAGGGACCAGATGATTAAAGTCCTTCATTTTTAAAGAATTCTCTCAAAAATCCCAGAAGCTAGAGGCAAATTGTTTTTATTGTTGCTTGAATTTTGTTAGGGGCATAGAATATATGAGGTTTTGTAAAAAAAAAAAAAAAATGAAATATTCATCTCTATTTCTATATTATACACAATATTTGGATTGTTAAAAGCAATACTATTCATCATGTGAAAGATACCAAGAAAGCCACTGACTCTGAACTTCATGCAGCCATCTATTCACAAGTTCTTTAATAAATAAATGATGAACACCTACTATATATGATTACATATGCTAAGTATTATGGTAAGCATGAATATGAATAACATAAAGTCTTTACCTTTAAGAAATGTACAACATAGTAGAGACAGATAAAATCAGATAACTATAACATATAACATATAGTCTTTACCTTTAAGAAATGTATAACATAGCAGTAGAGACAAATATAATCAGATAACTGTAATACAGGCAGAAGGTTCAAAATGCGCTGGGGGTTCTAGTTCAAGATGGCTCATTGAAGGGATATGTTCACTCATCTTCCCTCTCAAATTACTACGGACAAGACCTTATAATATGATTGTAAAAGCCATGGTAAGACTAGGGAACTGGTTATCCTAACAGCAGAGCAGTATACTAATAGAAATTTCAGTTAGATATAAATAAGAAGAGATTGGCAGGATTTTTGTTCCATGAAGATTAGTTTTCGGTAGATTGATTTACTTGTTGATAACTCTTTAAAAAAACAACAACAACAAAATAAACACAAAAATCATCTGTGCAAAGGTATGCAATAGATAGTTGTAGAAATAATAAGTACTAGAGAGGCTAAAATTGTTGGAAAGGAAGGCTATTGGACAGGTGTAATAATGATCTTCAGCTGCATTTTTTTTCTGGAAGACTGTGCTGATTCTTGGCATGGGTAGACTGGGAGAGTAGGCTTTCAAATGGCAAGGGGGCACTGTTGGGGACATAGAAACCATTAGAAATTTTGGCATTTACAAGCATTGGAGTCACAAAATTGGACAACTGAAGAGCCTCAAGACACAAGTGATTCTCCCCTCAAAATATTTGCCAAATACTGAAGGTATACAGGGTGGAGCTAAAGAACTAAACTACAAACCCTGAGTGGTGGAGTGGGACATTTCATACTCTCCTGTGCTGAGAAGACAAAAACTTGCTAGGATGAATGAGCAAGTGAATAAAGCAGTATCTTAATTGCAAGCCACAGAGATCTCCAGACTACAGACAAAGGAAACTAAAGATAGACTGAGTCTTAATCAAAACTTCTAGCATGTATAAAGTCAGCCTATTCCTGGATAAAATAAGATGACAGCCTCTCTATCTGCCTGGCAGAAGAAAGGGTAATCCTCTTCTAATGCAAGATCACAACATCTGGAGCCTCTGTAGTCTTTATTCTCAGTGTTCTTCATTTATTAAAATCCTTTTGGGCATGGCAAGAGACAAGGCCATGGGTCTAAACACCAAGAGAAAAAGAAATGGGCAATGGAAACAAATCCACACATGATGTAGATATTAAGACAAAGATTATAAAATAACTGAATAACATGAACAAGAAAAACAGATAAATTATACAGCAAAAAGATAAAATGTTGGAGAATTTTATCAGATAATTAAAATCTGAACCAATCATGTTCTACCTAGTTGGTTAGAAGTCACATTAAGGTTGATGCCTTTGTATCTGATACTGGAAGTTCATGTCTCAAGGTTAAACATTTGAGGAAAAAGAATGGATGTCAAGGTTGGGTCAGTGAGAATAAACTGGAATCCATAGGAATAAACTGGTACACATGGGGATGGACCTAAGCTCCTTCCAGTTTCTCACTACTTCTACCTTCAGTGGGAATTGTTGTGCACAAGAAGTTACAAGCCTTCATCATACAGTTGGCACACCTTTGGCTAAGGATTCAGAGAAGCTGAAAGAGGAGTAGCCGAAGGCCTGTCTGCTGCTCAACACCAATGATATGAACCAACAGATCAATGACAGTATGTGTGAGCTGCAACAGCATTTGAGTCTGTTCATGACTTTCCAGGTGTAAATTAATATGATCACTGCTTTAATTCCACTTTCCAAATTTCACATGAAATGTCTTTCAGAATCCACTTCAACTGGAAACATGGAAGAAAAAGAATTGTGAGAAATGTAGATCAGCCTAACGTACTTGGCATAATATAAAGCCACCATAGAATCTATACAAAATAATTAGATGGGATTTCTAGAAATAAAAAGTGTTATGTCTTAAAATAAGAACTAAATGGATACATATAGTACCAAGCTGGACAGAGTTGAGGACAAGATTAGTGAACTCAAAGACAGTCAATAGAAAAGACTCAAGTGGAAACACAGATAGAAAAAGAAAGGGAGGAGGCAAGAATAGAGCGAAACAGAAATGGTATTACATGTATGTAACTTGTATATCAGAAAGAGAGAAAAGAATTGGAAAGAAACTATATTTGAAGAGATAATGGCAAAAAAAATTTCCAAATTGAAGAAAAGCATCAATACATAAATTCAAACAAATCAGCAAACTAAAAGCATAATAAATACTTTTTAAACCACTAAGGTATACCATAGAAAAACTGATTTTTAAAAAATCCAGAAGTAAAATAAATCATAAAAGAAGCGAAAGGAAAAAATACATGGTATCTTTGAAGGAGCAGAAATAAGATTATAGCTGACTTCTTAGTAGACATGATATAAGCTGGAAGAACGGTATGGTATTTTTTTTTTTTTTTTTGTGAAACAGAGTCTCGCTTTGTTGGAGTGCAGTGGTGAGATCCCGGGTCACTCCAACCTCCGCCTCCTGAGTTCAAGCAATTATCTTGCCTCAGCCTCCCAAGTAGCTGGGACTAGTGGTGCATGCCACCACGCCTGGCTAATTTTTTGTATTTAGCAGAGATGGGGTTTTACCATGTTGCCAAGGCTGGTCTTAAACTCCTGAGCTCAGGCAATCCACCCGCCTTGGCCTCCCAAAGTGCTAGGATTACAAGCGTGAGTCACCGTGCCTGGCCTGGAATGATATGTTTTAAATGCTAAAAATAAATGTCAACTAGCATTGTACACTCAGTGAAAATATACCTAAAAAGAAATATGAAATACTAATATTTTCAGAAAAACAAAAATCAAGACAATTCATCTCAGTAGGACGGTACTAAAGGAAATATTAAGTCAACTTCTTCTTCATAAACAACAAAGTGAATCATAGAGGAAAACGCAGAAATGAAGGAGAAAATGAAGAGCAATAAAAAGATAAATACTTGGGCAACTATGAGTGAATATAAGCCAGGTGCCATGGCTCACAACTGTAATCCCAGCCATTCAAGAGGCCAAGGCAGGGGGATTGCTTGAGTCCAGAAGTTTTGAGATAAGCCAGTTGCCCACTAAGCAACATAGTGAAACTCTCTATCAATCTCCCTCCCTTTCCCCCTCTCTCTTTTCCTCTGTGTGTGTATGTGTATGTATGTGTATATATGTATGTATGCACGCGCGTGTATGTGTATATATGTCTGTATATATATGGCACAAAATAACATATATATATATATAGCACAAAAATGTTTTGTTTGGGGAATTTAAAATATATATAGAATTAAAATACATGACAATAATACTAAAGGGATAAATGAAGTTAAAGTGTTCTAAGTTTGTATCCTTATTGTGGAAGAGGTGAAAGCAATCATTTGTATTAAGCTGTAATACGTCATGGGTACATTTTTGATTGCTTAAGCATTAAAAGACTTGTTTAAAATGTAAAAATAATAAGATAATAAACTATTGAATGACAAATCACCTGATTAATCTAAAAGAAAGAAAAAGCACAGACATTTTAAAAAAGATCAGGTAGGCTACATAATAATAAGGTGGATATAAATCCAAATACATCAATAAGTACATTAACAAACAATATAATTCAAGTACAAGATTAATATTTTCAAGCTAGATTTTTAAAATTTGTATGTGCTTACAACAGTAGAGTGGTACTGTGTACCACGTAATTACAAACCAAATAAAACTGGTACGGCTATATTGATATTAGTCAAACAGAAAGCACTACTAAGAATAAACAAGGTCATATCATGGTGATAAGGTGTCAGTCCACCAGGACGATATATACCAATTCTAAATCTCAATGCAACCAATTAAAAAAAAAAAACAAAAAACTTAGCAGGTCTCTGAAATCTATTAGCCATGCAAATAAAAGAACCTCCAAAGTAAGTAATTTTTGCCAGATGAACCACAACTGATCACAAGATTGTGCACAACTGAGCACAAGATCAGAAGTAGTAGTGAAGGCTAGAAGTGGAAAACTATGGGTGGTTGGACCAGTATATTTATCATTGTGTGCGTGTGTGTATGTATGTACGTGTGTGTATGGTATGTGCGTGTGTACTATACCAATCCCCTGCCCTCAGAGCAGCTGACTTCAGTGTTTGCTTCTAGGATTACGCTGTCAATACACCTTTATAAAGTGGGAATTCTGAGAAGTACCTCTGATAACTTATGGTCTCCTGTGCCAAGATAAGAGGCTATGACCTATTCTTATAGAGGGGCCCTTTATGTGTCTCTCTTCCCTTGCCTAGTACATAGAATGAAGGCTCCTGTTACTTGTACCTGTATTTACCACTACTTCTCATTTGTGCTCAATAAATGACACTATCAATACTTTTCCATCACGACATAATCAGTTACTAAACATTTGAGAGAATCACAGTATGAAAAAAGAGTCACTGACTCAACAACAAAAAAGTAACCACTAAGAAAATGGGAGTTTAATATAGAGGAAATAGGAATAAAATGGAAATATGTATGTAATTTTTTAAAGTGTATATTTAAAAATATATACACTTCAGTGTATATAAGTGTAAAAATATATACTTTTGTAAGTGTATAAATATACATGAAAATATACATACAGTGTGTGTGCATGCATGTATATATTTCTATATATTTATATACTTTTTAAAATTTTCATAAATATTTATGATAAAAGCAACTGGCTGCTATAAAAAATTAATGGGCAGAATCCTTGGAAATTAAAAGCACAATTACCATAAACTTAATAAATCAGCTGAATAGTTGAAACTAGAATAATAAACTAGAAGATTAAAATGAGGGATTCTCCTAGGAAAGAGTACAGATGACAAAGGGTTGAAAAGTGTGAAAAATGAGTTAACTCATTGAGAATGAAAGCCCACACAGCATATCCATAAAGATTAATGAACCAACTATATGTATCTTCATGATGTAGACCTGCACTAATCAACAGTCACTAGCTACACATGGCTATTTACATTTAAGTTTAAATTAATTAAAATTTCAGAACTTTTAAAATTCAGTTTGTCAGTCTACTTACTCACATTTCAAAGAAAGGTTCAAGAGACATATGTGATAGGTGCCTGTGTTTTGGACAGTGCAGTGAATAATTCCTTGCAAAGAAACAAGGAACTGATTGATACCATTATCTTCATCAGAAAATGTGGATGCAAAGAGACTGTAAAGGCATGTCTTCGAAATTCTGAGAAAACATAATTTTTAACCTAGAATTTTACATTGAAATTATCTCTAATGTGTGAAGGCTGAGGTAATATTTTCAGTCACAAGGTCTCAGGAAACTTTATCTAAAAGGATTCTTTTGAAGAAAATATTTGAGGATATATTCGAGGAAAAACAAAAAAAAAAATTAAAAAAAAAAAGATGACACTGTGAGATACAAGAAAAGATGGTCAAAGCCTCTCCCTTGCATGGACCCAGTGGAAGGTAAAGAGGTTACAGAAGAAAATAAACTGAATTACCAAGTCTTCAATAATTTGTGGTGATCTACTTTTTCATTCTAACTTCTTACTTTTAAATCTACTTTGTATTTATAATTTTATTTTTTCTTAAAGATTCTTACTCCCTTCAGTAATATAGGCCACACAAGCTAGATCCACCCTTGAAGAGAACTTAATTCAAAAGAACCCCACAGCAAATGACTGCAACCTTCACAGCCAGGCCAGATTCAGGATTAAATGCTAAATTAGTGGTGGATTCACTGGTGATGTCAAATTGGTGATATCAAAAGACAACAAACCAGGCTCAAATATGCAAGTTCAATGCAGCATTTTTTTTTTTTTTTAATTTGAGACAGAGTCTCGCTCTGTCGCCCAGGCTGGAGTGCAGTGCAGTGGCGTAATCTTGACTGCAAGCTCTGCCTCCCGGGTTCACACCACTCTCCTGCCTCAGCCTCCCCAGTAGCTGGGACTACAGGCGCCCACCACCACGCCCGGCTAATTTTTTTTGTATTTTTAGTAGAGACGGGGTTTCACCATGTTAGCCAGGATGGTCTCGAGTTCCTGACCTCGTGATCTGCCTGCCTCGGCCTCCCGAAGTGCTGGGATTACAGGCTTGAGCCACCGCACCCAGCCCAGACTGCATGTTTTTAAGTCTAAAAATTATTGATAATAAAGCTAAGTGACGCTTTTTGTTTTTTTTTTTTCCAGATAGAGTTTTCCTCTCTCACCCAGGCTGGAGTGCAGTGGCACGATCTTGGCTTACTGCAACCTTTGACTTCTGAGTTCAAGTGATTCTCCTGCCTCAGCCTCCTGAGTAGCTAGGAGTATAGGCCTGGCTAATTTTTTTGTATTTTTAGTAGAGACAGGGTTTCACCATGTTGGCCAGGCTGGTCTCGAACTCCTGACCTCCAGTAATCCGCCCGCCTTGGCCTCCCAAAGTGCTGGGATTAAAGGCATGAGCCATCGTGCCCAGTCTAAATGACACTTTAAACAGCAATTTCCAGGAAATAATTCCTAGGAAAATGGCTTTAAAGGACAAATAAGCTGAACATATATTGATGATCATTTTAACAAAACACAGAAAGGGGCAGGGAAGTAGAAGGAAAATGAAAAATTACTAAGAATCTAATTCAGAAAGAGTAATTTTAGGACATACTTAATGTCAACATAGAATTGGAAATTGTAAGTTTACATATTGTATTTGAACATACACGATGTGAGAAAAATGGAATGCATAATTACTAAAGAAGGAATGAAGGGAAAAAAAACCCTAATAAAATAAGCTTAATACAAAAGAAGAAGAAAAATAAACAACCAGGTTATATATGATTAAATATTTCAATCACTACAATAAATGTGAATTAAGTAAAACACCTCATTAAAAATACAAGTCATGTCAGATACACATAATAGTTTTATCTACATGCTCTTTACTAGAATCATAACTACATGAAAATGACATAGAATGGTTGGACATGAAGATTCACTAATAAATCAAGACTGGTCCTATCAATCATAAATATACTTGAGTATAAGATGAAAAGAATTAAAAACTATTAAGATAATACGGCCGGGCGCGGTGGCTCAAGCCTGTAATCCCAGCACTTTGGGAGGCCGAGACGGGCGGATCACGAGGTCAGGAGATTGAGACCACCCTGGCTAACACAGTGAAACCCCGTCTCTACTAAAAAATACAAAAAACTAGCCGGGCGAGGTGGCGGGCGTCTGTAGTCCCAGTTACTCCGGAGTCTGAGGCAGGAGAATGGCATAAACCCGGGAGGCAGAGCTTGCAGTGAGCTGAGATCCGGCCACTGCACTCCAGCCCGGGCGACAGAGCGAGACTCCGTCTCAAAAAAAAAAAAAAAAAAAGATAATACATCATAGGTATTTCGCAACATGCATCAAAAATATAAGGTCAACTTATTAAAGTTTTGTAAGGAGAAATAAAAAAATCCACTGTTGTATTTGGACACGAATTATAAATCAATGATATGAAGTAGTCAGAAATAAACAGCAATATAGATTATTCAATGTTGAAAGTTATATCCAACAAACAAAAATGACTTATTTTTAATATTCATAGAATACTTAAAAAGATTGACTACATAAGGCCACAAAATAATTTTACACATTTGGAACAGCAGAAATTATGGTCCACATTTTCTGGCTAAATAAATAAATAGTAAAAATGAACACCTCCTTCCTACAAAAACAAAGAACGACAAGAAAACTCTCCAATTGTATACATTTAAAACCTCACTTTTAATAAATCTTGACTGTAAGGGGAATTCAAAATTAAAATCATAATCTGTTTAGAAGTGAATAGCTGTGAATATATATATCAAAACAGGCTACTGCAAAGAAAAACTCAAAGGAAAAATAAGTAGCCTTAAAACTGTACCAATTGATAGCAAAAATGTTGAAAATAATTAAATAGTCAACTTAATAAACAACAAAGAAAATAAAAGAAAGTTGAAGGAAAGAATTAATAAAGGTTGAAAATAAACACAGCAATAATTTACACTAAGCCTTTAAAAGGTTTAAATTTAAAAGGTTTAATTAATCAAGGTAGGCTTGATTAATCACAGCAAAAAGCGACTCTGCAAGAATAAATAAAATCTATAAAAAATTGACAAATCTAATGAGAAACTACATAAAAGTTAGATAAAATTTTAAAAATCAGCTTGACTCAAGCCTCTAATCCCAGCACTTTGGGAGGCCGAGACGGGCGGATCACGAGGTCAGGAGATCAAGACCATCCTGGCTAACACGGTGAAACCCCGTCTCTACTAAAAAAATACAAACAACTAGCCGGGCGTGGTGGCGGGCGCCTGTGGTCCCAGCTACTCGGGAGGCTGAGGCGCAAGAATGGCATAAACCTGGGAGGTGGAGCCTGCAGTGAGCTGAGATCCGGCCACTGCACTCCAGCCTGGGCGACAGAGCAAGACTCCGTCTCAAAAAAAAAAAAAAAAAAAAAAAATCAGCTTGACTATATGACAAAAATAAAACACTAAAATCATACTTAAAAAGTCATATTCACTAGAACTATAAGACATTAAAACACATAAACATAGAACTACCAAAAATGTGTAAAATCTATATTAAAAATGAAAAAATTTATGATAATACATTTGAAAAGCCTTGAACATATAAAACAATATATTGTGTTCTTGGGTGGGAAGAGTCTATATTTTAATGTGTTGATTCTATATAAATCTATAGATAAAATTTCAGTCAAAATCCTAATGATTATTAATCAATTTAAACAGATAATTTGTTGGTTTACATGGAACAATAAAATAGGCAAGAATCCCAAAGAAATTTTTACAATTATGCCATAATTAATTGGAATCTGTCTCACCAGATATCAAATTTAAAAAGGAAATGATAAAAGGACTCAGAAAAAATTTTCATAAGACTTAAAGATTTTACTATACATATATTTTAATTTTCCACGTGGAAAAAGCTACAATGAACAAAGTTAAAAGATAACTAGGAGGAAACAGCCATAACATCTATAATATACAAAGGTTTAATATTCATTTTATACAGAGTTCTTTCAAAAAAATATAGACAAGCTAATAGAAATCTGAACAAAGGACCATTTACAAGGAAAATATACACGAACTAAGAGATATATGCTGTGTTTGTTAACTCACTAGCACAGGGAATAAAAATTAAAATAAGAAGACAGTAAATTTTTGCTCATTAGATTGAGAATATAAGAAAAATGTTGATAGTATTTTTGAAAATGTGGTGAAAAGAACAAGCTCAGATGTTATCTAAGCACAGTTCTTTTTCAAGCTATCTGTCAGAGTGTAGCTTTCAAAATATAAAATGCAAATATCCTCTGCCATGGCAAGCTCACTTCTAGAAATCTTTTGTATTTCTATAAATGTGAATTAAGTAAAACACCTCATTAAAAATATAAGCTTGCATTTATACGAAAGACATACATACTCATTAATAGCAAAAAGTATATTTTTAAATTGCCAGTTATAAAAACCTATCTTAAAAAGTTTAAGCAAAACCAAACAAAAGCAAACAGGAAAGCAATATGCTCATCAAAAGCAAACAATAGAAAAAAGAGGGAAATATATAATATATGTATACACACATATATGTATGTATGTATATCTACAATCTCCAAGACATACTGTAACATTTAAAAAAATAACTCAAAGAATTTTAAATCAAAAAGCCCTCTTGGCCTGCACATACTCATTTCCAGCATAATAGCTGGCCTGAAGTCAGCCCTACATTACCGGAGAGAGGCACTGTGCAGTTTTCCAGCATATGCATGCCCATCCATGGTTGGACAGCCAGCTTGGAGCACTCAAATATATAAAGTACGTATTATTAGTTCTAAAGGGAGAGATAGACAGCAACACAGTAATAGTATTGGACTTTAACACTCCACTGTCAACAATGACAGATCATATAGACAGAAAATCAACAAAGAAACATCATATTAAACTACACTACAGACTAAATGAACTTAAGAGGTATTTACAAAACATTCCATCCAACAGCTACAGAACACACATTCTTCTCATCTGCACACGGAACATCCAGGAAAAATGATACTGTAGTCTACAAAACAAGACTTAAACATTTAAGAAGATAGAGATCGTATCAAGTATCTTTTCAGACCATAATGGTACAAACCTGGAAATCAACAACAAGAAAAACTTTGGAAATCTTACAAATACATGGAAATTAAATAACATGCTCCAGAGTAATCAATGGGGTAAATAGACAAAAGGGGAATTTAAAAATTCCTTGAGACAAATGAGAATGGAAACACATCATACCAAACCTCATGGAATACAGCAAAAACAGTTCTAAGAGGAGCGTTCACAGCAGTAAATGCCTACATCAAAAAATAAGGAAGATTCCTAATAAACAACTTAACCAAACACATCAAGGAAATAGAAAAACAAGAAAAAACTAAGCCAGAATTGGTAGAAGAAAGGAAGTAATAAAGCTCAGAGCAGAAATAAACAAAAAATTCAAAAAATATCAACACAAGAGTTGGTTTTTTGAAAAGATAAAATAAACAAACATTTAGCTAGTCTATGAAAAAATATGATAAGATCCCAAAACTTCAAGTCAGAGATGAAAAAGGAGACACTACAACTGATATCACAGAAATATGAAGGATTGTAAGATTAAATTATGAAGAAACTGAAAATCTGGACAGATCAATAATGAGTGAGGAAATTGAATCGATAATAAAATATCCTCCATCAAAAAATAAAATAAAAAGCCCAGTCTGATGGCTTCATTGCTGAATTCTATCAAACATTTAAAGAAAAATACTGATGCTTGTCACACTATTACAGAAAATAGAAGATTAGGAAATACTTCCCAACTAATTTTATGAGGCAGCATGACCCTGATTCCAAAGCCAGACAAGGACATAACAAAAAAAGAAAACTAAAGTCCCTGATAAACATAGATATAAAAATTCTCAACATGAAACTAGCAAACAGAATATAGTAGCATATTAAAAAGATCAATTACTGTGATCAAGTGGAATTTATTCCAGAGATGCAAGAATGTTTCAACATATGCAAATTAACAAATGTGATACACCAGTGTCTTAGTTTAGTTGGTGTTGTAGTAAGAGAATACCAGAGACTGGGTAATTTATAAAGAAAAAGGTTGATTTAGCTCATAGTTCTGCAAGCTGAGAAGTTCAAAAGCATGCTTGACTTTTGCAAGGGCTTTTGCTGCATCACAAAACAGCAGGGAAAGTCAAAGGAAAAGCATATGCGTGTGAAGAAAGGGAAACCTGAGGGGTATCCTGACATTATGACAACCCACTCTCACTGGAACTAATCCATTTTTGCAAGAACCAATCCAGTCATGAGAGAGTGAGAACTCACTGAGAATAGAACCAAGTCATTCATGAGAGATCTGTCCCATAACCCAAACACCTACCACTAGGCTCCACTTTCCAGTGCTGCCACACTGGGGATTACAATTTCAACATGACCTTTGGTGGGGACAAACAAAACATATCCAAACCATACAACCACATTAACAACAAGTAAGAAGATAAAAACCATATGATCATTTAAATAAATGGAGAAAAATCTTCTGACAATATTCAACACCCTTCATGATAAAAACTCTCCACAAATTAAGCATAAAATGTATGTACCTCAACACAGGAAAGGTCGTATATGACAAACCCACAGCACAATACTGAATGTGCTTGCCAGAGCAACTAGGCAAGAGGAAGAAATAAAAGGCATGCAATTTGGAAAGGAGAAAGTCAAACTGTTCCCATTTACAAATGACATGATTTTATGTATAGAAAACCCTAAAGATTTCACAACAAAACTGTTAAAACTAATAAATGAATTCAGTGAAGTCACAGCACACTAAATCAACATACAAAAAAATCAGTAGCATTTCTGTATGCTAGAAGCCAACCATCTGAAAAAGAAGTCAGGAAAACAATTCCATTTATAATAGTTTCCAAAAATTAAGATATCTAGGAATAAACTTAACTAAGGAAGTGATATATCTCTACACTGAAAACTATAAAACGCTGAGGAAAGAAATTGAGGAATACACAAGTAAATGGAAAGACATCACATATTCATAGATTAGAAGAACTGACACTGTTAAAATGTCCATACTATCTTAAGTTATCCACAGATGTAATGCAATTCTTATCAAAATTCCAAATGATATTCTTTACAGAAATAGAAAAAAAATCCTAACATTTATATGGAACCACAAAAGGCCCAAAATAGCTAAAGCAATCCTGAACAAAAAGAACAAAGCTGGAGGCATCACACTACCTGACTTTAAAATAGATTACAAAGCTGTAAGTACCAAGACATTATGGTACTAGCATATAAGCAGACACACAGATCAAGAGAACGAAATAGAGAGCCCAGAAATAAATTCACCTACTTACATTCAATTTATTTTCAACACAGGTGCCAAGAATACACATTATAGAAAACACAGTGTTTTCAATAAACAATGCTGGAAAAACAGGATATCCATGAGCGGAATAATGAGTCTAGACCCTTACTTCTCACCATATACAAAATTCAACCAAAATGGATTAAAGGCTAATTGTAAAGTGTGTAACTGATAAACTACTAGAAGAAAACAAAGTGGGGGATGCTTCACAACACTGGACATGGCAGGGATTTTAAAAATAAGACCTCAAAAGCATAGGACACAAAAGCAAAAGTAGACAAATGGGATTATGTCAAACTAAAAAGGTTTTGCACAGCAAGAAAAACAATTAGTAGAGAGAAGAGACAACCTGTAGAATGCGAGAAAATATTTGTAAACTATACTTTCGACAAGGAGTTAATATCCAAAATATATTAGGGACTTAAACAAAAGAAAAAAAACACTCAAAATACCTAAATAGATATTTTTCAAAAGAAAAAGTGAGACACACAAATGACCAACAGGCACATGAAAAAATGCTCGACATCATTAATCATCAGGGAAATGCAAATCAAAACCACGATGAAATATCATCACCTTACTCCATTTAGAATGGATATTATCAAAAAGAAAAAAAGTGTGTGTGTCTGTGTGTATATAAATCAATAAAGAGTTGATATAACAGAAGCAGAGAGCAAAACAGTGGTTACCAGAGATTAGGGAGAGGAGCAAGAAGGGAGGATAGAGTGAGGCTGGTCAACGGGTACAAAGTTACAATTAGACAGGAGGAATAAGTCCTGGTGTTCTATTGCACAATAGGTGATCATTGTTAACAGGATGGTATTGTGTATTACAAAATATCTAGAAGAGAAGCTTTTGAATGTTCCACCACTATGAAGTGATGGATACACTAAACACCTTGATTTGATCATTATACAACATATGTGCATCAAAATATCAAATTGTAAACCATAAATATGTGTAATTATAAAATGTGTCAATAAAAAAGTTTTAGAAGTATCATCTAAAAAAACTCAAGTGGTAGAGAGTATAATTTTAATTTTATCTACCAACAAGAAGCAACAGAAAGAACAAACAACACATAAATACATGGTGTATGCATGGATGCATACATGCATAGAAAAAGGAACAGACTCTTATTAGGGGTTACCTGTGGACAGCAATGTGGGTTTGAAGGATAAATTGAGGCATTCTTTCACATTGTTTTATTCTATTTTTTTTTCACAGTAGTAAATTTTTCCCCCACAAAAATCAAAATATTCAAGTATGACATTTTTCTATTTTAAACAACCAGTTAAAAAGAAGAAATTATGTTATGGGAGCACAGAGGAAGAAGAGACTAATGTCAGGAAATAATTCCAAATTTGGATCCTAAGATACAGTCTTTGACCTTTAGAAGGTGAGGAGATATTTCGCAGATCGCCATGACACACAGTATCACATGACACACAGAGGTCCAAAGACAAGTAACAACAAATTGTAGGAACAGTCAGAAGAGAGCTATTACTTCCAATATGTTATCTAATAATTCATTTTGGTTCACCACTTAATGTTGAGAGGAAAATTCAATTCATTTGAAATCATTTATTCATATCCCTAAACTGAACGGCATATTGATTTTGATATTCATTTTCACTACATTCAAGAGGCCTTCGATGTGGAGCCCTTTCCATTTTTAAGTGTCCTCAAATCACCATGATTGTACTGCCTCTCTCTGAATGGCAAAAAGTCACAGCCACACGCAAGAGAGACGCTTCCTGCTCAGTTTAGTTGAATTTAACAAACTTTGGCTGAATGGCTTTTATGTGCCAGGTACTGCACAAGGGCTGGAGAAGGGAAGATGAAAATTCGGTGTCTTTGCTCTAAAGAATTTTTAAACCTACCAGGGAGAACAGAGGCATAAATACCCGAGCTGTGTTCAGGTCACTGTGGGAAGAAAGGGGAGGGGCACCGCACACAGGCTAGGGATGTAAGCAGCAGCAGCGTGAACAGCAGCAGGAGTTAGTGAGTGGGGGAAGGTAAAAGGTGGAGGCAGGTCCACGGGCCTGAAACAGCACAGCTGCCTGCAAGGAGGCGGAATCCACTTTTTCTGGATTGTAACAGATGAGAGTGGGTGGAAAAGAGAAGGTGGAGGTGAGGTCAGAGAGGAGGACCAAGGTCAGACACTTGAGGGCTTCAAATGAGAGGTAAAGAATGTCAGCTCTATTCCGAGCAAGATTTGAAGGGTTTTAAGTCACACAGTTAGATTTACTTTATAAATGGATCACTTTGGTGTAGGATAAGAGTAGAGGGCAGGGATACTAGATAGGAAGCTTTGGCAAAAGACCCTGATGTCCTGAACTACAGTGGTAACAGTTGAGAGGGGAAATAGAGATGTGTTTGAGAAACCCCTCTAGGAAGCCAATTTACCAGGCTTGGGTTATGAGGATTAAATGAGTTAATATATACAGATAGTCCCCAATTTATGATGGTTTGACCTGCACTTTTTAAAAAATTTTATGATTATGCAAAAGCAACATGCATTCCGTAGAAACTGTACTTTGAGCACTCATACAACCATTCTGGTTTTTACTTCCTGTACAGTATTCAACAAAGTACCTGAGATATTCATCACTTCATCATAAAATGCACATTGTGTTTAATGACTTGTCCAATTGTAGCCTAATTTAAGTGTTCTGAGCATGTTGCAGGTAAGCCAGGTTTAGCTATGATGTTCGGTTATTTAGGTGTACACTACTGAATGCATTTTTGACTTCCACTATTTTCAACTTCCAAAGGGTTTATCCAAATATAACTCCATCATAAGTCAAGGAACATCTGTGTAAAGATGTTAGTGCACAGCATAGAGGAAACACCATATAACGGTCGGCTATTATTATTCTTGGGTCCACCATACTCTGTCTTCACTTCTACTTCTTGGACCATCTTCTAGGTTCCCTCTCTCTGGTTCCATACCTCATTCTATTGTTCCTATATAATATATTCTTGTGTTTTATGTGTAATAACTGACTCCTGGCTTCTAGACTGCAAAGCCTGTGTCTCATTTTTATTTTTTTCCTAGCACCCACCTGGCACAAAGTCCTCAAGATATTTTTGGTGAGGGGTAGAAATCAAAGGCCACAATATCTTCCATGTAGTATTGTTAGCTCATAATCATGCCTCCAAATGGTGAAGACCCACTCTAAATTTGTTGGCCAGAGCTCCTAGTATGCTGTGGGTTAAATCATGTCCTACCTATTAATGCTGTGATTACTTACTCTAGCAGGGTAAAGCTATGCCATCCAAGCCTTTGATTTCACCAGCAGCAGATGACACTTCAGGGCAGAACCACTATGTTCTAACTGTGCCCTGCAGGATCAGCCTCAGCCCTCACAAAACAAACACTTACTTTCTATCACCTCCAGGCTGATACTTAAAGGACTGAGAAAATCCTTTTTTTCCCTGTGTTAGATAGACTAATAGCTCCCTAAAGATGTCCCCACTCTAATACTTGAAACCTGTGAATATGTTGCTTTACATGCCAAAAAGGACTTCATAGGTGCAATTAAATTAAGGATCTTGAAGTTGACGGATTATTCTGGCCCAATGTAACCGAGGGGGTACTTAAAAGAGAAATAGACAGCAATGTGAGAAAAAGATATGTGAGAATGGAAGCAGAAATCGGTGGAGTGAGGCCATGAGCCAAGGAATGTAGGCAGCCTTGCATTTTTTGCTGGAAAAAGAAACAGATCCTCCCTTGGATCTTCCAGAAGGAATGCAGCCCTAACAACCCATTTTAGACTTCTAACTTCAGAACTGTATGAAAATAACTTTGTGTTGTTTTAAACCACTAAGTTGGTGATAATTTATTACAGTAGCCATAGAAAACTAACACATTCCCCTAACTTAAATCTCGGTGGTAGAAATCATTTCCAGTTTATTCCATCCCTTTGATGTAGATTCAATACCTCAAGAACTGCTCTTACATTTCAGAGTGTCAGAATTAGCACGGTTTCTCTATCTTTTTATGATTCTACAAGAAAATCCTGTAGTATCAGCCAAACCCCAATATTATAAATTTCCACCCATTCTTAATATGAAGTTCATCTGACTCAAGCTAGTTTACTGGGTTCTTGCCAATATTCTTTAAACCATTCTTTGAACACAAATTAGGTAACAACTACTCACTGCCTGCTGCCCCTTTTATTTATCTTCCAATTTGTGTTGCCCTGTTGTTTGCCTGTTTATTTGTTCTAGACTGCACTGAGTGATAGAGATACTTCCTTAGACCACAAGCATTAAAATCATTTTACACTACATCAACAGAATAACTCTGTTGGTGTTTCCAGAATAATAATTCCATTCCCATTTACTGACTGAGTTGAAAAATGACAAGCTGTTCAACTCTTAGACTCATATTAGAAGCATCCCAGACCTAGCCTATTCTGTCCTACTTGGTAAGGTATTTATTCTAAATGCATATTGTCCTTACTAAGTTGACACTCTAAACTCACCATCTGGTTTATCCTGGAAATTTATGTCTACTTTGATGTGACAAAAACCTTTCTTATTGGTTCTTCAGTGAGAAATATGCCCAGTTTCTCAGAAATCAGCTGAATATTTTCAACTTTTCCATAATGTAAAAGTGACAGTGTGTTCCAGCAGCTGTAAAACTGTAGAGAATAAATGGGGAGGATGAAAGAAGATCACAGGGTATATGCTACCAGATGATCACCTAGAAACCTGGGGTCCAGCTAAGCCCCTGGCTGGTGCTTGCTGTGAAGCCCTCTCCATTCTCTGACTACCCTTCCCAGAGTCTCTTTCCATGCCTTCCTCAGCAACACTGGGGCTCTAGGGGTAGACTCCTGGGGGTTGTGCTGCAGCAATACTGGGTCCCAGGTGCCGAACTTCAAACATGATGCCGCCTTCCTACATCTTTCTGCAGAGACTCTGGGAGCTGTCCTGTCCACAGAGATTAGAATGTTGAAATTTTTCTGTGATTATATAACTACAGTAGTGGACCAAATTCCTCCAAGGCAAGAGTCCCTAACCCTAGGTCCATAGACTGGTACCTGCCCCTGGCCTGTTAGGAACTGGGCAACACAGCAGTAGGTGAGCGGTGGGTGAGCCAGCATTACTGCCTGAGCTCCATCTCCTGTTAGATCAGCAGCAGCATTAGATCAGGAGCACGAATCCTATTGTGAACTGTGCATGTGAGGGATCTAGGTTGTGCGCTCCTTATGAGAATCTAATGCCATCCTCCACACCCACACTCATGGAAAATTTGTCTTCCATGAAACCAGTCCCTGGTGCTCGAAGGCAAGTCTACTAGTCAAGGTAAAGAAGTAAAAGGAGCCAATAAGCACATGAGAAGATGCTCAACATTATTAGCCAACAGGAAAGTCCAAATCAGAACCACAGTGAGGTGCCACTTCACATCCACTAGGATGGCTATAATAAAAAAGACAGGTAATAACAAATATTGGTTAGAATGTGGAGAAATTGGAACCCTCGTACACTGCTGGTGAGAATGTATAAGGGTGCAGCTGCTTTGAAAAACAGTCTAACACTCCCACAAAGGCCTAAACATAGAATTCCCATATGACCTAACAATTCCACTTCTAGGTATTTATCCAAGAGAAAGGAAAACCTGTGTCCACACAAAGACTTGTAAAGGAATGTTCATAACCACATGCTAATAATAGCCAAAAGTAGAAATAACCCAAATGTCTGTCAGAGGATGAGTGGATGAATAAACTGTGGTATATCCATAATATGATAGAGTATAACTTAGCCATAAAAATGAATGAAGTACAGATACATGCTACAATGCAGACAAACCTTGAAAACATTGTCACTCACAACAGACCACATATTTATCAGTGCATTTATATGGAATAGCCAGAATAGGCAAATCTATAGAGACAGAAAGTAGATTGGTGGTTTCAAGGGCCTAGAGAGTGCTGGGGGGCCTGAGCGGTATTGGCTAAGAGGTATGGGGCTTCATTTTGGAGTGGTGAAACTGTCCTAAAATTGATTATGAGAATGATTGTACAACTCTGAATATACTAAAAGTCATTGAATTGGACAATTTAAATGGGTAAATTATATAGCATTGAATTGTATCCTAATAAAGCTGTTTTATTTGAAAAAAAGAAAAAAATAAGTGAAAAGAATAAATATGTCCCACAAAGATGATTTCTTGAGCTGTGTCACTGGTTACCTGACTATATTACCTCCTCCAGCAACCTCTCCCTCCAAGTTCACCTACCTTATACTTAGGACCAACAGGATCGAAGCCAGCCGCAGCTCCTGAGTGATCTAGCCCTGAACTGGTCAGAATTGGAGTTCTGTTTGTTTGCGAAATAACGAACAGCAGAGGTATGTGTTTGATCCTGCTTTCTTCTTCCTGAAGACTTCTGCCAGAGCCCAACTGCATGTCATTTTTCATTATTCCCAAAGAAATGTTCACCTTACATATTTATCTCTGCTCTTTCACTCATGCTCCAAGGCTGCACTCCACTATGTCAACATTCATATATATTTACTTCTATTGACTTCTAGTCATTTCTCCAGGGCCTTCCCTACATGGAGAGGTGACAGCTGATTGCCTTTACGGCATGATTTGAGTGTTGTCATCTGATCCAAGCTTCTTTTGACATAGTGTCTACCACCGTCTGCCTCTTTTCACTAGCCAAGGCCCCTGCCTAGAACCTGAAATGCCCTTTATCAGTGTCTCCTTTGGAATAAAACTTTGCAGTCTACCTTGAACTATAAATGTGTCTTGGAAAGAAAAGCATGTGAATATATTCCTAGATAAATCCCCCAATATGGAATCAAACACAGTCATTACTTGGTATTTTTAAGGAATGTGTTGGGAAGGTCTGGAGCATGTGGCACAACCTAGGGAGGATTTTGTTATGTTGATAACCTCAGCAAAGGTGACTGGGAAGATGCACACAGCCAGGGAAAGCCTCAGGGCAATTAAAATCTGCATAAGCAGACCACTGAAGGAAAGTGACCATTAGGCCAAGATATGAAGTTTTAGAGATCTTTCACTTAATTCACAGTTTTGCCTGAGACAGGCCCAGATTCCTTCCTTTCTGGGATATAAGTCTTCTCTTTCTTTTCCGTTTTAATGCAATGTCACTTCTGTCATATGTCAGTAGTACCAGAAATGGTTGCTTTCCCCGCACCACGTAGACATCAGCTAACACAAATTTGCAAAAGCCTCAAGATTCAGGAGACTAAAGTGTTCTACACGTATTGTAGGCAGGTGACTGACTATCATGATCTCACAGCCTCCATTTCAAAGAGCCTAGCAATATTCTGGAGCTTATTAGCATATCATGTGTCAAATAAAGCCCATGTTTCATATATAGTACCTTATTAAATAATGATTATGTCTCAAGGTAGGAGCTGAACATATTTCATCTTTTTTTCTCTGCAGTTAAATAAGGTTACCCTCAGCAGCTATTGACAGGTATGAATGGCCAAATCGACACTGTTCCTGGCACTGAAATTTAAGCAGCACCCACTTTCCCCATGCACACGTTGCTCCGTGCATCTATTTTAAAATTATTTCTGACTTTTAAGATTAGCCAAGGTGAAAGATTCATGATAGTGCAGCCTAGGGCCCTCCATGCTGAACTCCATTTTCAGTGTTTTAATATATGATACAACACTGCATTTCAAGCAATGCACAGCCAGAGGGACTCGATCTGTTTCTCCAGGGATGTTGAGGTGATTCTACTTCCAAACTTACTGAGATCTTTGCTTCTTTGGAAATAAAATTCTAAAGTCAGACTGACTCTTGCCAGTCTGGGCCCTATCTAGGTTTTGCTTGGACCTATTTATAAATGAATGACAATCATTCCCTATGGTGTCAGTAATTAATGATGTAGGACAAGCTGTAGTTTGATTAATGTCGAAATGTGATTTGACATATACCCAAATTTTAAAAATAGTTTTGGCGGCTGGGTGCGGTGGCTCATGCCTGTAATCCCAGAACTTTGGGAGGCCAAAGTGGGTGGTTCACGAGGTCAGGAGATCGAGACCTTCTTGGCTAACACAGTGAAACCCTGTCTCTAGTAAAAATACAAAAAATTAGCTGGGCATGCTGGCAGGCACCCGTAGTCCCAGCTACTCAGGAGGATGAGGCAACAAATTGCTTGAACCCGGGAGGCGGAGGTTGCAGTGAGCCAAGATTGCACCACTGCACTCCAGCCTGGGTGACAGAGTGAGACTCTGTGTCAAAAAACAAACAAACAAACAAAAAGCTTTGCCTGCCTATTTCCTGCTTATATCGCTACTAAAAATAATGCTTCTACTAGGTACCAGAAAATATTTGGCCACATTAACTAAGAGAGAATTGTTTTCTGTTTAGCAGGACTATGATGGAAAGATATCTATTTCCTCATTATGTATGTGGAGTTTCAAGTGTGAAAGTACCATATGAGAGAGAAATACTAGAAGCCTCTGACACTCTATCCTTGAATGAGGCCACATCTGAAGTATGATAGAAAAAAAATGACAGTGGGTGTGATCCTATTAATATGCTTCTTGTTAAAATAACTGAATATCTAGTATTGAAACTAATAGGTAATACTACTTAATAGTTTAGAAAAGCTCAAATAGAAAATAATATAAATCTTACAATAATAAAACTTCACTTTAATAAGATCTATCATGTTTCAAGGCCAAAGAATACATTAGGTTATTTCCAATGTAAGACTCCATACAGTGAAAGCCCAAAGTAATTTAGTCTTACCATTTAACACAAGCATATAAAGGTTCCTCAAAAGCATCAGTTGGGTTTCTTGTATACTTTAAATACAGTTTACTTTCATGTGGTATGAAAGTATAATTCTTCACACTAGATATTGGAACCATGTTGACTGTTCATTTATTTATTCCCCAGATACTTATTCAATATTGTATCAGGTTGAATTGTGGCTCCCCAAAATATGTCCACCCAGAACCTCAGAATGTGATCTTATATGGAATAAAGGCCTTTGCAGATGTAATTAAGGTAAAGATCATTAGATGATATAACCCTGGATTAGGGTGGGCCTTAAATCCAATCACAAGTTCTTATAAGAGAAGAAGAAACAGACACAAAGACACACAGGGAAATTCCATATGAAGACAGAGGCAGAGATGGGAGTTACGCAGCTTTATGCCAAGGAATGCCAAGTGTAGTCAGCAGCCATAGAATTTAGTAGAAAGACATGGGACACATTGCCTCTCAGAGCCTCCAGGAGAAACTAACATTGCTGACACCTTGATTTCTCAGTTCTGGTCTCCAGAACTGTGAGAGAATAAATTTCTGTTGTTTTAAGCCACCGAATTTGCTATGGCAGTCTAGGAACCTAATATAAATACCAGCAACATGCCAGGTTCTGGGCTTGGTACTTGCCATATAGAGAAAAGCCAGTTCCTTCCTCTGAAAAGTTTGTAGTTGCCTGGGGAAGAATGTCCAATAAACCAACAATGACAATGCATTAGGATGGATAGGGAACTGTGAGGATGCCATGGAGGACAACCAAGGTGAATGAGAGGTAGTCAAGGAAGCCTTCTGGAAGAGGGGATAGTTGAACTGAGTTTGTAAAGACTTTCCAGATTATTCAGTCCTGATTAGGACCAAACACATATTTCTGCTGCCTACTACTATTGCTACTGCAATGAACAGAATGTTTAGAGCAGGCAGTCACTAACAGTGTCTAGCACATTTGTCCAGATTTCAAGACTTCTCTAGATTTCTCAAAGCTCCTTCTCCCCTACATCTTATTAGACTACCCTCTTTGTGGGAAAAAAATATTAAGAATTCTTTGAATTAAGACTGTATTCTCTGTAAAAGTGCACATTCATCCTGCAAGATAGGAACAGATTTTGCTATTACCAGTCAGTAACACCTCAGCAGGAATGAACCCGGTGTTCCTATCTAAAGGGTGCCCTAGATGTGGGAAAGAGAGGCATAGCAAGTTGCAGTGGTGTAAAACTGTAAAAGCAAATGAGCAGGCCCCAGTGGGCGTTCTTCCTGCCTGACTGGAACAGAGCTAAGCCAAATGGAGGGGAGTTGGGCAGTCAGGATGCAAGTCTGTAGGAATGCGAGAATCAGTGGGACACATATTCAGGAAAAACAAGTGAAGGCAAGAGAGTGAGCTTTGAGAGAGGTGTTGCCACTGCATGACTTTCCCTTTGGCAAATCGTGCTTGCTGATAGTGCTGGCCAGTTAGTTATCCTCTCTGCCCCCTTCCTTAAATTCTTTTCTTGGCTTCATTGATTTTGGTGTATAGCGCTTAAAGCACCCAACTTGTAAGTTCTGTTTCATGTTATTTAGTCTACAACTCTTAATTTAAACTGTATCTACACTGAGATACAAATTAAAATGTTTTAGCTGAAAATCTGTATTTTTGCCCACACATCCTTATAATAGTCCTACACCTCTGTCATATGCATTAGAAATATTTTAATATTGTTCATTCACTCTATTTCTCACGTACTAACTTCTGTTTTCTTGTGTTATGGTGGAAAGAACACAAGTTTGTTGTAAGGCAGGTATAGGTTTGGAGCTACTGGGGTCTTGGGCGAGTTATCTAATCTCTACTAGCCTGTTTCTTCGCACAATGGTGTTACAGGTTGAATTGTGCCCTTTTAAAATGTATATGTCTAAATACCCCCCACAACTTCAGAATGTAGAGATAGGGTCTTTATAGAGGTAATTAAGTTGAAATTGTTAACTTCATTAGTTGTTAGGGTGGGCCTTAATCCAGTCTGACCGCTCTCTCTATAAAAAGGGGAAATCTGGACACAGACCTGCAGAGAAGGAAGATTATGTGAAGAGATATAGCGAAAAGACTGTCATTAACAAGCCAAAGAGAGAGGTCTCGAACAAATCTGCCCCTCACAGCCCTCAGAAGGAACCAACTCTGCTGACATCCAGATTTTGGACTTCTAGTCTTCAGAACGATGAGACAATAAACTTCTGATGTTTCAGGCACCCAGTTTGTGGACTTTTCCTTTGGCAGCCCTAGCAAACTAATTCAAATGGCAATAATAATAGTTACCTCAAAAGGTGGTTTATGGAGATTATTTAATGTGGCAGAAGTTGTTGGCTGCTTTTTCCAATACATCACCTTTTCTTACTCATTAACAGTGCTCTAATTATTCTTTAGGTAACAAGAAGAGATCCCTTGATCTCAAATAGGTGGAGGCAATCCCTGGAACAGGGTGAGCTTATGACAGAGCTGTGGCCCATGAGATATAAAGGGGGGCTGCTGTGGGGCTCTGAGAAAGATACTTTTTTCCTGATAAGAGGCGCACAGGAGGAGCAACACTGGCCTGTATTGCCCTTTGTCTCAAGGCTTTGAAGTGGATTGTGGGAGGATGTGATGCCTGATGCTGCTGCAGCCATCTCAGAATGTGGGAACATTGAAGAGGTGAAAAGTATCACAGAAATTGCTGAACTGATCAGGAGCTCTGATTTCATTGATTTGTTGAATCAATTCCAGTGACTGCCTATATCCAGACGGCTTGTCTTAAGAAAAAATAAACTTCTATTGTTTAGGCACTGTTAGCCAGAGATTCTCACAGCAAACCAAAGCAGTCAGTCTCTGGCTTCATACTGTGCACTCATTAAACACCGCTTCCTCTTCCTCTTTGTTCTTATGTTGAAGCTTCTGAAGCTTTGTTCCTCATTCTTCCTTTTGAGGTGTCCTCATTTAGGCTGCCTTGATAGCCTGCCTCTCTATCTTTGGTTTAATTTATTTGGAAAAAGTGCAGTTAGCTCCCTTATCAGATGTGTTTTTTTCCTTTCTTTGACCCACCTCTTACAATTCACTTCCTTCAGTTCATTTTCCACAAACTGACCTCCTCTCCTGCTTTCTAGCTCCCTTTACCCAGGGGAAAAAAAAAAAAAAAAAAAGAAGAAGAAGAAAGAAAGAAAGAAGGAAGGAGGGGAATTTTCTTGTCCCTGGTGTTTGTTTTTGTGTAACTAGGAGGATAAGTTCCCGGGATAAAGCCCTTGCTCTGAATCATTTGCCTTGCAAACCACCATTTCAGGATTTACAAATTACAGAGTGTGACCAGGGCTTTGGTGATGGCTTCAGAGGAGAATGAATGGGAAAGGGGCTGGAGTCATTGAACAGGCTCTGGACTTTTCCATCAGGAGATCGCTGGTTTAATTTGGCTCAAGGTAATAGCAAGCAAAACTCCAAAGGAGAAATAGCTTGTAGCGGGAGGGAGAGGGGAGAAAGGTAAAGGAAAGGCATGCATTTTAAAACCAATTCTCATTTAATACATCACTGCCAACATTGGAACAAGGGTAAAAAGAGAAAATATACCAGTCTTCTTCCTACTCCTGGGGTCTTCCCCCAACTACCTTAGGAGTAACCACGATGTATTATTCCAGGAATGGTTTATGAATATGTAGTTACATACAATTATAGATAACATTTACTGGTATAGCCTTTTTATTTTCTACAAATGGGTTCACTGTAAATACTATTCTACAATTTGTTCTTTTACTTCAGAATATATCTTGAATACTTGAGTGTACATCTATATACATTCCATAAATGCCTGAGTAAATGATGAGGTTATGCTGCTAATTATCTTTCAGAAAAGAAAGATAATTATCACCAGGTCTTTGCAAAATCTCTGAGATTATGAGAAGCTTTCTTTGTTACTTAATTTTGAACTAAAGATTATTGTTTGGGAAAGACACATTAGCCTGAAACAATCTTGGTCAACATGAGTTTGGATACCTATTATGGTCACCTATGACACTGATTAAAAGGGGCAAAGAAATTTATCACAGATTAGTCTTTACTTCTTGGAGTAAGACAAAAAGCTTCAAGCTTAAAATTGTAAAAACAAGCCTTTCAAAGATTATTTGCCAAGCAACAGAATAAGTAGTTGTGTTGTGAGATCCAGCACATAGCCCTACAGAATGAATCTTAATAAAACAGTTTTACTGATGTTTCTATGAATGGGTACTTGTAGTTTGTGATAAAATTTCCAGTGATAGCATCATATGTGGGACAACAAATGCTGTATCTCAAATAACAGATGGAAATAAGGAAAATGTACTCTGAAAAAATATGTATCAGATGACTCAGAAAGCAGCTCCAGTTTGTAAAAGACTAATGTCAAAAATGTATGTGAAGTATTCAAATAATACTGATTCAAGAAATGCAAAATGTAGAAATATTTCTGAAGTAAAAGGTTATATGATATGCAATCTTAAATGTGAATGTGTAACTACATTAATAAATTAAATATAGTAAACATTCAATAATTTCATTTATGATTCTAAAAGTATGCACATTTAAGTTGGCCAAAGACTTTTAAAAAAATCTCCATGTTGAAGAAGATGAGATTCTTTTGTATTCTAGGTAAATTCTATTACAGCATAATGGAAGATCTACCCCATTCTTAAGGACCGCATAGTATCCCATGGTAGAAAGGCACCATGCTTTATTTTGTCCGTTGTCTATTGATGGCTATTTACATTTTATGTTCTGCAATTACAAAGTTTCAATTACTTTCTCAGATGTATCTTCAGACACTGTTGCAAGTACGTTTGTGGAATAGATTCCCCCATCTGTCAATTCTGGGCCAATTTATATTATAACTGATTATAATTTTTCATTCCTCCTTCATTTTCTCTCTTGCACACTAAGAGGGAGGTTCTATTAGCATAGCACATTTGAGTTATAAGTAGTAGTCAAAATCAGCAAGAGAAATGTTTTATTACTGTATACATGTTCACTGTGAAGGTCCTAAGGACCGCTCCCCTCCAATAAAGCCCAAGGTCCAAATAACAAAACAGGCTCCTACCAAAGGAGAACTGAGTAGAGCTGAGAACCTGGAAGTTCCAGGTTATAACTGGGAAAGACCTGAAAGATAAAAGACCAGCTGTGGAGGAAGCTAAGAGAGGGGATTAAAAGGGTGATTAGAGAGGAAGCTTTCTGATTTGCATGATTTGGACTCTGTGTGGTTTGATAAGTGCTTCATCCTGTAACTCCAGGAATACTTTATTTCTGTTAACGGAACTCAATGTTCACACCCTACCAGATATTGTAGACATTACTAATAAGTTACAATAAATACTGCCAATTCCCTTCCTGAAAATCTGTCTCAAATTATACTCCCACCAACAGTTTTTCCCCATATTCTTACCAACATTACAAAATCAAGCTTTTAAATTATTGCCAGTTAGTGAAAAATGGTAACTCAGTGGCATTTCTTTACCTATATAAGTTTAAGCATCTTTTCATGATCATTGACTAATTGCATGTTTCTTTCTTTGCCTATTTTATATTTGATTGTTTATATATTTTATTGATATTCAAAGATTTTGTTATATATTAAGAAAGTTAACCCTGTTGTCTAGTGGGGTTAATTACTCCCCCATTTGTTATTTATCTTATATTGTTTAATTAATATTTATGTCTGTGCAGGAGACTTACATTCTTATATAATCAAATTTATCAGGTTTTTTTTTTTTTGTATGTGAAGTGTTGCAATAGTTTAAGGCCAACTCAGAACACAGAAAAGCAGAGTCTCTTCCCAGACACTTTCCAGCCAAGTGACCTTGGACAAGTCATTTAAAAGTAAATAAATTTTTTCCTTTACAAAGAGGAAATTTTCTCTTCTTCCTCTGTGTTTTTTTTTTTTTTTTTTTCTGCTGTGTTGAGAATCAAATGAGGCAAGGTTTATCAAAAGCTCTGAACTCCTCAAAGTCCACGTAAATGATAAAGTAGTTTATATCTGAAAATGGTGCTTAAAGGTGAAATATTTTTAGAAGATGAATACCTCTAAAATAAACTCTTCAATTAGGTGAAAAATAATGCAGCTTTGCAGGATCAACTAAATCAGCTTCAAACAAGTTTAGAGGTTTCCTAAAAAATTCTTTCTCCTGTTAATCAAAATTCTCCTTAAACCATCCCAGTCACCATAAGCCATCAGGTTACCTGAATGACCCTCACATTTGGAAAGCTCCTCATGTGTCTCATCAGTAGTAGAGATTGGTGTTTAGAAAAAATACCTATGCACTCACTCCTCTTTTCCAAGGGAATCTAATCAATTGAGGATAAAAAGAAAGAGCAAATTGGTGATCAAAATAGAGCATCAGCTGTATTTATGATAAAAGGAATTGGGGAATATGAAAGGATCTCTGACCACCTCCTCTAAACTTAAATCTTGGGACTTTACATCTCTGACTCGACCACCAGGTACAAAACGAAACAGACACCAGGGTTCTGCTCAGAGTTCTGCCTGGGCTACCAGAAGCAGCTGTGTGGCCTGTTTACTGCATAGAGTCACAGAGGCAAGGCCCTTGGAGCAGGACACAGATTGGTGTAAAGGGCACAAGAGAGAACTCAGCCATAGGGTGGCCTAAGTGTGTATCAATATTGTGGTCCTGCCCCTGACCAGTTCAGTCAAAGGGCTTCAGGCTATCTCCCTTTTCAGATGAGGCCCTCCTTTGGAAGAATGTAAGGGCAAGTGAGAGAGGAAGAAAGGCTCACGCTCTTCAATACTGCCCACATAGAGGTCCTGAATGGAACTCCTTGCTTTCTATTGGAAAGATGAGGAAGGAGAGTGAGAGATCAGTCTTCAGCAGTTAAGAGTATGGGCTTTGATGCAGATGATAGTGGCTTTAAATTTGCAAACATTAACTGGACACTTAAACTATGAGAGCCATAGCTGCCTGCTCTCCAAAGTGGGATATGAATACCTACCTCTTGGGCTAGGTGGAAGAATTAAAGAAACAATATATGTCAGGCTCACTCCTGACCACTCTTTAGCCAAGTAATTGGAGCAGAACACGAACTCAATGATGTTGGTTTTCTTTCTATGTTCCCCTAAATCTTTTCTAAAGACTAGGTTGAGCTTTGCTCCTTCATCTCAGTGAAAGCGAATAGTCATAGATCAAGCCTCCATCCACTGTTTAGTTTCACATTCTTGCAGCTAATTTCTTCACATTCTTGAAGCCATTTATTTTATCCTTTTCCACTTGGGCCCAATAACCTAACTCTGGACGTTGCTATGGCTCTCTCCAGAGCGCTCCTTTAATCCTCTCTATTTGTCTTAATTTGCAGAGCAATAGATTGGGAAGGCTCCCCAAGACTAAAGAGGGGTAGCTGCAGGTACATCAGGCTTCTCTTTCTGTGGTCCTCCAAAGCTACCTGCCTACCATCATGCCTCACTCGTGACCAAGATTCAAGAGTCTTTTTCTCTGAATTCACTTGATATCAATGATTCTACATTTCCTCCCACTCCAAATCTTGTGGCTCCTCCTTCCACAGAGAATTCCAAATTAGGGTTATTAATACTCATGACCAGGTCTCCCGAAGAAAACAGGCCATCTGGCACCTTTGGCAAGGATCCAAATTGTAACTGTTAAAAACAAATCCTTCTAAATAAATGAAAAATAAAAGAATGAACACCAAAATTTTCAGCTTTCTTTACCTATCTGAAGAAGCCAGAGGGCAGAATGGCTCCAGCTTTGGAGAAAGCTCCCACCCAAAGCCATAGAGCACTCAGCCTTAGAGGGCAGTGACTTCAGGATGCAGACATATGGAGAGGTCATTTGTTTCTCATTTATCCAACAGATAAGAATATGGTAATAGTCTCAGTCGATTTGTTTGATGGGTCTCCTAAGCCAGTGACAAACAAATCAATACAATTAGTTTTGGCTCATTGTCATTAAGGAACCTTCACTGCTGGGACACAATTTAATTATACCTCCTACTCCACAGGAAAGCAAGCCTTTTTGAGATGGGTGGCCTTTCTTAGGGTTGTGGCAAAGTGGAAGCGGGTGGGGAGGTTTGGAGGCACTTTCTGTATGAACCCTTGAAGATGTTGTGTATGTGTGAGGCACAGCATGGGTCTGTCCAGGATAGCTCTAAGTGCTCTTGCTACAAGCTCTTGCGAAGTCATTTGAGCAAATCTGCATTCTGTGTGGAGCTCCAAACTCTAACAGTGCTAACAGATTGAAACAATGAATAAAGATTAAAATGACATTGAATCCAGCCATCACATCTGACCAGAAGCAGAATGCCTGATATGGGTTCAAGTGCTTCCCCCATACCCTTTTGTGATGATTGCATAACTGCCTTCTGCCTCAGCTTCTCCAGCTGAATCACTGGCGTTTTCTAACTAACAAGCAGCTACTACTCCGTAAATGAGACCTGGGAACTTAACTTTTTGTACCGCAGTTGGTGCTCAGTGGACTTACAGTTTTGAATAGTGTCTGTCTAAATCTCAGGCAGATTTTTCCACATGGAGGGAGGAACCATTTCACATCTTTCTACTTGATTCCTTCACCTCCAAGTAGACCTCATCCTTAATGCAGACCTAAAGAGATGGTCCCACTAGAATAACTGCAATTTTGATTTGGAAGTGATCTTAGCAAATCAGTGTGGCTAACATGCTAAGTTTCAAATGAGGAAACTAAAGCCCAGAGTGGTTAATTGGTTTGCCCAGATTGCCCAGCTTGATGAGCAAAACTTGTTACTTAAACTCAAAATTCAATTGGAAGGTTTCCTCCGCTATACCAACCTCACAGAAGATTCCTCAAGTAACAAAACATCTTCAATATTTAATTTACTACTTCGATCTGTAGTACTTTCCCACTGGGTTCCAAGATCATCAATGAAAAAGAATTATTTGTCCAAGATCAAGCAGCTTTTAAATTATAGAGGTCAGTAATCAATTAAATATACAATTTTGGAGTTGACTTTATTTTACCTTCCTTCTCAAAGTGCTGAGATACCTATTGATTTAAAAGCTTATCTTTAGGAAGGGGAGTTGGAGGGGAAGAAAAAAAGGTTATATTTAAACACATGAAAGGGGCCTGAATTCTACAACTTGGAGGTAAGATACGTAGGAGAGTTTCCTGACCTTCATCAGACAGTGAAGTAAGTTAGAAATAAGTTTTTCTTTAATTAAACTAGAAAATTTAGGGAGTGATTGCTATGGTACTTACCATTAGTTACCCTAAGTCATGACACTTTTTTCATCTTTGTTTGAGATGACAAAGGCAGTCATACGTATCTTCCCACCAGAACAAGAAATCCTACCCTTAAACATCTGCCTAATTCATTTGCAACAATATTATGAAGAGTATACTGTTTTCTCAGCCACATTTATAATAATAAAATTAACAGTAAAAAAGGGTCTGTTAAGTAAGTACCTGGCGTACACACAGTATGTACATGTTATGGTTAATTTATGTGTTAACTTGACTGACTTATGGCGTACCCAGGTATTTGGTCAAACATTATCCTGGGCATGTCTATGAGGGTATTTTGGGAGGAGATAAACATTTGAATCAGTAGACTGAGTAAAGCAGATTGCCCTTCCTAACATGAGGGATACCTCATCCAATCTGTTGAAGATCTGAATAGAACAAAAAGGCTGACCTTCTCATGAGAAAGCAGGAATTTCCTCCTGTCTGACTGCCTTGAGCTGGACATCATGTTTTTCAGCCTTCAGACTCAAACTGAAACATCTGCTTTTCCAGAGTCTCAAGGCTGCCAACCTTCAAATGAGAACTATACCATTGGCTCTCCAGGGTTTCCAACTTGCCAACTTCAAATCTTAGAACTTGTCAATTTCCATAATCACATGAGCCAGTTCACAATAAATCTCTTCCTACGCGCGCTCGCGTGCGTGTGTGTGTGTGTGTACATGAAATATATTTTCATGCTTCAGCCAAGGGTAATAAGTGGAAGAAAGTAGGGAAAATGTGTGTGTGTGTATATATATACATACATATATATACATATATATATACACACACACGCACACACATCCTGTGAGTCCTATTCCCCTGAAGAACTCTAATATACACTCAATGAATATTTGTGAATGAACAAATAGATTAGAAAACCTAATTCAAGAAACTTAAGAGACTTTGTAAAATCAAACTTTCCTCCAACAAAACTAAGCAAATTTACCTAAAAATAGGTTTCCCCACCAGAATGTCAGAAATGAGATTACTAGATGTTTAAGGTGATATGGATTCTAGGAAGAACAGGATGTGGTCAAGATATCATTTAGCTCTCACAATGGATAATAAATGCATCAGGAAAAAGGCACCAGGAGTGTGTTCAGAAATCCTGCTGCCAAGATTGGGTCAAAGTTGTAATAAGACATCAAGACATTTTGACAATATATTCTACTATGTGAAAAACTTCATAGAGTTGTAGAAATTGACAGGATACTGACATGGCAGAAAGCCCTCCTACGGGCCCAGGCAAAGATCAGAAAGAAGCTCTGATGAAATAGAGGAACAAATCTGGAGGTGTGGGACATCTTCATGAACCTGTTCATATCCCCTGAGGAAATGGCCCTACCCACAGGAACATTTTCAGATTGTGGAGATTTCTGACGTTGATTCCAATTTGAAAAAGATATGAATGACTGAATTCAATACCTCTTCTTTTTTCAATATGCATGTTAAAATGACAAAGTGGGCTTAACAGATAAATCAATACATGTTAAACAGATCCTGAATTCAGACCAAACTGACTAATAAGACAGAAATCAGACCCAACATTTGTATTCTCTTTTATTCTGAGGAGCTAAAAACACATCTATATCTGTTATACTACTTAAAGCAGAGAGAGAGGCATTCTCTTTGTATGGTTCAGGAAGGCCCATATGTAGCAAACTAGAAAATTCCAAATTTATAGGGGAAATTTGAGAAATGGTCAATCAAAATCAGAATTCAGTACTTTGAGATCACGACGCAAAATCAGGAGTGAAGACTAGGCTTGAGAAAAGAGACTAGAGGCGAAGTTATTATAGCTGTAGTTTTTGTGTTTTTATTTCATACTTGGATTACATTTCTACTTCCAGTATCCTCTAAATTCCTTTGCTTTACAAGTCCTCCTCTAAGGGTTATTTTGCAGCACTACTTCTCATCAGTTTCTCTAGGCTTGGTGTGCCTGTAAGTCATGTCTTTTGGACTTTGCCAACTCTATATGGCAGCATCTGCCTCTCTAGCTTCTTGAAAAATCTCCAGCACAACTAGATTTATAGCAGATGTTCTTTACTTCCAAAGGCAGCATTCAATTTTGAAAGGTTGCTAAATGATATAAGCAATTGAACAAAAAATCTGAAACTGAACGTGATGGAAAGTCAAATGAAGTATAAGATAGGTCTAATGGTACCTTTAAAATAAGAAAAAAAGAAAAAAAAAGAAGGTGTCAACTCTTTGTTTCATGTCCTTCCTCTTTCTCCTTCTAGGTCCAACCCTAAAGGGAAGTAAGAATGTAGGGTTAGAAATGACTTAAACAGTACCAATCCCAAGGCACCAGCAGATGACCTCTTTACTCAAGAAAATCAGCTAGTTAGTAGAACAGGTAAAGGTACGTATGGTTCATGAGTGTCATTACCAGTAGTACCCTACAATAGATCTGTGGGACCCCAAAACTTCTCAAACCATATGCTTCATCTCACATATTTATTTAACCCTGCTCTCCTTCCTTTATTCATTCTCTTGAGCCCACCTAGATTCTTGCTCAGTACTTCCCTCAGGGTGGGCTTGTATGTATGCTGGGTAGTCCTATACCATGGCCTACTTCACATTCAAATTAGGTCTGTGCATCCACCTCCTTGTATTACTGTGATGTTACAACTTGGGGGTTGGGTAGGGGGTGGTTTGGTGTCCCAAGACACTTTCTATGGCACAGGTGGGGTTCATTATTGGTGACAAGCTACTGTCAATCAGTTTTCTTTCAAATGTGGGCAAACTACATTAAGCTGTTATTATCACATGATCAGATACTTAATTTTCAATAATAGACAATGTTTTTTTTTTAATTTTTACTATGCATATATTTTTCAGTCTTTTTTTGTTCCTTTTTATGTCAGCCTATTTTCTTACTTAATACTACTTATTCTAAACCATCATTAAATCTACTATTTTATTTTACTTCCCATCAAATGTGTGTTATATTTATTTGTTGTAAGTACTTCTTAGTAATTTTGTAGCCCTATGCAAAATCTAAAGTAACCAATAAGATTACTTCTGTGCATCCACTCGCTGGACCTTCAGTCCATTCTTAAAAGGACAATGTGTTCACTCATAGTCAGGGAAAGAGTGAAGACATGGAGTGAGAAAACCCAACTAGTCATGGTGCGAGTCACTTCACTTGTCTGTACTTTAGGTTACTCATACATCAAACAGGAATAACAATATATGCTGCTGATACCATAGGACAGTTGTGTGTATCTAATGTGTACATATCAGAATGTTCAACTGGAAATTTTGGCTGAACACTCAGCTCTCACAGTTATCAGAGATGAAAATGATCTGTGAAACAGGCCAGCCTGTAGGGCTTGAAAAAGAAATAACAAAAACTAATTACATGGTTTGCAGACAATTCAGGCACACCGAGGATATAAAAGGTTTGAGAGAAGAAAGAATTTGAGGGGGGATTTCTTTAGCAAGAACTGTACTTTGAGGTCCCTCTTCCAAAAGTGTGCTTGCCCCCTCACTTCTACTAGTGAAAGAGATTCTGACAAAATCACTTGGAAATTTGGTATCTGTGTCCTGTAACTGGGGAGATATAGTGAACTGGCATCTCACTTCCAGTGGTAACAATGGCAGATGTGTCTCCTAGAGTTTCTAGGAGTAGAAGTTTTATGTTTCCCTTAGATTAAACACAGGCCCTACAAACAAGGCACTCAGAATGAGGTTGTGTTTACTCCATCCTGTTCAACGGGGCCTTTGAGATGGAAGACTGAAAACTCAGCATGCAGAAGCCAGGGGTGAACACCACCTCCCGATTCCTAGGGACTGTGGAAGAAGTAGGAAACAAGTTAGGAAAATACATGATGTGTATCAAGAGAACTGTGCTGCTGAAAGTTTCCCAGCACAGCAGTGGGAGGGGGCATTTCAAAGAACCTCTGAAGGTATCCCATGAGACAAAGAGTTTTAATATTGGCCAGACCCAGAAAACATGAGGCCAACTTATAGCAAAACTGTGGATGTAAGATCTTGCCTCTCCTCCAACCCTCTTGCTTCAACTCAAAATTGTCTATAAATAGCTGCTAACTAGGGCAGTGAGGAGCAAGAAAAAGAAAACAAGTTGGCCAGGCATGGTGGCTCATGCCTCTAATCCCAGCACTTTGGAAGGCCAAGGTGGGTGGATCATCTGAGGTTGGGAGTTCGAGACCAGCCTGACCAACATGGAGAAACCCCATCTCTGCTAAAAATACAAAATTAGCCAGGCGTGGTGGCGCATGTCTGTAATCCCAGCTACTCGGGAGGCTGAGGCAGGAGAATCCACCCAGATGGATGTTGTGGTGAGCCGAGATCACGCCACTGCACTCTAGCCTGGGCAACAAGAGTGAAACTCTGCCTCAAAAAAAAAAAAAAAAAAGAAAAGAAAAAGAAAAAAAAATAGATGCATCATATTCCCAGACTGCAGGCCCACTGGGAGGATGGGGAGTAGGTGTAATTTTGAATGAAGATGGGAGGTTTGACTACTACGTGGAACTGGACACTTCAGGTATCAAATTGTGACAGTATTTTATTATTTAAGTGACCAGAATCCTTCTTATTATCTAAGAGATATTAGAAAAGCTCTGAGAATGCCCAAGTTGAGTATTTATCCAGGAGCAGAGAAAGAACTGAATATATTTTAAAGGGAGAGATAGCAAAATAATTTTATCATTGCATTCCACAAGTTGTGTTCAAAACACTCGAGATACAAAGAAACACACACACTATACATAAAATATATGATATATAAATATATATCATATATAACTTATATATATGATATATACTGATATGTAAGTATATATCATATACTATATAAAATAATGTGCCCAAAATTGAAGCATCTAAGGAGACTACAAAATAAAATGGAAATTTCCAAGGCCAACCTACCAAATGCAGATTTTTGTTTAAGTCTCTGGATCCTAGAACTTACTCTCTGCTTTGAGAATCCAAGCAGGCCTAGAGTGTGGTGAGTGGGAGAGCCAGGTGAGGAATCTCATCAGAAAAGTCTTGGCTCTCTAGCCATCTCCACCTTCCTATTTCTACCCCAGGTCTGGAGAGGGGATATGCAAGAGGGTCATTGAAAGATCTGTGAGCTATTTTCGGGTCAGAAGATAGAGAGGGCTGATGCCTAACTGACCCCTAACTCCCAGAGGCTGTCGGGGCAGGGATATAAATTGTTTCCCATGAAGCATAAGAGAGCCATGTGAGTGAGACAGCAAGTGTGGGATTTTCTTACATCATGCCTGAAAGTCTGTCTGGAAGATTTACACCAAGGCTGGGTATGTGCCCTCCAGCTACTTGGGGCTTAGGGAAGAATCACCAGAGACCATCTAGACTAGAATATGTGCTTAGGATAAGGACCCTCAGAAGAAAGGGTCTGGTGGGAGATCTCTGAAGAGGACATAACAGCTTCTTCAACCAGGTACAACTGGAACCATATGCCAGGCTCAGAGAACTAACAACGAGTAAGAACTAGTGAGACTAAGGTCCTATCCCCTTTTCTTCCCTCCCACCTCTTGTCCAGCTCTGAGTTGGGCATATCAGGTGAGAAAAGAGGTGAGCATGGAGAGGGTGGGGAATGCACCTAAGTCCTATGACTTCTCCTTGGAGCAGGGCTCCACCTTTGGAAGTGGAGAAAGCTTAATATTAACTCAAGTGTAGAGTTTTGATTATTCCATGGAACTACAAATCATATTTCCTTAATTGAGACTGTGTTTCTGACTTCAAGGCATTTCAGGATGTCTATTATGCAGAAAATTATAGAGCCTTTTGGAATTTTCATCCACAAGCAAAAAGAGAGAGGGGAAGAGAGAGAGACAGTGAGAGAGAGAGAGAGGGAACTCTCCTAAAATATTTAAAGGGGTGGTGAAAGATAATAGTCAACAATAACATAATATAATAATATACCCTAGTGCCTGTCACATAGTACATACTCAATAAATATTTGTTGAATAAATGAGGAACATAAGTTTTACACACACACACACACACACACATACACCTGCAGAATATGTTTCTTCCAATAGTAACATTTCCAAATAAGTTCAGTATTATAATAACAATTAATAGTAATAGTACTCAATTACCTGCAATCTTGATAAGCAATGTTTGCAATGGAGAGCACTCATCCATCCATGCATTCATTCACTAATTTAAGTAATAAATGTTGACTAAACAACTACTTTTTTCCAGGTACGATGCCAGGCACTGGAGATATAATAATGATGCAGCTCCTGTCTTCACATATCTTACTGTGTGAAGAAGGCAGCAGACAGGCAAACAAGCAATTGCTTCTAGAAATGCTGAAATTCTGACTGGAATAGAGAAAAGGAAGGAAGAAGAAAGATGATTACAAAAATTTTATGAGCGGAGCTTGCCCTGGGCCTGCTGGACTGTCAATGGCCAGTTCTGGACAGTCAATGGCCAGCATGAAAGAGAACATAGACTTGGAAAATAGCAGTCCCAGCAAAGAACAAAAGAAGGCAGAGGCTGTCAAGTAGGCATTTTGTTCTTCACAAATTTGTGCACCAGGAGTGGAAGCCCTGTTCTATTACAGAATCATAGACAACTGACAGATGCTGGAATGGACTGGATGACTAGTGTGGGTCAAAGGGCCAGTGTGCCCCATAAATTATTTTACATTGGCTTGAATTCACCCATTCATTTATTTATTCAACAAATATGTATTAAGTGTTGGCTCTGGGCCAGCTTGTATAAACACAGGGTGGATCTAAGCTTACTCTGGTCTTCCTGTTGTTAGTTACCACTTTGTATTAGGCTGTTTTTCCATTGCTATAAAGAAATACCTGAGACTGGGTAATTTATAAAGAGAAGTGTTTTAATTGGCTTATGGTTCTGCAGGCTTTACAGGAAGCATGGTGCTAGCACCTGGTTGGCTTTTAGGGAGGCCTCAGGAAGCTTACAATCAACACAGAAGGTGAAGGGGGAGCAGGCACATCATGCGGCAAAAGCAGGAGCAAGTGAGAGAGAGTGGGGGTGGAGGTGCCACACACTTTTAAATGACCAGATCTCATGTGAACTCAGCAAGATCTCACTTACCACAAAGGGGATGTCCCAAGCCATTCATGAGGGATCAGTCTCTATCATCCAAACACCTTCCACCAGGCCCTAGCTCCAACATGGGGGATTACATTTCAGCATGAGATTTGGGCAGGGACAAATATCCAGACTATATCACTCGTCATCCTACGACTTCTCGTTTTACTCTTCTCTTAGAAAATGCAGCAGCATAGTTGAGCAATTAAGAACAGAGGCTTTGGAGTCTGGGTGACTCTTCTCAAGTTATTCAACTTCTCTGAAACTTAGTTTCCTCATGGGTAAAAATGCTATAGTAAAAGTTTCTCATTGGAGGGCTGTTGTATTAAATGCAACAATGCCTGTGGAGGACTTGGCATGTGCCTTGCCCATAGGGAACCCTGGGTAAAGTGAGTTATTTGACATTATCATTCCCATCTTTTCTGTCCTGCTTCCCAGTGATTTGCACACTTTGTTGTACTTACCACAAACGTGGTGTTAAAAATAGTCCTCAGCCCCACTTTGTGAAGCCACTTAATATCGGTATGTGGACAATCTCTTCTTTGTTTCTCTTCCTTTTAATCAGGGTTACTGTTAACAACTCGGAAGCAAGACAGTAATTATGACTCTAAAAGGAGTGAAATCTCAGAGACTCATAATCTTTCAGAAAATGATAGATCTCTAGGGCTGAAATTCTGAATCTTGGCTCTTACCACAAAGATGAGGAGTGTATGTGTGTGTGCGTGCGCGTGCGTGTGTGTGTGTAGAAAATTTGTTAAAATTCTCTTTGAGAAATTTCTAATTCATTGGAGCATGAAAAAGGTGTGTCTCATCTCTTAAAAGAAATTCTGTGTGCCTTTTTCAGTGCATGAATATCTCAATAAGCAGCTTGATTTTGAAATGTCAAACTTGCCACAGAACTTGATTCTTGGGTAGGACAAATGCCTTTGATTTGTTTGAAGAAATTTGATTTGGAAATAGCCAAGTGATTAGTTGCCGAGACTAGGGCTTTGAAGTCACAGACTATGGATTTCTATTATGGGCCCTAGTGGAGCTCCAGACATTTGCATGTAAAATATTTCTAGAACTTTTGCATATGCTTAGATATTAAAATAAGCATGCCTAATGAATTTATAAGATCCCATCTGTCACATACACAATACACTTTAAAATGCTACCCAATGAGGAAACATCATCTTGTTGTTTAACCTTAATCAAATAGGAGAAAGAACACACAGTGCTGATGACCTATGATTGTTAAAGTCTTAAATGCACGGTTGTATTTAATTCTGTACATTGCACATTTGGGTACTGTTAAATAATAGCTCTTATGAGATCTCCATTTGAAAGAAACTCAAGAATGTGGAGCTGAACCAAAGAGAGTCAAGAATCATTCAAGCATAAAAATAGAAGTCTAAAAAGGACCTTGAGAGGTTATAACATCCAATTGCTACTTAAAGTTACAGACTTGTGGGTTGTTAGGGTTGAGGGAGACCCAAGGGAGATCACCTACTCTAAAGCATTCATTTAACAAATCAGGAAACTAGGGTTCAAGTTAGAGTTTGTTGAAACCTTATTTGTGCTTTTCTTTCAGACTTTCAAAAAAGAAAATTCTCCAATTTCTCCTAGCAACATATTCTAGTGCTTAATCATCAAGAAACTGCAGCTAGCTACCTTAATTCCCTCCAATTAGGCCTATTTTCTTGATGAATGTGGATTTAAAATAATAGCACATCCTACATCTTCATAAGTGACTAATGCTGGAACATGACACTATGGAAAAATGTTAGAAATGGAAAATAATTAATTCAGAGATCAGAAAGCTCATAAGAGACGTAACCACAGATTTTCAGTAGATACACAGTTACTGTATGATGATGCAGGGTCAGGAGGGTTTGAAGTATGTGGTCTGCTCCTGAATAACAACTCTGTCCCTTAAAAACTGTGGAAATGAGTCAATTACTTATCTTCTCTAAGTCCCTATTTCTTCATAATAGCAATGGAAACTAGTGGAATGATGCTTTTAAAAAAAGGATCAGAGGAGAGTCTAGCCCATTTAAATACTCAATATATGGCATTTTGATTGTGGTTGATATTACTGTTATATACAATATTTTCAGAGTAATAAAGGGAGCGATTACTTATTATTATTACCTCTATCATCTCTGTCATATGTTATTTAAAATACATATTAATACCTACATAAAATTTACTGCTAAAAGAGAGTTTGAAGGTCTAATATTTGGGGCAGGGTTGAGGGGAGTCCTACAACTGATGATGAAAGGATCTTTATCTACTTTCTTCCTTGGAGATCATTAAGGATGATAGCAGCTAGAGGCACTATGTACCCCTCCATGAGACTGAACTAGGTGACATTTCCATATCATTCAAATCTAGGATTTCCCTACTTTAATCTATCCAACATCATTTTCAAATTCCATCTTATTTTCCTAGTTTCATGTGGCATTAACTCATGTTTACAGTTAAAGGAAACTTAAAATCAGATAAGGAAAGCTGCATGTACAAGGTTTATGTCCAATCTCAAGATCCAGTTATAGGAAATAGCTATTATTTTAACCTTTTTTCAAAAATGCAGGAGATAACTCTTGCTTGTTATCACTGGAGATTCTAATTTATCTGGGCAAAATGAATTTCAAATGATCATTGATAGTGATAACTCTTATGCAAATCTATTTCAGTTCAGTAGTTGAATGTTAATTTGCACTATAATAAAACACAAATCCTTTAAGTTCTTTTCTCATCATTTAAAACAAATTGATGTCACAACATGACCAGTAAAGAAAAATAATCTTTCTCTATTATTTCCATTTGTTAGTTTCACACATTTAATTACAGACGTGGGAGCTGTCAATTCTGTCGTCTTTATCAACTAGCAGCTATAGATAACTTGACTACATTCGGGTCAGTACACTGTATTTAAAAAATGCAAAATTTTTTAAAGATTATTTGCTTTTTATTTGATTTTTTTACATAAAAATCTTTTAAGTTAGCAAATCTTAATTACTTTTTTTTAAAATGTAAGTTTGTAATGTGTAGGTTGACCAGTATAAGGATAAATTTGGGTAATAAGGAGTTGCTATGATTTGAATATGTCCCCCAAAGTTCATGTGTTGGAAACTTAATCCTCAATGCAACAAGGATGAGAGGTGAGACCTTTAAGGGGCGGTTCAATCATAAGGGCTCTGTCTTCATGAATGGATTAATACCATTGCTGCGGAAATGAATTATCATGTGAGTGAGTTTCTGATAAAAGGATGAGTTTGGCCCCCTGCTATGCCACCCTTGCGCATGTTCCCTCTACTCCATTTGATGGCTTCCACCATGTCATGACATGGGAAGAAGGCCCTCACAAGATACCACCACCATGCTCTTAGACTTCTCAGCCTCTAGAACCATAACCCAAATATATTTCTGTTCATTATAAATCATGCAGCCTATTCATTATAAATTACCCAGTCAGTATTCTGTTATAGCAGCATAAAATGAACCAAGGCAGGGGCTGACACATACACACTCAGGGGAATCTTTACAGGATGAGAGGTAACCAAGATTTCATTTAATTATATGAGGCTATGTGAGATTTGGGGAAAAGGGAACAAATTTTATTCTGTCTGTTTCCATATTCCAATGGGCCTCCCCACCACAAGTTACTTACTGGAGTAACCTCTGTGAAGATACATGGAGTTCAAAACAGCCTCTCCTTGTGTGAAGTGGAAAGTATTTAGTTCTGTTATATGTCTCTAGAATAACAGGTTAAGCACACTTACACTGTTCTAGGAAGGCTCTTAAGACTTAATAAACTAGGAGAAGGAACACAGTCACAAATCTGACCATAGAGAAGGTCAATTAAAGAAAAATATCAAAAACACATGACTGGAAAAAATAGTAGTACTAGGGGTATCTTTAGAGCAGGAAAGCCAGATCATTTTCTCTTGTGGGTAATAAAAACAAATTCTCTGTCTGAACGGGAGTTAAAAATACTGGACCTGTATGGCAAGGAACTTGACTTCAGTGAGGAATTGAAATCTCCCTAGAAATTAGCTACAGTAAATCAATCAGAACAGAAAAGCCTGATACACCAAACACAGGATGAGCATTGGTTCAATCTGGGAGTCAACAGAAATCCATCAGAAAACAAACCAGGAGGAACTCCACAAAACAAAAGCATATGTTTTTGAACATTCAGGACAGGTAGTCCACCATCCAGTAGAGTAACTTCTCTGCCCAAAAAAAAAACAACCTTTGACTGCCATAATATAATAAAGATGGCAACTTCAAGGTGAGTGAGGCAGCCTGAGTCTAAATAGGCTGAGACTTAACTTAAAGATCATCACGTGGGCTAAAGGGAAATTAGTCCAAGACCAGACAAATAGAAGAGAATCAGATGAGGTTAGGAGATGCAACACACAGGATTGCGCACGTTCATGAGACCTGGAGGAAGGTAGGAATGAGTGAGCTATTCTCCACAGTAAGGAGCAGGTCCTAATTCAAAAAGCACTCATAGCTCCCTTCTCACCAGTCCTTGCTACTCCCCTTCCAAAGAGGACCTTGCCATGGATTAGACTGGTTTAAAGACATTTTTTTTTCCCTGATCGAAGGCCCATAGGCCTTTTGTTCACAATACTGAACAAAAGTGATTGAGAAGAGAGCCCACGAAAGAGCGAGATCCTTGGACGCACCTCTTCAGAGCAAGTTACGGAGTAAAATGAGCAAAGACTGCTGTGTCCTTCAGTACTTAGAACTGTGTCTGGCACATGACATACTCACTAAATCTGTATTGAGTGGGTGAATGACTGAATGAATCAGTGAGAGGAGGCTGGAGTGTGCTCTCCCTTGGTACGACCCTTGCCCTGAGAATACACAGAGTGAAGAGCCCCAAGAATGCAGGAAGAGGCAGACCAGTCTAGCTCTGTTCTGGGCATGGGGACAAATGTGCTTGGGCTTTCGTGATCTTGAGCTGCTTCTTCCTTGACAGGGTACTCTTTCTGAACCAGGCATCCCTCATGACTGGATTGGTGAGATGCCAGAAGTCAGGCCCCAGTGCAGGCTTAGGGTGATGGCAGCAAAGGAAGCTGCTTGACCAAATTTGCTCTAGGCTCTACATTCTGCTAAGGCCAATCCCAACCAAAAGGAATCCTGTGTGCCTAGCTCACAGAGGACCTGTTTACGGACTGGGGCCAGAACCTCAACTGAGAGGCTCCTTTGCCTGACCTTGTGTTCTCAGGGCATTAAGAATGTGGTCGATGGCAAAATTGGAAGATTCAGAGCGTGAGTCAGGTCTCCATCTGTCTTTTTAAACACACAATATAGTATTCACCAAAAAATATGCTGGATGAAAAGGTAAGAATGTGATCTAGTCTCCAGATATCCAATGATAGATATTTTGAAGTACTTTATATGTTTTTAAATTATTTCTTCTTTTTCTTTATCTTCATAGTCAGTGGAAAATAGAGGGAAATGCAGGAAAACAGAGGAAAGGGGGGAAAGATGCCACAGGTATCTCCAGGGAAGCAACTTGGGACATGAGTCAGAGAGACAAGACTATCCTGGACCACCGCTTCCAGGAGGATATTTCACTCCTGGGTCCACAGAGAGACAGATGCCAAGGCACAACACAGGCTGAAAGAGATACTAGCTGCTGGTCTGGAATTCCCTCCCAACAATGATAGGAAAATGTCTGTAAAAGCCCTGCTCATGAAGGGCTATTCAAGCTACTTGTACACAACATGAACAGAGCTGAGGGTGGGCAATGGTCCGGCTGACCAGCTGCTCATTTTCATAAAGGGCAGCAGAATTTTCAACTGAAGGTTTTAATGGCAGCTTATGCCTGATGCCATAAAGCCCTGTATCCAAACTGCTCCTCTGAGGATGAGAAAAAAAATTCTGCAAAGCACAAGGATATGGTTCAGAACTAATGTGCTGAATGGTCCCCAGTCCTCAAAATCATACCTAACCTCATTGCATTTCAATGAAAACAGTTCTATTCCATCAAAGAAAATGATCAATGGTCTCATTTCATCCCAGAATATGTCTGAATCAGAAAAAGAATCACCTAAATGTTATTTACTTAATGCATTTTCTCTCTCTTTCAAAAAATACTTACTGGCATAAGCACTCTAGTAATAAACAAGACAAATTTATACTAGAGCAGGGGTCAGCAAACTACAGTCTATGTGGCAAATCCAACCAAGAGCCTGTTTTTTTATGAGCTAAGAATAGTTTTTACACATTTAAAAGGGTTGTAACAAATAACAAAGAAGTATGCGATAGAGATCGTATGTGGCCTGCAAAGCTAAAATATTTACTCTCTGGTCCTTCATAGAAAGTTTGCCCTCTGTATTAGAACATTGTTCATTTTCTGACATCCAGAATTATGAAGAAAAACAATAAGTAGCCAGTATGTCAGTTTTGGTTTACTTGAAGCTTTATTAAAATTCCAACCCAAATGCCCATCAATGATAGACTGGATAAAGAAAATGTAGCACATATACACCAGGGAACACTATGCAGCCATAAAAAAGGATGTGTTCATTTCCTTTGCAGTGACATGGATGAAGCTGGAAATTATCATTCTTAGCAAACTAACACAAGAACAGAAAACCAAACACCACATGTTCTCATCCATAAGTGGGAGCTGAACAATGAGATCACGTGGACACTGGGAAGGGAACATCACACACTGGGGCCTGTTGGGGGCTGGGGGCTAGGGGAGGGATAGCATTAGGAGAAATACCTAATGTAGATGATGGGTTGATGGGTACAGCAAACCACCATGGCATGTGTATGCCTATGTGGCAGGCCTGTAAGTTCTGCACATGTATCCCAGAGCTAAAAGTATAATAAATAAAATAAAATAATTTTTAAAAATTTTGTGAAACAACAACATCTGTACCCTAGGAGAGAAATCTTAATGACACTTGTAAATTGTAAAATTACCTGTTGCTACATAATATAATATTACACATTTGTTACATTTTAATCCTTGACTAAAATGCAGTTGGCCCAAGTTTCTTATTGTAAACATTCCTTGAAAATAGTCTCAATGATAAGGCAAATATGTGAAAGTCCCAAATTACTAATTCCAATGACTATAGTTACCACTTAGTAACTTGTGCCCTCACCAGGCTAAGTGCTTTTCATGCATATTCTACTTTACTCTTCAAAACGACCCCAGTATACAGCACTCTCGCTATTTTACAGCTGAAGTGACTGAGGTTCTTAGGAGTTGATATTGTATCCAGGGTCTCACAGTTAGTAAGTGATGGGACAAGGACCTAAACTCAGTTCTTGCTGACCACAGAGCATAAGCCGCTACACTACACTGTAGTCTCTCTAAATGACACTGTCTCCCTTTAAAGAGACACTACTTTAATTTTCCCTCTTCTTGCAAATTGTACAACTTGGTGAGTGGGAAGTAGCAATCCTGACTGCCAGGTGAAACCTCGCCACCTCAGCATCCCCAGCTTCCTCCCTATGCGCACATAGAACAAATGTAGGACCATTTTGAAGGTTCTGAGAATCCATAAATGGAAAGCATCTCTTATCCTTTCTTTGTGATTTTAAAAGCTGAGGTTAGGTTTCTTATTTTCATTTGCTGCTGTTTAAAGGGAGGACTCTTGAATGATGATAATTTTAGTTGAGTGTGTATGTTACTTTCCTTATTTTTACATAAGTAGTAAAGCTTCCAAGAGGTGCAACTAAAATAAGCTGCAATCCCACAGGATGCGAGGTTGGCCTTTTCTCTTCACAAGAGTCCTCTCCCTCTCCTCTCTTTCTCTATTCCACCTTCACCTGACATCTCTACCTTTCCTACTCCATATAGGAGTTAGAAGGAAAGTAGAACACACCCATTAGGCTGGAACAACAGGGAGGTAGAGCTGGCTGCACCTTTTTATTTGAAACAAAAACAGTTAATAGCTATTCTAATCACCTGACTCCATCCTCTGCTTCTGGTCTGTATCTCCAGCTGCTGAGGAATGTTTTACATGGAAGTTGTGGTATCACATCAAGAAATATCAACTGCCAATTGGACTTATTTTCCTCCAAAATCCAGGTCTTTATCTAGACCATATTGCTGTTCACAACCTTATTTGCCTAGAAATAGAGTGTCATAGTAATCTTTATTTCTCTTTCTCCTTTGCCCCAGATTCAATCACGAGGTACCGCTGAACCTTGCCACCTACTGCTCTCCCACATTTTCCTCTGTCTTTCTTTCTGTACTTTCCAGTTCATTGCCTGACATCTGGATGATGCCAGTGGTCTTGTAATTTGTCTCTCTGCTTTGAGACTCCTTCTTTTCATGCCCTATTGCAGCATAATAAAGCTCTCAAAAACTATTCTGCTTAAAGTGACAGTCCCCATGTATTTGCTCACAATTCTGCATCGTGGGGAGGCTCAGTGGCAATGGTTTGTCTCTGTGCCACATGTGTTGACTGAGGCAAGCTGGCACTCCTAACATGTCCGGTGTCTCTGTTGGGGTGATTGAACTCGTTGCAGCTGTCTCACCCTGTCTCTTTCTGTGGTTTTTCATCCCCTGGGTCTCTGTCAATTTGGCCTTTCTCTCCAGCAGACCAGGAAAATGAAACCTTTTTGTTTTTTTCATGTTAGCTCAGGGTTCTAACATGGCAAACATGAAAAGCGCAATGTATCTTAAGGTTTAGGCACAGAAGTCACGCTGTGCTGCTTTTGCCTTATCCTGGTTAAACTAATTCCAAGCCTGGCTCAGATTCAAAGGGAGGAAATGTAGACTCCACCTCTTGATGGGAAGAGTGATGAAATCACATTGCAAAAGGGTATGCAGGAAAGGAGGGCTTTTCATCTGATCACCACAAGATAAAATCCATATCACACCATGTATATTTCTACATTAATGGAATGCAGTCTACTAAAAATAACATAAGGACAATAAAATATGACTTCCCATCTATAACTATTCTCAAGGATGCACTGGGTGGAATAGAGGCAGGATCTAATGCAACTCTGAAAGTCTACCATCCCAATAGCATTGCAAATGTACAGGAAACAGAAGATAATTTAATAACTCAAGAAAGGTATGAATATAATCAATCATTTATTTTTGGTAAAAATATATTTTAAGTTCACGCTTTATACTGCAGATCACAAAAATTTTCAAATGGTTCATCGTCAGATTTGTCACCACCTAGAAATGTTCCACCTGTGGAAGCAAATGCCAGTGTCTCACTGTGTGAGCACAATTTCTTATCATACCTGACTTCTCAATCCTTTTGTTAAACTATACATTCTGGCTAGTGTCATCATGTCTCTAGGAGTTACCGCAGTGTAACTTCTTCATTTATGAGTTCTACTCTATTCCTCACTCCTGAAACCTCTTGTCTCCCATCAGATGAGCTTGTTTCTATTTCACAAAGACAGTAAGCTATTCAGGTTGAATCCTTTCAACTCTCTACTCCCCACCCACAAAGACATGCATTCTTAACCTTTCCTCCTTATTACCTCCACCTTAGCCTCAGCCTTAGAGAACAAGAAGCCCCTCTATCCAAGATTTACCCATTCATCTATTCACCTCTTCTCTGAATTCCATCCTCACTCGCCTTTCAGCACTATTACTCTATCAATTAATCCTTCTTCCCACATTTTTAATCTGTCACTCTCTGAGAGCCACTTCTTTTCGCCCAGAATATAAAATAATCACCTTTCACCTACTTCCTGGCCTGTATCTATCTATGGCCTCATTTTCTCTCCAATTTTCATAATTAAGCCTCAAAAGTAGTCTCAACTTGCTGTCTTTGCACATGCACCAAAAACAACAGCTAATTTTTACCGAGGACTTGTAATGAAACTGGCATTGTTCTAAGCATCCTACCCGCTTGAACTCATGTACTCCTCACAACAACCTTGAGATAGTTCTGTTTTTATTTCCATTTTATAGAGGAAAAGATTGAGGCAGGGAGAGCAAGTGCTTTGGTAACATGCCTATTGTCAGCAGCTAGTGGGTAGCAGAGTTTGGGTTTTAGCTTGGGTGGTCCCTTTCCAGAGCTCACATCTCACTCACCAGACTACTAAGTCAGCTGTTCATCCACTGCCGTCTGGCTCTGCCTTCACCACTTCCCTAACACTGTTCTCACACAGATCACCAAGGCTATTCTTGTTGTCAGTGGCAATTGACACCTATTGGCATTCACCTAACTTGGCTGAAAAGTTATTCAGGAAGAGAAGCAACAAAAGAGGAAAACTGAAAAGGAAAGAAAAAAAGAAAAGAAAGGAAGAGAAAAGAAAAAAAAAGAGAGAAAGCTTTCCCATCTCTTGTTCACAGTAGAAAGACAGCAGAGAAGCCTTATCCTTGTCCAGCATGGATGAGATCAAGTAAATGAATCTTTTCTTTTACCCATTTATGCTTTACATATTTTAGACAAAATTTCTACATGGAAACACCTAAAATGTCAGTCATTTCAAATAACAAACTCACAAATGAAGGCAAGATGCTCAACTGTACTTGCAAGTGACCCTACAAATCAATGCTTACCTCCTTAAATGTCATGTTTGCTAGGGCCACTGAATGCTTCAACTCATGACCACCCACACAGACCATGGGCCTGCAAAGCCCTTTAGCCCTTAGAAGCACTTTACAAAACCCAATATTTTAGCAATGGCTCAACAGCATTGACCTTTGCAATTGCTGAAAAAAGTCCCTGTTGTTAAAAAAAAAAAAAAAAAGTGACCCAAATTCTACTCAAGTTAGAAAGTAGAACTTAGACATTCTTGTAAAAGCTGTTAGGAAGAGCAAAATGACAAGAGGTTTCAAAAATGATGCCTAAAGATTGAAGAATATAAAACAAAAGGAAATGGCTCATTCTTAAATATTTGGATATTTAAAATTTCTATCACATTTAGAGGACTAGCAAATGTTTATTGACTGCCTGACACATATATTTCATCATACTATATGCAGAGAGAGATTTCAAAGAAAATAGGGCCCTACTCTCTTATGTTTGAAGTGCTAGCACTCAATAAATGTACAAATTGGATTAATACGTATTCATCCATTAGAAATATGTTGTTTGCCAACTGTGGGTAGGTAACTCATTGCCTTTAAGAATCCCAGCTTCAATGAGCTTATTGCTTACTGGGAAAAAAAGACAAGAGCACTATGAACAATGATACAAAGTAGAAAAACATATTTTTAAGCACTTAGAAAAGCAATAAGAACATAGTAAGCATTTGACAAGTACTTGTTAAACAAACAGTAAGTGCTTTAAGATAGGTTCATGTTAAGTGCTATAGACAGTAGATGAAGGAAATCAGTGGGTGTTTTATGAATACAGTATCCGAACTGCACCTTAACAGTATTCAGATGATCAGTGATTAGCATCGACGAAGACATTCCAAGGCAGTCGCAGAGGCAGGAAAATCCAAGGATATGTAATCAGTCACTTTTGCCAGGATTGAGAGGGAGATTGGAAGAAAGGTTAACCAAGGAGTCAATATTTTTATCAATAGATGATAAAGAATCAGAAACCTTTTTGAAGAAGGGTAGGATGGGATTAGAAATACGACTTAAGAGAAATTGACCACAGGGTATTCTTAACAAAGATCAGGTGGTGAGATTCAGAGAGGGAAAGAGATCAAGTTATGTTTGTCTTTGTATCAACAATTTGTAAAAGACCTGGCTACCAGTAAGCACAGTGAATATCTGTCATGTGCTTACAACATCCGATTTCTACTTCTAGTAAAACCACCTCTGCATAAGAATTCCTGCCCTGTGCTCAACCCAGTTTATGTGGAGCTAATCCTACTTCCAGTACAGGACTGTGACCCAGATACACTCTTGGCCTCAGTGATGGCCTCTTGGGATGGACAGGTGACCTAATTTGGACTAAAGAGATCAAGCCTTGAGCTTTTATCCAAGCTCCTGGGGAAGAGAAGCCCTTGATTTTTTTCCCCTATTGGATTTGGGGAACCATGAGGAAAAAAGCTGTTGGAAAAGGGAGACAACACAGGAGAAAATGTATTTCATGTTTGTGACATCACTTCCTAGTTCTTCTAACTTCTTTTAACTTGTCACTGAAAAGGAGCCTACCTGATAAAATAAGAGCTTCATTTAATGAATAAACAGAAGCATGAGCGATTGCTTTTATATACAGAAGCACATGCAGTGAGAGTAGAGCCCAGTCTCCCGCTAGCCAATCTACAATATCATTTCCATTCCCAGATGTCTACAATCCGTTAGCTTCGTGTGGAATATTTTGCAAGCATAAGCTATGATTCATTTCCACCCAACAATATTATGACCTATGTTTCTATCAAGTTAGTTACAGAGAATCACAGTGCTAGGCACACAATGGCAAAGCAATAGATCCTTTGATTAATCTGTTGCAGAACCTAGGTTTTAGAAAGAAAATTCAGGAAAAATTTTTAAAAAATTGTATCATTATTGTTAACAAGTCAGCAGTGTTGGCCCTGGTGTATCAATATGGAACAGAAAGTAAACTCTCACCCTTTTCTTCAAGATGGTGACATCTTGATATTCAATTATAGTCATAATACTAATGATATTTATTTAGTAGTTAAGTTTTACTGTATTAGAATTGCTAGTTACCAAAAAAAGTATACTTTCACTGCAAGTAAAAAGTGATTAATCCTCTACATAGCACTTAGCTGATCCTTGTAACCACTGGGCAAATACTAGAGGAGCGAGAGGGGTCCTTTTCATTCGTGCTCATCTGAAGCGATGGCCCCATTAATACAAAAGATCAAATATTCATCAGAACATTTCAAGCTTGTTTCATTCTAGAAGTTTACTACAAACCGGTCACAACCCCTCACTATTTCCATGGTTGCATTACATTGCCAAGACTTTGGCTGCTCTGAAATAAAGTAACTGCTTACCTCTGCCTTACCTGTCATTAGATTGGTGGGCTTTATACATCATTTATAAGCCTCCTGGTGTTATTTATTGTGAATCTTTCTGGCTCAAGTCACATTTGATCAACATACAAAGAAACAAGTGTTCCAATCAGTAACAAAACTCTTATAAGAAGAGAAATGATTTGAAACATATTCTGGATTCAGCTTACCTTAATACATTTAACTGGATTAGCTGTCAGGGATATGTCTCTTTGTGAATTGCTTGATAAATTTGTGACTTTTCTCCCTCAGGGTTCTGAATTTAATTCATCCAATATTTACTAAACACCTACACTATGCAAGACATTGTGCTAGGTCCTGGAGCAATGCTACGCTTTGTACTATTAGATATTGTCCCGCAAATCCACAAGGAGGTAACAAAAATGTAAATGATGAGGGCATGAAGGAGGAAATGGGAGGGTGTGTGTTGTGTTAGGATAGCAATAAATAATTAGGGAAAAAGAAGTCTTTCAACAACAGACTTGTGTTAGAAAAAAATCATTTTTTGCTAATTCCTAGGCTAAGCCATTACAACACACAATCAGAGGAATTTAAAACAAACATATGCAATAATTGTTTTCTACACAAATAACACTATTTTAATCCAGCTAATAATATTATAATAATCAATTGGTTACTCTTTGGTGAGGCTTTCTCTTTTAAACTACCAAGAGAGAAAAAACAAATGAGTCCACATCAACAGGTGCAGTGGTCAAGGAAAGAAATTATTTTTCTGCTGCCTGACTTCAGAGTATTTTCCTCTTCCCCTCCTTTCTTCCATTCACATGTCCTACCTTCTTTCCTCCACTTCATAAGTATTTACCCCAAACCAATAAAAAGTTGAGGAGAAATTTCCATAGTTTTTGCTATTGCCAAATTATATTGATTTGAAATCCCTTATAATGATTACACTGGCCCATCACACTCTGGACAGGGAATCCCATAGTCCCTTAGCCTCAATTGAGATAATAGGAGTGTAGATCCTCAAGTATTACAAGCAAAGACAAAATCTTTTGGTAAAAAATGAGTAAGAACAAGAACAAACCCCTAACTAAAATCCTCCATTTATCAGTGCATTGAAAGGAGTGAGTGAAAGCCGCCTTGAGCATTTGCATTATTTCATTAACTTCAGGGCTGCCATATTTAGTGATGAGAAGGTGACAGATTTGAGGCCAATCTCCTTCAATATATGTTTGAGCTTCACAAAGAAAAATTACAGCATTCTCGTTTTCAGGATTTTCTCTTTACAAAGGTCAAGCCTAAAGAATTCTTTGTTTCTTATCATATGAATGCAGAAAGCTAACAACAGACTCTTCAATGTGTCCCAAGTACCTACTTAAATCACAAACACTGAAGTATTTAGAGGAAATGTTTGTGTCTAGTTGCTAATCAGTACCTAAGTGGGGGTCTTTTCTGTTTTCTGCATGCTACTTTAATTTTTTCAGGATTTTATGAACTCAAAACATTTTACATATGGGCAAACACTAAGCTAAACCCTCCCTCACTCACTTGCCTATCTTTACAGAATTGAAAGGTAGGGGGATGGAAGAAAGAAAGAAAAGAAGGAGAGAAGGAAGAATTGATTGATTTTGGTATATATGACACCCTAATTTTAGCAAAAAAAAAGAAAATATAAGAGAGAGTAAAGAAGAGCTTTCATATACGTAAATACCAATATTTGGCACTTAAATGCAAGCTACTCACTGGTGGAATTACATTAAAACAAATTGTCCTTACCTGAGTACTGCTTTAGACTTTTATTCCATTTATACAGTCAAAATAGTATTTCATTTTATTGCAATTTATATGTTGCCATTTTAAAAAAGTACTTCAGGCAATAGTTCCTTGATTATGTATTTGGGTATTCATACAGTTTAAAGAAAAAAATTTGCAAAAAATTTCTCCCAATTATTTTAGTAATGCACAGTATAGGAGAAAAAACTGAAGAATATGGACAGGAATAGGGAATTGTCTATTATTCCAACATCCAGATAACAGCTATTGATAAATTACAACTTTTTAAATTTTTTTCTATGAATGCATGTATAAAAATTATAATATTGTATGCATAATTTCTATTTGCCTTTTTCACGTAACTTTACTGTAGACATTTAATCAGATTGATATTAATATTTTTCTACTTTACTTTCCATGCCTACTTAATAACTCATCATCTGACCATAGCATGCTTTATTTAACCAATCCCCAGTTGTTGGACATTTAGGTTATTTCCAAAGGTTTTCTTTTTTCCCTATGTGATGTTTATAGGTCTGATTCGAGTATACTCCACTCATATCAGGACATTTCATGGTTCATGGCCACAAGCTACACTGCTTCATCATGTTAAATGAATGACTTCTCTCTAAATTATCTAATGAGATCTTCTTACTCCAAGTGCCAACATTAAAAATCCCCAAAAGAACAAGAATGGGAGGTTTCATTATTCAGGAAGAATGTCTCTCTCTTTTTTTCATTTATTTGTGCTCTTTTCTTTTCTGTAAATTCGATCATACAAATGTCAATTCTCCAAATCCTTGACACTTTCAGGTCTCAAAGGTTCGTACTTGAACAACTAAAATATCTTAAGGAAAGTTCCAATAAAAAACTTTTTCATTAATATTAATCTTCACAGTCAAGTAGTTTTTAGATCTTTTTTTTTTTTTTTTTTTTTGAGGCGGAGTCTCGCTCTGTCGCCCGGACTGGAGCGCAGTGGCCGGATCTCAGCTCACTGCAAGCTCCGCCTCCCGGGTTTACGCCATTCTCCTGCCTCAGCCTCCCGAGTAGCTGGGACTACAGGCGCCTGCCGCCTCGCCCGGCTAGTTTTTGTATTTTTAGTAGAGACGGGGTTTCATAGATCTTAATTATTGTTAAATATAAAAATTATAAAGCTAAAATATAATTTAACAGCTAAACCTGAACAATTTTAGCAAAGTTTGCTTCTTATCTATATGCAATAATTTTATATGCTTATAATTAGTACTTTTTACTGAGCTCTATATCACAAAATTTTAAACATTACCAATTAGACTTAATGTGTATAACCCATTACAGACTTTCAAAATTGCCTAAGAGTCTCCATTTTTGAGCACATAGTTGTTTCTAACTGTTCACTAGTATAAAAAATTCTGCAGTGAACATCTTAGCTTTTTGAATTCTTCTACATTATTCTTTGCACAAAATTCTCAGAAGTGTAATTGTAGTATCAAAGTATATTAACACTTGACGTATTGCCAAAATACTTTCCAAAGCAATTACATTGCTACCAGTAGTATATGAGTCCAGTCACTTCACCAACATTGTAGCAGCAGTATCGCACTTTAAAAATGTTTTCTAATTTGACAGATGTAAAATGGCAATTGCTCATGGTTTTTAATCTATGTATTTCCATGGATTGCTCTCTCAGGAACCCTAGGGAGCTATGTGCAGGATTCTCTGTGGCACCGTATGTGAACTGGTAGTCAGAATAAGCAGATATATAAATAAAATGGGTCACTCAAGAGCAATTTCAGTTCATTGAGACATCTCTTCTCTTCTAAATAAAAGATTATCTGGGGAGCTGATACAAGTTTGTATCTCCTTATATCTGAGACTGTGTCATCATCACAATGATTTAACCCAACTATTTGAAACTGAAGGTCAGTTTTTCTGAAGACTACAATGTTCCACCTAGATTTATTTGAGATTAAGGCTGTTACAAACCATGACTGGGAGAAATGTTTGTTATGACACAATTTATTTTTATATGAGCATCCTTTATACCAAGAGTCATAAAACATTTTACAGTGATACATAAGCTAATGGTCCTTGTAGAATACTGATTTTTCAATGTTTATTTAACTCCTGATGAAAAATTGGTTGTTTTATTTTCTGTCAGGTAACAGCCAACTTTCCAACAATTCTGTTAAAGAAAATAATCCCAGAGGTTAAAAAAGACCATAGACCCAGAACGTCATGATTTATCCTTTCCTAATGCCTCACACAAAACCAAGAAAATGCAACACTGTGGTGAAAACAAAAGAATGAGAGAGAAATAATGAGGAAAAAAAATCAGCCCTCACCAACAGCAAAATCTTTCTACCAATTACATTTTTAAAAAATAAGTGAAAAATACTATCCCATTCTATCCTAGTCAGTTTGCAACCCTTTAGCTGTGCTCAGTGTTTGCCTAATATGAACTTAAATGATAAAGTAAGACAATGGTAGTTCTACCATCTCAAATACAGCAACTGTTCCCCAAGGAATCAGAACGAAGAATCAGTAGCTATAGTGTTGGATGATTTAGGCCTGTGGTATTATTTTCATAAATTAAATTTACAACTGGCCAGATTGCTTTTTTAGCTTTTTCAGAGAAGTAAAACATCATAACTTTTCATTGAGATGACACTGATAGTTTTCAGATGGACATCTTAGCTTTCTCTTTTCTTTTAGTCCCAGTCCTTAACCTAGTGTGAAAATGCTTGTTTCTAATAGAATAATGTGCAAGCAGGGCTATTCTAAAACTGCACAGAAGTGACTCAGCCAAGGCAATTGGTAAGCCTTTTGTTCTCCAAGGACACAAGTTCAAAATCTGGAATCAGAAGAAAGGTTAATTGGGCCATACAGCGAATGACTCAGTATCTGACATGCAGAAAATTCTATTTTTGATTGTTAGTCACTTGGACGTTCCCCAGGCCCTTTGCTAATATGCTGTTCATTTGTTCTTCCTCCTTTTCCCTCAAATTCCATGCCCTCTACTCTGTTTCCACTGGCAGAGAAGGAGATGAATCCCAATCAGATTTTGTTTTTAATTTATAGAATGCTTGATTTTGAAAAAATGAAGTATGAAGTTTTAATAATCTCAAATCTGATGCCAAATGTGACTTTTGGCAATGTTGAAGGCAAAAAGAAAGAGATTTGGAGAGATGAAACAGGGGAGGAACACTTCTGAGTTGGGTGGAGCTGGGTTCAAATCGTAGCTCTGGAAATAACCAGCTGTGCTTCCCCAGGAAAGTTACCTACATTCTTTTACTCCCAGCTTCTCTGTCTATAAAACGGAATTAAGAATGACCTCGTAGGGTAATTGTGATTGTTAAATATAATAATAATTTAACGATTCTAGTAGGATGCTGGTCAAGTAGAATGCCTGATAAACAGAGACAATGAATAAATGACCACCTACTCAGCTATTGCTGCTGCCAGGGGCTTAAATGATTGTCTCATCCTTTTTCATTCTTTTCTGAGAACAGACAGCAACACTTAAATAGGACTCACAAACTGGGGACTGGTGGTCAACTTGTCAGCAAAGTAGTAAGTTCTCCTACTCTTCTGCAAGACTGTTCCTCGCAGGATATCTACCTCCAGCCTGTAACAAAGCCTAGTGAACTAGGTAATTAACAATGAAGGTTCTGACCTATTAATGGGTCATGATCAACATCACCCATAATCATAAATAGTTACTGAGCTTTCCGAGTATCAGTTTGATAGAGCTAACACATATTTGTAGGAACCAGAAGTTGTGGTTTTAAATAACTTTCCATATTGATTAATAAGATGGCTTCCTGGAAACATGGACAAATACGTAAGTCTTTTGAAATCATGGCAGAAAATTAGCTAAGGCATAAGTCAAGAGCGCTGAAAGAACCTAAAGGAATAAGTTGAGTGAAGTTGTGTTCAGTGAGGTACTAAGTCAGTGCCAAAAGGGTGATTTAGGAGGGTGTGGGGAGGGTGTAGCAAAACCACAAGGGATGGCACAGTACCCTATAGGGGAAAGAAGGGCAAGCTGGGGGAGGGGGCAGCTACTAGAACATGGAAACAGAAACAACAGTGTGGAGAGGACACCTGAAAGGAGCTGTAACATTTAATAGAGGGATAGAGCCAAGCTGGGTGACCTTGCAAGGATGGAGTTGGGAGAACACGTATGCTAACCTCTCTATTCTCCTTCCCTCTAGTTCTTGATAGTGCTCTCACTGGTTAAACCTAATCAGATGCCAGACAGCAAGGGAGCTCTCCATTGCAGCTCTTATTGACCAGCCTCGCACGGCAAAGGTGGGGAAAGGCCCAGAATGAGTTGGGAGGGCAAATGAAGGATCTTCAGTCTACCTATAGACCCAAGCAAGATGAATCCAAACCCTTCGGTAGGAAAGCTCCTCGACCAGAAGACTCTTGAGAGCAGAAAGTGAATCTCATTCATTTTTTATAACCCCAGGATACAACAATTGCATAGCTCAGAGTAAGCACTCAACAAATATTTATTTCAGGAAAGGCAGTATTGCTTGGTATTCACTTTAGTATTAGATTTTTTAAGAAGAGCATTTTCAATTTGCTGCTCAACTGATCAAAAGCTTGGCTCTGCAGAGTCGTAGAGAAATATGAAAATAGACAAAGTGACAAAAGTTTGGCATGTGAAGTCAAAACTGTCTTATCTCCAATGAGCTGTGCAAGGCGGCTCTGCACATGAATGCGTTCCACAGCAAAGTCTGGCTCCTTCACAGCAAGTTGAAGTTGAAATCCTACATGAATGCCACTGACTGATATAAATGGAGCCCCCACAATTTACCTAAAACAGCAGGGCTTTTAGGTGAACTCTTGGAGAAGCAAATTTAAAGACGAGTACAAAATAAAATAATTCTGCAAAACTCAAAGTTAAGCTCCCACTATTCAAATTTTTAGAACTTTCTACGTGTTTTTCCTATTAAATTCTCTGCAGCATTTATACTTTAACATCATTAAAATAATTGCACTGGGATTAAATTTTCTAAACTTTGTGATAGTTTTATAATAGCTTTTACAAAATATAAGACTTTAGGAACTGCTTTAGCAGGGCAAGGGATGTTTGACCACAAGTCACATATTGGGATGTCATTTAGGACAGTGTTTTTCAAACATAAGGAATATACTTCAGAGTGCAATCTGGTACACAAGTGGATACGTAATTGGTCACAGTGTACAAATTTTTAAAATGTGGATAGTGGTCAAACATGTTGCAATACGCTCCCCTAATGAGCATCCCTGTGGCATGTGGCCTTCTTAAAACATGCCTTCATGTATGATATTTAATCAGTGCTAGTGATACTTATATGTCCTCTATCTATCCTTTTTTTTTTTTTTTTTCTGAGATGGAGTCTCGCTCTTTCACCCAGGCTGGAGTGCAGTGGTGCGATCTCGGCTCACTGCAAGCTCCACCTCCCGGGTTTACGCCATTCTCCTGCCTCAGCCTCCCAAGTAGCTGGGACTACAGGCTCCTGCCACCATGCCCAGCTAATTTTTTGTATTTTTAGTAGAGACGGGGTTTCACCGTGTTAGCCAGGATGGTCTCAATCTCCTGACCTTGTGATCCGCCGGCCTCGGCCTCCCAAAGTGCTGTGATCGCAGGCGTGAGCCACCGTGCCTGGCCCTATCTATCCATCTTAAACAAATACTGTGTCTATGTGCCTAAGTGTCTTTCACTGTCCTAAATGATGTCCCAGTGTGTGACTTGTGGTCAAACAAATGCTAGTGATACATATATGTCCTCTATGTATCTATCCATCTGAAACAAACACTGTGTCTTTCTATGTGCCATGCATGCTGAGAAGTTGTATTCTTTTCTAGTCTCTTCCTTCTTTTAAAACAAATGCTGGCTGCCACCCTCCAAATTAATTTCAAGACCTACTAATGGGTGGGATCTTACACTTATAAAAGGCTGTATTTGGCTTGGATCATAGATAAGTGTCAACTGTAGAAAATAAGAATGCACAAGGCAGTCTACAGAAGAAATTATGGGGACTGAACAAAGTAAAGGGAGAAACAATGGAATGATTTATCCAGGGACTTATGAAAATAGCGGGGCCCATTTTATATTGTTGGGGAAGGAGAGCAGGAAACAACTTATTAATTCACTTATGTACACATTTTTTTCTTTACCATTAATTCTACCATTCATTCCACAAACTTTGAACTCCTGCTCTGTATTGAGTCTTAAAGACATAGAGGTAAACAACACAGTATTATTGCTCTCAAGAAGTATACAGGCTGGGAGGATGGAGACAAGTTTGGAGAGAGTTGCCATATCGATGACAACAGCTGCAGAAGAAGCATGTACAGGGTGCTGAGGAAACAGGAGGCCATGTGGTCAGGCTGACTAGGAAAGTCAGATACACTGCCCAGAGGAGACCATGCTGAAGACATGCTAGGCACCATCAAGACCCTGCCCACCTTGCTTTTTCAGAACTGTGGTCAGTTCACCTAGGTCTGGATCCTTATTGCGCTTTTTACTATCTCACTAACCAAACAACCTCTTAAGCCCATTTTTCCATCTGTAAAATGAAAGGGTAATAACAATCACCTTGTGGGGTTTCAATAGGATTAAGTAAAACAATGTACCTAGGGAGCCTAGCATACCATCAGGAGTATAACACGTGGTCACTGTGACTATAACACTTACTGACAACATCAGGTATATCATTCTGTTTCCCCTCCCTCAAAGCTGATGACAAGAATTCCCTTGCAAATTGTATCCCAAGCTAATAGACTTTTTGAGGATGGGTCATCCTGAGTCTGTAACAAGCATGGCAGACACCCATGCTGAGACAGAAACTTCGGCCCAAAGTCTCTGGAGAAGAAGGAGCTGATTGATATAAAGGCACCAGCATGAAGGATTATTCTTCTAAAGTGAGTGTCTTCTTCTGAAGTTTCAACACTGTCATCTGAAGTGTTTAATTGTGTGTTTTTAAATAATTTGATGCTTTTGAGGCTTAAGGGCACAGGGTATAATTACTTAGAGATGTATAAAATGCGGAGTGAAGAGCTATCAAACTCCAAAGTCTGCCACGGGCAACCACTAGGGGAGAAACTACTTAAATATAAAACACAGCTTATTAAAGTTGTACTAAGATTCAAACGATAACTGATCACTATGTGTTTTGCATAGTTAGAGGATTCTGTGAAGGATATGAACTACCAGGAGATACAGAGTATCATAAAGAACAATTTCATAGTGAGGAGAATAAAGTGGAATCAGATTAAATAAGACAATGACCAATCTGGACTCCCAGGATTCCATTTCCGCCTCAGGCTTTTCTAAGTTGGATCTTTTTGAACTATGAATTTACTTCAATAAATAGGCCCTTCAAATGAAATGACCACAGACATTATTCCTACTCACCTTACTCAAGGCCTAGGGAAGTCTAAACCAACCATTGTAAAATCTGCCGCCATCTTCTCTTTGCCCATTTACCCAAAATACTTACTAAAATCAGAAATTCTTGGTCTCCCACATAGTCACTGGATTTACAAAAGAATTCCTCCATGTTATAAGGCTAAATGTTTCCATTGAGAATGATTTTGGAAGAGAATGTGGCGAAAAAAAAAAGACTCTTTAAAAGACATCTATTTCCATGTATTAAATCAAATAAATGATAGATAACAGGCTGCTGGTTTGGGTTATAATCATGTTACCGCTTAGAGCAACTGTTAAAGCAAATAAAGAATAATGAAGTCAGAGTCATTCAGCAATTGATTTTGATGGCAATGCTGACTCCTGGAAACACACAGTGATGAAATTTTACAGATGTAACAGTGTGACTTGATTCTGCAGTGTCTCACTTATTATCCACAATCAAAGGGCAGCTTGTTTCTTGGCAGGTGAAACCAGATAACCAATGATCAAAGGAAAAGACAGGGGAAGGGACCCTCTTAGTGAATAGTGGACAAATAATTTAGCAAAATTTATCCTTGATACTTTCCCAAGTTGTGTGATTCCCAATAAAATGACCAACCAGTAGCTTTTGTCTATAGTTTTATGCTTGAAACATCATGGCACAAAGACAAATGACCCAATTTAAACATGGGCAAAAGACTTGACATATCTCTAAAGATATATAAATGATCAACAAGCACATGAAAAAATGCTCAATGTCATTAGTCATTAGGAAAATGAAAACAAAAACCACAATGAGATTCTGCCTCTCACTGATTAGTACAGCTATTTAAAAAAACGAAAAATAACAAGGGTTGGCAAGAATGTGAAGAAATTTGAACCTTCATACGTTGCTAGTAGGAATATAAAATGATTTAATCACTGCAGAAAGCAATTTGACAGCTCTTCAATAAATTAAACATAGACTTACTATATGATCCATCAATTCTACTCCTAGGTATTCCCGAAAGAACTGAAAACAGGTATTAAAGTAAAAACTTGTACAAGAATATGCATAACAACACTACTCACAGTAGCCAAAAGATAGAAATCATCCCAACGTCTACTAAATGATGATTGAAAAAACAAATGAGTTATATCCATACAATGGAATATTATTCAGCCATAAAAATGAATGAAGTACTGATATTTGCTAAAACACGAATAAACTTTGAAAAATCATGCATGCTAAGTGAAAGAATCTAGATCCAAAGTCCACTTATTGTATGATTCCACTGACGTGAAATATCCAGAATAGGCAGACACTGCTAATTTTCTTTTCCACTCCCCTGGCAATTTTCATTGTTCTGTATAACAAGGCACAAGTAGGTTTACACATTTGTAATAAACTACTCCCTCAACAGCCCATAGTCAATTCTACTGTTTTTTTTTTTTTTTTTTTTTGAGATGGAGTCTTGCTCAGTCGCCCAGGCAGGAGTGCAGTGGCGCGATCTTGGCTCACTGCAAGCTCCGCCTCTCAGGTTCACACCATTCTCCTGCCTCAGCCTCCTGAGTAGCTGGGACTACAGGTGCCCACCACCACGCCCGGCTAATTTTTTGTATTTTTAGTAGAGATGGGGTTTCACCGTGTTAGCCAGGATGGTCTCCGCCTGCCTCGTGATCCGCCTGCCTCGGCCTCCCAAAGTGCTGGGATTACAGGCGTGAGCCACCATGCCAATTCTATTCTATCTCCATATTTCTCTATATACTGGGCAGTGATGCCTTATTGTTTAAGGGTGCTATTTAATTTGTCATATCATCCTGAATGAAAGTTTAAAAACAAAGGTTTGGAAGGGACCAAATGTATCAGAACTAATGGCTTAGAGATTGTTTCTATAAAACTTAAACAGGGGTGTATAAACTGCTAAGGATATTTCCCAATATGCTGGGAGGCACATAAATCCCAAAAGAAATAAACATATCTTCCTGAATTGTCAGTTTGGCTCCATGATAAAAGATTGAAGAACATTATTTTTAAATTAAAAAAGAAAAATTGTGGAGCAAGATGTAAGATCCATGTGAACTTTTAAGATTATATAAAACTTAAAATAAATATCTATTAGCCAAGCATGGAGGCACATGCCTGTTATCCTAGCTACTCAGGATGCTGAGGCAGAAGAATTGCTTGAACCCAGGAGGCGGAGGTCACAATGAGCCGAGATTATACTACTGCACTCCAGCCCGGGCAACAGAGCAATACTCTGTCTAGAAAAAAGAAAAGAAAAGAAAAGAATGAAAGAAAAATGAAAAAAGAGACTATATAAATCTGCAGCAGTGTAGCTGTCATATATGAGTTTCTCATCTAATGGCATAGAAAGAAGTCACAGTCATATAGCAGAACTGTACTGTGGAAATTGTACCAAAACTAGGAAATGACATAACAAATAAAAAAGAAAACCACAGACCAATATCTCTGATGAACACAGGTGCAAACATCCATAACAAAATACTAGCTAACAGAATCCAACAGCATATCAAAAAGATAATCCACCATGATCAAGTGGGTTTCATACCAGTGATGCAGGGATGGTTTGAACATCCACAAGCTAATAAATGTAATACACCACAAACTCAGAATTAAAAACAAAAATCACATGATCATCTCTATAGATGCAGAAAAAGCATTTGACAAAATTCACCATCCTTTTATAATTAAAACCCTCAGCAAAATCAGCATAGAAGGGACATAATGCAATGAAAGCCATCTGTGTATGTTTTTTTTCACTGAGACTGGGTAATTTATATTGGAAAAAGAATTTAATGGACTTACAGTTTTTCACAGCTGGGGAGGCCTCACAATCATGGCAGAAGACAAGGAGGAGCAAGTCACATCTTACATGGATGACAGTAGTCAAAGAGAGAGCTTGTGCAGGGAAATTCCACCTTATAAAGCCATCAGATCTTGTGACACTTATTCACTATCATGAGACCAGCATGTAAAAGACCTGCCCTCATGATTCAATTACCTCCCACTGGGTCCTTCCCACAACACTTGGAAATTCAAGATGAGATCTGAGTGGAGACACAGCCAAACCATATCACCATCTATGACAAACCCACAGGAAACACAATACTTAACAAGGAGAAGTTGAAAGCATTTCCCTTGAAAAGTGGAACAAGACAAGGATATCCACTCTTACCACTTCTATTCAACATAGTACTGGAAGTCATAGCCAGGGCAATCAGATAAGAGAAAGAATTAAAGGGCATCAAAATTGGCAAAGTGGAAGTCAAATTGTCACTGTTTGCTGATATTATTGTATACCTAGAAAACCCTACAGAGTTATCCAAAAAGCTCCTGCAACTGGTAAATGAATTCAGCAAAGCTTCAGGATACAAAATTAATGTACACAAATCAGTAGCTCTGCTATACACAAACAGTGACTAAGCTGAGAATCAAATCAAGAACTCAACCCCTTTTACAATAGCTTCAAATAAATAGATAAACTTAGGAATATACCTAACCAAGGAAGTGAAAGAACTCTTCAAAGAAAACTACAAAACATTGCTGAAAAAAAATTATAGATGACACAAACAAATGGAAACACATTCCATTCTGATGGATGGTGATATGATTTGGATGTGCCCCCACCCAAAACTTATCTTGAATTATAGTGCCCATAATCCCCATGTGTCCTGGGAGGGACCCAGTGGGAGGTAACTGTATCACAGGGGCAGGTTTCTCCTGTGCTGTTCTTGTGATAGTAAGTCTCATGAGAACTGATGGCTTTATAAGGACAGTTCCCTTGCACACACTCTCTTACCTGCTGCCATGTAAGAAATGCCTTTGCTCTTCCTTCACCTACCACCATGATTGAGAGGCCTCCCCAGCCATGTGAAACTGTGAATCCATTAAACCTCTTTCCTTTATAAATTACCCAGTCTCAGGTATGTCTTTCTTAGCAGCATGAGAATGGACTAATACAGATGGGTAGAATCAATATTGTGAAAATGACCATACTGCTAAAAGCAATCTGCAAATTCAATGCAATTCCCATAAAAATACCACCATCATTCTTCACAAAACTAGAAAAAACAATCCTAAAATTCATATGGAACCCAAAAAGAGCCCTTCATAGCCAATGCAAGACTAAGCAAAAAGAACAAATCTGAAGACATCACATTACCTGAGTTCAAACTATACTATAAGGCCATAGTCACCAAAACAGCATGGTACTGGTATAAAGATAGGCATATAGACCAATGGACAGAATATAGAACTCAGAAATAAAGCCAAATACTTACATCCAACTGATCTTTGACACAGCAAACAAAAGTGAAGTGGAAAAAGGACACCCTATTCAACAAATGGTGCTGGGATAATTGGCAATCCACATGTTGAAGAATGAAACTGGATCTTCATCTCTTACTTTACAAAAATCAACTAAAGAGGGCTCAAGGATTTAAATCTAAGACCTGAAACCATAAAAATTCTAGAAGATAACATTGGAAAAACCCTTCTAAGACATTGGCTTAGGCAAAGACTTCATGACCAAGAACACAAAGCAAATGCAACTAAACAAAGATAAATAGATGCAACTTAATTGAACTAAAAGGCACATAAAAAGAAACAATCACTAAACAGAAAACCTGCAGAGTGAGAGAAAATCTTCACAATCTATACATCTGACAAGGGACTAATATCCAGAATCTACAAGGAACTCAAATCAGCAAGAAAAAAACAATCCCATCAAAAAGTGGGCTAAAGACATGAATAGACAATTCTCAAAAGAAGATATGTAAATGGACAGCAAACATATTTTAAAAAATCACTAATGATCACGGAAATACAAATCAAAACCACATTGTGGTTTTGCGATGCCACCTTATTCCTGCAAAAATGCCGTAATTAAAAAAAAAAATATTAGATGTTGGCATGGATGTGGTCAAAAGGGAACGCTTCTACACTGCTGGTGGGAATGTAAACTAGTACAAACACTGGAAAACAGTATAGAAATTCCTTAAAGAACTAAAAGTAGAACTGCCATTTGATCCAGCAATCCCACTGCTGGATATGTACTCAGAGGAAAAGAAGTCATTATACGAAGAAGACACTTGCACATGCATGTTTATAATATCACAATTCACAATTGCAAAAATATGGAACCTTCCCAAATGCCCATCAATCAATAATTGGATAAAGAAATGGTGATACACACACACACACACACACACACACACACACACAATAGAATACTAGTCAGTCATAAAAAGGAATTAAATAACGGCAATTGCAGCAACCTGGATGGAACTGAAGACCATTATTTTAAGTGAAGTAACTCAGGAAGGGAAAATGCAATATCGTAAGTTCTCACTCAAAAGTGGGAACTAAGTTATGAGGATGCCAGGATGCAAAGGCCTAAGAATGATACAATGAACTTTGTGGAATCAGGGGAAAGAGTGGGAGGGGGGTGAGGGATAAAAGACTACACATTGGTTCAGTGTACACTGTTTGGGTGATGGGTGCACCAAAAGCTTAGATATCACCACTGAAGAACTTACTCATGTGACCAAACACCACCTGTTCCCCCAAAACCTATTGAAATTAAAACAAATAAATTAATTAAAATAAAGGAATACATAAATAAATAGGGCAATCTGACAAAAGACTGTTACCCAAAATATACGAAGGAACTATTAAAACTCAATGATAAAAAGTTAACAACCCAATTAAGGTACACAGATATTTCAGATGACAATAAGCATATGAAAAGTATGAAAAGCATATGAAAACATATGAAAAAAATAAGCATATGAAAAGACGTTCTAAATCATATGGCATTAGGGCATTGCAATTTAAAGTAACAATGAAATATCACTACATGCCTATCAAAATTGCTTAAATCTAGAATATCAACAACATCAAATGTTTGTGAGGATGTGGAGCAAGAGGCTCTCTCATTCATTGCTGGTAGGGATGCAAACTTGTAAAGCTATGTTGAAAGACAGTTTGATGGTTTCTTATAAAGCTATACATACTCTCACAATTGTATTCTTTAGTATTTACCTAAATGAATTGAAAACTAGGTCCACACAAAATTTTGCACATGAATGTTTAAGCAGTTGCATTCATAATTGCCAAAACATGGAAGCAACCAAGATGTCCTTCAGTATGTGAATGGATAACCTGGTACATTCAGAAAATGAAATATTGCTCAGTGATAAAAAGAAATGAGCAATAAATCAAGGCATAAAAAGACATAGATAAACCATAAATGCATATTACTAAGTGAAATAAGCTAACTGAAAAGACTGAACATGCCATGTGTGTTTGCATTAGTCCATTTTCACACTGCTGATAAATACATACCCGCCAGGTGTGGTGGCTCACACCTATAATCTCAGCATTTTGGGTGGTTTAGGAAGGCAGATGACAAGGTCAGGAGTTTGAGACCAGCCTGGCCAACATAGTGAAACCCTGTCTCTACTAAAAAGACAAAAATTAGCCAAGCATGGTGCCACATGCCTGTAGTTTCTAACATTCCATTTTTAAAAGGGAACTACAGGAGGCTGAGGCAGGGGAATCCCTTGAACCTAGGGCTTCAATTTCTCCTCAGAAAATGGGATTTTCTGACAATTTTCAGCATTGTCAGGCTGCAAATTTTCCAAACTTTTATGCTGTTTCCCTTTTAAAAATGGAATGTTAGAAACATTCAGGAGGCTGAGGCAGGGGAATCCCTTGAACCTAGAAGGTGGAGGTTGTGGTGCTGAGATTGCACCACTGCACTCCAATCTGAGCAACAGAGTGCGGCTTCATCCAAAAAAAAAAAAAAAAAAAAAAAGGACATACCCAAGACTGGGTAATTTATACAGGAAAAAGCTTTTAATGAACTTAGAGTTCCACAAGTTCCACATGGCTGGGGAGGCCTCACAACCACCGTGTAAGGCAAGGAGGAGCAAGTCTTATGTGAATGGTGGCAGGCAAAAAGAGAGATTCTGTAGGTGAAGCTCCCTTTTTAAAACCATTGGATCTTGTGAGACTTATTTAATATCACCAGAACAGCAAGCGAAACCATGCTCCCACAGGAAAAGACCTGCACCCATGATTCAATTACCTCCCACCAGGTTCCTCCCACAACATGTGGTAATTCAAGATGAGATGTGGGTGGGGACACAGAGCCAAACCATATCATTTCACCTCTGGCCCCTCCCAAATTTCATATCCTCACATTTCAAAACTAATCGTGCCTTCCCAACAAGTCTCTCAAAGTCTTAACTTATTTCAACATTAACTCAAAAGTCCATAGTCCAATGTCTCATCTGAGACAAGGCAAGTCCCATCTGCCTATGGGCCTGTAAAATCAAAAGCAAGTTAGTTACTTCCTAGATACAATGGGGGTACAGGCATTGGGTAAATACAGCCATTCAAAAGGAGAAATTGGCCAAAACCAAGGGGCTAAAGGTCCCATGGAAGTCCCCAGCAGGGCAGTGAAATCTTAAAGCTCCAAATGATCTCCTTTGACTTCATGTCTTACATCTACCAGGTCATGCTGATGCAAGAGGTGGGTTCCCATGGTCTTGAATAGCTCCACCCTGTGACTTTGCAGGGTATAGCCCCGCTCCTGTCTGCTTGCACTGGCTGGTGTTAAGTGTCTGTGGCTTTTCAAGGCACACGGTGCAAGCTGTAGGTGGATCTACCATTCTGGGGTCTGGAGGATGGTGGTGCTCTTCTCATAGCTCCACTAGATGGTGCCCCAGTAAGGACTCTCTGTGGGGGCTCCAACTCCACATTGTCCTTTCACACTACCCTAGCAGAGGTTCTCCATGAGGGCCCCACCCCTGCAGCAAACTTCTGTCTGGGCATCCAGGTGTTTCCATACACACTCTGAAATCTAGGTGGAGGTTTCCAAACCTCAATTCTTGACTTCTGTGCAACCACAAGCTTAATACCACATGGAAGCTGCCAAAGTTTGCAGCTTCCACTCTCTGAATCAACAGCCCAAGATGTACACTGGCCCTTTTTAGCCATGCTGGAGCAGATGGAACACAGGGTACCATGTTCCTAGGCTACACAGAGCAGGGGGATCCTGGGCCTGGCCCACAAAACCATCTCCTCCTCCCAGGGTACCGGGCCTGTGATGGGTGGGACTGCTGTGAAGACCTCTGACAAGCCCTGGAGACATTTTCCCCATTGTCTTGGGTATTAATATTCAGCTCCTTGTTACTTATGCAAATTTCTGCAGGGCTTCAATTTCTCCTCAGAAAATGGGATTTTCTGACAATTTTCAGCATTGTCAGGCTGCAAATTTTCCAAACTTTTATGCTGTTTCCCTTTTAAAAATGGAATGTTTCTAACAGCACACAAGTCACCTCTTGAATGCTTTGCTGCTTAGAAATGTCTTCTGCCAGATACCCTAAATCATCTCCCTCAAGTTCAAAGTTCCACGAATTTCTAGGACAGGGGCAAAGCGTCTCTCTTTGCTAAAATGTAACAAGAGCAATCTTTGTTTCCGTCCAGTTCCCAACAAGTTCCTCATCTCCATTTGAGACCACTTCAGCCTGGATTTAATTGTCCATATACTTATCAGCATTTTAGTCAAAGCCATTCAACAAGTCTCTAGGAAGTTCCAAATTTTCTGACATTTTCCTGTCTTCTTCTGAGCCCTCCAAACGGATCCAACTTTTCCCTGTTATCCAGTTCCAAAGTTGCTTCCACATTTTTGGGTATCTTTTCAGCAGTGCCCCACTCTACTGGTACCAATTTACTGTATTAGTTCATTTTCATGTTGCTGATAAAGACATACTTAAGATTGGGTAACTTATACAGGAAAAAGGGTTTAGTGGCCTTACAGTTCCACGTGGCTAGGGAGGCCTCACAATCATGGTGGAAGGCAAGGAGGAGCAAATCAAGTCTTACATGGATGGCAGCAGGCAAAGAAAAAGCTTGGGAAGGGAAACTCCTATTTTTAAAACCATCAAATCTCATGAGACTTGTTTACTATCATGAGAACAGCATGGGAAAGACCTGCTCCATGATTCCATTACCTCCCACTGGGTCCCTCCCACAACACGTGGGAATTCAAGATGAGATTTGGGTGGGGACACAGTCAAATCATATCTGACTCCAACTAACTGTATGACATTCTTGAAAAGGCAAAGCTAAGGAGATAGTAAGAAGATTAGTCGTTGCCAGAGGTTAGTGACAGGGAGGGCTAAATAGGCAGAACAGAGACTTTTTAGGACAATGAAACTACTCTTGATGATGCTATAATATTGATACATGTGATCACACATTTGCCCAAATCCTTAAGAAGTACACCACCAAGAGTAAATGCCCACATACACTTTGCATGCTGGGTGATAAGGATGTGTCAACGTAGGTTCATCAGTTGTAGCAAATATACCACTCTAGTAATGGATGTTGATAATGGGGGAGGCTATATATGTGCAGATAAGCGTAAATGGGATAACGCTGTACTTTCCTTTCAGTTTTGCTGTGAACTTAAAACTGTTGTTAAAAAAAGAAGCATATTTAGAAAAAGGAACAATATTATCTGGAAAAAATACTTTCAAGAAAATAAATGTAACCATACCATATTGTTGGCTGTACAATGGATAATATTTATACAGTTATAAACACTGAAGTTTTGCTTTAACCAAAAATTTGATAAAGCTATATTGGGAAGACTGAAGAAGAAGGTGTTGAGAGACATAAGAAAGATAAATTCTCAACTGCCATCACAGGAATTTCATAGATAATGTCTAAAATTGAAATGGCACAGAAGTATATGTATGTCATTTAGAACTGTGGGCATAAATAGTATCAGCTAAAGGAACAAGAAGTGATTGCTGCTAGAAGTAAGAACAAGAAGTGATGAGGGCTAGAGTGGGCTGCTACTTTAAACAGATTTTTAAGTACATGCATGCATTATTTTCATAAAAAATAAAAGCTAGTTTTAAAAAGAGCTTCATGGTGTCCTATACTAGAAGATTAAAGAAATTTTGATGTAACTGGCACAGTAAGATACTATGCAGCCTTCATATACCATATCACAAAAAATATATGCATGCAAAATAAAGAATTTTCACAAAATATTGCTGGAAGAAAATAAAAGCATGTCACAGTACATATTGTTTCATTCCGTTTTTGTAACACATACCCATACACAGTGTATTTATACTGTGAATACATGGTCCCTGCTCTCAAACAACTTCTAATTCAACATATATACATAATAGTTTCAACATGATGTATTTGTTAATAGGATGCAAGGGTTCTCAAACTTGAGTGTGCATCAGAATCACTTTGCGGGTATATTTAAAGATTTTAGGTCTGCATCCCAGTTTCTGATTTAGCAGACTTGGGGTGAGACCTGAGGATTTGTGTATCTATCATGTACCCAGGAGATGCTAGATGCTGCCACTGCTGATCTGTGACTACACTTCCAAGAGCACTAAGATTGTTATACACAGAGTGTTTGGATACACTTGGCCCAGCATGGGAGTCAGGGAAGTCTTCTTAGTAGAGACGCTCCCAAGTTGCATTGTAAGTGGTTCTTAGTAGTCTCTGAAGTTGTCACAAAGTCATAAAACTACTGACAAATCTTAATGGAAATTCTTGATTTACCAATTATGAGGTTGCACATATTAACCACAAACATAATGTTTCCTTGCTTTAGACTAGAACTTTCTAGTCAATACTGGTTATTTCAGACAAATCAGCAACTGTGCTTGGCATTTTTATATGCCTTTGACTAAGGAAATGGACAAATGAGAAAGTTATTGCATATGAAATGAGATTGATGACCAAAATATTCCAAGCTAGGGGTGGCTGGGAGGGTACAGAGTAAGCCTGGGGCCCTTGGAAGGGAGTCCTGGCTTAGTCTAACAAAGAGAGGACATACAGTTGCAATCTGGCTACAAGAGAGATGAGAGAGTTCCTTAATGTTACTCTTCTCACTGTTAGAAGCTGTTCCTCTGTTCCCTTCTCCAGAGAAGAAGCAACCATGGAAAGTGGAGAAGGACTTACATCAGTGGCTCCCTACCAGAGTCCAGACACTGTCCTAGGTACTTAATGGTGTCTGAAATGGAAAGGACATCCCTAGGTATTTAGGATGTTAAGGAAGCATCAGAAAAACTAATATCTACTTACATGTTGGCCAGTTAGTTTCTCATTTATTCTTTTTCACGTTTTAATTTGCTTCTTAAGGACAAAACCAAAATGAGTTCTCCAGTTTCATTACAGTGTTTCATGAACTTGTCTGTTGTTTACTGGACTCTGTGGCTAGCACAGTGTCAGGTCCAGAATTGGTACTGAATGAAAATTGTTAAGTGAATGGCTAGAAAAGTGTTATCAGAGCCATCTGGGAGAATTTGAGAACACGTGTAGAGTACACAAAAAATTTTCTTTACTCCAGCCTCAGAAAATTGAGAAAGGATTTTCTAGTATCCCTTAATCTAACTCTGAGGCTCTATAGTCTGGTGCACTTTTAGAGAGATGAATGTGGAAGATCGACTGCCATGCTAGTGGCTATCAATTTTCTCACTGGGAGAGGAGAAACTCAGAGTGCAGACACAGTGAAGCCAGGTAGTTGACCAAATCGGTCATAAATTAAAACTGGATCTCTAGAAAGGTGCCAACTTCTTGGCTTCTAATTCTGTGAGAAATAAGAAGTTAGTTCCAGTTACCTGAAACCTTGCTTCCAACCACTCTAATGAAAATGTGGTTGAGAAATAACTGGAAACACAATTTTTGCACTAACAGTTACTAGAATGCCAAATTGCACCCATTATAGAGTCTCCTAGACAGTGAAAGTAAACAGTATTTATGGGAAGTACAACTCTCACCATCCTCTCGGGTGGGAACTTGAGTTCTTTGTCATGCATAAGGCAAGACTAGAAGGCTACTTTCTATCATAATATCTTAATTTTAAAATCATTTTCCTTTGGAATCATAAAATAATTTTTATAGAGCTTCAGATTGTGTGCTTTAAGAACTTGAAAAATTTCAAGAAAGCAGAATCACAGTCTTCTTCATACTTTAGCCAAATGCATTTTGGTGTAGGATTCTTAGTGAAGGCAGGGTAGGAAAAGAGGAAGATGCTTAGGAATTATGAAGGGCCACAAGTTCCCTGCCCCAGTCAACACTTCTGAGGAATCCTGCCTTAGACCCTGCAATAGCATCCTGCAGACATGAAGTAGACCCCTCCCAGTTCTGGGCTGAATAAACCGATAGTGTCTTCACCCTTAAGGCCAAGTAGGATCACACTGTTTATCTTAAGCTGTCCCTAGAACTGTTTGAATTCATTAAAGGTCTGCCGTTGGCTTTGGTTTGGCCAAGATACCTGGATCTTCTCACTGAAAAGTGTATCCACAGCTAACACGTTGTCTCATGTCTGTAGTCCCAGCTACTTGTGAGGCTTAGGTAGAAGGATGGCTTAAGCTCAAGAGATTGAGGCTGCTATGAGCTATGATCCCTCACAACTGCACTCCAGCTTGGGTGACAGAGTGAGACCCTGTGTTTAAAAAACAAAACAAAACAAAACAAAACACCAGAAGAAGAAGTCTATCACTAAATGTGCTGGAATAAAACCAAGTTTGGTGCTTTTCCAAGACTTCAAAAATGGAGACTTCAAGGAAGACAAATCTTGAAGAATCATAATTGTGAAACTGTAGATGTCAGAAACCACAGAAGGAAGTTACAGAAAGCCAGCAATTTAAAGAGTGAAAAGTAAAGATTTTAAACACAGTAGGAGACCATTTTGATCTTCCTTATCAGTCCTATGTGTGAGAATATGAGGGCTGTATTCAGCAGGAGTCTTATGGAGGAGGAATAGCTAAGTTGTTTCTACTCAAATCTCTGAATCTTAAATTCCATTACAAAATACATATTCTGATTGGCAATAACATTCTGTTAATGAAAACCAAAACAAGGGTCCTAAAAGGGAGTATGCCAAGGTACCCACTAAGTCAGGTAGTTGTTCAGTGGTATGAGCCTAATATGCCAGGCAGGGTATAAATCAGTGGGTTCTTGTCAAATAACACATCTGTTGCTGGGAACAGATGGAAAAAGTAGGATGTATTCTTGGTTGATTGAGAAAAAGAAGTACCTAATACTTTTTTCCTTAGTTCACATCATGGCTCACTAAATCATGAAATGAATTATATCACAGCACAAATACATTGCCACTAGGATGTGTACAAAGTAAAATTAGTATAATCAACTCTGAACTGTCATGCTAATGAAAGCAAACAGTGATGCAGATATTCCCAAAGAGTGCAAAATCAGAAAATCATTTATGTTTGGTGATAGCAGATACTGTATTACTTGGGAGGCACCAGGTTTACCTTTGTGTTTTGCTCGTGGAAATGTGAAAATTAGTGTGTAGTCCTTACATGATGGGGGAGACAACTGGGGTAGAGGAATGAATCAATCTGGAATGGAGAATTTCTGTAGATTCACTTCAGGTGGTAAATTTAGAGTTGACTAATCATTGAATTATAAAGGGAAATGGACATAAACTCATTTTTTTTGGAAGGGGAAACTGCAACTGAGATAAATTTACCTCACTCAGGACACACAATTAAAGGTCTCAGCCTCTCATATGTTTCTGAGTTCTTTTCTCACTCGGTTGCACTACTTGCCCCATGCACCTGCACACTAGTATTTATTACAGTGGATGAATATAAATAAGCTCACAAAGGCTCTGATAAATTCCTGCATGAGAGACCTTCCACACATTGTTTAGAGAAATTAAAATGCTTTGAAGATTGCGACTGACATCAAAGAAGCTTATCCTTTTAAAATGTGTCCTCAGGGAGCTGGGCCAGAGAAAGAACCAGATTTGATGCTAATGTTTTTGGGTGCTCCCGGTGCAGGACAGGTAAGTGTGTGGACTCTAAAATCAGATCTGGGGGAAGGGTGTGGGGGAGGTGGGGATGGTTAATGGGTACAAAAAAATAGAAATAATGGTTAAGACCTACTATTTGATAGAATAAAGGGTGACTATAGTCAGTAATTTAATTGTACATATTAAAATACCTAAAAGATTGTAATTGGATTGTTTGTAACACAAGGGATAAATGCTTTAGGGGATGGATACCCTATTCATCATGCTGTAATTATGTTACATTGCATTCCTGAATCAAAACATCTCATGTACCCCATAAATATGTACATGTACTACATCTCCATAAAAATGAAAAATGAAAAAAAAAATCAGATCTGGGTTGGAATTCTGCCTTGACCACACTTTTTTCCTATAGTTCCTTCCTCTGCTAGCTTAAGCAAGTCTCATAATCTTTCTGAGGTTCACTTGCCTTATTGTAAAATGAAGACAATAATTATACCTGCCTCATAGGATTATTGAGATGACAAAATGAGATAATGTAGGTAATAAACTACATGTTACATAAGTAATATATGCTTGACATATAGTAAGGGCTCAGTAAATGATATTTATGATCATTACAATAACAATTATAACTACATACATTTCATTGTTCAATAGTTTGTGTTGAGCAAGTCCATATTATATCACATTTCCTTAAAGTTCAGTGTCTATGTTGCATTTTTTTTTTTTTTTTTTTTTGAGACATAGTCTCACTCTGTCATCCAGGCTGGAGTGCAGTGGCACGATCTTAGCTCACCGTAACCACCGCCTCCCAAGTTCAAGTGATTCCCCTGCTTCAGCCTCCCAAGTAGCTGGGACTAAGGCGCGCGTCACCATGTCCAGCTAATTTTTGCATTTTTAGTAGAGACAGGGTTTTGCCATGTTGGCCAGGCTGGTCTCGAACTCCTGACCTCAGGTGATCCACCCACCTTGGCCTCCCAAAATGCTGGGATTATAGGCATCTAATTTGCTGTTTCTACTTAGTATATCCTGAAGAAAAATCTGTTTTTTATCTTGTCTTCTCTGTTCAATTATTGCCAGACAGGGACTCTCATGATAAAAACAAGTTTAAAATTTCCATTTACTTTAAATAGTGAGTCATAAAATTAGTCATTTATAGTTTATGAGGCTATAATGTTCTTGGGTGGTTCTAAGGTAAAAGTGTAAAAACAGAGTTTGATGAAGAACAAAAAGATTCTACAAAATACAATTCTATTTTCTAGAAAAGGGAAAGGATACACCTGCAGTGGATGTTTTGCCCTTGGTATAATCTCTGCTTTCAAATCCTAGTTTATGCTGTCATCGCCATGGACAGTATGTCCCCATTCTGGCCCCACCATCTCCAACTTGGGCTATTATAATAAGCAGTTAGCAACTGATCTCCATGGCTACATTCTTTCACAAAACTCCATTTTTTTTGCCACAAGGCTCACTTTTTGAAAATGTAAACATTAGGGTCACAAATTCTTGATCTGACACATATGCCCTTTCTGATCTGACGCCTAAGTCTATTTCTAGAATATCTCTCCACTCTTTTCCATTGAAAGAAATTTTTACCAACACTGAACTCCTTCAGCACACTTTATACTTTCATGCTTTGTGTCTTTACTCAGGCTATTGGCCTCTGCCTAGGAAGTTCTTTCCATTTGCCTTGCAAAAATTCCACAATATCTTTTCTAAAACGAAATATAATTATATTCTCTTGTGCGTATGCTAGATGTCAGGGTCTGCTTGAACATAGAAAATAATTAAATCTTTACTACATGTAACATAGGTAAACATGTTTATAACAACATATAAACTAATTTAATCTTTACTACAATCCTATGAGGTAGTATTATCATCTCTACTGATGAAAGAGAAAAGTGAGCCATATAGAGGTTAATGTGTACAAAGTGACACTGATGGTAAGTGGAAGCTGCTTCTGATCAGTCAGAACAAATTCTGCTGTCTTTTCTAGTGTAGACTCTTGTTTATACTGCCATTTTGCTACTTGCTCAGTCTGGTGTGTGACAAGCTCCTTATCTCATTTGCCCTTCAGTCCTCACTGCCCAGCACTGTACTTTACATTTAGTCTGTGCTTAACTAATGTTTACTAACTGCATGAACCCAAATAAGAAAACTGCAGCTACATTTTCTACAGATTTTCCTAACACGGTGTAGGCTATTGTATCTTTAGTTGGTTGCCAAAAGGGGTTGAGTGTCACCTGAATAGAAAGGAACGTGGATAGATGAAAGGACAGAAATGGTTTCTGAGCTGGTATACTTTTGTTAAAGCACATTCTTCAACCTGCAGCAATAGCCAAAGGCCTTACACACTCCTAAATTGAAAACATAAAGCATAGCTTTTTAAAGTCCCAAACCTTTTTAAACAAACTTCCTTTTTTCATTTGTATATACCACGTTTTATTTTAAGCCATACGTATTAGGGAGAGTTAAGAGTCTCTTGGAAAAGCTTAGTTCAGTTTTGACAGTAACTCTTCGACAAAGACTCTTCACTGCATCATTACTCCAGGGTGTTCCTCCCGCAGCTGTCACAGGTAAGCCAGTGATATGTGGCATTTCATGCCCCCCCTTGGAGATCACTTATCCTGGACAACAGTTTAGGTGGAGAGTCTCCACATTATCATGTAAAAATCTTCAGACATTTTCAGAGACAGCATCTCAACATCTACACAGGCTTCAAGAAAGATATGCAGCAATGAACAATTGAGTCCTTCTTTCAAAGAAGAAAAAGTGAACAATGAGAACTTTAACTCATCATAGTATCACTTTCCTCACTTCCAAATTAATATTTATTGAGCATGGTGTTGCAGACACAAAAAGAATAAAACTGCCGGCCGGGCGCGGTGGCTCAAGCCTGTAATCCCAGCACTTTGGGAGGCCGAGACGGGCGGATCACGAGGTCAGGAGATCGAGACCATCCTGGCTAACACGGTGAAACCCCGTCTCTACTAAAAAAATGCAAAAAATTAGCCGGGCGAGATGGCGGGCGCCTGTAGTCCCAGCTACTCGGGAGGCTGAGGCGAGAGAATGGAGTAAACCCGGGAGGCGGAGCTTGCAGTGAGCTGAGATCCGGCCACTGCACTCCAGCCTGGGCGACAGAGCGAGACTCCGTCTCAACAAAAAAAAAAAAAAAAAAAAAGAAAAAGAATAAAACTGCCCCTTGCTCTTCAGAAAGCTCACATTCTAGCTGGTCAGGAGGTCAAATAACCATTTGACTTAAAAACCATTTGTTTTCATAACTATCCTGTCCAGTACTCCAGAAAGGTGACGGCCCTGAGGAAAGAAGGAAGTATTCTGCCTAGATGTGGGCATAGCAGGGAGAGTTTGTGGAGGAGGCGCCATTTCTGAGCACCAAGGAAACGCCGGATTTGGCTCAGTGGAGGGGTACTGAGGAGGTGAGATGGGAACTGGAATTATAGGTAGAAGAAAACGTACGCAGCAGCATAAAGGCAAGAAGAGAAGCTTAAAATGTTCTTATATTAGAGCGCAAGGTGCTAAAAGATATAAAAGGAGAAGAAAGAATGGAAGAGAAAGAATAAAAAGATTTTACTCTACCTTATATAAGAAAGGCAGAGCCTACAGATGTGAATTTCATACAAGGATGTTGAAGAGGTTTCTAGGAATTAAATACAATTAAGTAATTTATTAAAAAGTCAGAATATGTTGTTTTATAGCATCTTATTTCACCTAAAAATGTAGAAGATCGATCATCTTAGAAAAAACAAGTTTAAATGAATCCTTCTGTATACCTGGAGTGTTGAGTTCTTTTTATTTTGACATTAATTTTCAAAATAAATACTTACTGAGAACCTGTTATTTACCAAGTAATTTCTTAGAATCAATCTTAAGAAATTGAGAAAATGCAAAATTGAAAAAAGTTCCAAATGAAACAAAATGATTAATATCATTATTAATATAGAATGATAGCTATTTTGGCCAGGCACGGTGGCTCACACCTGTAATCTCAGAACTTTGGGAGGCTGAGGAAGGCGGATCACGAGGTCAACAGATCGAGACCATCCTGGCCAACATGGTGAAACTCACACTCTACTAAAAATAAAAAAAATTAGCTGGGCGTAGTGGCGTGTGCCTGTACTCCCAGGTACTCAAGAGGCTGAAGCAGGAGAATTGCTTGAATTCGGGAGGTGGAGGTTGCAGTGAGCCAAGATTCCGTCACTGCACTCTAGCCTGGTGACGGAGTGAGACTCCATCTCAAAAAAAAAAAGAAAAGAAAAGAAAAGAAAAGAATTATAGCTATTTTTCTGTACTAATTTGACAAGTTAAAAAAAAAGACTTCATTGGGCACCAACGAATGTTATATTTATCAGAAAGCAAATTTACCTTGGAAATCGGGAAAGCACATTTGATTGTAAGAACAATCAGACATTGAAAATCTTGCTGAATAGGGTTGCTGAGAGGCAATGACATGAAACCTAACAGAGCTGCTCACATTGAGAATCCTGTGTTTCCATAGGAGGGCTATGAATAAGCATCTCAAGCGATCTGAGGAAGCTGAGATGAAGAAATCATCTTCCAAGAACACGATCTCTTCTGTTAGATGGGGCTTTGCTTTCTCATTCAGACTTAATTTTATAAAATACATTTCCTCTAAGGTTGTGAAGACTTAAGGAAAAAAACATAGAACAAAGAAACCAAGAAGAAGTTGCTTATTTTGTAATATTGTACATTCAGTTGATCACAGGTACACAGAGGGGAGTCACGCTTATTATTGTCAACCCAGGAGTTTTAAAAACCCTTAAACAAGTAGCTCAGCTGAGTGTACAGCAAAGCTCACCCAAGCTGAATGTCTAGTCAGAGCAACAGTCTACTTTCCAGAATGCCACCTGGATTGGAGATTGAAAATAAAATTCCTAGGATATGCCAACGTTCATTTCCTAAAAATGATGATGACATTACAGTTATGTCAGTTTTCAAAATGGGAACAACTTTAAAAAAATCCCCAAATGTGTTGAATTTATCTTAAATGAAGCTAAATTTGGACTCTACATAATGTGACTTTATTCAGTTATTTACCCAGCATTCAAGACAGCATCACTATATCTCAATTCCTTGTGAGGGGAGGGAGGATATTTTTCCTCATGAAGGAAAAATTATTGTAAGAATTAAATTATATAATGTAAGAAAAATAATTGGCATGGTACCTGGTACAAAACTGAGGATTCATTAAATTCTTTTAAAAAGCCCTAACATTTACGTTTCTGGTTAAGAGCTGTATTTTTGGTTAAGATCTTATTTCCAATATTTAACGTATGAAATAATGGCTGATGCACCACAAAGAGGTAAAAAGTAAAAATGTTGGCCTTGATTTCTTAAGTGTTACACAGCGCTCATTAAATTAAAAAATCCTGACTCAGTATACCTCAATGACCACCTGGTAATTCATTCTAAAAGAAAGCAGCATCCATTTAGGCTCAAATTCACAACCTAACACCTTAATGACCAGCAGTTTCCTAAATGTGATATTCTGATGAACTTTCAGGTCCTTTAGGAATTACTGCCATCCTCAATCAGCTGTCCTTTAATCTATCCTAGAACTCAGTCTCATTTGATTATTAGCAGTTTGAGCTTAAGTGAGTTTAGGAAATTGCATGTTGACACAGATAAAATGTACACGTTTTGCATTCAAATGCTTTAATACAAAAGAGATTGGATCACAAATTTTATTAAAAGATGTTTTAAAAATGAAAAAAAGTGATTCTGGCTTTTATTCCATATTAAAGAGTTTTAGAAAAGAGTGAAGTAACTCGGGGGGAAAGGGTGGGAAGGGAGTGAGGAATAAAAGACCACAAATTGGGTGCAGTGTGTACTGCTTGGGTCATGGGCGTACCAAAATCTCACAAATCACCACTAAAGAACTTACTCATGTAACCAAATACCACCTGTTCCCCAAAAACCTATGGAAATAAAAAATTTTAAAAAATAAAATAAAAAAAGAAAAGATTGAAGCATAAGGGAATAGGTTTGTTGTTGATCGCTATTCTCTATGAGCCATAGATATTTATCAGCTGAAACGAATTTACCAATGCAACCATGAATACAGCAAACTTATTATTATTTTGAAGTCACGCTGAAATATTGTCTAAATCCTACGCAAACCACTTTTTCAGAAAGAAAAAAAACATTAATTTTAGGGTAATTATAGTTAAGTCATTTTAGCTCTGCCCAAATAACATTATTCAGGGAGAGGACTACCAGGGTCTCAGCATAATACACGTCACATTTTTAGATGTATTATTCAATTGTTTACTCAGCATTCAGGACAATGATTATGATCTATCCAAATACAGGAATATCAAGTCTTTAAAACTTTCTTTAACCTTTGCTCTAGCCAATGAAAAAGAATATTCCTTATTTCTGAAAGAGGAGACACTGGATTATTCTCACCATTTGCCACATGTACATATTTACTTCATCAATTTTTCTTTCATAACATGCATATATTAATCATTTGTTTTCCCCACATATAAGCTAATAATAATTATAATACCTTTAATTTTATATGTATTCTCAAATTGATTTTAGATTCCACAGTCACCTCTTTGATGTATATTTTAAAATATTCCTAACCAATATACTTTTTGAATATTGAATACATAGATGTTTAAGTCAACTTTACAGATAAAGAAACTCAGATGTTGAGGAACTAAGTGACTGAGAGTACTAAATATGAATTATCAAAATATAAAATGGTAGCCGGGCACAGTGGCTCACACTTATAATCCCAGCACTTTGGGAGGCAAAGGTGGGTGGATCACCTGAGGTTTGAGACCAGCCTGGCCAACATGGTGAAACCCCGTCTCTGCTAAAAACACAAAAATTAGCTGGGCCTCATGATGCATGCCTACAGTCCTAGCTACTCAGGAGGCTGAGGCAGGAGAATTGCTTGAATCTGGGAGGCGGAGGTTGCAGTGACCCAAGATCCTACCCCTGCATTCCAGCCTGGGTGACAAAGTGAAACCCTGTCTCCAAAAAAAAAAAAAAAAAGGCAGTAAAAAGTCATCTTCTAGTGACAGCTCATAATAAGCAGTTGCATACATATATCAGCTAATTGTAGTTAATTCAACATGAAGATATTTTTGTTCATATGACAATAAAAAATAGTTTAACTTTTTAACTTTAACCTCTCCCTCTACTTTAGCCTGTAAATAGCTACATCTTTTAAAATACTTTTTTATAATCCTACTTTGTATTTATTTGTTAATATATCTACATTCCTCAATAGAAGAAGCTCTTTAAGGAAATTTCAATGTTACTCCTTGTTGCAGGATTTTTAGTACACAGCTGTTCAATAAATGCTTTTAGCACAAATAAATAAAATGCTGATTTGTCATACTATGTGAGCTTGATTCTTTAGGACAGGGGCGTATATTTAGTTTAGTCTGACAGACCAAAGTGCTTAAAACATGACAGTTTATAGTCATGAAATACCATGTTTATGTTCACAATGGACTGTGAATTTACACACTCCATTGTACAAGCATGTAAAAACAACTTTACAAGCATGTAAAAATGGGCCTCCTCTCTGGCCAAAGTTTATTACCTCTGTCTTTGATTCCTGCCACCTTAGAAAGGAGCTAACCCATGTTTATGATTACACCAGTTGGAAGAAATATGGGGGCCTGCATTTTATTCAGTGCCCTGCCACCTTGGTTTCTGGGTGACCCTCCATAGTTTGCTTTTCAAAGCCTTCTGTGAGGAGTAAGCAAATAGCAGCATTTGTCATGCAACTTAAATGAGCATGCAGTAATCAATAAGAGCAATCAATAAGAATGCTAAAATAAATAAATGAATGAATAAATAGATAAAAAGTAAACTCTGAAATCAGAGTTATGCTACCATAATGAATAAGCATTATCACGTATCACCCCTGTCTGCTATCATCAGCAGCTTTCAAAACTAATTGTCATATTGAACAAAGGGCACTAGATTTCATAAGGCAGTCAGTGCTATTTCTCTGCATTTTTTTCCCCTTTAGTAACAACTGACAGTAAGAGCCTGGCCTTGGGGAATCAACAGAAGTGACCCATGACTTGCAGTTTGGTAGGTTTCAGCTAACCATCGGATCACTTCCACAATCCCCACAGGCTGCTGTCCATCTCCAGCTCAGCCAGCCATTGTGGTTATGCTTGGTGGTGAAGACAGACAAGAAAAAGGTTTCATAGAGAGCTAGAGGCAAGACCCAAAGCCAGACTCTCATTAAGATTTTTTTCCTTGTCAAAATAGAAATTATTTCATTGCTTTTTCTTTCTTATTATGTGTACATATGCACCAAGAAACAATTTCAGAAAACAGAATGCTATAAGAAAGAAGGCAGAAATTATGCATAGCCCCACCACCCACTGTGTTAACTATCCTTTTGGACTTTAGAACATATTGCACACTCATATTACAGAGCACAACAGAAAGAAAAGTGGAATGCAAGTAAAAAACATCTCCTTTTTCCTTACAGTTAAAAAAATCAACCAAACAAAAATCTTATGGAAAAATGAAATCAAAACAGGAACAAAATCTAACCAGAATGACAAGTATCACCAGCAATCTAGGAAATACACAGAACAGAGAAAGCTTTCAAAGGAGAGAGAAAAGACAGTGATCAAATCAGGCTGTCTCAAAAAACGATGGCACTGAAAAGCGTGTCAGAGGCAAGAGCTCTGAGAAAGAACAAAGAGAGATACAGAGAAAACAGACTGAGTAGGCAGCAGAAAGAAAGAGGAAAGAAAAGACAGAGCACAAGGGGGAAGCAGGCGGGGTGGCAAAAGGTTTTTGTCACAAGGAGAAACCAACATAATGAGAATGGAGATGCCCCCATATTTCATCCTCAAAACCGCCAGTAGAAGCTTGGGGACTGCCAAATTCCTTTTGAAACAATTTTCATTGAACACCAAAACATCTTTTGATGGTACAAATGAAGGAAAAAGACTTCATTTGTTAATATCCCTAACTCCCAAAAGGTAAGTCACTCAACATTGTAAGAGAATACAAAAGCAGGCTGGGTGTGGTGGCTCACGCCTGTAATCCCAGCACTCTTGGGAAGTCGAGGTGGGAGGATCACTTAAGCCCAGAAGTTCAAGACCAGCCTAGGCAACATCTCCACAAAAAAAATTTTAAAATTAGCTGGGCATGGTGGCACACGCCTATATTTCCAGGTATTTGGATGGCTAAGGAGGGAGGATCCCTTGAGCCCAGGAGGTCAAGGTTGCAGTGAGCCGTGACTGTGCCACTGCATTCTAGCCTGGGCAACAGAGTGAGATTCTGTCTCAAAAAAAAAAAAAAAGGCAGTAAAGGCAACTTAGTTACATATTTCAGTCATAATTTTTCAGTGCATAAAATAAAACTTTTTTTTGCCCAAACAAGTGGAAAACTTATGTGCACACAAAAACCTACACACAGATATTTATAGCAACTCTATCCATAACTGACAAAACTTGGAAATGACCAAGATGTCCTTCAGTAGATGAATGGATAAATAAACTGTGGTACATTTCAGACAATGGAACATTATTCAGCACTAAAAACAAATGAGCTATCAAGATATGCAACGTCATGGAAGAACTTTAAATGGGTGTAATAAGTAAGAACTTTAAAGGAGTGTAATATTACTAAGTAATAGAATCTAGTCTGGAAAGGATTCACACTGTATGATTCCAAGTATATGACATTCTAGAAAAGGCAAAACAATGAGATAGTAAAAAGATCTTTGGTTGTCAGGGATTACGGGAGAGAGAGGGACGAATAGACAGAGCAGAGGAGACATTTAGGACAGTGAAACTATTCTGCATTATAATGGTGGATACATGTCCTTATACATTTGTATAAACTTATCGAATGTACAACACCAAGAGTGATGTCTAATGTAAGTTGTGGACTCTGGGGGATAATGATGTGTCAGTGCAGGTTCATCAGTTGCTACAAATGTACCACTCTTGTTGGGGGGATGTTAATAATGCGGGAGACAGTGTATGTGGGGGCAGGGGTGTATTAAGTCTTCAAAACTTCGGACTTCACAAATAAAAAACAAATAAAGCATTTTAAAAGAGAATCGGCTTCTTGTTCTATTCCCATGTTCCATTTCATTTGTAGCTCTTTCTATATAGAGGAGAACCAGGATGAAAGAGATTTCTGGTAAAAATTCATTTTATAGGATATTTTGTGTATATGTGTGCATGTGTATGAGAGAGACAGAGGAACTCACAGATAGAAAGAAAGAATGATGATTTGTGGTAGATTTGCATCTATGAAATGAGGAGCGACAAAATTCAGGTGGATTTGTCTTGAATTTTATTTTTAATCAAAATTCAATTTTCAGCTACCTTTGATTTAAAAATAAAATAAAAATTATCAAATTTTAATTCTGGAGCTCTTCACCCACTTTAGGGCAGAGGAGATAAAGCATCTGAGACTGTTGGAAGTGAGCTGGCTTCCCAAACTTAACTAGTTAGTGGCAAAGTTGAGGCAAGCATACCCAGTGTTCACCTGCTTTTGTTTCTGGGGTTCTCTAAGCAGCAGCAGCCACAGGTGACCCAGAACCTGCATCTGTGATGCAGAGATGAGCATCACAGAAATCTGTCTGTCCTCTCCCTTAAACTCGTAGCTAAAATAATACTTTCCTAAAAAGGTCTTTGAGTTCAGGGTAGAGGGCATCATGCTTCATTCTACCAAGTGGCTTTACAAGATTTCTATAAGCAGGAGGCTCAGAAAACATTACTTTGTAAGTATGAAATCAGCTTCAGGCAGAACCAAGTGGCAAGAAGACTTTTTAGTACTATCTTCAAGTGCTTATGAAATTGACATTTTCATCAAAAAGTATTTGTTAAGGACCTGAGAACTCTGAGAACCTGAGATACACTGAGAACTCTGCACAGAGATATGAAAAAACAGCCCTGAGGGGCTTCCAATATTGCCAATCCCATTGGCCAGCCAGAACTATACATAAAAGGTAAGAAGCAGCCAAACCAGCCTGTACAAGTATAAGATACAGGGCAAGAAAAATAAATGCTTGAGGAATTCATAGGAGGGAGGGATAAATGGGGCTGTCAGAGAGAGTTGCATGGAAAAAGTCAACTCTTAAGCTATGCCTTAAATGATTTATATGACAAGAGTAGAAAAGGAATGACATTTCAACTGGGAAACAGGGTCAGCAAATATGCAAAGCTCAGAATGTGTATCTGGAGATAATGAACAGACCAATTTGGTTAGGCTAGAGAACATCTGTAGCGACTAGTTGGCAACAAACTTAGAAAAATTGCTGGACAAAATTCTTTGAAGGACAAGAATGCCAGATAAAAGAAACTAAAGGCAATGAAGAACCATCAAAGTTTTGTGGGTAGGTGAATGGAATGTCAAAGTGATTTAGGAATACTAATCTGGTGGAAGTACAAAATGCAGATTGGAGGGCAAAAGATGGAAAGCAGTGAGAATAGATGGAGACTATTTTTAGAGTCTAGACATGAGACAATGAGAGCCTAGAGATAGAAATAAAGCATATTTTGAAGTAAGTGACTGTGGACTCGGTAACTCAATTAAATTTCGGTTAGGAAAGATGAGTCAAATTTAAACAGATTGAATTTCACATAGAAAATGCCTAAAGGCCAATCTAGTTTTAGAGACCAGTGTTTAGAAGTGATATCAGAGATGGAGACAAGATGTAGCAGTGATGGTTGACTTACGGAAGTGAATGAGTCCTCTTGGGGAGAGAACGTTTCATTTGCACTGAACATATATTAATAAAAGGAATGGTAGAAAAATAAAGACCAGTAGTATCATGGCTTTTTGGAAGCATGGTAGCAAGTGGCTGAGTTTGCCAATTTCTACCTGTATTTACTTGAACTGTCTGTTTTCTGAGGCTTCCTAATGATCCAAGACTGATGACAGTGGCCAAGAGTCATTCACAGTTGAGCTCACAGTCTATCACTCTGTAAGTGAAACCTGAGCAGTTGGAAACCCTGGTGACTTGGCCAATGTCTTCCAGTGCTCAAGAGTCTTAAAACTCTATTCTGAAGAATGTGTTGAACATATATTGAAGTCCCCTATACTGTTTTCAATATGACGTATGTGATGATTTCTCTAAATGAGGGAAAAAGAAAAGTCTGAATGATTATCTAAATGTGCAATAAAATGTCAGTGGGGGAAAAGTGATACTAGCTGGAATTATTCTCAATATTATAATGTAGATATAAAATAATTCCTAATAATAATAGTAAATACTAGAACCATATGCTATGCCCAGGCTAAGAAATTTATAAATTTCTAGTTTAATTCTAAAAAAGTATAGATACTAGTTTATACATGAGAAAACTGAAGCACAGAGAGTTTACACTTGACCAAGATCATACAGATAGGAAATGGCGGACCGTTATATACTATAATCTATGACAAGAAACCAACATCTACTCCATTCATTGTCATCAATCAATCAAACCTGTAACTTGAGAATTCAGTATAACAATTCTATTGTTAAAAACAAAACACAGATGAGTCAAGTACATACATACATACACACACACACACAAATATATATGCAAAGATTAGTAGGAGACGAAGGACTAATTGTTATTTTTAACTAAAATATGACACAATCCAAGAAACCTTTTTATAAAGCTACTCTTAGTAAGGACTCAAACTTCCAGTTCATTTAACAAAAAGGCATTATAAAGTTAAGGTTCTTCATAGGACTGACGGTTACATTTCAAAACTCATATTATATGAGATGGACCTCGGCATCACTAATGTCTCCACATATACAATTTCTAGCAAAACATAGCCCATTTACGACAAGTGCAGAAATGTTGTTAAACTTAATTAGATCTAATTGTCACACTTTCATTAGCTATTAGCATTATGTAAAGATAAACTAATGCATAATGAGTTCTTTCATTGTCACATAATTATAATTTTAATGATTACATTATGACCATTATAATACAGTGCATATTTTCAATTTTCCCATTAGTGGGCAATTATTTATAAGGTTTTCTATTACAATCTGTCCATAGAGACCAAGTTATTAATGCCTCCATTTTCCTATAATGATGACCACAGTGTTAAAATCAATATGATGGCCACAGGGAGAACTGCAAAATAACGTGGAAAGAACAACAAAACTACAACCATGAAGTAGGCTCATTCAGCACATGCCTGAGGAAATTTTAAGATGAAGAAAAATAACATATTAATATTCTTCCAAGAAGTTCTAGTTTACAAGGTTTTCTCAAGTATAATTTTTCTCATTTTTTGTGACCTTAAGTCCCCAACTCTTTCCTAAGACAGTTTCCATGATATAAAATATTCAAAAGCCTAGCCTTTGAAAAATGTCTTAAAGAGTTTTCACCATCCAGAGAATTAGATTAAAATCCCACAAAGTCATTTCTGGGAAGTTTTTTGAATTGTTCAATTTCAGGATTGTATGTCGGGAAGTAAGATGCTGATGAACTGTATGATTCATCCTCAAAGATGATGAAGAGTGGGAGAAATTTATTATAACAAAGGAAAAGGGCAGTGTGATTGGATAGTGATTATGGCAACAAGGGGTTGGGTGTAGGTCCTGAAAATAATAACAATAATAATAGTAACAACATCTAATAGAGTATTTGCTTTTGTCCACTAACTCTGATAATAAACAGATCTCCTCACTATTCTTTGTGTGAACACTGAGACTATTTGATGGACTTAGAGAGATGTCCAGAATTATTCAAAGACATTTAGGAATGTGGCTTACTATACGCACCTGGCCTTAGTTGGTTGCATTACGTCGTTCTGAGGTCTCACATGGAGACAAGACAGGCCCTTAGGGGCTTTTTTTGTAGCCCTGTGAAACTATATATTTGTCTCCCCCAACTGCAATGGGGTTGTCTCAGTTATCTCTGAATTCCTGGCAACTTGCACTGTAAAAATTTTGTGGCAGAAATTAATGAACTAGTTAGATTTAAGCTCAAAAGTTCAAAGTAGCTCATATCATCCAACTTGATGGTAAAACTAACCTGATTTTAATATTGACCAGTATCCCTACCCGAGAAAAACTGTTGGTCCAGGTTCTCAATAGATATGTACTCATATAGTTTGGAGAGATGATTAATTTTTTGTTTTTTCCATGGAGGAGAATCAAGAAGCCTTGCACTTATTGTGTCATAGGTTTTCCAGGCATAGGAATGTGTAAGACACACTTGGGGAACTCTCTAAATGCAGAGCCATTCCCAGAAGTTCTGAATCCACAGGGCTGAGAGGCTATCTTTCTAGCGGAACCCTCCAGAAGATTCTGAAGCAGATGGTCCCCAGAGCACATTTGAGAAATATTGAATCTGGTGCTCAACTCAATGATGGCGGTCCTTGTGAGCCAGTAAACATTACACTAGCCTAGGATTCAGAAGACCCCCCGAATGAAGTTTCATCACAAGAGGTAGGACCTTGAGAAAGTCACTTGATTTGCCCTGGTCTTAGGTTTCCTTACCCATTAAACAAGTGTGTTGTGTTCACTTCTGAGTTTCCCTGCTGAGATCTCTGTACCACTAAGGAGACCATGAAGTCGGCAACAGAGATTCTTGAGCTATGTATGAAATTCCAAAAAGCCAAACAGTAACCATTTGTTTACCCAATACAAAATCTTATTTGAAACATCTACTTTTTTGGATTAAATTATATCACCTCAATGTTCCCCTGGTTATCAGAATCTCTCATGAAAGTTAAACATTCAGGTGCCACATAGCCATGTTTCAGTCAGAGATGATTCGCATGTATGACCATGGTCTCATAGGATTATAAATGGAGCTGAAAAATTCCTATAGCCTACTGATGTCATAACTGTCATAGCATCACAGTACAATGCATTACTCATGTGTTTGTGGTGATGCTGGTTTAGGTAAACCTACTGCACGTTCAGCTATATAAAAGTATAACACATACAATTATGTACAGTACATAATACTTGACAATGATAATAAACAACTATGTTACTGGGCTTATGTATTTACTTTACCTTTCATCATTATTTTATTTATTTATTTTTATTATACTTTAAGTTTTAGGGTACATATACACAACGTGCAGGTTTGTTACATATGTATACGTGTGCCATGTTGGTGTGCTGCACCCATTAACTCATCATTTACATTAGGTATATCTCCTAATGCTAGCCCTCCCCCATTCCCCCTCCCCACATTAGGCCCCGGTGTGTGATGTTCCCCTTCCTGTGTCCAAGTGATCTCATTGTTAAATTCCCACCTATGAGTGAGAACATGTGGTGTTTGGTTTTCTGTTCTTGTGATAGTTTGCTAAGAATGATGGTTTCCAGTTGCATCCATGTCCCTACAAAGGACACGAACTCATCCTTTTTTATGGCTGCATAGTATTCCATGGTGGGTATGTGCCACATTTTCTTAATCCAGTTTGTCACTGATGGACATTTGGGTTGATTCCAAGTCTTTGCTATTGTGAATAGTGCCGCAATAAACATACGTGTGCATGTGTCGTTATAGCAGCATGATTTATATTCCTTTGGGTATATACCCAGCAATGGGATGGCTGGGTCAAATGGTATTTCTAGTTCTAGATCCTTGAGGAATTGCCACAGTTTTCCACAATGGTTGAACTAGTTTACAGTTCCACCAACAGTGTAAAAGTGTTCCTATTTCTCCACATCCTCTCCAGCACCTGTTGTTTCCTGATTTTTTAATTGCCATTCTAACTGGTGTGAGATGGTATCTTATTGTGGTTTTGATTTACATTTCTCTGATGGTGAGTGATGATGAGCATTTTTTCATGTGTCTGTTGGCTGTATGAACGTCTTCTTTTGAGAAATGTCTGTTCATACCCTTTGCCCACTTTTGGATGGGGTTGTTTGTTTTTTTCTCATATATTTGATTGAGTTTGTTGTAGGTTCTGGATATTAGCCCTTTGTCAGATGAGTAGATTGCAAAAATTTTCTCCTATTCTGTAGGTTGCCTGTTCACTCTGATGGTAGTTTCTTTTGCTATGCAGAAGCTCTTTAGTTTAATGAGATCCCATTTGTCAATTTTGGCTTTTGCTGCCGTTGCTTTTGGTGTTTTAGACATGAAGTCCTTGCCCATGCCTATGTCCTGAATGGTATTACCTAGGTTTTCTTCTAGGGTTTTTATGGTTTTAGATCTAATATTTAAGTCTCTAATCCATCTTGAATTAATTTTCATATAAGGAGTAAGGAAAGGATCCAGTTTCAGCTTTCTACTTATGGCTAGCCAATTTTCCCAGCACCATTTATTCAATAGGGAATCCTTTCCCCATTTCTTGTTTCTCTCAGGTTTGTCAAAGATCAGATGGCTGTAGATGTGTGATATTATTTCTGAGGACTCTGTTCTGTTCCATTGGTCTATAGCTCTGTTTTGGTACCAGTACCATGCTGTTTTGGTTACTGTAGCCTTGTAGTATAGTTTGAAGTCAGGTAGTGTGATGCCTCCAGCTTTGTTCTCTTGGCTTAGGATTGTCTTGGCAATGCGGGCTCTTTTTTGGTTCCATATGAACTTTAAAGCAGTTTTTTCCAATCCTGTGAAGAAAGTCATTGGTAGCTTAATGGGGATGGCATTGAATCTATAAATTACCTTGGGCAGTAGGGCCATTTTCACAGTATTGATTCTTCCTATCCACGAGCAAGGTATGTTCTTCCATTTGTTTGTGTCCTCTTTTATTTCACTAAGCAGTGGTTTGTACTTCTCCTTGAAGAGGTCCTTTACATCACTTAGAAGTTGGATTCCTAGGTATTTTATTCTCTTTGAAGCTATTGTGAATGGGAATTCATTCATGATTTGGCTCTCTGTTTGTCTGTTACTGGTGTATAAGAATGCCTGTGATTTTTGCACATTAATTTTGTCTCCTGAGACTTTGCTGAAGTTGCTTATCAGCTTAAGGAGATTTTGGGCTGAGACAATGGGGTTTTCTAAATATACAATCATGCCATCTGCAAACAGGGACAATTTGATTTCTTCTTTTCCTAACTGAATACCCTTTATTTCTTCCTCTTGCCTGATTGCCCTAGCTAGAACTTCCAACACTATGTTGAATAGGAGTGATGAGAGAGGACATCCCTGTCTTGTGCCAGTTTTCAAAGGGAATGCTTCCAGTCTTTGCCCATTCAGTATGATATTGGCTGTGGGTTTGTCATAAATAGCTCTTATTATTTTGAGATATGTTCCATCAATACCGAATTTAATGAGAGTTTTTAGCATGAAGGGCTGTTGAATTTTGTTAAAGGCCTTTTCTGCATCTATTGAGATAATCATGTAGTTTTTGTCTTTGGCTCTGTTTATATGCTGGATTACATTTATTGATTTGTATATGTTGAACCAGCCTTGCATCCCAGGGATGAAGCCCACTTGATCATGGCGCATAAGCTTTTTGATGTGCTGCTGGATCCGGTTTGCCAGTATTTTATTGATGTTTTTTGCATCGATGCTCATCAGGGATATTGGTCTAAAATTCTCTTTTTTTGTTGTGTCTCTGCCAGGCTTTAGTATCAGGATGATGTTGGCATCATAAAATGAGTCAGGGAGGATTCCCTCTTTTTCTATTGATTAGAATAGTTTCAGAAGGAATGGTACCACTTCCTCCTTGTATCTCTGGTAGCATTCGGCTGTGAATCCGTCTGGTCCTACACCTTTTTTTGGTTGGTAGGCTATTAATTATTGCCTCAATTTCAGAGCCCGCTATTGGTCTATTCAGGGATTCCATTTCTTCCTGGTTTAGTCTTGGGAGAGTGTAAGTGTCCAGGAAATTATCCATTTCTTCTAGGTTTTCTAGTTTATTTGCGTAGAGGTGTTTATAGTATTCTCTGATGGTAGTTTGTATTTCTGTGGGGTTGGTGGTGACATCCCCTTTATCATTTTTTATTGCATCTATTTCATTCTTCTCTCTTTTCTTCTTTATTAGTCTTGCTAGCAGTCTATCAATTTTGTTGATCTTTTCAAAACACCAACTCCTGGATTCACTGATTTTTTGGAGGGGTTTTTGTGTCTCTATCTCCTTGAGTTCTGCTCTAATCTTAGTTATTTCTTGCCTTCTGCTAGCTTTTGAGTGCGTTTGCTATTGCTTCTCTAGTTCTTTTAATTGTGATGTTAGGGTGTCAATTTTAGATCTTTCCTGCTTTCTCTTATGGGCATTTAGTGCCATAAATTTTCCTCTACACACTGCTTGAAATGTGTCCCAGAGATTCTGGTATGTTGTATCTTTGTTCTCATTGGTTTCAAAGAACATCTTTATTTCTGCCTTCATTTTGTTATGTACCCAGTAGTCATTCAGGAGCAGGTTGTTCAGTTTCCATGTAGTTGAGCAGTTTTGATTGAGTTTCTTAGTCTTGAGTTCTAGTTTAATTGCACTGTGGTCTGAGAGACAGTCTGTTATAATTTCTATTCTTTTACATTTGCTGAAGAGTGCTTTACTTCCAATTATGTGGTCAATTTTGGAATAAGTGTGATGTGGTGCTGAGAAGAATGTATATTCTGTTGATTTGGGGTGGAGAGTTCCGTAGATGTCTATTAGGTCCGCTTGGTGCAGAGATGAGTTCAATTCCTGGATATCCTTGTTAACTTTCTGTCTCGTTGATCTGTCTAATGTTGACATTGGGGTGTTAAAGTCTCCCGTTATTATTGTATGGGAATCTAAGTCTCTTTGTAAGTCGCTAAGGACTTGCTTTATGAATCTGGGTGCTCCTGTATTGAGTGCATATATATTTAGGATAGTTAGCTCTTCCTGATGAATTGATCCCTTTACCATTATGTAATGGCCTTCTTTGTCTCTTTTGATCTTTGATGGCTTAAAGTCTGTTTTATCAGAGACTAGGATTGCAACCCCTGCTTTTCTTTGTTTTCCATTTGCTTGGTAGATCTTCCTCCTTGTTTTCCTTGCTTGGTAGATTACTTTATGCTGAGCCTATGTGTGTCTCTGCACGTGAGATGGGTCTCCTGAATACAGCAAACTGATGGGTCTTGACTCTTTATCCAATTTGCCTGTCTGTGTTTCTTAATTAGACCATTTAGTCCATTTACATTTAAGGTTAATATTGTTATGTGTGAACTTGATCCTGTCATTATGATATTAGCTGGTTATTTTGCTCGTTAGTTGATGCAGTTTCTTCCTAGCATCGATGGACTTTACATTTTGGCATGTTTTTGCAATGGCTGGTACCGGTTGTTCCTTTCCATATTTAGTGCTTCCTTCAGGAGCTCTTGTAGGGCAGGCCTGGTGGTGACAAAATCTCTAAGCATTTGCTTGTCTGTAAAGGATTTAATTTCTCCTTCACTTATGAAACTTAGTTTGGCTGGATATGAAATTCTGGGTTGAAATTTCTTTTCTTTAAGAATGTTGAATATTGGCCCCCACTCTTCTGGCTTGTAGAGTTTCTGCCAAGAGATCTGCTGTTAGTCTGATGGGCTTCCCTTTGTGGGTGACGTGACCTTTCTCTCTGGCTGCCCTTAACATTTTTCCTTCATTTCAACTTTGGTGAATCTGACAATTATGTGTCTTGGAGTTGCTCTTCTTGAGGAGTATCTTTGTGGCATTCTCTGTATTTCCTGAATTTGAATGTTGGCCTGCCTTACTAGGTTGGGGAAGTTCTCCTGGATGATATCCTGAAGAGTGTTTTCCAACTTGGTTCCATTTTCTCCGTCACTTTCAGGCACACCAATCAGACGTAGATTTCATCTTTTCACATAATCCGATATTTCTTGGAGGCTTTGTTCATTTCTTTTTACTCTTTTTTCTCTAAACTTCTCTTCTCACTTCATTTCATTAATTTGATCTTCAATCACTAACACTCTTTCTTCCAGTTGATTGAGTTGGTTACTGAAGCTTGTGCATTTGTCATGTAGTTCTCATGTCATGGTTTTCATCTCTATCAGTTCTTTTAAAGTCTTCTCTGCATTGATTATTCTAGTTATCCATTCATCCATTCTTTTTTCAAGGTTTTTAGTTTATTTGTGCCAGTTACGTAGTTCCTCCTTTAACTCTGAGAAGTCTGATCACCTGAAGCCTTCTTTTCTCAACTCGTTAAAGTCATTCTTCATCCAGCTTTGTTCTGTTGCTGGTGATGAGCTGCGTTCCTTTGGAGGTGGAGATGCGGTCTGATTTTTTGAATTTCCAGCTTTTCTGCATTGCTTTTTCCCCATCTTTGTGGTTTTATCTGCCTTCAGTCTTTGATGATGGTGATGTACTGATGGGGTTTTGGTGTAGCTGTCCTTTCTGTTTGTTAGTTTTCCTTCTAACAGTCAGGACCCTCAGCTGTAGGTCTGTTGGAGATTGCTTGACGTCCACTCCAGACCCTGTTTGCTTGGGTATCAGCAGTGGAGGCTGCAGAAGATAGAATATTGTTGAACAGCGAGTGTTGCTGTCTGATTCTTGCTCTGGAAGCTTAGACTCAGGGGTGTACCCAGCAGTGTGAGGTGGGGGGTGTCAGTCTGCACCTAGTGGAGGATGTCTCCCAGTTAGGTTACTCAGGGATCAGGGACCCACTTGAGTAGGCAGTCTGTCCGTTCTCAGATCTCAGCCTCCGTGCTGGGAGAACCACTGCTCTCTTCAAAGCTGTCAGACAGGGACTTTTACATCTGCAGAGGTTTCTGCTGCTTTTTGTTTAGCTATGCCCTGTCCCCAGAGGTGGAGTCTACAGAGGCAGGCAGGCCTTCTAGAGCTGTGGTGGGCTCCACCCAATTGGAGCTTCCAGGTGGCTTTGTTTGCCTACTTAAGCCTCGGCAATGGGGGGCACCCCTCCCCCCAGCTTCGCTGCCGCCTTGCAGTTAGATCTCAGACTGCTGTGCTAGCAATGAGGGAGGCTCTGTGGGCATGGGACCCTCCAGGCCAGGTGTGGGATATAATCTCCCGGTGTGCCGTTTGCTAAGACCCTTGGTAAAGTGCTGTATTAGGGTGGGAGTTACCAGATTTTCCAGGTGTTGTGTGTCTCCATTTCCCTTAGCTAGGAAAGGGAATTCCCTTCCCCCTTGCGCTTCCCAGGTGAGGCGATGCCTTGCCTGCTTCAGCTCTTGCTGGTTGGGCTGCACCCATGGACCAGCATGGACTGTCGGACATGCTCCAGTGAGATGAACCAGGTACCTCAGTTGAAAATGCAGAAATTACCCATCTTCTGTGTTGCTCATGCTGGGAGCTGAAGGCTGGAGCTGTTCCTATTCAACCATCTTGGGTGTCCCCACCCCAGGGTCCTTCATCATTATTTTAGAGTGATATGTGTGTGTGTGTATATATATATATATTTCTGTAAATATATCTGAGTGATATATACATATATATATCTGTAAAACAGCTGCAGGCAGGTCTTTCAGGCAGTATTCTAGAAGAAGGCATTGCCATCATAGGAGATGAGAGTTCCATACGCATTATCGTCTCTGAAAATTTCCGGTGGGACAAGATGTGAAGGTGGAAGACAGTGATAATGGTGATGCTGACGCTGTGTAAGCCTAGGATAAAGAACTAACAATACCCGACAGCCTCATGTTACCCACTCAACAATTGGGTAGTGTCACCTATTTGTGTCAGATGCTATTTGAGGGGGCAGAGAGGTAAACAACAAGTTATGCCCTCATATCAGGCCATAACAAGTAACATAAAGGAAAACAGAGTTTGAGAAGCAGAAAAGGGAGAGTTGGGGGTGGGAGAGTGTTGTCAAAAAAGGGCTCTCTGATAAGGTGACATTTGAATCAAGACCTAAAGAAAATAGGGCAAAAGTCATGTAGATTTCTGGAGGGACTTCAGAAATCCTGAGTTATAGAGTGTATGCTTTTCAAAAGAGGAAGATGATTCATCATCTATATTATCATAAACTTTACTTAAGCTAACATATTTATGAGCTCATGTTCTGGGCAGACTCCAGGATTATAGACAAAGCACATGGTCTTGATTTCTTAACAGGGTTGTGGGGAACACAGTGAAATCTCTAGTCCATTGATTATCTGACACTGAGGTAAAGCCTGGATTTTGTCACAATACTTATTTTTGCTGCCTCAAGAACACCTCAAGTTCACTTTCTATCCTTGTAGTCAAGATATTTTTAGTTCACTTTACGATTTGGTCTCTCTCGGCAGGGTTTCTCAGTTACTTTCATTTCTTCTCTACTGACATCCTGATGAGCATGGTTTATAAATATTAAAAATAAGGAGGTGAGACCAGATGCAAAGAACCTGCCAAAAAATGTCAAAAGTTCCGATAAGTTCCCAGTAAAATTAGAGAATGTGTTTCAGGTATCAGTGAATTCCCCACATCTAGAACAATGACACCTAGTTAGCACCCAGGGGATATGTGCTCAAGGAATGTTTGTAAAAGACTGCATTTCTGTGCTGCCTATCTCAAACCAAAATAAATGCTCTGCCTAAATAGAAGAGCTTGGTGTGACTGTACGTGGGTGAGGGCGTATGGTTGTATGTTAGTAAACAGGATGTTTTCTATCTTTTATGAGAAACGCAGCAGCTGCTAGCTATGCTCCTAATAGGGGAAGCTGCTACTTGAGAATCCTTGAAAGCCCCTATTTGCATAGGCACTATACAGAAGGCAGACATTAGAAATGAAAACAGTATCCGATCACCAAATCTCACTGGCACTGAAAAGTTCTGCCTCTAGTTTGTGATTTTTGAAATGTGGATGTGCTGACAACAAAATTAACTTCTCCAAAGAGCTGAGAACTCTCATCATCCCTCTCACTATAATTTACATGACTTGACAAAATTAAACTGTTATTTTCATCGGGGTGATCTGCAAAATCATAAAATGATGTATATTTTTGGGAATGCCTAATTAACTCTCCTTAGTTCCACTGAGGTTTCAGCTACGAATATAAGCATTGCAAATATCATGGAGGTGTTCACATCTAGCTTTAGCAACCACAAAGAGACTCAAAGGACTCAAAAGAAAAATCTCTTTAGAAATCAGACAAGGATGAGAATTCAAATCAAATGGTGAACCTATGGGGTAAAATCAGGTATACACTGATTTGCCAAAACTTGCCTTGCATCAAATAGCAAGAAATACTTTAATAGGTGAAGCCAATATGAATCATCAAAACAGCAGAATTACAGACCTATACACAGAAGTCCATCTCTAGTGACAGCTTTAATCACAAACATTAAAATCGACCAAGCTGTTTGTCACAAAAGTTTGCTTTAACATATAATCAGCATTTGAAGCGAGAGCCACATTTCCTCAACAATTGCCAGCACCTTGTGTCATACTTATAAATAACGGGCTACTCCTATTGAGCACCATCTGCTTAATAGAGAAAAATGTTCATCTTAATTAGGAAACTCTTCTTATTATTTAATATTTATTGAACACCCACAATGTGCTTGGCAGCAAAAGCACCAGAAACACGATCTTTGCCCACCAAGAATCCACCTGCTAAGGAAATATGATGAACCAGTTATATAGTCATTTCTGTTTTTTAACACATTTTATGTATCTCTTTCCAGATGACAGAACTGCCAATGGTTCACTTTTGGAAGGGTCTTCTCGCCTAATTAAGGTGGGATGGCGAGCTGTCAGATGAGTAATGAGTGAAGTAAAGATAAAGAGAAAATAAAGAGCAAATTAATTACAATCACTATGAAGCAAAAGTGAAATTTGCTCAATGGAATAAAATTTACATGTACTCCTAAATAAAACCAACTGTGTTTGCTATGAACTCACAGGTTAAGACTAGAAGACATATCAGAAATATAGAACATGTCATGAAAAAGTCACCTTGGAACAGCAACCATTCTTTGTTTTGCATTTACCTTCAGAGCTTCTGTGCCTCCACAATGATACAGCTGATGTAGTGTAGGACACTCATCTCATTACAAGGATATTAGCACCTTGGTTAGTAAAGATTTAATGGTCAAAAATCTACTATCAACACTATCAACTAGAAAAGTTAAGATAGATTGACAATCCTTCCCAGAAGCTCCCAACTATATCCCCTTCTCTCTCTACTGCCCTCCAATCAACAAAAGTTCAAGATAATTTCACAAGTTTAATATTAAAACTGTGTAGAGAAGTATTTTAGGAGAGAACAAACAACCTATTCACATCAGAAGAATGTTACTACACGCCTGTAATAGTGCCTTTGCATGAGTTATCTAGTAATAACTTTAGTTGTCCTTTTAGTGAAGATTACAAAGAAAAAGAAAATATGTTTTTGCTCCAATTGTTGAATATATTAGATAAAACTTTTTTCCAGGTTCTAAATTTTAACCAGTTCTCTGCTCTGCATGGTTTCCATGTTTCTGTAAAGAGTTGCCCACCCATTTGATCAGTAGAGCTTAATAAATGTTTCTGTTCTTTTTCAATGCTTTTCATTAAATCATATGCTTCCTTCATTCCACCTTCTTCATAAAAAAGCATACAATAAGTGAAAAAGAATGCTTGACTTTGGTCATAATATTCCTTTCTTTTGTCCTCAGGTTTCACTGTTTCTCATAAATCAGCAATGCCAATACCAGGGCTAGACACTCCAGGGAAATGGCCCTAGTTATCCATTTCTAACCCAGTAAGTCAGAGAATTGAATGTTATTTGTGATCTTCAATTTATAGATATACTTCCTAGATAAATACTTCACCCAGATAACATAGGCAAAAAAGAAATTACATATTACTGGAGGTAATTCTGTGATGATGGCAGTTGTCAAACGGTGTTAATCTGAACTACATGGCAGAAGGAAAATGACTAGCTCATACATTGTCAGGGTAATAAATACCTAATGAGCAAAATTGTAAAGCAAATAGTAGGTTGAACATACACCCAAATGTTGATTCTTGACTCAAAAGTCAGAGACCAGAATGATTTGTCTCTCTGTCTAGAATGATGGAGCATCACTCCCTTATAAGCTAATGAGCAGCACCATCTGGTATAATTACAGAGGAGCAAGATCTTAAGAAAGTGAAGAATAAAATGACAGAGCTGCAGTAGGACTTTCACAGGAGGTTAAAAAACTCTTCACCATGAAAAATATCATAACAAAAATAATTCTAGATGTTTGTGCAACAATATGCCAACAGAATAAAGATTATAGGACCAAATGTTCAAAATAATTGAATGTGACTTGATATCTTAGAATTCTCTACCATGGTAGTTCTTAAAGTGTGATCCCAGGACCAGCAGTAACAGTACCTGGAATTGCGTTAGAAATGCAAACTCTTGGGCCTCAATCCCAGAACACCAACTCAGAAAGTCCAGGAATGAGCCCAGCAATCTGTGTTTTAATCAGCACCCTGTGTAATTCTGATGCAAGCTCACATTTGAGAACTGCTGTTCTACTAATCCAAATAAGAATGAGAGATTTTTGCTGTTTCTCCCGGACACCAAAGAAATCAGAAATCAATTCTGTTTAAACAACTGGCCCACGTGCTGAAGAATAAAAATCAGTCAGACCAGTTCCTTGAGTGAAATGATGATCTCTTGGATAAGACAGCTCCAATACTAGCACCTTTTTATAAAACAACAGCAGAAAAAGCAGCCTTAAACTTATAACTTAATTGCACTGTTTCTGAGTGGATGTATTTTTTTCTTTAAGCGATTAAAGACCTCCATGATAACTTTTTGCAAGTTTGCCTGAATCCTTTATTTAATTGTTTTTCTACCTCTAGGTCATTTATTTAGCAAATATTGACTGTCTACTACACAATATATATTCTTCTAGGTGCTTGAGCTATATTAGTGAACGAAACAATGATCCTTGACGTTAGAGAACTTATATCCCAGTAGGAGAAATACACAGAAAACACTAAAAGTTAAAATAAGTAAGTATATTATATAGAATGTTAGAAGGTAATGCTATGAGAGAAAAAAATAAAATAGAACAAGGTAAGGAAAATTGGGAATGCTGGGTATGTGAGGTAAGGATTTCAATTTTGAATGCCATCACGGTAGACTCATCAGAAGTGACTGGAAGTCACGGTAGACATGTGTTTTTATTTTAAGGAAAATAGAGGACTATTGCAGGATTTTGAGCAGGAGAGTGACATGATCTGAATATATCAGAAATGCTTTCATTAATTTTCCTCTTAGTCTATATACAAATTTATTCTTCATTTATGCAGTTGGTTGAAAGACACCACTACCAATTTTTTCTTTTCTTTATGTTCATCATGAAGGCATTGAAAAGTAAGGCAATTTATTTTCTTTGTTACCAAAGAAGAAAATATTTTCTGGAGGGCAATTTAAAGATAAAGTTTGGTAGAGAAGCTCAGGTTGTTTTATGAGAGTTTTCAGTTCTCCTTTACTTGGGTATTTTGTTTTCTGACTTCTGAGGTGGTGCTTATATTTGCCTCCTAAAGCCCAAGAGTATAACTCTGACTTTGGGTCCTAGGGTTTGCTTTCTCACCAGGCAAGTGACAGCTAACAGCATTGGGAGTGAAGCCTTGGAATTTGCTTCACAACTGAAGTGAAACTAAAATGGAAACCTGTGTTTGAAGAATGGCTCTGCCAGTTACTTATTAAAAACCCAGTGCCCAACCACAAAAACCCTAGAGAAGGTAATAGATTTGCCAGCCTTTGGGTAAAATATAGCAAGAGGTGGTCTCTCTAAATAGAACTGTAGAAACTTTTCTATCAAAATTCAATCCTAGAACTTGCCTCTTTGGCATTGCTGTGACCCTTCTATGCTGAAAAAAAGTGTTTCGAAATTCGCTAGTATTTCAACAAATGGCAAAGGGACTTTTAAGTTTAAAAAAGATATTAAGTGCTATTTCTTTTATTCATCCATTTATTTATTCATTCACCCATTAAATGTTTACTGAATACCTATTAAAGTCAAGCATTATGTCAAGGTGCTTGGAGAAACAAGGCTGGTGTTCCCTCAAATAGTTTATGGACCACTTGAAGAGATTAAACATAAATAGCAATAATGCATGGTAGAAAGTGATTATTTCTATAAAAAGGAAGTCATAACCCTATGGTTTTCGGGCGAAGTATGAATTCTGTAGGGATATTACAAAAGGCTTCATGAAAAGGTAACATTTGACTTGTTCATAAAGTATAGCCTGCATGTGTGTGCATGGTGATGGGGGAAAGTGCAATATAGGCAGAGGGAACCAGCTCTGCCAAAACATAGAGGTAGGACTAGATAAGTAGTCATGTATGTGCGAGGTACAATCATGTATGACCTAAATGAGCACTGGTAGTGATAATAATAGAACAAAGAAAAGGAGTTATTGCTGAGGTCAATTCAAGGACACTTGAAACATCTGTGGGCCCTTTAACTGAAAGACAGAGAGTGAAAATAATACATTCTTTTGGTACTGTATTTTATGGCAAACCACCGCTATGCTAGGTCTAAGAATAAAATGGAGATGGGGGTAGTCCCTGTCCTTAGGAAATGTGTTGTTCAATGAAAGAAATGAACAAACATAATTCAGATACACAAGTCTCTAGCTGAATTCTTAAGGACTTCTCTGAGCCCCATTATTAATTTGCTGAGGAATAGGGCAGGATCACAAAGTCAGGATCCAACTACAAGCAGATTACCAAGCTATTTGGGAAACAGATATTCTTGACTTATGTATTTATTTGGTTCAAGAAACAATGAATGTCTTTTACTTTGTTAATAGCACAACTCAAAGTGCCATCTGCAGATGAACAGGATTGGCCAGGCCTGGAAACTTGTTAGAAATGAAAATTCTCAGGCCCTGCCTCAAATCATGTGGGTCAGCAGGTGGTTTGATGTACATTAAAGTTTGAAAAGCACTGTACTGATCTAGAGGACCTACTCTTCACTAAGAAAAGGAGCTAACGGGTTTTTCTCTGTCTGCTCGGAGCACCCCTCCCTCTGTCTCTGTACAGGGAGCTTTTTCCTTCTTTCTTGCCTATTAAACTTTCTGCTCCTTGAAACTAAAAAAAAAAAAAAAAAAAAAAAAAAACAAGAACAAAAGAAGGCAAGAAAAAGAGCGAAAAAGAGCTAAGTAGAGGAGTCCACGTAGGTCAGTAATACCACATCTAATAAGAAGTCTGTTTACAGAGAAGCAAAAATTCAATTCAGCAAACATCTGTAAAGCTCTTATAACATCCCAGACACAGTGAAAGGTATTTTGAAATATTTGCCCAAGCAATTAAAGATCTAGTAGTACAGATGGGCGTAGTATAGGATGAAAATTCTCAAAACAACCAACTCTGTCTTAGGAAGAGTCAAGCATCCAAGAATAGAGAAAAAATAGAGATTGCTGCTAGCTCATATGTTTTAAAGACAAGAATGTAATTATCCTTAATTGTCTTAATTTTGAACTAAACTTGGAGAAGGAGGCATAGTTCAAAAACATATCTAAGGAGAGGAGAAATAATTGTAAGAGGGAAGTAAGTCAACTGCAGAGATAGATCCCATGATACATAAATAAATATACCCTTTAAAGCCCGTATAAAATTTAAAAGTCTGGATATATTTTAATGAAGCTTCTCATTTAAGGCCTACTTTTGCCTTTGAGTTTCACGCCCTTTTATGGGTTTAAAAGCCACTACGTTGAGAGAACTGTTGAGCATACGTGTCTACTGGGATTTTTTTTTCTATACAGTATAATTTGTCTGAGCATCTGGCCTTCTGTCAAGTCATCCTCTGGCCCAGAGAACTTTATTTCAATCAGTAGACTGCTTGCAAGTCTTGATTTCCACAACCACGGATGTTCTGCACAGCTTTTTGCTTTAAAATACGATCACTGAACTTGAGATGTTGCTCCTGTTTTAATCCTACATTGTCTTGTCAAATATATCAGAGTTTCATCCAGTGTATTTGTATATGTGTGTGAGTGTGCACACATGGGTGTTTTTAAACACATGAAAGGTTTGTACTGATATCTTTATAAATTACAAATGCCCCTCCCTACCTCCCATTATTAAAATAGATTGTTCCTTTTTTTTAATTTTTAATTTCCAGCACACGTGTATTACAGAGGAGGCCTAATGTAGGTCACTGAATGCCATCATAAATAATGGTAAAAAGGAAATTCCCTTGTTTCATAATGCTTGTTAGCATGAACATACAACCCTGGATGCAGTATTATGCTTTCCGACTAAGGAGTCCTATGGATCTGCCCATGATTGCTGCATGAACTTTTTGTTCCTGCCAAATTCACCAGCTGGGGTGGGGACATTAATTAATTTTAACAGAGGTTTGTCAGCGTTGCTCCCAAAAAAGTGCTGAGATACTTATATTTGCAAAGACCATCTTCAAAATGAAAAAAAAAAAAGGAAAATACTGTTTTTAATACTGTCTTTCAAATAAGATTGTTATACTTTGCCTATTTTCTCTTGGTCAAAGTTTTCCTGGGGTTAGCAGGTATGTATTCTGAGTTAGGAATAACCAGATATCTTTGTTTGTGGAATCTAGGTATAGCATTTCTTTGGGCAAACTATGCACATTTCTGTACCCCATGGCTGACTAGATAAAGCTAGCATAGTTGTTTTATTTTGGTTTTGGCTTTTGCCCTCCACCTTCCTGCTACACTGTGTGTGTTAAGGCAGCTTCCTTGTGTGTTGACAGAGGGACCTACAAGAGGATTTCCAAATTTTCAGGGAAGAAGACTTGAAACACCTTTCCACTCTAGATATTACTAAAGTTTGCAAACCTGAGGGATGAGAGCCAATTTCATCCCTATACTTGACCACACAATGACACAAGAAACTTTCAAAATGGCCAAACTGAAATAGCAAAACCTGGGCTGCCCTTAAAACCCTTGCTAGTTTATAAAACTGTCACCCCCAAATGATAGCGAGGAATGACACATCGCTGATTTCTTTTTCTCTCCTTAAGATTGAATGGGAATGGATGGAGCAGGCTGGCAAAGATGAGCCAGGTAGAGATCTTGATACTGTATTTACAAATCAGTGTCCCATTTTGTGTTTTTAGGAATTGATTTTGTGCATTCTGTCTCCTAAACAGTCTTTAAAAATGACTCCCTTTCTTTTCATCCTCTTCACCTGAGGCAGGAACATCTTGAAACACTGATTCTATTTGCTGCTAGCTTTCATTAATTTCATCCATCCCTGAAGGTGGAGCCACATTGGCACCAGCTAATTAAGACCTATTTAGGGCAGCTCAGAGTCCTTTATCAGCCCAGAATTAGCTTTGCTCTTTTAATGGGGACTATTGCTTTCTCAATTATCACTTAATTAAATAATGTGCCTATATTTGCAAGCATATTTCTAAAGTGAAATCCAAGCTGCCATTGCCCACCTACCCATAGGAAAGCAAAATAGCTCACATTGGCTCTCAACTGCTTCTCTAGAAAGTTAACATTCCTTTTGCTTATGTGTGTGCCAGGAACATGATCACATTCTTCAGTGTTAAGTGTGGCACAATGTGCCGCTGTCAGCCCTACAGCATTTCTATAATATTTCAGTCTTAAGATGTATTAATGCAAATGTGTAAATGTCACAGGCTAGTATTATTTATGCATACCAATCATTCAAGGGGAAGAGGTATTTTGGTCCAGATTGTTTTGAATATAAAACCGTTAATTTCAAAGATTTCTGGAAGAAATGAAAGTTCTGTAGAATTCACAATACTTGTTTTCCAGAAGTATATTTGGTAAGTGATAATCTAAAAGTGACCACTAACTAATGAACCTAGAATTAAAAATGAAAAAGAAAAAAAACTGGCTCCCAGAAGATATAGACAGAAAGGGAAAGCAGCTTTCTCTTTCTGCTCTCTTAGCCTTTCCCACAAGATCACCCTCTCTAATTGACAAGCCAAATAATTTTAGACAGTAACTAAAAAAAAAGCAAATTAAATTCTATTTGCTTCAAAAAAGGTATTTCAATACACCTGTGAGTTGGCCTAAACTTATTCTAAGACATTTGAATGATATACATATTTCTTCTACTGCTTCATGTTTCCTCAACGAGGAATTCCTTAAGACAAAAAATACAATACTGGCTGGGCGTGGTGGCTCATGCCTCTAATCCCAACACTTTGGAAGCCCTAGGCAGGTGGATCACGAGGTCAGGAGTTCGAGACTAGCCTGGCCAATATGGTGAAATCCCATCTCTACTAAAAATACAAAAATTAGCCAGGCATGGTGGTGCGTGCCTGTAGTCCCAGGTGCTCAGGAGGTTGAGGCAGAGGAATCGCTTGAACCTGGGAGGCAGAGGTTGCAGTGAGCAGAGACCACGCCACTGCACTCCAGCCTGGGTGACAAAGTGAGACTCCATCTCAAAAAAAAAAAAAAAAAACCCACAATACTTGGAAAAGTGAAAACATGTCCACCTTAAATGGAAAGGCTATATATTTATTTAAAGTATTTTTACAATTTTGAGAAGCAAGCTGAGAAGCAAAGTTTTCTTTGAGGAACTCCATGTAATCATTTTCCTATCATGAATCACTTGAACTACTAGTGACATACTTTTTTTAATTCTATAAATTATATATAATAATGATGACATTATCTCTATGTTAAAAACTTGATAATGAAAATAAGTACTTGCTAAAAAGTTCTAATAAGTACAGGCAAATCAAACAAAATAGCTTTACAATTAAAGCAACATTACATGGACACCCCTTATTCTCTATTTCCTCATGCCTGCAGTGATGTATACCACTGAATTCACTCCTATTTACTTAGGAAAAAAATGTTTAAAACTTTTTTGGAGACTATAACCAACATATACTTTGTCAGCACAGATCCACATAAATGCTTGGCATTCAAATATTTTCTTTGATGCAAAATATCCTTAAAGTGTTTACCATAATTATATTGCTTGTTGTGCTGTTATTCTTATTCTAAGATTTGCGCGTGTGTGTGTGTGTGTGTGTCTGTGTGTGTGTATGTGTTGTGGAATAAAGCAGATGAATAATTACATTGAAATCTCTGAGACCTGTGATTGTCAGCATGGTAAAAAGAAGGAACAGATGTAAAATAGAGGATGTAAACTTAAAACCTGTTAGCCCTGGATTTGAATTGAAAGTTTCGGTTTGAATTCATAATGATTTTATCTTTAAACAGTATATATAGTATATATTGTTTATATGCTAGCTCTGTCCACTGTAAAGCCCAAGAAACAAAGACCAATCCAGTAGCAATGAGCAGCCATGGTGCTAATATTACGCTCTCTTAACTACTAAAAGAAACTGACGTTCTTTGGAGAAATGTCTGAATGCAGGTCTGCCTCGGAATATGTACAACAAAAGCCTGAAACATCCCATAATACTAGGAAACAAAGAAGCTATCAAAGGCTACTAAGGGCATGTCAAAAGGACTCAAAGCCAATTTGAAGAGGTTCTCATAGGTCAAAATAGGACAATCACAGGTCAAAATAGGACAATCTGAGCATAAGGGTATAATTTTAATAAATTAAAATACTTCAAGTATGTTTAAGTCTGTAAGTTAATATGTAAATATCAATAATACTGGTCACCTATAGTGAATGCAAGGAAACTAGTACATTAAAACTGGTAAATAAAGAGGAGAACAGTATTGGTTTCTATCTCATGGTAACTAAATGAATCAGAGGGTAAATTACCCTTAATAAACTATATCAGCTAATAAATAAAAAGGATATGATGAAATAGCACCATTGTGCAATCCTAATAAATTATTTAATCTAGCAAATAATCATTAATGGTATCTAACTTAAAAAAGAGAAAATCAGAGAGTATTTCTCCTGAGAGAAGAACTACCTAATGGTTTTGGCAAAAAAAAAAAAAAAAAAAAAGCCTGAATCCAACCAAGCCTCAATACATAAATATCAGTGTAGAAGAAAAAGAAAGAACATGGGAATGCGATTAAGAAATCTAGATTGTGGAAAACTCTATACAACTAATGCCTAGGTTTCTTCAACAACAGATACAGAGGGAGACAGAAGAAAGAATGAGAGACAGGGAAGTAGCTATATAGGTTAGGAGAAATATAAGACACGTATCAATTAATTGCTATGTATGAACCTTATGCTAATCCTAATTAAAACAAATTATGAAAAATATATCAATGAGACAATTGGGGAATTTGAAAACTAAATATATAATGATATTAAGGCAGATTGTTGATTTTTATGTAGAGGAATGGTATTGTATTAATTTTAAGATTCTTTATCTTTTAGAGATATACACCAAACTATTTATAAATAAAATTATATGATATCTGAGATTTGTTTCAACATAATCTTTGGTGAGAGAGAAAGTGCGTAGGGGTACAGATGAAACCATACTGGTCATGGATTCATAATTATTCAAGCTAAGTGGTGGTTATACAGAGGTTCATTATACCACTAGTGTCTCTACTTTATAAGTTTGACATTTTCCTTCATGAAAAGTTGATTAATATATTCTAGTTTTTGAAATTTGACAATGAATGTCAGATTGCCATGGGAAATTCTTAGACAAGAAAAGTCTTTAACATAGATGTCATTAGGATATCGACTGGGAACAGCAGTTTCTGAGGTCATTTTGGTCAACATTTTGTTAATCCAACCAGGCTCTACTTAAATCACCCGTTCTGTCCATTTCTAAAACACTAGCATAGTTGTCTTCTCTTGTCTGGTTGGAGTACTCAGTGAAGTAACCAGACAGAAATGGACTCAGTGAGAAAGATAAGAATGCACCATAAACTGAAACCAAATTTCGGTTTCTTCAACTCTCATTTGGGTAACTCTACCAATCGAATGATACCCTGCAAATTAACTTTATCAACTGAATAAAATTACCAGTAATTTTCCTGCTATACAGCTTTCTTCATTATGGCCATTAAGAAAATGATCTCCCAAAGCTATTCTCTCCCAGTTCTTTTACAATTTACATATGTTGATGGTGTTGTTTCCCTGAAAGCTCATGGCAAAAGTCAATGTGAAATAAACACATAAAAACATGAACCAACAGCATGCAAAGCTCTTCTCTGATACCCGCACCCCCCCACCCCCGGCAAATGACCCTAGGGCTTATAGTTATGTCTGGATGATACCTTGAGGGCTAACTCTAATGAAAAGTCAAATACATCTCATTAATTGCAATGCTCTGGGCTGATGAGAGACAAGAAATTTCCAAAGCCCTTTGTGAACAGGCTTCATATTTATATAGAATAGTGTGAAATATGACCATATTTCTTTGAAGTGCCATACCTATTCCTTTCATCTCTCCTGCCTGTCATTTTGGACAGTTTATGCTACATTGATTCAAATCTCACCTTTGGGATTCTTCTTACTAAGTCATATAGTCGGAGGAACTAGTATTTCATGGCTATTTCTGTCTTGTATTTCATATGAAGCTGTGTATTTTTGACGCTCAGAAGTACAAAATGTTAAATTTAGATCAACCCACATTACCAAAGGAGAGTTGATCCACCTAAGATTTTTAAATAATCATCAGCATTCAAATTACATCCAAAGATATCAGAAACTGCACCCCTCTAAGCACATATCTCAATACAGTTAAAAGCTTAGATTTGATAATATTGTATAGTGAAATACATATACTTTGAATAAATTGGAATGCTAATATTGGAACTATAGCAGATGCTCAATTTAACCATGATATTGCACAAATAAGCAAAATTCACAGATAATTTAAAACTTTAGCTATTGGTTTCAATATCTTCCTTTAGCAGTTCTTTATTAGTGCTAGATATAAGAATCAAGATTGATTTGTAATTCCTGTTTTCTCTATTTTATAGTTATCTTTCTAAAAAGGAAGAAAAAATGGCACACAATCCAATTACAGGAGAGATGAGAGAGCTGGAAGTGGAGCAAACAGAGGAAATAAGACAAGGAAGGGGAGGGGAAAGAATGAGGCAATCAGGCTTCAAGGGAACAAAGTGGGAAGTGGAGTTTACAGAATGCTACAGAAAAAATATGGATGTAATAAAAAATGCAAATTGGTTTTTGGATAATTTAATGAATGGTATTTATAACTCATTTATTTAAAAGAATTCAACTGCTAATGATTTTAAGTGACATATAATTTCAATATGGTATTCTGCTAAACAAGTTAGACACCAAGTTATGATGTTCAGTATCACAGTGCCTATTTGCATGCAAAAAGCTACACAATCTTATTGGAGAATCAATAGCCTGTTCTGTTTGTGGTCTCAGGTAAAATTTTGGCAAAATTCCCAGAGGAGTTTAGACTAATGCATAATCCTAAAGTTCCTTACCATTACTAGGTTTTGAAACAGAAATGTTTAGGCTTCCTCTTTCAGCTGAAATCCAACTTAATCAATAGGAAATGGAACAAAATAAGAAAAGATCAAAAGATACCTCGGGGAAATATCCAATATTTCTTGGAGACTCAAATCAATCAGAATGGAAAGAACAGGAGGTAGTATAGGTGGAATAAATGAGACCTCAGGCCGGCTTATCAAGTAATCATAATAGTCAGAACATGTAACAATCAGCTTAAAAAATAACTGTTATTTTATATCCTGCAAAAGGAATCAGCAAAGATATAGCATAAAAGATAATAAAAGACACTAAAGCTGCTTCAGAGAGGACTCACCTGTCTTTTCCAGTTTCCTTCTTAAAAACTCCATCACAGTAACTCATGCGCTTCTCTGTGGTCACATATATTTGGGCATTCGGATAGATATCAACTGTCTTTTTCAACATGTTGTAAACGATGCCATTGCCATCTTTCCTCATATTGCGGAAAGGGCCCCAAATAACATAAATAGTAGTATTTGCTTCCTTGAAAAAATAATCAGGATTTTTTAGCAAAAGAGGAACGCTGGTATGGGACACAACTCGAATCATGGTCATGTGGCCAACATCTTCTTCATACCCCTTGGTGGGGGCATTGTTCATTCTCCAAATGCAGGAGGATCGATCTATCTCATTTCCCACCTTCTGGCCAACCATCTGACCTGAGTTTGACACTATGGCACAAAGGTCACAGTCCAGTTGCAAAGGCTGAAAAATAGAGAAAGAAGGTATGTAAATCAATAAATTCCACTTAGTCAAACAAGTTCCTCTGGGAAAACAAAAGTTCAGATATTGTATAATTAGCAAATATGGATGTATCTCTGAAGTGCCTACAATTACCAAACCTACAGTCTCTGCCACAGATTTTCAAGTTAACAGCATTCTTCCATTCAAAAAGAAAACGTATACTGTCAAAAAATAATTTTAATGTCTATAATCCCCATGGGCTGATTTAAAATTATAAGCAAAAATAGTTATTTGTTTTCCACTCTAAATGATCAATATTTTTATTCAGAACTGCAATTTCAGGTGAAATAAGAAAATATGAAAAGATTTGATCTTTGTAATAAGGTTGGTGGCTATAAAAGAAATGCAAAAGCAACATATCCAGGGATCAATTATGTATTTTGCTTGTACACATGAATGGTTATGAGCAATTAATAAAAATATGAAGAGTTCAGCAAGCAATGAGGTTACAAAAGAGATTTTTGCAACCAGTAACTACTTAAGATAAGTCCCAGGCTAGCAGAAATATTACAGAGACCCTTTAGAGATTCCCTCAAGTCATCATGTTAATTGACTTGTGTGTTTATTTATCCTAGATGGATAAGGAAAGGCCTCTTTTTAGATGGGAAAGTATATACAAAGGCAGTCTCTAGAGCTAGTCTATGTCCCTTTCTCCCTTTTTATTTAACCACGGAGATAATAGAGACTCATAGGAGTTAAGCATCAGCTTTCAGGACTTGGAGATGATAACACTGCAGTGTGAGATTCAAATCTAGATCCTCTAACTCTAAGCCCACTGCCCTTTCCATTATTGCTTGCTTGCAGTTGTCCTAAAACAACCAAATAAATTGCTTTTGCTGCTTCTCTCCCACAGTCACCCTTTCTTTTAAAACAGTAATAAAGAAGCAATGTGCTTTGTTGATATACATCTTTCTCATCTCCCTTCTATGAGATTCCACATTTTGTATCTGACATTCGATCTTGAATTTTTATTGTGCCTGTTGGTGAGTAGCCTCTCTCAACTGGGTACTGTCCTTGTTTTATGTATTGTGTTGGATTATGTCTGTCCACTAGACAGTAAACTATGTCAGAACAATGTCTATCTTCTTCATTTTAACCTCATTCCCCCATTAGTCCCTGAAATACATTAAAGACTCAATGGGTTAAGTTAGGAAGTGAAAGCAATTGAATTAAAATAATTACATTGAGAGATAAGCTACTCCATAAAAATCAACCGGCTAGTCATCATACAGCTGTAACATCATTGTTCCTATCCATGGTAGGCACTCACAGCAGTCACAGAGCACCTACGATGTTTCAGGTACAGTTCCAGGGGTTAGAGTTCAGCAGTGAAAACTATAAACAAAAATTCCTGTTCTCATAGAGCTTATATTCAAGTTGGGCACAGGAGAAAGGCAATAAATAAACTATCATACCATGTAATATGTTAAATTTGGCTAAGTACTAAATAGAGAAAATTAAAGCAGGAAAGGAGGTTAGGAGGTATGTGTGTGCAAGTGTGTGTGTGTGTGTGTGTGAGAGAGAGAGAGAGAGAGAGAGAGAGAGAGAGAGAGAGAGAGAGAGAGAGTTGGTGGAGTAATCAGAAAAAGACCTTGCTGAGAAAATAATATTTGAGGAAAGACTTGAATGAAGTGAAAGAGTTGGTCATGAGCATATTTAGGAAAAAAGCATTCCTGCAGAGAAAATGCAAAAACCAATGCAAATACCCTGAGGTAGGAAAGGAATAATAGGAAGAGCAATGTAGCCTGGCAGAGTCAGTGGGGAGAGCCAAGTAGGTACTGAGGCCAGACAGATAGCAGGCGAGAAATCACTTAGGGTCTTTCACTTTGTGTGAGATGAAGCGCCATTGAAGGGCTCTGGACAGAGGAATGACTGAACTGAGTTTTAACAGCTTTGGCAGCTGTGTGGAAAGTTGATAAAACGGAGGCCAGGGTGGAAGCCGGGAATTAGGCTGCTGCTACAATCCCAGCAAGAGAGGATAGTGATGTGGGCCACATTGAGTAGCAAAGGAGATGGAGAGAAGCTGCTTATGTTCTGGAAATATTCTGAAGGTACAGCCTATTGAATTGGCCATAGATTAAAGCTGGGATGTAACAGAAAGACAGGAGTCACGGACAGTTAGCTCCAGGTTTTCAGCCTAAGCAACTGGAAGGCTGAAATTTCCTTCAACTGAGAAGGAAAGAAGCCTTTAGGAGAGTAGGATCTGGGAGGAAGATCAGGAGCTCATTTTCAGACCATTTAGATTTGAGGTGCCTGAAGACAGACTCTTAAGTCAAATGTTATAACAAGCTACTCAAACTACTTCAAGAACTTTTTCCCCCTAATTAGTAAAGTAATATGGGAAACTCAAAAAACTAAAAATAATGGATAAAATGGTAAAAAAAAAAAAAAAAAAAAAACTCTCCATATTCTCATCATTCAATAACACTACACCTATTTTTGTCATTTTTTTCCTTTCCACATATATTATTTTAGACAGGTTGAGAAATGCCCTTTGTATAATTTGGCCACTTTAGTTTCTTACTTAATGAGAAACCGTTAATCGAAAATCATCAACATTTCCCATGTCAGCCCTTAGAGATAGTTTTAATGCCTGCTCAAGATTCCATTATATGGATATACCATATGTACCAATTTGTCCACTGCTGGGCATTTAGCTATTATCTGTTTTTTTCTACTATAAAAAAGTGCTTTGATAAACATCCTTGTGCTTCCTCCTGCATTTTGGATGCTAACGTTATTACATTAACTTAAATTAGTTTCTTTTATTTCATTTTTATTTGTACTCCTATAAAATGTGCTAGACCGACAAAGGCATCTGTTTATTTGAAATGTCAAAGATAAAACTTTTGAAAAAAACTTGACTTGCAGAATGCACAAAGGCCCATTTATTAGTTGTCTTAAAACTCTGCTATTAAAAGGACTGTTTATCACCCCTGTCACAGTAAGGTTTCTCAACTAATATGAGTAGCAGGTGGTCCAGGCATCTGATGAGAATAAGTTCATACAAAGTGAGTGAGTGTATTGGGACACTTGGAAAAGAGAGTTTTATAGATTAGTGCCATAGTGAAGACTTCACCAATGACCAAAATGGAGGCACAAGGAGGTGTGCTTTGGGGTCAGGCATTGATTTAAGACCCTTCCTCATCCTCTTAGGAGCCTACGTTCTTTTACACAATAGAGAAGAACATAATAGTCTTCTTGCCAGACGATTTGCAGCAGAGCCTGACATCCATTACTCTTAGCTGAGTCCTCCAATTCACTTAGAGTCATGCACATCAATGCCTGATTTAAATTGTGTGTGTCATATGGCATACTCCAACTTATCACCAAGATGCATATGGTGCGGGGGGTTACATTCCATTTACTATTCTAAGTTTCATTGTATAATAAAAGCATGGTTGGGGTACAGCCTCCACAATTTAAACAATCAAAAAGAAGAAAAAGAAAAGGCCTTGGATATGTTCGAATCTATAAAATGCAGTAAATTACACTGAATTTCCTATTCATTATAATGAATTAGCCAGTTTTGCTGTAACAAGGCTTAATTTAACTAATAAGAATCAGCATACTGGTTTCACTTGACAATTGTAACCTCTGAAAGTGATCAATTAAGACATCACAATCTGTTTCATGACAACATATTGGGATGCCACAGCTGTGCAGATTATGAGGTCAGCAGCTAACTAACAACTTGAGGGCAAACACTGGGAACAACAGCCTCTTGTTTATGTGACAAATATGTCGTTGGGCAGAATATTATGAATGCAACGGCTTTGAGGGTAGATAGTGATCTATAAAATTGCCACTTTGTTTTTTTGTTTAACTATTCACTTGACCCTACTGTCACCATGGCCATCATCTTAAGAGACGTTTATACTTCTTGGTCTATAATTCTGGGTAATAGTTTTGCCTAGCCATCTGCCTTCCTGAATAAGGTACCAGGAGACATGGATGAACATGATAATTGCTCTATTTTACCACTTACTTGCAGGAACCATTTTTTAAGTATGACAAGAGTGTGGGGGCCAGACGAAGGAAACATTCCTAATCACACTCAGGAGTTTCAGGTAGCACAAAAAGTTTGCTTGCAAAGCCCAAGGGTCTCATTTATATATCTGAAGGCACCTTCAAACTACAGTATGCCATGATAAAAATAAAGAAATACCTAGGCACAAATGGACAATTTGATCCAAAATCTGCTCTTATCTAGTTATCTCAGGTTTTTTTATTAACTTTATTGCTACGTCTTTTGATCTCAACTTTCTTTGTTAAAGTGTACTGTTATTTCTTGAACTCATTTATATTACCGGATTTGGGGGCTTTGCTTGGAAATTTATTCCATATGTCTTCACTTACTCAGTTCTGCTTCAGTAAGCAGTTATTCTTTCTTTCTAGACTGAGGCCCTAGATTTTCCAAAACCTTTGTTAAGATTTATCTGGTTCTACTTTATTAAGCCACATCTAAATTTTCAGTTCTCCCTTTATAGTTGAATTGTATCTATTTTTTGCTTTTTTTCATTAAAAACAAACTTGTCTTCTTCATCTTGTCTCTTGTGCACTCAAAACATCTTTGAAAATATCTTGTATATTCAAAATACTTTCACTGGGCTTCAGCTGTGTCTATAAACCGAGAGCAACACAAATATTCAGTCAACCCTGTCTGGGTCCCTGTGTCCTTGTTAAAGAAAATCCACACATGTCAAACACTTCCTTTTATTTAAGGTCTAAAATATTGATTTTTCTTTTATGGTAACAGCGCTATATTTGTTTTGGCTATTTTCTTCCTCTGCAAAAGTATACTAACTCTATACCAGCACATTTGGTTTCAAAACTATCAGCTTGGGAGGAGTTAAGAATTTGGTGACATCTATTGAACAACCACATAGTTTTTATTTAGCACCTATTCTGTGCAAAGCATTGTGAAGAGTAAAATAATTCTAAAATTCTAATCAGTGTGAACTTAATCTCAGTACACAGCACTAAGCTGTGTGGGGGAGTTTCATGATCAACTAGAGTCAATTCGTATGCTGTTTTAGAAGCCTAAGGGATGGCTTTGTAAAACAAGTCATTTCTCTGCTAAACTGAATCATGACATTTTGCCTCCTTACAGGAAAAAATGACTTCATTATTGGCTGGGGCACGGGTAGAGGGTGAGAGAGAGGAAGGGAAGAAACAGTACCAGAGAGACCTACAAGTATAGCGTAGTACATTTTTTGATGTACACATGATTGAATGCCTATTACAGGTCAGTCCTCTTTCTCAGTACTTTATTACATTATTCCACATAATTTTCATGGTAGATTTTTCAAGCTACCTTATTTTATTTTCCATTACTGAGTTGAGAAAGTTGAGATAAATGTGATGTCCAAAGGACATTAGATATCTTTCAGGTTAAAAAGAAGAGCATATGTTATCTTTCAGGAAATGCACTCACAGCAGCATTAGGAAATGTGGAATATCAAAGAAACAATTATTACTGATTTTCACTATTCTTAATATACATATATGCAAACACGTCAAATCTTGTTCACTATTATATTTAAATTATTTTAATTAAATCATAGATTAATGCTTTAAACATGCTTATAATCAATGATTTCACCAAAATTATTTGCATGTGAGCATAAATAAACTTTCCTTTTTGGCAATAGGGCTAGCATGACATAAAAAATTATTGAAAATGTTTTTCTTGATATTTTCAGCTTGAAATATGGCTGAAATTTCAGTCTAAGAGAAACTAATCATGACCAATTTTATTAGTTTTTAAATGGTCCTTCATATCTGCTTACTCAATTTGCTTTTCAAACTGTTTCTTTCACAACAGCAGTGAAAGATTCTGAAGCAATAAATAATTACCATCCATGTTGGGGAAAAAAGACTATGGAAGATGATACTATTTTCTAAAGTGGTCTCCAGGACTAAAGGGAATAACACCTCCCCACTGCCCAAAAGCCTCCTTCAGAAATTCACTTTAGAAACTCACACTGGCCATTTGCAAGTCCTTGGAAATCAATGTTCTTTGAAGACTGTCAAGAGGTCTCTAACTCATGAATGACTCTTCTCTTCTATGAGGATCCAGGACAACGGCTGACTGGGGTACTATGTTCACACGATGGGTCTTTTTATACCATGCCTGTTTTTATTTTTATTTTATTATAAGCATGAGTATTTGAGAGGCATGCAAATGAATTCTGCTTTTAAAAATACTGAAGAATGTAAGTACAGAGGATTTAATTCCCTGTGAAGGTCCTATGTTCTCTGACACTGTAGAGTGGGGGGAAAGTGTAGATATTCTTAACTCTTTCTAAGAGTCTCTAGCATTTTTATAATTACTCAGCCTTATTTCTTCATTTGTAAACAACATATTTTATTGATATAGATTCCAGAAATCAATTTACCATGATATGCTTAACCAATTCTTTCCTGGTTAAGAGAGAAAGCGAGTGAGAGCGAGAGAAGAGGGTAGGGGAGAGAGAGAGAGAGCCAAAACTGATAGGTTATTCACCCTGACTGGCAAATTTCACTTCTCGTTGACTCAGAGTCACTTCTCTCTTTAAATTAGTACACATACAGTAAAAGAACCCTTGTGTTCCTCCGTTCTAAATTCGCACCCCCCCACACACACGCGCGGGCACACACACACACACCTGTTACCTTCACTTAGCTGATGTGATTGCTCACTCTCCTAGGCTGGTTTCATCCTTACCAATCACCCTGGGAAAACTATCCCTCTCTCTTCTTTGGATATGAACCTGACAAATTGCCCTATCCTTTCTGAATGATATATTGGGACAACTGCCAAGCACTTTACATTTTAATCAGTAAGAAAAATGTAATATTTAACCTTTACTTTCTTCTCTCTGAATAAGCTTATAGACAATAGAATAGATAATTAAAATTTGTGAAATAAAACTTGCAAAACAGTGGTTTCCACAGCAAAAAGGAACAGCCATCTACGAAAGGTCACCTGTCAACTAGTTCTAGTTATTAAATCTCTGCATTTATCACTAAGGTGGCTCTATGGAAAACGAAGGTCAAGACATTAAATTATGAAACAGTCAGGATTAGAAAAGGTCACCCAAAATTCAAGTAAAATTTAACCAAACCTGCTAATTCTATACCCTCGAAGCAAGCAGAAACAGCCATATTTGAAACACAACATTGGACAGCTCTAATCTATCTTTCTACTGTAGCCCCATCCAGAAAATGAATTTCTATTGGATATCTTGAAGTCTAAAATAAAACTCGTTTATCTCAAGTAAAAACAAGAACTTCAATGAATATTTCTAAATGAAAATCATTTCAACGGAACCAGCATAAATTATTAAAAACATTGTTTTACACTACTCTAATAGTTCCTTTCATTTCAACCATAAGGATGCCATTTTAAAAATTGGAGATGGGACACTACTGACACCTTAAATACTTTACAGAACAATTAGCAACTCACCACTCACTAATTTACTACTTTAATGTTGAAACAAAAAAGATCTTTGCTTTTCATTATCCAATTTGAATGAATTTGAACAAAGCAGGTTGAACAAAGCTCCAGAGACACACTCTTCAGTTTGCTGTCATTTATTCCTCCGCTCTTCCTGAATGTCTTTAGAGTTTTAGTTTTAGAGTCTTCAACATGTATAATGACGCCATTGGGGAATAGATTTTGCCTTTATTCTCCTTGATGTTCTTTTTGAGGTCTTTTAAGTGAAAGGTACAAAAGATGCATTAACAATCTGGCATTGTTTTTATTGCTTGACAAAGAAAAAATGTATTTTAATTTTTCCCGTGTTTCAGGAATGATTAAGCAAGCTGTTTGCATCTACACTGAGTCACTTTCAGCAGACCTCTAACTGTGAGCAAAGAATTGTGAAGACTGTTCTAGAGAGAAACCAACACAGTGCAGCCAAGCTCACCTGTAAATGTACTTCCTTGCCCCTCCACAAACCAGCATCTTCCAGTTAATGCAGCTTTCTAAAGCAATGTGTATAAATCACACAGCACATAAAAAGACAGATTTGATAACTGATGGTTTAGCTCTGACTCTCTGTGGATTTGGGATGTGGCATTTACCTTGGTTCCTACCTGGTGACATTAAATCTAAGCATAAAACTTAATATGGGGGTACATAAAAATGTTAATGTCAAGAAATAATCCTACAACAGGCAATATAAAGCTATGTTTCTCAGTTGCCATATATAACGTGCTCCCTTTATTTGGAAGTTCCTCTAGGGAATGGATCTGCATAAACATGTAGATGTGCCAGATGAACACAACTTGTTTTCTCCAGACTGAGAGGCAAAAAACATGTTTTCTCCAACCAAGAAAGAATTTTCTAATATGGATGTGAATTATGGTAGTAATTCATATCCCATTATTACTATTAGGCCACAGTAAAACTTGGATAATTTTATGGCCAACTTACCTCTAGATTTTTTTCTCCTTTCAGGAGGATGATCTCCTCAGGACCTGCTGCTAAAATGCCATACAGGAATGTCACATAAAGAAGGTAAGAAAACCGATTCTTGATATACAGAATTAGTATAATAGAATGTCACTCAACTAGGAAGACAGTTTTCAACTGACTATACATTACAATGACCAGGAGAACTTTTAAAAATGGCAATGGTTCGAGTCCACCCCTGACCAAATAAGACACACAATTTTTGAAGATGGCACCTGCACATAATATTTTTTTAAAGTTCCACATATGATTCCAATAGATACCTAGGTTTGAGAAACATTCTCCTAGAAGAATTAAAAACAATTAAGAGAGGAAACCATAATGTTTGATCAAAGGGATGAAAACAAAACAATAAATTTGAATCCCTGGTGAAGATGCTGGGGTAGGAAATCCTTCCAGTTATCCTTCAAATACCACCAGATTGGCAAGAAACACTTACACACAAAGTCAGCCCTAGAAGTTAGACATTTTGAAGAGTAAATGGAGAGGATACTGGAAGTCTGCATGTACTGCTAAGCATGAGAACTTCTATTTCCTACAGAGTTATTGTTAATTATACAGCATTAGAGGCTTTATCAGTGCTCTGGCTAGAATTTTCTTTGGAGATAAGGAAAATCATACTACCTAATAAATTATCTTAATTTTCATGTGTGATTCCTGCCAGCATATAAAGCTAGTGGTAAACGAACAGTCATTGCCATTCACTCGATACAGATTTTTTTTTTCTTTCTGGGCTGGAGGATACTTTAAGGGTTTATAGTTTGAGAGGAGGAGGTTGGCAGAGATGGAGTGATTGAAAATACAAGAGAAGGAGCACTGATGGAGTGAGAATACATGGGAAATAAGACTGAATAATTTAAGCATATAGTTGGATTGATACCGTTTGGAAAGGCAGAAATACATCTTTCTTGGAAACAGGAAGAATGAATCAAGAATGAGAGAAGAAACAGGTTACTTTATAAGAAAGGACTCCAACTAGATTCACTCTAGGTTCCCGTATATTCCCAAAAGGAAGCGAGTGTTAATTGATGAGAGATAGGGTACTTAGAGGTACAGTTAACAGACTTCAAAATAGGATGAACTTTTGAGAAAGAGAATAGTTTGAGCAAGAGAGTTGAGAATAAAAATGATTGCAAATGATGTTTCAGCTAGAATTTACAAACTATAGATATGCGATGAACCTACTGTAAGGTATGTATTCTGCCTCAATAATATTCAGGAGCACAGAGGCAAGAATGAAGAAAGCCACTAGTCAGGAGATTATGGCACACAGTGTACTGAAAGCTGAATGTTGGAAGCTGAGAAATAGTCGTGGGCACTAGCAACCTGGATTCCACACTGAAAGTGGAAGAAAATGGTGGCAAAATGAGCGAAAGGAAAAGATAGGGAAGCATGATTGTCTTAGTGGGGTTTTGTACATTCCTTGGAGGCAAGGAAAGATATATTTACACTGCATATTCTAAGACTAGGCTTATTTCAGGAATAACGAGAAGAATGTGGCTTGCATAAACTTTGAGTTAAAGGTCTGTGATTGCAACTGGGATAGGCTCCAGGAAAGCTGTACTATAAGATATGCCTTATAGTTTCAAGAGGAAAACCCAAAGTACAGAAGATATTCAACTTCATTATTGTTAAAAAGTACCATCACGAGAAGTTTGACTTCAATAATGTTAACTTTCAAAATTCAGACCGCCCTTCTATGGAAGATTACTTAGCTGGGAAAAAAATATAAAAATTCATCTCTAAACCACCAGAGACTTAACAAGATGGTAAGAAATTACCAGCCTGGAGAAGACCAGAGCTCACTAACACTAAAGTCTGCTTTTGCCCTAGGGGCATTAGTGACTCTGGAAGGAATAGGTGAGCTCTGTTTCTGGAAGCATGTTGGGCCTAGAAGAATAGAAATCAGAATCCAGAACCCAAGGGTAAACAAACATTCACTTTGAACTAGGATTACTAGATGTATTGTAAGATTAAGTCTGAACTGGAAATAAACCAGTCTCATAAAATCCATCAACCTATTTTATGTCAATTTGTCATGTCTGATAACCTCAGTTTTGAAAATTTTATTGTGTGTTCCTGAACTTCTATTGACTTTACACACCTAGAACAACCAAAGAAAAATCTTCTCTGGGGGAAGATAATATCATCCTAGATCTCAAATCATTGTTACAAATAAAGTTTTAAGCACAATGCCCAAAACACAATTAAAAACTTCAGATATAAAAAGAAACAAACCACCTTAAAGAAAACCAACAAAAATACATAAAAGCTCCACAAATGGAATTACAGGATATAGACTAAAACAATCACGTTTACAATGTTCAAGGAGATAGGAGTCAAGTGAAAAATTTGGCAGAGAATTGAAAACTATAAAAAGTGATGGAGCAGATGTGTAAAATAGTTACTTAGAAGTTTGAGAATTGATAAATATAATACATGAAATAAAGAACTCAAATGAATTTAACAGCAAATTAGATAAAGCTAAAGAAAGAATTAATGTAAGAGAAAATAGAAGCAAGTACTCAGAATGAAACATGAGATTTTAAACACTAAGGTAAGAGATTCAATACAATGAGAAGGACTACTATACATTTATTTGAAATCTCAGAGGGAGAGGAGATAAAATGGATAAAGGCAAGTCAGTGAAAATTTTTCAGGATTTATGAGAATTCAGTAATTCAAAAGGCTCAATTACTCTCAAATAAAATAAATCCACATGTAAACATATTATAGTAAATCTTCATCAAACAAAAACAAAAAAGAAATTTTATAATTAAAATTATAAAATAACACACAACTTGAGAAGAGGTATAAAGTTAGAAGTGTTTTAAGTATCTTCCATTGTCATGCGAAGAGGGTAAATGTACTAAAAATAACATTACACTTTCTTTTTTTTTTTTTTTTTTTTTTTGATGGAGTTTCACTCATCGCCTAGGCTGGAGTGCAGTGGTGCGATCTCAGCTCACTGCAACCTCTGCCTCCCAGGTTCAAGCAATTCTCCTGCCTCAGACTCCTGAGTAGCTGAGTAGCTGGGATTACAGGTGCCCACCACCATGCCCAGCTAATTTTTATATTTTTGGTAGAGACGAGGTTTCACCATGTTGGCCAGGTTGGTCTCAAACTCCTGACCTCAGGTGATCTGCCTGCCTCAGCCTCCCGAAGTGCTGGGATTTCAGGTGTGAGCCACCGCACCTGGCCTAACATTACACTTTCTAAGAGAACAGCAGTTTTCAAACTTTTGGTCCCCAATCTTGCTTATATTCTTAAAAATCATTGTTATTTTCCTGAAGTGACAGGCCCACTTCATTCATTTTTGAGAAAATGTCTGCCAAATGCCAAAATCTGAATATTCATAGTTTGTCTGTTAGCTGTTCTTTCAAGTAAAAATGGTGTTCAGAAATTTACAACTCTTTGCAATTCTTCACAATAAAGTTGGGGAGAAAAATAAATTAATGTAATTTGAAATATTAACAGTGAAATCAAATGATCATCTCAAAAGTAAAATCATTTATCTCAACAGATGCAGCAAAAGAGTTTGAGAAAATTCAATGTTGACTGATAATTTAAAACTTATTTAAGGAAAATAACAAGGAACTTCCTTAGTCTGATAAAATGTTTTTACAAAACAAAAATTCTGTAACAGACATTGTACTTAATACTTAATATTAAATTTTTGGAAGCTATCCCTTCAAAATGAGGAATAAAACAATAATTTCCACTATCACCATTGCTATTTAATATTATACTGAGGTCATGAAAAAATAAAAAAAGTTTGAAGATTGAAGAAGAAACAAAAATATAATTATTTACAGATTATATCATGGTATTAACAATTCATATATAATTTGTTATAGTTTTTATTAGAGTTAGCAGGATTGCTAGATACAAATCAGAATACAAATATGTTGTATTTCAATATAGCAACAATAAAAATTTAAGAAAGGATACCATTTGTTACTGCCTCAAAATATTACATACCTAGGAATAAGTCTAATAAATGACGTGCAAGACCTCTGGGGAGAAAATAACCCCTTTTTATTGAGAAATATTAAAAAGGATCTGTATAACTGGAGAGACATAACATGCACATGGAATAGAAAATTCAATGGTGTAAAGAGGTAAGTTCTCCTCAAATGAATCTACAGATTCAAGATAATCTCAGTCAAAATCTCCAAATACCACAATATTTCTTCCATGAACTCTACAAGCTGATCCCAACATTTTTATAGAAATGCAAAGGGCCAAGAAAGCTAATGCCCTTGGTGAACAGGAACAAGATGGTGTGGACACAGGGGCAGACACATAGACCCATGCAACATAATAAAGACCCCAAGTATTTGTGATGAAAGTGCCAAACAGAGTACTGGGTGGAGGAAATTAGACATTTTTTAAAACACTGAATAACCTCATGGAAAAAAAAAGTAAATCTAGACCCTTACCTATACACAAATTTCAGTTCTAGGTGACTTGAAAATGTGTATCTGAAATACAATAGAGTAATGCTTTAAGATGAAAGTGCAGGAGAAAATTTTCATACCATCAGGTAGGAAACATTTTTATTAAACAAAATAGAAAAGCACTCACAGTAAAAGAAAAGATTGATAAAATGAATTATACTATTCTTTGAAAGACATTAAGAATGAAAGGCAGGCTATGGAGACAGATAACATAATCATAGAAAGGGTTAATATACAAAATATATAACAAATTCCTATACATAGATAATAAAAGTCAGCCAAAACAATACAACATTGGCATAAGATGCAATAGAGTAAAGCGTATAGTAAAAGATTTGATTTATATAACACTCTAAGCAAGCTAAAAGTAGGATATTTTCTTAACACGGTAAAGAACATCATTTTGAAACCAAAACCCCCAAACACCACAATTAACAGTACCCTACCAGAACAACACCGATGTATTGTTTTATAAGATGTTAGTAAATGTTCTTCAAAAACAGTGTTCTATGATAAATATATTGGGAAAAGTCACATACTTTCTCCATCTCTAGGAGATCGTCAATGCATATTAAACAGTAAAGGTTATAAAAGCCCATTCACTAAAGAGATCTGTCTCATTTTTGTTAATTCAGCGTTCTAGAAAATTATTTAAAAGACTCTCATTTTTGTAGGAAATCAATTAACATCTCGTGGAATAATGGTTTGGAACATAATCTAGAAACTCTTAACTAGACATATTCTTACTAGGACTGGAACCAAAATAAGAATGTCCACTAATATTTATTTTATATTGTTCTGGAAGCTCTACTCCATGTAATTACAGAAACTCAGAGGCAGGGTAAAGGGAAGTATTAATACTGAAATAAAGAAGAAAAAAATCGTTATTTACAGATGATACAGTAAGTTCTCCTTGCAAACACATCAACCAGAGAAAAACTATTAGAATAGGAAAATTAAAAATGGTAATCAGCTACAACATGGATATAGAAAATCACTAACAGTATATCAGCAAAAACAAAATAAAACGAAACAAAAGAAAACAAAAAACAGACCACAGTAGAGGAAATCTAATGTGCAATAGTAACCAAAATGCAAATACATGGGAAAAAACAGAGTAAGAGATATGCAAATGCTCTAAGAAAAATGAGCACCCTGGCTGGCCATGGTGGTTCACCCCTGTAATCCCAGCACTTTGGGAGGCCGAGGCGGGCAGATTACCTGAGGTTACGAATTTGAGACCAACCTAGCAAAATGGTGAAACACCATCTCTACTAAAAAAAAAAATACAACAATTAGCTGGGCGTGGTGGTGCGCATCTGTAATCCCAGTTACTTGGGAGGCTGAGGCAGGAGAACCGCTTGAACCAAGGAGGCGGAAGTTGCAGTGACCTGAGATTGCCATCGCACTCCAGCCTGGGCAAGAAGTGTGAAACTCCAACCCAGGGAAAAAAAAAAAAAAAAAAAAAAGAGCATCTTACAGAAGAATGAGCTGCAAAAAAGTCTGTCAGTCTGGGTATTTAACTATAAGTGGTTTTTCAGGAAAAAATTTAATTTCTAAACCAAGACTAGCTGCTTGCTGAAGTTTATTTCAGATCTAAGATCTTGTGATCTTTAGTATTGGAGAGCTAAACCCTTTGAGTTATAGCGATCAGCTATTAAGATTTAAATATAATATTTATATTTGCTTTGGAGTCATTCATTCCTTTACTGCTTTGGTAATTATAGTTTGAAATCCCTTTCTTGTTTGAATAATTATTTTTAAACTACTTTAAATCTTCTTCTAGATATTATGGGCTATTGACCCAGTAAATGAGATTACTGAGCCCACAGTATTTTTGCTGCTTTAATGAAGTGCCATTCTAAAATGCTTCATCCCTATGACTATGTAAAGCATAGTAATTAGCTAACTGAAAATTACCATCCTTCTAGTATGCAAGACTGCAGAAACTAGGCAAACTAAAGAAACTACTCAGACTTCAGAAGATCAAGATTAAACCAAAATGCTATATTGAATACAATGGTACCTACTGGACACAGTTTTAGGGCCAGATTTCAGACTTAGGGAACTTTCTTAGTATCTTCCCCAACATATTTGGGAGAAAATACTAAGAAAAGACTATAGACTATCTATGGGATCATTTTGATAAAGAGCAATAGTGGCATCAAAAAAGCAAATGTCAACAAATTTAGTTTCCAAGACCTAACTGGCTATTATTAGCAATTCATAAATCGAGCAACATCCCATCTACAAAATAGAAAGGTGCTCCAATGAGCTAAGCAGACAGTGGTGGGCTTTCACAGCGGGGAAAAAGGCTGTAGAAAGAAGAAACAAGGAATTAGAAGTGGATTGGTTATTTATTTATTTATTTCCCTTGAGACAGGGTCTCCCTCTGTTGCCCAAGTTGGAGTGCAGTGGTCCCATCTCGGCTCACTGCAGCCTCTAACTCCTGGGCTCAAGTGATCCTTCCACCTTAGGCTCCCAAGTAGCTGAAACTACAGGTGCATGCCACCATGCCTGGATAATTTTTATATTTTTTGTAGAGACAAGGTTTTGCCATGTTGCCCAGGCTGGGTCTCGAACTCCTGGACTCATGCAATCCTCCCACCTTGGCCTTCCAAAATGCTAGAACTACAGGCATGAGCCACCATGCCTGGCCACATTGGTCATTTCAAAGTTACTTTCCTTGTGGGGTTAAAGCAGAGGGGACTTTTTTCTTTTTTAAGTATACTTGTTAATACATAATATTTGTGCATAGTTATGGGATCCATGTGACATTTTGTTGCATGCATAGAACGTGGAATCACCATGTTAGTATTTAAGGTACCCATCACCTTGAGTATTTATCATTTCTATGTGTTGGGAGCATTTCATGTCCTCTTTTCTAGTTATTTTGCAAAATACAATACTTTATTTTTAACTATATTCATCCTACTCTGCTATCAAATATTAGAACTTATTCCCTCTAACTGTATATTAGTACCCATTAACCAACCTCTCTTCATCCCCAGCCCCACACCCTTCCAAAACTCTGGTAACTATCATTCTATTCTCTACTTCCATGACAGAAACTTTTTAGCACTCACATATGGGTAGGAACATGTGCTATTTGTCATTCTACGGTTGGCTTATTTCACTTAACAGAATGATCCCCAGTTCCATTCATGTTACTGCAAATGGCAGGATCTCATTCTTTTTTAAGGCTGAATAATATTCCTGTGTGTGTGTGTGTACTCACGCGCGTGTGTGTATGCGCGCGCGCGTGCACGTAACATTTTCTTTGTCCATTCAGTCACTGGTGACACTTAAGATTGAATCCATATCATTGCTATTGTGCATTGTGGTGCAATAAACATAGGATGCAGGTATCCTTGGTATCCTTTTGATATACTGATCTGCTTTCTTTTTGAGAAGTACCCAGTAGTGGGATTGCTGGATCATATGGCAGTTCTATGTATAGTTTTTGAAGACATCTCCATACCCTTTCCATAATGACTATACTAATTTGCATTTCTACCAACAGTGTATAAGAGCTCAGGTTGATGGGGCACCTTTGTATTTGGTGCTGTGAAACTCTTGTTTTTGAAACTGGCTAGTTTCTAAGTTCAGTTTGATTACATGGCACTTAGCATGAGAGAATCCATTCTGGTTAGGTCTGGTATGTTGGGGCCTAGTGAAGGACCTCAGTCCAAAAGGATGACCTTCTATAAATTTTTTGGAACCCGAATTTATGACCTGTATGGCATCATTTTGATAGAGCAGTAGTGGCATGTCTTAAGCACTGAATATTGTAGCAACCTCACACTTTAAAGATGAAAAAAGAGGCCTTTAAGTCAAACCAGATCAATTGCCATAAAATGCTAACAAAAAGGCAATCCAAAATGTAAACAAACCTTTTTTTGTTTCATTTCACAAAACAGGTTTACTGACAGACAACAACACTCATAAAGAGAAAATAAAAGAGAAATTCTGAGCCTTGGAGTCTTGTCTTTGAGTTATGCTGAAACAAAGGTCATCATCACAGCCCCCCTGCCTCACACCCGGGCTCCTATCTGTAGTCACATATCTGAAATATAGAGCCTATTTAACAAGCTAGTGAATTATGAATGGATATATTATTGAGAAACCTGACCATAAAAATAAACAAATAATCATTTAGTATCATATCTAAACAAACAAGTGCTTGTCGATACATACCTATTACCTATAATAACTATTTATCACTAATTTTCAAGTGTACAGTTTAGGCTTGAAAAAGTATAGGTAACATCTCAAGACTTGGGACTTATTTCAGCTAAATATTTATTTCTTGTTAGAGAGGATAAGAAATTTATCATACAGTGGCCATATCTTTTCTATATCTTTTTGGTGTCAAAGGCATATAATTTTGCATAAACCATATTTTCAATATGGATTAAACAATAAAGACATAATTTAAAATACAGGCTATTAGTACTAGGACTTTGAAAGTTTAATATGAAAGAGATATGTAATTGTATAATTTCAATTACAATCTTCAACATTTCATCATATTTCACTTTCATCTCATCTCAAAGACTTAAGGTGTTTTAAGACTATTGTAAAAGAACCAGTTTCTAGCAGCATGCTAGAATAAAAGAAAGCATTGGCTCTGTCATCAGATTTGCATTCAATTACCACTCTGCTCTTTTCTGGCTATATGCTTCTGCACAGATTTCTCAACTTCTGGAATCTGTTTCTTAACTTCTGCAACCCATTTATTAGTTATCCAAGAGCAGCCTTTCTATCTACCCCATGGTAACTTGAGGTAAAATTCAACACTGCTACTCATACTCCACAAAAGGAAAGCTACCCCATAGAACATCAGTGGACAATATAAACTGTGTTTAAGATGCTCTATGGATATGCAAGAAGAACCTCCCCTCTTGAATCTTTATTTCTTCCAAGCCACATACCCTAGACTCTTTGTTTCTCTCCATTTCTTAGTATAGTAATTTATCTCTTCTCATTTCTTCACTCTTGTATTCTCACAACCATCACTCTTTCGGTGCACTAAAGACTCTCTTGTTACCAGGATCCACACTTCTTAGGAGCCAGTAGAGGTTTATCAAAGACAAATCATGTAATCAAATAAGGAAAAGCACATTTACACACATTTTAGAAGAGGAAATAAGGCCTTTCTATTGCTTGTATTGTATCACAGAAGGATTCCTTTCAGGACTTATAGAATCATTCTGTTTTGGTTTTAGTTCTTTGCTATTCTTCTTAGAAGATGCTAGTAATAAAGTTAAATGTGTTTCAGTACACATCATATACTTGATACTTTCATTTCTTTTTCACGTGAGTCTGTTGGTAGAAAAATGCTACTTAGAAAAATATCAGAAGGTAAAATGTCAAATGCAGCTTAAGGATACACAGAACTAAGGCTTCTGTGTAGGTTGGATAACGAATGAAGAGTATGAATTGTGAATAAAATCATTCCTCTAACTCATGATGAGAATGATTTCTCAGATCTAAGTTCTCCTATTGCCCCACAGAAATAACCTACCATAAGAATCATGATATTTTCTTAAGACTTTCTAAAGACTACATTAAGAACTTCAAAAGACAGCCAAGGCCTCAAAGATTCCACTAACCTGTCTTCTCTGAGTGGCAATAAGACAGTTCCAAATCACTGCTTAAACATAGCATTGGGTTTTGTTTCTTAGAAATAAAGAATAGTTTACTTTAATACATTTGAAAAAGAAAATTAACTTCACAATAGATTTCCTGGCTGTGTGTTAGGAAGACTGTTCTAAAAATACAAAGTGTTATTTGTAGTTCTTTTTGGAAAATTGGTAGGGGTTTGTGGATATTATGGATAACCAGATGGCAGTGAAGTGTATAATGTGTGCAAAGGGGAATGGATCCAGGTTGATATTTTTCCCTGGAAAACTTTCTAATACTTCCACATTAATAATGGGCCATTATCTAGAAATTGAAGCAGCTAGGGTTATACACCAAGGGCTTTGCAGTGATACTTTGAATGTGTTCTTGCAATTATCCAGTTGCAAATTAAATGCAGTGTAGCCTACAACTTCCCAAGATGAGTTTTGACTTTTATTTTTGGCCAGTCGACTCTTGCTCTGGTTTTTTACTGCAACATTAGGTCAATCAAGAAAAATATCCTGCATGAATTAGATGACATTGCCACCAAACCCTGAGTTCCATCTCTCAGGCTGGAAGTCTAACCTCTAATTTACTTCAGTCCCAGGCTGATTAATCCCATTATTTAATGAAGTCTCTCTTAGTTGTCTGTCTATCAAATTATTTGTATTCATGGAGGGAAAGTGATAAGCCAAAATGCTAATTATCCATTTTTCTAAAATAAAAGATCCATGCTAAGAATAACAATGAGTTATTAAAATAGCACTTTTCATCTGACATAATACATCTTAACAAGCTCTTTAAATCCAGGGATTTCCATTGCTGGACATCTTACCTAATACAAAGGAAGATGTTTACTTTCCATCTATTCATACTTTGCTAGCATTGGGCATCAGTTTTTAAATTTGAATGCTGTTGGAAATAATGTAATAGGTTGTTGGGAAATCTAGTCTTTAGAAACTGAATTTTTAAAAAATCTCTCTACTTAATGTACTGATTTATATCATCATTTGTCTAAGCACCTGGATCTAAAAAAAAAAAAAAAAAAAAGCAGCTCTCATCAGGAAGCAATTTTGTCCCCTAGCGAACATTTGGCAATGTCTGGAGACATTTTTCAATTGTTACAATTGGGGGATACTACTGTCATCCAGTGAGTGGAAGCCAAGAAGCTTCTAAAGATCCTGCAAAGAACAGCACAGCCCGCTACCCACAACAAAGCATTATCCTACTCAAACTGTCCGTAGTGCTAAGGTTGAGAAACTAAGGTCTAAAAGAAATAAAGAAATTCTAATAAGTAATTAGGTAACAGGTCTAATGAAAATAAGCTACATAACTGCCATGAATTTCATCTTTTCTGTGTTCCAAGTTTCATTTTTCCACAAGTGTCTACCTCCTTAGAATAATACTAATTGTACTAAATGTAGGTCAAGCTCTAATTTCATATGCTCCCACATTTATATCTCAGTTTTGTGTTTGATGAAGTAGAAAATTTTCTCTGATGAAAACTAGATGAAGGAAAATATGTACTGGTAGAGAAATAGAAATAAAAATCTAGGGTAAGTAGGAAGAAGAGGTAGGGATAGTTGAAAGTAGAGTTAATTCCAACGTTATGTGCTACAGGCAAAGGAAGGGAAGGGAAGGGAAGGGAAGGGAAGGGAAGGGGAGGGGAGGGGAGGGGAGGGGAGGGGAGGGGAGGGGAGGGGAGGGGAAGGAGAAAGGGAAGCGGGAAGAAGGAAGGAAGGAAGGAAGGAAGGAGGAAGGAAGGAAGGACATTCCTAAAGGCTTACAATTTGTTTCTAAAGAACCTTCAATTATGCAAATGTTCTGTTAGCTGGCTAATTCACCTTCCACTGACTTCTCCAGCATTACCTGCCCACATAACCCACATTTAGTGATGTACAACCACTCAACTGGGATGATCTCCATACATCCACAACAGGCACTCACATTAGAAGCTTTTCACAGACAGGAACTGCCTCAGTGCAAAAGCTGAAATGACTATCATCATAATAACAACTATATTGATCATTTAAAAGATTAATAAGCATTCTGGCCAGGCACGGTGGCTCATGCCTGTAATCCCAGCACTTTGGGAGGCCGAGATGGGTGGATCACGAGGTCAGGAGATCGAGATCATGCTGGCTAACACGGTGAAATCCCATCTCTACTAAAAATACAATAAAGTTAGCTGGGTGTGGTGGCAGGTGCCTGTAGTCCCAGCTACTCAGGAGGCTGAGGCAGGAGAATGGCACGAACCTGGGAGGCAGAGCATGCAGTGAGCCAAGATCGTGCCACTGCACTCCAGCCTGGGCAACAGAGCAAGACTCTGTCTCAAAACATAGAGAATATATATATATATATATATATAAAATATATATATTATATATATATAAGCATTTTGATAATTGGAGGTAAAATGATTTGAGGAGCATAAATAATATGCCATTTTGTTTTACATATGAAGTTATAGCATTATATTTCCCATGTAAAGACCCAAAACATTTCTAACCACAAAACAACTTACAGGTTCAACCTCTTCTTGTCTTCCTAGAGGACACATGCAAGAGAAAACAGTTTATTTTCTAGACAGGTTTCTGTTTTCTTGGCACACAAACTCCTGGCACTAGAGAGCTGTGAGGTACACAATGGTTTGAGATTGGCAAGCTCTGAGCATGTCAGTTCCCAGCAGCCAGGCTCCTCTGAGTCCTGCCAAAGCCACCAAGTAACACTTAGTCTTTGGAGCCAAAAGCCCTTGGGAGCAAACCATCTTCTGGCAAAAGCTGAATATATGCTGCATTAGCTAAAAGGTTGATTACCAGTAGCAGAGTTTTTAGTAAGGTAAATTGTAGCTAAGTTTTGGAATTTGAAGGATACTGTCACAGAAGTTTGGTAGTTAATAACTTATCAGTAATGTAGACATCAGAGATGGGCAACTAATCTGTATTAGTTAACACCAAAGCCCATCTCATTGGCTCAGAATAAATTCAGTAAATTCCTTTTGAAAGTAAAGAAAACAAACAAACAAACAAACAAAAAAAAAAACAATAAAAAGAGAAAGAAAGTAAAGAAAACTTGGAGGTTAAAGACGATAACGGCTGTAGACAATGGTAGAAGGAATCAAAACATTTATTTATATGGAGCAACTTATCCAAAATTCATGCATACCCAATTAAGAAATATTTGCTAGACTATGAAATGGCTTCACCAAAACAAAACAACATTCATAAAAACTTCCATAAAACCAACATAAATAATAAATCATTTATATAACTAAATGAGCATAGGGAAATCCATTAAAACGATAAGTATACAGATAACTGACTTTGTGTGTAAGAGCTGGATTAAAGGTCAGTATGATACAATGATAGGTGGTACTACATCCATGGAAGAAAGCAAATACGTAGCTGACTTAAATTCCTGGCAATTATGAAAAATTAAGTCATACACATTCTTAGTAAATGGTACCAAAAAAGTTAAGGCTAAGTGTGTAAACTCTGCAAAAGCATAATCATAAATCTTGCAGAAAACAAATATATTAGGATGTTTGGCACTTGGCCCTATTTTGTGTTACTTTCTCAAAATATGACTTTTTTTTCACTTTTTATTTGACGCATAAATTGTGTCCAACACAAAAATATTCCAAAAGTAAATAATTAAAATGCCATTGATGTATGTTACATTTTCTTCAGAGAGACCCTTTTTAAAGAGGATGAGTTAAAAATGATCTTAAAGGTCAAATGTAATGAAGTATGTCTAAACACAGTTACCAATTAAAAACATATTTGTGGTAATTAGCATTCAAAATAAATGTGCAGATTTTAAGCTCTGGAATCCACATCTCATATTCTCACAAGGCATATCAACTCATAAAAGTAAATGAATCAAAACACTAATCACACAAAGCAAGACACTGCTCTCTGGCATTCCTTGGTAGAAGAAACTTGGAGGAAACTGCTTCGTTACTTGTGTTAACCCCCAAATCAACAAGGCTTCTGTTGCATGTTGAATAAACTTCAAAACTCTTCATGTGGCTCAGTGCCCTGGACTCTGGCCATTTCAGTCATGGTCAGCCCCTACACTTAATTTCTTTACGTTTCTCAACCATGCCATGTTCTTGGCTCAGCCTCAGGACTGAGACTATTCTGTATTTTTCTTGAAATTATTTGTCTTCTGCTCATCCTCCCATTTTGCAGATACCTTTTCCTCCTGCAGGACCTAGCTCAGAGCTCAGCTTCTGGAAGTCTTTTCCTGAACACTCAACCAAGCTTAGGGTAAATTCTCCCCTTTAGTCCCTTTTACAGAATGCAGGTTGCAGCGAGCCGAGATCGTAGCATTACACTCCAGCCTGGGTTACAGAGGGAGACACTGTCTCAAAAAAAAATAGGAAATATACCAACTAACAACCACGCCAACCTTAGGAGGAAGGTTTATATTACCATCATATAGATGAATGTACAAAATTCAAATAATTTCTCAAGGATCAGAGAGCAATGTCAGCATGCACATCCATGACTAGCTGACTACAGAGCCTGTTGTCTTCGTCACTGCACTAAATAAGCTTCTTGGACCTGCAGAATTATACAGAGGAGAAATGTGACCACGTTTAAAATCATGGGCAGAAAAAACATTCAGAATGTAAGATAGACCACAGAGCTAGAGAACAAATGGGGCCTATTTCCTTGCAATCAGTTCACTGAAGCTTCAAGTACAATGCCAGTGGATATTACGAAGGTGGCTAAAGTCAGGACAGTGGCGGAAAAGGGAGTCTGGAAAAAAATAGATAGCAAATAAATAAAGAGCTTAGTCCTTTCCATAGTAACAACTATACCTCTGACCGCAACATTGCCGGTGCTGTCAGAACCTTACAGAAATGAGGCAGACCCTGTTTTTCAAAAGAGTAATAATGAAAAAATAAAGTCCTGTGGTGCTTTTCCTCTATTGGCTCTGCTTATAAATTCATAGCACAGCATGGAGGTTATTAAAATCCCATATGTGAGAACCACACACAGCACAAAGAGATATGAATTGGCATTCCATGGAGATAATGCTATCTAATGGGCAAAACAAGTAGTAGGGTTTCATTTTTATTCTGAGTAGATTTGAAAAGGGCTCAGCATCCAACTACTGTGCATGGATAGCTGAACGTCCAAAGACTATTTCTCACCCCCTTCCTTCTTATGGATTAATAAGTGGGATATAAAAAGTAGGGTTGTTATCTGCCCACATCTGGGTATTCCCATGACTTTTTTTTTTACTTGCATCTGTTTGAAATATAGTCGATTAAAAGCTTCTCAGTCTGCCTTGACACAGAAGAGAAGCAGAGCAAATCTCCCCCTGCAACCTCTTATGTCATCAGACAGGCCAAGGAGTCAGAAGAAACTTATGATTTCTGCTCCAGAGTCCACCAGAGATTCACCTTGAAACCCAAAGCAGGCCAGTTTACTACTTTGTTTTGTCAGCTTTATTTGTTTTTTTGTTTTGTTTTGTTTTGTTTTTTGTTTGTTTTTTTTAGTCATAGAAGGCTGGCCTGGCTGAATAGCCTATCAGGGGAAATCAAATACAAGTAATAGTAGCAAATTTTATTTTATATGACCTGGCAAGAATAGAATGCAGTATCTCAGATCAAAAAACCAATTTTAAGAATATCCTATGACCTCAGTCAACAGAACACCCTACCTATAATTAAAATTTCCTAAATAACTCAGTGCTATAATTTAATTATTATTAAGACAAAATAATTATTTTTCATTTATTTACATTCAAAATCCAGTCCTCTGCCGGGCACAGTGGCTCATGCCTGTAATCCCAGCACTTTGGGAGGCCGAGGCGGGTGGATCACGAGGTCAGGAGATCAAGACCTTCCTGGTTAACACGGTGAAACCCTGTCTCTACCAAAAAAAAAAAAAAAAATATATATATATATATATACACACACATAAAGAAAGAAAGAAAAAGAAAAAATTAGCCAGGCGTGGTGGCCAGTACCTGTAGTCCCAGCTACTCAGGAGGCTGAGGCAGGAGAATGGCGTGAACTCCAGAGGCGGAGCTTGCAGTGAGCCGAAATCGCACCACTGCACTCCAGCCTGGGCGACAGAGCGAGACTCAGTCTCAAAAAAAAAAAAAAAAAAAAAAAAGAAAAGAAAAGAAAAAAAAAATCCAGTCTTCAAAAGCAAGCAAATTTGTGCACTTAAATACTTGGGCCAAGGGAGAAGCAGCAAACTTTACTGAGGAGCTAGTAAGTTTAAAATCCAACTAGAACACAAAGTAATTCTATAGCCGTCTCAAGCTGCCAACACCAGAATCAAACCAAAAAGCATCTAAACAGAATCTAAGCTAAAAATCCTATCCATATAGCAAAAGATAACAAAGATATGAAATTAACTAAAATATAAAAAAGTTTGGAGTTGGGACATCATCCCTTCATTTGCCAAATACGTAAGGAGCACTTACTATGTGGCAGGCACTGTACTGTAAGATAGAAAAAGTCCTTGTTCTCAGGGAGCTTGCATTTAGTGCCGAGACAGAAGGTAAAAGAATACCTCCCACAGCCCTAGAGTCACCACTGTTAAGGAAGATTAAAGGGTTTGGTTATTGACTTAAAGATTTCTCAAGAAAACTGAATCCCCAATATAAATTTATTGCTGAGTCTCTCCTGGTAGCTTGAAATGAGAAGCAACAATCTTGGGAACCGTGAGATAATCTTTTTCACTAAGTTAGGCAGAGAACTGGAAAAAGCCCACTACAGAGCAAGAAGAATGCAGTAAGATGAAAGGCCACGCTGGAGAGAGGTTAAGGGTAAAATGAGTCGCAGTGTGGGTGAATGAGGATGTCAGACCCTAAAATAAAACTTCTATATTAAACTTCTTAGAACTCTTAGAAACCTCTACTGGTCTATGTCAGTCATCTATCATATCTGAAAAGATAACATTTTCTTCTACTGGTAATTTGGATATACTCCTCTTTCAGAAATCTTCTACACAGAGGTGAAGAATAATCTCTTGCTGGTCATCAGGAGATAAGCACGTAGATAGAGGAGGAATTAATAAAACTCTCAAGGCTGGAACTAGGGAATGTTGGGTTCTAGGTTTAACTCTAACACCCATAGTTATGAGATCGCTAGGCAAATCACTTTATCTCTCTATGTTATTATCTCAAATGCCACCTGCAGATAATAGCCCCTACCCTGTCCAAGCTGTCAGCGTTGTCAGGAGAATAAAAACAAAAAGGATTTTAAAATAAGGAAGGAGCACATTTGAAAAAGCTTGCAGCTTCACAATTCAGTTCAGCCTGGCTTGAGCCTCTTGGCTGAGAGAAATAAAAATAGAAACCACAATAATAGCAATTGCTATAATTTACTGAATGCTTAATACATGTACCAGACACATTTTTCTTTTCTTTTTTTTTTTTTTTGAGACGGAGTCTTGCTCTGCCGCCCAGGCTGGAGTGCAGTGGCCAGATCTCAGCTCACTGCAAGCTCCGCCTCCCGGGTTCACGCCATTCTCCTGCCTCAGCCTCCCGAGTAGCTGGGACACTACAGGCGCCCGCCTCGTCGCCCGGCTAGTTTTTTGTATTTTTTAGTAGAGACGGGGTTTCACCGTATTAGCCAGGATGGTCTCGATCTCCTGACCTCGTGATCTGCCCGTCTCGGCCTCCCAAAGTGCTGGGATTACAGGCTTGAGCCACCGCGCCCGGCCCAGACACATTTTTCATTTAGTTCTTACAACAATTCTGTGGGGTTCCTATGATTATTAGCCACACATTAGAAAGGAGTAAGCTAAGGGCCTGAGAAGTTAAGTGTCTTGTGAAAATTTACATATCTAGTGAATCAAACTCATAGCCATCTAACTTCTACAGGTTAAGCCACTAAGTCTTGCTGGTTCTTAGCCATCTCTCAAGATTCACTCCAGTTCAGGTCAGTATGATTCAATTCAATTCAATCCATAAACTTTTTTTTAAATATATAGGCTGTCAAAGTCCAGGTTGCTTACATATCGGTAGATGACACACACATAACCTTGCTAGAAGTTCCCAATTTGAATAAAGAACATGAATAAAGATCGTAGTGAAAGTAAGGTGACTATGCAGACAAGAGACCAATGCCCCAGCGTCTTGGCATTTACCATTTGGTTTCCTATCAGAACACTAGGCTACTTATGGCAAACTCAGGGTCATAAAGTGACTCTCAGGGTCATAAATTCCTGCCAGAGCTGAGAAAGCAAAGTCTTCCCATCTTATTCATAACACTTACACTAATTTATGCAGCTCTACTTAAGGTCCTAGTTCATAAGCCAAACTTGTCATCAATGTAAGCTCATCCTCACCCACAGAGAGAAAACAGAGTCAGTTTCCAAAACATCTTCTCTTCTAGCTGTCCAGAAGCCCGTCTTCCTGATTGCTTAGTATAGTTCTAGGTATTCGAGGGATTTAAAACAAATATAAGGAATGATCCAATCCTCCAAGGTAATTATACTAACAATCACACACATTTATGGAATGCTTAGTTTTATGCCAGATACTGTTGTAGCTAATTATATTGATTCATTTAATTCTCAAAACAGCTCACTGACATAGATATTGCTATTACTTCTATTTTACAGTGAAGAAACTGAGATGCAGAGAGTTTAAGTGACTTGCCCAAATGTTAGAACTAGGATTTAACCTCAGCCTATCTCCAGAGTTGTGTCCTTAACCACTACATCGTACTACCCTACAAGTAATCTAGATTGAAAGAAATCAAATTTGAGACAATTAAATGATACTATAAGTGGGTATATCTAGTTCCATAACAAATAACAGATAAGAATGTTAACAGAGTTTAAAAGTTCAAAAGTAAGTTTTTTGGAGAAAAGAAGACTCATGACTGATGACTGATATGGAATTTGAACCCCTCAAATTTCCTTCTGTTTGTAATGTTTGCCCATCTTTCTTTACCCAGAAAATGCTTCTGCATTTTTTATCTTGAGATATTTGGGTTTTTTTTTTAAACATATGTTAATGAAGTGTAACAAGCACACAAGGAAAACAGAACACTATTCCAACTTGCATCACTATCACTTAATTTTACCCATTTTGGCTTGTATAAATGAAATATTATGGTATGCATTCTCTGTGTCTGGCTTTGTTTGCTTACCATTATATGTACATGTTGTGCATACCACTAGCTCATTCACTATTTCATTATATGAATATATGATGCATCATTTTGACATATAATTTTTTCATTCTACTGTTGATGAGCACAGGGTTATTTCTGATTTGCATGAACATGGTTGTATACTTCCTTTCATGCCAAATGCACCCATGAATGTGAGGTATCTAGGAATGGAATTACTGGTTCATAGCATTATGTGTATGTTCTCATTATGTTTTTGTTATTAATTTATGGCTTATTTCCACTCCGATCAGAGGAAATATTCTGTGTGTTCAACTCATTGAACTTTTTAAAGACTTGCATTATTGACCAGTATGTAATTAGTTTTGTTAAATGTGTTATGTTTATTTGAAAATAATGTATTCTGTAGTTTTTGGATGTAGAGTTCTATATGTCATTTAGATCAAATGTGTTAATTGTGTTATTCAAAACTATTATATTTTTACTCATATTTTTGTCAGCTAAGGCTAGTAGTTAAAGAGGGAAAGGTGTATTAAAACCGCCAACTATGATTGTCAGATTATCTGCTTGTCTTCTTAGTTTCATCAGTTCTTGCTTTAAATATTTTGTGTTACTAAATACATGTATTTTCAGATTATTAAATATTCCTGTCAAATTGCCCATTTTGTCACTATGTCATGGCATCTTTCATTTTTAACGTGACTTCCTTCCTTAAAATCTGTAATGCCTAATATCAGTACAGCTATATTAGCTTCTTTATGATTGGTGTTTGCATAGTATATCTTCTTCCATTATTTTATTTTTAACCTTTCTGTGCCCTGATATTTAAGAGTATGTCTCTTTAGGTAGCCGAAAATTATTTTTTATATAGTTAAGTAATATGTAATTTAATGAGAATATTTAGGCCATTTATATTTAACGTAAATATAGACATATTTGAATTTAAATCTACCACATTCACCGTTGTTCTCTATTTCATTTGTTCTTTAGTCCTATATTTTTCTCCTAGCTTTTAAAAAATTTATCAAGTACTTAAGAAAATTTCATATTTGTTATCTATTAGTTTGTCACATCTAAATTCTTTTGTTATCATCCTTTTAGTGATCATGCTAAAATTGCATTATTAACTCTTGACTTACTATAATATAATATAATATATGCCTTCACAGATTCTGAAACATTGCAAGAGCCTTACAACATTTTAATACTTTACCCTGCTCCTGCATTTGGGCTATTAATGCATAGTATTTTAATTTCACTAGACATTATTACTTGTTTTGCACTACATTTATCTATACGTTCCTTTATATTAAACCTTTCTCTTACTCTTCGTTGCTTCTTTCATTTCTATACTTCCATCTGGGATCATGTTCTTTTGCCTGAACAGCTTCTTTTAATATTTTAGTGTGGGGGCCAAATGCAGTGACTAATGCCTGAAGTCTCAGCATTTTGGGAGGCTGAGGTCAGAGAATTGTTTGAGTCCATCAAGACCAGCCTGGGCAACATAGAGAGACCCTGCCTCTACAAAATAAATAAATAAATAAATAATTAGCCAGGCATAGTGGCATGCAATGGTAATTCTAGCTACTTAGGAGTCTGAAGTGGAAGGATCACTTGAGTCCAGGAATTCAAGGCTGCAGTGAGCTTGCCACTGCACTCTAGACTGGGTGACACAGCAAGACTCTGTCTTTACAACTTTTTAAAAAAGAAATAAATAGATAAATAATATTTTAATGTGAGTTTGCTATTTACAAATTATCTGCTTTTGTTTATCCACAAATATTTTAATTTTATTGTTATTTTGAAAGATGTTTTCACTTGATATAGAATTAAGTTGGTGGTTATTTCCTTTCAATACTTTGAAGGAGCCATTTCATCGACTTCTGGATTCTAGACCATTTCCATTGAAAAGGCAGCAGCTTCAGAAACTACAGTTCCTTTGAAGTTTGGTGTTTTATTTGTTTTGTTTTCTGAGAGACTTTAAGATTTTCTTTTCTTCTTCTTAGGTTTTCAGTAGTTTCATTCTAATGTACCTAGGTACGTTTTTATTTGTAGTTATACTGCTTAGGGTCCACGGAGCCTCTTGAAGTTGTGTGTTGAGGCTTTATAAGTTTTGAAAAATTCTTAGTCAAAAGAGATTCACATGTTACTTCTGCCCTATTCTTTCTCTCCCCAATTTCTGGGACTCCAACATACTTACATTATACCAATGTTTCTTAAACTAGTTGTGATGAACGTTTTTCTGTTTATTTATAATCCCTTACAGTCTAATTTGTCATAATATACACTATTAAAAGGTTGTGGTGAAATCAATTGCTATAAACATTTATGAACACTCTATCTTGTCAGGGACCAGCACCAGAAGTGGTCTCAGGATCATACTTTGAGAAGCACCATTTTTCACTGGGTGTCTGCTATGCTCTTTTCTTTATCTTTCACCTTTTTAATCTTGATGCTTTGATCTGTTATTTTTATAAACATTTTCAGCTTTACTAATCAGTTCTTCTACTATGCATAATCTGCTATTAAACACATTTCTTACATTCTTAAGTTTTTCACTTCTAGGATTTCCCCTGTATTCTTATCTATAGATTCCAGTTGTGAAATAATCAATTTTATATCTATTTTCTTAAACATATTAGTCATAGTTGTATTGAAATCTGTCTGATAATCCCAATATATCAATAACCTACAGTGTGTTTTCACTAAGAAATTCATTTATCTGGTTACATTTCCTGATAATGCCTCATAATTTTCCATTGACTATCATACATGATAAGTAAAATAATTATTTAGACACTGAAATCCTACAGAGAGGATTCCACTTTTTTCTGGAAGACAGAACATACACAGATTATCTTGATCCAGTAGAGAGTGGTCTATGTTCAGTTTGCCCATACTATTAGAATCTAGCTCTTCAGAGTCTCAATTGAGAATTTGCCATATTTATCAATACCCTTCTTGCTTGGGAAGCTCTGAACTACAATTTCTGTCTCTTCAGTTCTGTGGGATTGCTTACATTTCTGCTTAGATCTTTGGCCTTTTAAACTTCTGCATTCTTCTTGGTTTCTCAGTATCTCACTGCTCGTGTGGTGTAGAAATCTGCAAATTCCTCAGGGAAAGTCACGTGCAGAATTCTGGCTCAGATCTCTGTGGTTCTTTCTCTCCAGGATCTTGGTAAGTCATATTATGACTGTCTTATTATTCCTGAACATGAATTTTTATCTACCAATCCCACTGCAATTCCTGTAAGATCTAGGCCACTATGCCTCTTCTAAGTATTGCATATGCATCACGGGAAACAACCCACAGAAGTCCCATTCACCTCAATGCATTTTCTTCTTTGAGCATTCTTGATCTCTCAAATGCTAGCCCCTTTTGGTGTACTCTGATTCCTACAAACAGTAATTTACTCATCTTCTTGGTGGGAGGATTAGCCTGAGAGCAGCTACTTCATCATGACTACAAAGTCTGTGCTCTTGTGAGGATTACATGATGTATAAAAATAGCAGACATCACTAAATAATAGTAAATAGTCAATACATGTTTACTAATATTATTATTGCTACCTATTAGCTAGATTTTATCAGGGGCTTCTTTAAGTGTCATATTCCAAGGAGTCCTCACTCCAGACTCCAAATTCCAAGTGGTGTCTATATCAACACTTGCCCCTGGTACAGCAAGGATGGTAATATTGCCTTTTGGTTAGATGGCTGTATTTGTTAGATTTTCCTGGTTCCCTATAATCTGTTACCACCACACTAACAGTTCTCTAAGAAAGTGTTTTGTTTTCTTTTTCTTTTTTTTTTTTTTTTGCAGCCCAAACTATTTTCTTTTTTTTTTTTTTTTTTTTTTTTTGAGACGGAGTCTCACTCTGTCGCCCAGGCTGGAGTGCAGTGGCCAGATCTCAGCTCACTGCAAGCTCTGCCTCCTGGGTTCACGCCATTCTCCTGCCTCAGCCTCCCGAGTAGCTGGGACTACAGGCGCCCGCCACCTCGCCCGGCTAGGTTTTTGTATTTTTTAGTAGAGACGGGGTTTCACAGTGTTAGCCAGGATGGTCTCGATCTCCTGACCTCGTGATTCGCCCGTCTCGGCCTCCCAAAGTGCTGGGATTACAGGCTTGAGCCACCGCGCCCGGCCGCCCAAACTATTTTCTAACAGTATCTCGTGCAGATCCCCAACAAATGAATCCCAAACTGCCTGTTTGGTTTACTCCATCGCAACCTTCTCTACAATAGATAGTTAATTAGATAGATAAACAGATGGTAGACAACACTTCTGAGTTACACACTCTTGGAGCCAATCAGCTCTAAGGAATGCATTTTAAAAACTACTACCATAGTGACAATTTCTGGACACTGCATCTCTTGAAATAGTCCTTAAACATCCATGCCAAAAATAATCTGGGAAACATTGATTACCCAGTACTTTATTCTATTTAGGTCTCATTATAGAAAGGTTCAGCATGGCTTAAACAAATTTCTGGTGATTTTTACATATCATTCCATCCCTTTGGAGCTCACTAAAACTCAAGTTATCACTCTATTTTCTCCATAATGTGCTAAATACATGTAACACTCCAAACATATGCTTCTTTGTCATCCAGGTCATCTGATGTTTTTCTGTAATTATCTTTGTGAGACTCATCGACATGTCATTCTTTCTCATTTCATCCATTTCAGGCTACACAGTGTTCCATAACATATACAATATATTTATCTCTTCTACTGTTGATGGATATTTTTAAATTATTTCCAAGTATGGCTATTGTGAATAAAGCTGCTATAAACATTTATGTACATGATGTTCAGTGGTCATACGTTCTCACTGTGCCTGGGTATACACCTAGAAATAACACTGCTATGATGTAGGATATGCATATGTTGAATTCTAACAATAGCAGTAAATAGTCTACCACAGGGGTTGCACTAATTACGCTCACACCGGCATTGTCATGCAGTTCAATTCCTGCACATCCTTGCCAACACTTGGTTTGTCAGTCATTTTTTGTTTAGTTATTCTGGTAGGATTTTTATCTCATTGTGGTTTTAATTTGCACTACCCTGATGAGCGATGAGGTTAAGTAACCTTTTACTTATTCATTGCTCATCTCACAATCCTCTTTTTAAAGTCCCTTTGCACATTTCCTTCTCATTTTAAGAATATTTCCTAAGAGTTCCCGTCTGCCTTTCTCCTCTCAGGATCTTCTCCCTGATATCCTCTCATTTATTTTTCTTAATGTAGATTGATATGACCTAGCTGCCACACATTTTTCCTTATTTATTTGCTTCTTGCATGATTCAGATTCTCTCCAAAAAAGGAGTGCTTTGTCAGAACCAATTAGGCCATCAGGTAACCTCCACATCCTTCCCCTTCCTCCTCCTCTGCTGCTACTCTCTATTGTCCTGTTTCTGCCTCACCAAAAGCCTAGGAAGCTTCTCTTCAGAAATTTCTTGTGTGCTCTGTGAGGCTTGTTTGTTTGTTTAATTCTTTTTCATGACTCCACCACTCCCCTCTGCCATGTGGGGCACCTGGCACAGATTGATTTTCGCAGATGGGCTAGGAGAGAAAGGACCCACAGGAGGCCACTCTCAGGTCTCAGATGCCAATTTTGACCACTTTCTGGGAGAGGCCTGTTTTTCTGGGAGATGAGCCACACATTACAAACAGAAAGAGCTGCCTCCCAGCTCTCCTAATCTTCCTCCAGTGCAGGCTCAGTTCTCAGTAACCCCAAACCAAAAGCCGTCGTCAGATTCTTTCTCCACCATGGAAAACTACTTGGCCAGAGTTTTGACAGGCACAGATGGTACCACCAGCTGCAAGTGTTCTCAGTTCTTGTTCGCTCTAAACTGCCCTTAGTATTAATATTTTTTTGCAGTTTGTTCAGTAGAATGGGAGATAAGGCTAAAAGTCTAACCTGGGACTAAAATTCATGGTGGGAGATTTAGGCGAGTTTGCTGAGAGTGGATGGGGTTAGGGATATTGGCAAGATGCAGGGAGAAAAAGCCTTGAAAAGAAAATATATAATCAAAATGAAGTAGAAATAAATTGTTAAACAAAAGATTAGGACCCATAAAAGGAAGAGAAACAAGGAGATAAAAAACATTCTTGGCTGGGTGCAGTGGCTCACGCCTGTAATCCCAGCACTTTTGGGAGGCCGAGGCGGGTGGATCACGAGGTCAGGAGATGGAGACCATCCTGGCTAACATGGTGAAACCCCGTCTCTACAAAAATACAAAAAATTAGCCGGGCGTGGTGGCAGGCGCCTGTAGTCCCAGCTCCCGGGGAGGCTGAGACAGAAGAATCGCTTGTTGCTAGGGCGGCAGAGGTTGCAGTGAGCTGAGATCGCGCCACTGCACTCCAGCCTGGTGACAGAGCGAGATTCCATCTCAAAAGAAAACATTATTAGGTCTGATGATAATTTTTCCGCTGATTTGAAATGGAGCCAGAGCTCTACACCATAAAAGTTGGGAATGAGGGAAATTTAAAATAAATAAATAAATAAATAAAAAGACCATCTTAAGGAATTGCTCTCTACATGGTTACAATAGCCTAAGATGACCATTCTGCGTGTGTCAAGTGACATCAGCCCACGAAGATCCTTTGTACAAAAACATTAAAAAAAGCAAATCTTTAATTTTTTTTTTTTTTTTTTTTTGAGACAGAGTTTCATTCTTGTTGCCCAGGCTGGAGTACAGTGGCATGATCTCGGCTCACTGCAACCTCTGCCTCCCGGGTTCAAGCGATTCTCCTGTCTCAGTCTCCTGAGTAGCTGGGATTACAGGCGCATGCCACCACGTCCAGCTAATTTTTGTATTTTTATTAGAGACGGCATTTCTTCATATTGGTCAGGCTGGTTTCGAACTCCTGACCTCAGGTCATCTGCCCACCTCGACTCCCAACGTGCTGGAATTACAGGTGTTAGCCACCATGCCCAGCCTAAAAAAAAGCAACTTTTAGAATCATTTACATACATTCTGGGGCCTATATAAAAAAAAGTAAACATCACCCATTCTCTGCAAAAAATTCTATCCAAAGATCTATCAACAAGGATGCCTAGAAAGATGGGAAAAATGATATTTCTTACTACTAGGGACAATGTTATCAATTCTGAGAACTTTTTCTCATCCTCCCAAAGTAAGAGTCTAAAAATCCATATCCAACCTTTTTTTCACTGTTTGTACTCCATATCCAAACTGCTGCTTCATATACCAAATACCAAGGCCATCAGTCTAAGGTAGGGACATGAGCCAAGAGACCTGGAGTAAGCTCTTTTTACTTCAAGCATAGTGATATGCTGAAATCTATCCTTAGTGGAAAGAAACTGAAAAGAGGGTTTCATCCAGCGAGGGAAGTATCAAAGGGTCTGTAAACAAGTCTGGGGCACTAGCTTCTCATTCTGAGGAATGGTACCATATCATTGCAACCTGCAACCCCTGGGACCCCAGTAGACACTCAAGAAAAAGTTTAGTTATATGATTGCAATTATTTGAGTTTGTCTATGTGTCAGACATGACACTAAGCACTTTACATACATGTTCAGAATCTTCACAACAATTCTACAAGGTAGGTTCCATGATTAACTTCCTTTCATATTTGAGACCTAGAGAGTTTAAGAAAGGAAATGAGGTCCCCCAGGTGGTAAGCAGTAGGTCATAAGAAAACAAGGCCTGGATACTCAATGATATAGTTTGGTTCTATGTCCCCACTCAAATATCATTTTGATTTATAATTCCAAGGGTTGGAGGGAGGACCTGGTGGGAGGTGATTTAACTATTAGAGGCGAACTTCCCCCTTGCTGTTCTCATGGTACAGTTATCACAAGATTTGGTTATTTGAAAGTATGTAGCACTTCCCCCTTCTCTCTTTCTCTTTCTCTCTCTCTCTCTCTCTCTCTGCCATTGAAAGTATGTAGCACTTCCCCCTTCTCTCTTTCTCTCTCTCTCTCTCTCTCTCTCTCTCTGCCATTGAAAGTATGTAGCACTTCCCCCTTCTCTCTCTCTCTTTCTCTGCCATGTGAAGATGTGCTTGCTTCCCCTTTGCCTTTCCACCACAATTGTAAGTTTCTTGAGGTCTCCCAGCCATGCTTCCTGTACAGCCTGTGGAACCGTTAGTCAATTAAACCTTCTTTCTTCATAAATTACCCAGTCTCAGGTAGTTCTTTACAGCAATGTGAAAACAAACTTATATACTCAACAACATGGCTTTCTCTGCCCCAAGCTTCTAATGTCCTGGACAGCCCCCACTTTTCAATTTCTCAGTCATGCCCTAAAAGTTTTGGTTTAATCCTTTCTTCTTATTCAAGATTTCTTTGCATGACTTCTGAAGTGCTTTGGTTTTCACTTCTTTTCTTGTCTACAGTCTCTCTGTACCGAGGTGAGTTTTATTTGTTTTAAGTAGGTATACATGAATGAGTATTTTGGTTTGCTAGTTTTATTTATTTTTAAATTTAACTTGTAGGTAAGACAAAGTAGCCCAAAAGGTAAAAAAGGAATATAATTCACATAGATATTACTACATTATATATGTATATTATAATACCTAGAGTAACCACTAAGAGAGCTATTCAAAATGATAGATTCAAAATCACTGTAAATATGTAAATATGAAATCCAGAAAATGTTCAGGTAACCCTGAGGAAGATAAGACAAACAGAAACATGAGAAATGGTGGAAACAAACAGAAAACAATTAAATGGCAAATTTAAGCCCTAGCATATCAATAATTACTTCACATGTAAATGATCTAAATATACTAATTAAAAATCAGATTTGTGGATTGCACAGTGGATAAAAACTACAATCCAACAATATGCCCTTCATAAGAACTGATACACCCAACAACTTGGATAACTCTCAAGGGAATTATGCTGAATATAAAAATCCTATCTCAAAAGGTTACATACTACATGATTCCATTTATACAACATTCTTAAAATGGCAACATTATGGCTTTGGAGAACAGTTTAGTGGTTGCCAGGAGTAAGGAGGGGAGAGAAGGAGGGAGCTGGCTATGGCCGTGAAGGGATATTCCAATTGTGATAGAACTGCTCTGTATCTTGACTGTGGTATTGGTTACACTAACCTACACATGTGATAAAATTGTATAGCTTTAAACATGCACATACATGCAAATATACAAATGCATGTAAAATTGGCGAAATATGAATAAGGTCAGTGGATTATATCAATGTCATCTTTCTAGTTCTGACATTAAACTCTTCACGTAAGATGTTATCATTGGAGAAAACTGGATGAAAGGCATATGGGATCTCTTTGTATTATTTCTTAAAACTGCATGTGAATCTACAATTATCTCAAAATAAAATGTTTTCTTTTTTAAAAAAAAAAGGTTTAGGGGAGAAGGAAGAAATATATACTAAAAAGTAAGTCTTGCATCTACCTAGTCTTCCAATTTCTCCATTCCTTTCACTAGGGGTAACCACTGTAGTAGTTTCATACATGTCCTTCCACAGTTAGTCTATAGTCTCTTCATATATAAATATGCATGAATGCACTCACACATTTGGATTTATATTTTTTGCACAAGTTTTAACACTACACACTTTCCCCTACCTTGCTTTACCAACTTATAGTTGAGCTTTGAGTAGTGACAGAGCTCCTTGTTTTAATAGCTGCATAGTATTCCATTTTATGAATAAATTCTGATTTATTGAATCAATCCTTTCTTCTCAGAAAAATACGATCAAACAAAAAATAGATACTTGATTTATTTCCAAATATTTCCTATTATAAGCAATGCTTCAGGATGAGCCTGTGATCACTGAAATTGACTTTTTTTCTAACCAAGTCAGCCCCTCCCCAACCATTTACCTTTGAAAATCAACCATTGGTCCTGGGCTTCTAGTCATTTCACACTGTTCCATGCTCTGAACTTGGGAAATGACAAGAAGATGCTTTTTTATCTTTGTAACTAGAGCCTTGGCTTTGCATCACTTGGCTTCTCCTTGTTATTTTACTGTGTTTGGTGGCTTGTAACTTTTACTTAGCAAAAATAAACCTACTTCTAATTCCTTCAGACATTTTTCTCCCATCTAGGAACATTTTCTGTTTCATTATTTTCTCAATACTTAGAACACCTTCTCTTCTTTATTCACTTCCTTCCTATCTCTTTTATAATTTGTCCTCCTCGAAGGAGGAAATAATTTTTCTTACAACCCCATTTTGACAATCAACTCAATCCAAAGTATAATTTTCCAGTCTCCTTCTGTACAATGGAAGTAACGTATTTTAATATGCCTTGCATGTGTGTAAACTCTGATAAATAACATGGGGTATACACTAATGGGATGCAGGCACTTACATTTTGGCATTATATGATATCTATCCCTTTTCATGTACCACCTCCTTTGGAATTTGGAACCTCTTGAAATTTGCAAGTTTTTGGAATTTGCAACCTCTTGAAACAGGTATTTATTTATTTATTTATTTATTATTATACTTTAAGTTCTAGGGTATATGTGCATAACGTGCAGGTTTGTTACATATGTATACTTGTGCCATGTTGGTGTGCTGCACCCATCAACTCGTCATTTACATCAGGTAAAACTCCCAATGCAATCCCTCCCCCCTCCCCCCACCCCGTGATAGGCCCCGGTGTGTGATGTTCCCCTTCCCGAGTCCAGGTGATCTCACTGTTCAGTTCCCACCTATGAGTGAGAACATGCGGTGTTTGGTTTTCTGTTCTTGCGATAGTTTGCTAAGAATGATGGTTTCCAGCTGCATCCATGTCCCTACAAAGGACGCAAACTCATCCTTTTTTATGGCTGCATAGTATTCCACGGTGTATGTGTGCCACATTTTCTTAATCCAGTTTGTCACAGATGGACATTTGGGTTGAGTCCAAGTCTTTGCTATTGTGAATAGTGCCGCAATAAACATACGTGTGCATGTGTCTTTATAGCAGCATGATTTATAATCCTTTGGGTATATACCCAGTAATGGGATGGCTGGGTCATATGGTACTTCTAGTTCTAGATCCTTGAGGAATCGCCATACTGTTTTCCATAATGGTTGAACTAGTTTACAATCCCACCAACAGTGTAAAAGTGTTCCTATTTCTCCACATCCTCTCCAGCACCTGTTGTTTCCTGACTTTTGAATGATTGCCATTCTAACTGGTGTGAGATGGTATCTCATTGTGGTTTTGATTTGCATTTCTCTGATGGCGAGTGATGATGAGCATTTTTTCATGTGTCTGTTGGCTGTATGAATGTCTTCTTTTGAGAAATGTCTGTTCATATCCTTTGCCCACTTTTTGATGGGGTTGTTTGTTTTTTTCTTGTAAATTTGTTTGAGTTCTTTGTAGGTTCTGGATATTAGCCCTTTGTCAGATGAGTAGATTGCAAAAATTTTCTCCCATTGTGTAGGTTGCCTGTTCACTCTGATGGTAGTTTCTTTTGCTGTGCAGAAGCTCTTTAGTTTAATTAGATCCCATTTGTCAATTTTAAATGTTAGACTTAATACCATAAAAACCCTAGAAGAAAACCTAGGTAATACCATTCAGGACATAAGCATGGGCAAGGACTTCATGTCTAAAACACCAAAAGCAACGGCAACAAAAGAAACAGGTATTTAAAACAGAACAGCAGGTATAGCTCAATGAATGTTGTTATAAAAACCAAGAAAAAGAAAAGATGACCACATCCAAATGCCCATTGCAGAAAACCACAACAAAAACATGTTTTAGTTATTTCTAAATTTTGTTTTCATTACCAAAATAATAGCTCAGCTCTTGCAATGGTGTATTAGCTCATTTCTGCCAAAGAATCAACAAAGAAAAATGCTGATTGAATTTAATATGTGTCTGGGTGAATATGTGTCAATATTAACGTAAAATTAAGGTACAGTAGGTAAATAATGTGTACGATGATAGAGCCACGGCTGTTTCAAAACTGTCCCCATGTAATTTTTAAATGCATGTCTCCAGTGTCTGCTAAGTACTCAATACATATTTGTTAGTAAAATTGAATGAATAAATGAGAAAGCTTGCTCTTGCAAATAGGTTCTTCTTAAATAATCTATATTATGTTCGTGTCATTAGACATGTCAGATGTCTGTTTCATTAGTGCTGCATGTGCCTGTGATTATAAAAGTTTAACAAAAATTAGGCAATGCAGCTTTTCTTTGGTTTTTCCTCTTCCGGTAAATATCCAATAGCCCTTGCAATATTCCATCATGTACAAGCTCTGCCTTATCCCTAACCATTATTACTCTATGGGGCAGGACTATTTTAGTGTCTGATCTATTCCATCAGGTGAAGCAAACAAATTAGACAGAGTACAACAGCTGCTTGATATAGGATGTCCTCATGTTTTCGTTCCTCTTTTTAATACCCTAAGCATCACATTTATTTTTTCAACAGCTGCTGCACATCGAGCAGACTTCTTAATTAGCTAATGTTTGCAAGGCCTTTTGAAGATAAAAAGCCCTATATAAGTGCTAAGTGTTATTATTACCTTGACAAAGAGTTCTCTTTTACCTTGGCTCACTGCAAAATGTGTGAGCTTTCCTTCTCTCTAACTAGCAGTAGTCAAAGTACAGCCTGCATAAACCACAGGAGAAAGAACTTAGAAATTCAGCTGTGGCCCCTGAACAGAGGCAATTGGGCACTCTGGAATGTTCCTTCCTATTTTAATGTACTCTTCACCAGGCACGAAAAGAAAAGAATGGTGCGGATGGGAGGGGGTTAGAAAACACATTTTCAGTCTTTAGAATGCCTTGGGAGAATGGAAATACTTACAGCACGCTCTTTTTAAAAGGACTTTTTTTTTTTATGTGAAACCTAACATCTATTTTTCTTAGCTTGATTTTAGAAAACAAAGCAAGCTTTAGCTATCACAGATTGCATCCTTGCAAATAGGAATCTATGATCTAGAGATAAAAAATGATGTACCTGAACCAAATTTATGTGTAAGTAACCTTACCCCCTTTCTCATTACCAGGAGGGAGGATACTAAAAAAAGAAATATATTAAAATATAAAGCAAAAGACCAAGAAAGCCTCCAGAGCTCAGTGCTCATACCTGACACCTCACACACTCACCTTTGCTTATTAAAAACACTTCCCTTCAAGGTGTAGAAGACAAAGCTTCTGTCCTAGGGAATCTTCCATTTTTAGCACTAGTAAAACAACAACTATAACAATAACAATGACAATAATAACTACCCTTGGCACCTATTTACCAGGTCCCAGGCTATGTGCATGTGCCTTACATATATTAACTTGTTTACTTCCCACAAGGACCTTGAAAGTTTTTGTTATCTCCATCTTACAGATGAGAAAACAGGCCCAGCAAGGTCAAGTGACATGCCCCAGGTCATTAAGTCAGCACTAGAGGCATAATTTGAACCCAAGTTTGCTGGGTCATCAACCTGAGTTCCTTAAACAAATGATGCCACTTCAAAGCCATAATCATTAGAGCCATGACAGTGGTACAAGTAAGTATGGTGTCATTCCTGTTACCATCTTTTATTACAGAAAGGCAGAAGCCAGGCACAGTGGCTCACACCTGCAATCCCAGCACTTTGGGAGGCTGAAGCAGGAGGATCGCTTGAGCCCAGGACTTAGAGACCAGCCTGGGCAACACAGCAAAACCCTATCTCTACAAAAAGTAAAATAAAAATAAAAAATTTTAAAAATATTTTAAATATTAAAGGAGGAGGCAAGAAGAGAGTCAAGGAGCATGTCTGGCTGGTCTGATCAGGGAAGTCATTGCAAATTGAATTCTATCCCTTTTGTGAGGAGATAGGTTTGCTCCATCCAGCAAAGTGTGGAAGTAGCACTCTATGATCACCATTTGATACTACCCCCATTTCAGAATTTATTCAATGGATAGGAGTGATGATAACAGGAGAAGATGATATCAAAGAACAAATAAATGGCCATGCCATGGAAATGAATGCTAGCCTTCAGTGCTAATTTAAATTAGGTATTTTCATCATGTTTTTTTAAGTAAATAAATTACTTAAATTTAATTAAAATAGATGATGTTATTACCAGTTTTTCCTATTGACGCTGAAGTTTTAATTCTGGGTATATGGAAAGATAGGACAGTGGTGGCCTTAATTGAGAGGGAAAGGAATTTAGAGGAAAAAGAATTAAGAATGGGGGAAATGATAAAATATACTAAAAGACACAAAATTGGAATTTTTTTCATGAAAACCCCCAAACTGTTTTTGGCTATTGTGAATAATACTGCAATACAATGTGTGTGTGTGTGTCTGTGTATAATAAAATATTACATTGTACCCCATAAATACATACATTATTATTTTTCAATCAAAAATAAAAATTTACATTAAAAAAACTGAAATGATGAGGCAAGGACTACACATACAATTTCAGTACAGTCTGCCCAGGCAGAGCTCTTAATCAGTCTGTTTCTCCCATCATTTGAAAGCTGCTGTCTCTGCTTCCTGGTGCCAAAGTACACTTACGGAACAAGGACACACTCGACAGTCTCACATGCCAAAATAAAAAACACTTGTTTTGTGTGTCCTCCCCAAATAAGGCTAGAAGTAGAAAATGCTATCTGTTATTACACAGCTCTAGGGCTGCAAGTTAAATGTTTGTGAAGGTAGAAATCCATGCTCCAGATGAACCTGGAAGAAATCTCAAAGAATTGGGGACAATTTGTAGCTCGTTAACTAAAAGCAGGAGTAGGGGAAGTGAGAAGCTTACTCTTTGTGACTAATATATTAGATACATTACTCAAGAACAACATCCTTATGAACCCTGTAATCATCACCAAGAAACCGAGGTTGTTGACCTACAAAATGTAGATCCAAGACTAAATCTGCATTTCATACAAGATTCCTTCCAGGCTCTAGCAAACTGGGATGACCACATTGCTGCTTTGAAAACCACAACAGGAAGCATAAAATATTGTCATTCAAAAGTTACAATATAGGGGAGACAGAGAGGTTCAGATACAAGAGAATCTCGGACTCGCCACTGCCAACAGGTGACATCAAAATCCTCCATAATCTGACCCAACCACTCTTTCCAAATAGATCTTCTTCCATTATTATCTTTCTGGCCTCTAGGTTTCCTCTAAACTGAACCAGTAGCTTTTCTGTCTCCTACATATCCTGCATTTCCCACTTCCACTTGTTAATTCCAGTTGTCACTTTTTTCTAGGATGCCTTTCCACTACAACTCTCCGTTTTCAAATACTTCCCCTTATTCAATGTCATGTGTCACTTCCTCGGGGAAGCTTTTCACTCAGGCAGAGTATAAATAGCACATCTGCTTCATTTTTCTCATGAAAATAACTTTGGCCCCTATATGATGATTCCATTAAAAGAATATATTTCGGTGATAGCCTTCTTGGCCTGGAATTTCCTTGACAGTGAGACCCATATCTGCTTCATCTTAGATCCTTTCTGGCACTCAATCCAGTGCTTTAAAAGTAGAAAATGCTAAATAAATATTTAATAAAAATTCTGGCAACATTTCTCACATTTATTATCATTTATTGCCAAGTGTTGTTCTAGGTGCTGGGGATACACCACGAACAAAATAGACTGGAATTTCTGACTTAATGGAATTTACATTCTAAAGTGTGAGGCAGACAATAAATGAAATTAAAAAGTTGTGTCAAATAGTAAAAGATGACAAGGGCAAAGATAAAAATGAAGCAGAGAAGCAATATAAAAAGGGTCAAGATGGTTGGAATTATAGATTGGATTGGGTGGGTGGGTGGATGGATGGATGGATGGACAGACGTGTTAATGGGTAGACTGATGGGTACATGGGTAGGTGAATGGATTCATTACATAGAAAAAAAATTGACTTTACTAGTGGGAAAATAAATTCCAAACACATTTTTCTAATCTGCATATAAATGAGTTTCTCTATATAAAACATTTTCTAGTCTCTATATAAATCAGTTTCTAGGGCCCAAAAAGTGATGGTTCATCTTATGCACAATAATCTTAGAGAAATCAGGGAGAAAAAATCTGATTCTTCAGTTTATCGCCATATTGACTTTCAGGTGCCCCTGAACAAGTCACTTTTGGTGACCTTACAAAAATACGTTAATGCCTATGAGTTTAGGAAGAAACCATTTCTTTAGGTTAGAAAGAGCATGTTTTAGTCTGGGGATATGTCTATGAAGGAAATGATCCTTTCAAATAAGAATTAACCATTGAAGATAAAAACATGGAAGGAAAAGGAAGGTTTTTAAACTGAAAGATGGATGGGTTATCTGTTTATGCTAATTCTGTCAAGTCTGGAATGAAGATAATTTTCACAAAGCAACAGGGATGTAATATCTTCAGACCCATAGTCGGCAGTTCCTGTATCACACTGAGTTCAGCAGAGTTCATTAAACTTAGTGCTACTAATTTACTAATTTTTATTTGCAACATGGAATAGGGAGAATCCTCCTATGTGGAAATGAAGTAGCTTCCTAGTGCAAAGCTCAACGGGGTGGCCACATTTTTCATGGTTGGTTCCTGCTGCTGTCCTGCTGCTTTATCACTGAGAAAAACAGCAAGAGGCTTTATATTTTCTACATTATTTTACAAATTGATTTCAATTTAAGGAAAAACATTTATTTGTGGCTAAAACTCCACTGCAGACTCAGTGAAAAACACTTAGTGAATAAGAACATCCTTTTAGTGTTCCAAGCTAGCTCTTTGAATAGAGAAAGCAGCATAGCCATTCAAGGGCATTTTTATTCCCTCATGATTTTCAAGGCTCAGAATATCTTGAATTTGGAATTTTCTACTTACTATAGAGCAAGCATTGCCTAATATCTAAAGTGGTCTCTGAATATTTCCCCTCAGGTCTCAGTCTGTACTGTAAGTTATGCACTGTTATGTGTTTTCTATCCCTCTTCTGTTCCCAGTTTTTGAGATTCTGAGAGAGAAATGGGTAGAATGAAGACTGTATATTCTTTGGGGGTAGGAGAAAGGAAGAGGCTGAGTACTCAGCTATCACAGCACCAGCAGCATGCGTTTAGTGCATTGACTCAGAATCAGAGTGTGAGTTCTATTCCTAGCTCCATCATTACTAGCTGTGTGACTTTAGGCAATGTAACTAACATCTCTGTGCCTCATCTTCTTCTTTGGTGAAATAAAGATAATGCAATAGAATCACCACAAGGGTCAACTAAGTTACTACTGGTAAATCACTTACAGATGGTGAATACCTGGCACATAGTGAGCTACATATAAACATTTGTTATTACTAGTTGTTCTACCTGCAAGTGGAAGAGGTAAAAAGAGTAGTCAAGGTCCCAGCTTGCTTTGGCTAGGATTCAAAGTGGTATCTGAACATGTTGAAAAATTAGTGAACAGACTCTTTGAAGTGTGAGCCTAAGAGGCACAGAGGAGCCTCCTGGGAAGTAATTCCTACCAAGAACTGAGCTCAACATTTTAGACCCAGTAACAAAGCATTAGTCTTGGTGGAGGGAAGTTATTCTGGTTACATTGGATTCTGACTCCAGGTTAATCTAATGCGTTTCTCTGGGCTCTAGGAAGATAATAAGATATATCAAAAAGGTAAGCGACATTTCCCTAAAAATTTTGTTAAACATTGGAGCACAGACAGCATTGTGCTGGCAGTACTTCTAAAAAGAGTGGAAGACACTGATGGGGACAGAGAGGTGTTATCCTCCACCTGGAGACAGCAGAGCAGCGGGTGTGGGCCAAGTTGTTAGTGGACACAGATGGCCCAAATGGCATTCTCCACTTAGCTAAATGAAGCTAAAACTATTGATTTCCACAGCCCTCTGAAAACCACCGGAGCTGAGATATAGTTAAACCTTTGCTTTGTTATAATGTGATAACATGGTGACATGGCTCATAAACTGTAAGACCATAAATAATTTCACCTGCTAGACTTACGATCCTAACAAAGTAAGGAAGAGGTAAGTAATTTCATTCATTAAGCATTAAACAAATATGTATTTAGTCTTTTATATGTCCCAGGCATTGTGTGTTATGTGCCAGGGATTCAGCAGGGAGAAAGGGAAGCAGATTTCTACCCTTATGAAGCTCATACTCTGAAGTGCAGAGAGCAAGTCTCCAGACAACTAGAAATCAGTCAGTACTCTGGAGAGGAAGGGACATACCATCAGATTTCAGCATCAATGAGGTATCTTCCCTCAAAAAATGACCTCTGCTAATAGCTGAAGAATTACTAAAATCTAGCTAGGCAGAGAGATGAAGGAAGAATGTTTCATGCAACAGAAACAGCATATGCTAGGATCCAGGTACCACACCTTAAAGGACTGTTGCGAGCAGGGATCAGCAAACTATGGCCTGTGGACCACTGCATGTTTCTGCAAATTCAGTTTGATTGCAACACAGCCATGTACATTCATTTGACTATGGTCTATAGATGGTTTTGTGCTGGTTTTCTCTACGATGGCAGAGTTGGTTAGTTGTCACAGAGACTGTAAGGTACATGAAACCTAGAATATTTGCCAGCTGGTCTTTACAGAAAAAAAAAAATGCCCACCCTGGGCTAGAGCACAGAGGCAGTTGGCAAAGTAATGAGCATTCTCTCGGTGGACATCCTTCAGCATTATGCAGGTGCTGGAGTGGGCAGTAGTATAAAGCAAAGTAGTGAGTCCACAGGTTGGCTTTTCTGTGCACTTTGCAATTCAGACTCACAGTGATAGCCCCTGTGGCACTATGAAAAGAAGAGATGCTTTTGTAGCACGTTTTTACATTTGTGCTTCATGGAGCCCTTTATAGAATACATTTTTTTTTTAATCTGAGGTACTGGGGGGCACTAGCTCACTGCATGCTGCTGAGAGCAAGACCTTTGTTTCTAGATAGTAGCCTCAAATTTCCAGCAACACACGGAATACACATACCGTCTGACAAGTCACACTAGAAACCCTCTTAAGACAAAATGCTGAAGGGAGGTGGCACACTCCATCTGGCCACATTATCAGTGCTTGATTGCAATCGCAGCTGACATTCATCCAGTTCAGAGAGCTATCTATAATATATAAGCTGAGGACTTTCACTTTGTTGGTTTTATAATAAAAATAAAAGTCTCACTGAACTTTTGCTCAAAATTTAGTAGAATGCTTCAACTTGGAACCTTCTCCCCTACCCTCCTGTAAACCTATCATTCATTGTTCTTAGTTATGTTTATTTCCTCTGCCCACAAGGATCCAGATAAATATTCCTACTTCCTGTTCCCCTAGTGCCCTGTGCTTACCATACAGTATTGTTTCTTTCCTTGCCATCGGCCCCATTCCTGTAAGATCCTTGAGGGCAAAGCTGAATCCTTCACCATTATAGGTTCATGCCTGAGACATGTGAGGGTCCTCAATACATATTTACTTAATGTAAATATGAAAAGGAAAAACTAATGACTGAATTTATACTGTGGAATGAAAATTTCATATATAGTTTACTATATAGCTAACAAGCATAATTACATGAATAATGAGCCATATGTTTTCGGTATTAACTCCTATTTTCTTGACACCAAGGGATTAGCCTGATGTTGCTCAGAGAATGCTCTTTTTTCTGTAGTCTATGTCTTGCTCTGCCTTCCTTTGTCCCGATTTTGCAGCCTCACTGTTTCTCTGCCTTGGAGTTCCACACTGTTATCTTCTGACACTGATATGGCTAGAGTGGTCACTTCCTTACGTCAGAATTTTTAATAATTACAACAAAGACTTCTTAGTCTCTCTTTTATATAAACTTTGGTTCATAGTTTATAGAATAGAGATTTAATTAGCTGTATTTCTGCAGAGGTTGTTTACTCAAATTTGCCCTGCAAAGTGCTGGCTTTCAAATCGTATGCCTAGCAATGGTGCGATTTAGCTGGTGTTATATAATCTTCTGTTTTCAGTACTTGTGTGTGTGTGTGTGTGTTGCCAGACCACAGACATGTGGGGCAGTTTTTACACAGCAGAAAATGTGACTTCTTCATTGATTTCAAGTTATGAGATTAAGAACACCTTGATATTTGCTGAATGTGAACTTTCTGTTTAATCGTTTTATATCCATGATCATATAGAAGAGGTCAAGCCAAATAGAAAAGGACTTAGAACTTTGTGAAATAAGATGTTCTAAATAAGAGAAAGATCACGGAACATTTCAGTCAGTAGCCTTATATTTATTCTTATTCTTGTTATTCAATTCTTGATGTTTTTTCAAAATATCAGAAGTCAAGTTGAATTGACTAGGCACATTTTTTGCACTTAGAATCTACTTTAAAGTTTATAACCGGATAAATAATATGTGCTTCATTTTTAAAGCTAAGTTAAGCAGCAGGAGAAAGGGTAGAATTTTGCAGGCGTCAGATCAGGTTTCTAAAAGATCATAGGCTTGAATTCAGAGTTTCTAACTGTCTTGAAAGTAAAACAAGGGTACAGTGGAGAAATTTAAGCTGGGTCAAAAATGGAATATTTCATGCACAGATTAATTAATAAAGAAACAAGGTATAGGGGCAAGAAATTCTGAAACAGATTATGAAGCAAGTCAGAGAACAAGAATTCAAGAACTCAGTCTTTTAAAAAAGGAAATCATCTAAAGTAAACAAAGAAAAGAGAAGGACTCAGTCTGAAGTAGCAAGGTAATAGCTTTTCCTGATGGTGACAATTCCATATCTTCACACCTAACACATATGAATTGCCAGGGATTCTGAATAATGTAGGAACTGGAGGGAGAAGGAGATTGAAGAGTGAGTGAAAGTGAAAGATTGTATTTTTTGATGTATACATCAATACAGTTGACACAAGAACTATAACCATGAGTTAAACTAATGAACCTAATCTTCAGAAAATTAGAGACAGGGTAAATGGCTTTGTTTATCCATTTTCAGAATGTGGAAAAATTGAAAGACCACGCTTGTCATTATTGTAAAAGAATTCTATGACTTATTTTTACACATACACTCAAAGCCCTTGTGAATTCATCTCAGAAAAAATCTTAATGTTGTAGGAAAACCACTGATGTTCATTGGTAAAGATCTCTGTACCAGATACTTAGATCATGGAATTATTTAAAACAACACAGAAAATTCTACTCACTATAGTGTTAAAACAAAAGTAATAACTTTACCTTTAATAAAGGTTGAAAATAAGTTAAATCTAAAATATTATTTTATTTTAGATTCAGAAAGTAAATGTGCAGGTTTGTTACACGGATATATTGTATAATATTGGAGTTTGGGTTTCTTGTGTACCCACCACTCAAACAGTGGACACTGTACCCAATAGGCTGTTTTTCAACCTTCACACCCAATCACTTTCCACCTTTTAGAGTCCCTAGTGTCTATTATTTTCTCCTATATGTCTATGGGTAACCATTGTTTAACTCCCACTTATAAGGAAGAACACGCAGCATTTGATTTTCAGTTTCTGAACTATTTCACTTAGGATAATGGCCTCCAGCTCCATCCATGTTACTGCACAGTACATGATTTCATTTTTTTCAATGGTTGCATAGTATTCCATGGTATATATGTACCACATTTTCTTTATCCAATCCACTATTGATGAACACTTTGGTTGATTTCATGACTTTGCTATTGTGAATGGTACTGTGATAAATATATGAATGCAGGTGTTTTTTTTTTCTTTTTTTAATATAATGATTTGTTTCCTTTGGCTGTATACCCAATAGTGCGATTGCTGGGTCAAATGGTATTGCTGTTTTTAGTTCTCTGAGAAGCCTCCAAATTGCTCTCCACAGTGCCTGAACTAAGTTGCATTCCCACCAATAGTGTATAAGCATACCTTTTTATTTACGTCCACCAACATTTGTTATTTTCTGACTTTTTAATAGTCATTCTGACTGGTATGAAATGATATTTCATTGTGGTTTTAGTTTGCACTTCTCTCATAATTAGTGACATTGAGCATTTTTTCATATATTTCTTGGCCACTTATATGTCCTCTTAGGAGAAACGTCTATTCATGTCTTTTGCCTGCTTTTTAATAAGGTTACTTTTTTTTTTCTTGTTGAGTTCCTTGTAGATTCTAGTAAGTGTCGAAAATATTGAATTTTGAAGAATTATTTTTTATTTCATTTATTTTATTTTATTTTGTTTGGGTGGAGTCTCGCTGTGTCACCCAGGCTGGAGTGCAGTGCCATCATCTCGGCTCACTGCAACCTCCACCTCCTAGGTTCAAGTGACTCTTCTAACTCAGCCTCTCAAGTAGCTGGGATTACAGGCACCTGCCACCACATCCTGCTAACTTTTGTATTTTTTAAAGTAGAGATGGGGTTTTTGCCATGTTGACCAGGCTACTCTCAAACTCTTGACTTCAGGTGATCCACCCACCTCAGCCTCCCAAAGTGCTGGGATTATAGCATGAGCCACCACGCCTGACCAAGAGTTACTTTTTAAAAGGTATGAGTATGTCTTAGTAATTCTCTTCATTCAAAGCCTCCTTGGTCCTTCAGGAGATAAAGAGTCATTCACTTCCATTGCCTGTTCACCAATCTGCCAAACAAATCTAATATCTGTTTTCAGAGTTTTATATGTTCCTTGTACTGACTTTCATAATATTATTCTGTCTAAAAATATTTGGTACCAGATTTTATCAGAGAATAACAATCTACAATAAGAAGCTGAGGTGCTTTGAGTCTGTATTTCCAATAAATCTCATGCTGAATTGTAATCCCTAATGTAGGAGGTGGGGCCTGGTGGGATGTGACTGAATCATGGGGGGAGGTTTATCATGAATAGTTTAACGCCATCCCCCTTGTCATTTTCTTGGCAATGAGTGAGTTCTAAGGAGATCTGGTTGTTTAAAAGTGTGTAGCACCTCTCCCCTCTCTCTCTTCTTCCTGCTTTAGCCATGTGAAGTGCCAACGCCCCCTTTTTCTTTCCACCATGAGTGTAATGTTCCTGAGGCCTCCCCAGAAGCAGAGGAGATGCCAGCATCATGCTTCCTGTGTAGCCTGTAGAACTGTGGATCAATTAAACCTGTTTTTTCAATAAATTACCCAGTCTCGGGTATTTCTTTGTAGTAGTACAAGAACTGACGAATACAGAAAATTAATACCGAGTGGGGCATTGCTATGAAGATACCTGAAAATGAAACAACTTTAGAACAGGGTCATGGGTAGAGATTGGAACAGTCTGGAGAGCTCAGAAGAAGAAAGAAAGATGAGGGAAAGCTCGGAACTTCTGATAGATTTGTTGAATGGTTTCAACCAAAGTGCTGATAGTGATGTGAACAATGAAGTCTAGACCGAGAAGGTCTCAGATGGAAATGAAGAACTTATTGGGAACTGGAGTAAATGTCATTTTTGCAATGCCTTAGCAAAGAACCTGGCTGCATTGTACCCCTGCTGTAGGGACCTGTGAAACTTAGAACATGAGAGTGATGATTTACAGGATCTAGTGAGAGAAATTTCTAAACAGCAAAGTGTATGATATGTGGCCTGGCTGTTAATAACAAACTATGCCCATATGTGTGAGCAAAGAAATTACCTAAAACTGGAACTTATATTTAAAAGGGAAGCACAGCAGAAAAGTTTGGAAAATTTGCAGTCTGTCCATGTGGTAGAAAAGAAAAGCCTGGATGTCTAGGAAGAAGCCTGTTGCAGTAGCAGATCCCTCATGGAGAACATTTGCTAGGGCAATGTGGAGGAGAGATGTGGAGCTGGAGCCCACGTACAGAGTCCCCACTGGGGCACTGCCTAGAGGAGCTGTGAGAAGAGAACCACCATCCTCCAGACCCCAGAATGGTAGATCCACTGACAGCTTGCACCCCGCACCTGGAAAAGCTGCAGGAACTCAGTGCCAGCCCAAGAGAGCAGCCGTGGGGGCTGAACCCTGCAAAGTCACGTGGACAGAGCTGTCCAAGTCCTTGGTGGCCCACCCCTTGCATCAGTGTGCCCCAGATGTGAGACATGGAATCAAAGGAGATCACTTTGAAGCTTTAAAATTTAATGACTGCCCTGTTGGGTTTAGGACTTGCAAGGGGCCTGTAACCCTTTTGTTTTAGCCAATTTCTCCCTTTTGTAATGGGAGTATTTACCCAATGCCTATATCCTCATTGTATCTTGGAGGTAAGTAACTTGTTTTTGATTTCACAGGCTCATAGGCAGAAGGTATGAGCCTTGTCTCAGATAAGACTTTGGACTTTGGACTGTTGACTTAATGCTGAAATGAGTTAAGACTTTGGGGGACTGTTGAGAAAGGATGGTTGCATTTTTCAATGTGAAAAGGACATGAGATTTGGGGGGCCAGGGGTAGAATGATATGGTTTGGATCTATGTCCCTACCAATCTCATGCTGAACTGTAATCCCTAATATTGCAGATGGGGTCTGGTGGGAGGTAATTGAACCATGGAGCAGTTTCTCCTGAATAGTTTAACACCATCCCCCTTGGTATTGTCTTGGTGATAACAAGTGAGTTGTCATGAGATGTGGTGGTTTAAACACGTGTAGCACTTCCCCCTCTCTCTTCTTCCTGCTCTGGCCATGTGACTTGCTGGCTCCCCCTTTTTGCCTTCCATCATTATTGTAAAGTTCCTAAGGCCTTCTCAGAGGCAGAGCAGATGCCAGTGTCATGCTTCCTGTACAGCCTGTGGAACCCAGAGCCAATTAAACCTCTTTTCTTTATAAATTACCCAGTTTCAGGCAACTTTTTTCTTTCTTTTTTTTTTTTTAATACAGAGTCTCACCCTGTTGCCCAGGCTAGAGTGCAATGGCATGATCTCAGCACACTGCAACCTCCACCTCCTGGGTTCACGTGATTCTCCTGCTTCAGCCTCCCAAGTAGCTGGGATATTACAGTCATGTGCCACCATGCCAGGCTAATTTGTGTATTTTTAGTAGAGATGGGGTTTCACCAAGTTGGCCAGGCTGGTCTCAAACCCCTGACCTCAGGTGATCCACCTGCCTCAGCCTCCCAAAGTACTTGGATTACAGGCATAAGCCACCATGCCCGGCCCTCAGGTATAGCAGTGTGAGAATGTACTCATACAGAAGCCTTAAGTGACAAAGAGTTTTAAGTTTTCAAGTGTATAAAAATATTCTTCCTTCATTTTAATACAGAGAGAATATAAAATGGAACTGATATAGAAACTTTATATTTTCAAATACACTTAGTTAAAAAAGAAATTCACAATAGTCAAGAGGTGGAAGCAACCCACATGTTTACAGGCAGATGAATGGTTAAACAAAATGTGGTATATGTGTACAATGGAATATTAAACAGGAGATAGGAAGGAAATCAAGTCACATGCTACAACATGAATGATCCTTAAGAACATTATATAAAATGAAATAAGCCAGTCACCAAAAAAACAAGTACTGCATGGTTCTACTTACATGAAGCATCTAAAGTAGTCAATTTCATGGAAATAGAAAGGAGAATGGTAGTTACCAAGAGAGAAATGAGGGGACAGGGGATGGGGAGTTGTTTAATGTGTACAGAGTTTTAGTTCTGCAAGATGAAAAAACTTCTGAAGATCTGTTTTATAACAATGCAAATATACTTAATACTACTGAACTATACACTTAAGAATGGTTAAGATGATAAATTTATGTTAATTTTTTATAACAATTAAGAAAAAAGCAAAACCTAAGGTATGTTTCTGACTCATTTACATTTAATTCATCACTCATTTGGAGAGAAATCAGAGGACCATGAAACCCTGGCCCTTTAATTAGCCTCTAGCTCTTTCTTCTTAAACACAAAATCTTCTATTTTGACAGGATTAAATGAACAGGAATACATGAAAGGAAAGGTTTAAATTTTCCTTGAAATTGAGACTCTGACTCCCAGAAGGCCAGTGAGGTTCTAAACTTGAAATGTGCACTTGACAATCACTATTAATAACTAAGATATACCTCCAGACAAATTCCCAAGCCTACTTATTATGTATGAACATGAGCAATTATGCCTTTGCACAACACATACACAATATACTGCAGAGCATGCAAGCAAATTAATGCATAATATAATCTAGCATGGATAATTGAGAACTGGAATATTGATTAGCTACCAGAACTATTTTATCTCAACACATTGTATTTTTATTATTAAGCAAGAAAATAGACTTGCATATTTAATATTAATATGTTGTATAACATAGTTATTGTAGAAAACATTTGAAATTGGGGCCTAACTTTTTCATTCTCAAAAGAGCAGCAGTTATTAACTGGTTAGGACTTAGTGTTCGGCTCCATATGCTGATAAAATTAACAAAGCTTGGTCTTTGCTGTGAGAAACCTTACCATAATATGAGGACTATCACCAGGCCTCTATATAACTTGAATGTAAAGAGAACAATATGAGAGCTATAAACAAAGAATCATATGAATGAAAAAAAGAAAGTTAAACAGGCTGAAGTTGTAGACTTATGGACATTTAGACCCGGCATGAAGTAATCAGGGATAGAAATCTACCTCGCAAGGTTAGGTTTTCTGTTTTATTTTAGGGAGCTATGGCTGATTAAAAACCCTTTCCCAGGTAGAATGAAAGTTTATCTTTCTTTAACATACACTTATTCGGATAAATAATACATTAATTCTCCTTTCTAATGTAGAAGGTCGTTCTTATTAACTATTAGTTATTAATTTCTTTCTTTAATCATTCATCAAAGCAACTGTGGAAAAATCAACTGTAGCTTAACTGGCATTTGGATATGAGAATCTGGAAGACTAAAGAGAAGTCTTAGCTAAAGATGTATGTTTGGGAGTCATCAATCAATAAATGAGATTTAAAATTCTCCATCATTTCTCAAGCCATTCTTCTCTCCACTCTGCAAGTTTAATCATTCACCTATTTTCATTGATTCTACTTGCAAATTAGTTCTCTAACCTTGCCCACAGTCACTCTCATCTCTTATATTACTAGCTTCAAATTGTCTCACCGTGTTCAGTTTTACCTACTTCCAAAATATTCTCTATACTGCAGCCAGAATTATCATTACTATGTCAGTTTTCTAGGGCTGCTGTAACAAAGTAGTAGAAACTGAGTGGCTTAAATAACTGCATTCTATTGTCTCCCAGTTCTGGAATCTATAGTTTGAGATCCATGTGTTGGCAGAACCGTGCTACCTCTGAAGGTACCAGGGAAGAATCTATTCCAGGCATCTCTGCTAACTTCTGGTAGTTCCGTGATCTGCAGAAACATAACCCCAGTCTTCACATAGCATTCTTCCTGTGTGAATTTCTATCTTTCCACATGATATTTTTAAAAATAAGGACACAAGTCTTATTGGTTTAGGGGCTCACTCTGCTACAGTATGACCTCATCTTACTAATCTTACTCATCTTACTACATCTTACATCTGCAATAACCTAATTTCCAAATAAGTTCACATCCTGAGGTAACGGGTTGATACTTCAACATAAAAATTATGGAGGGACATAATTTAACTACTGTATTTTTTAAATGTTAATATGATTCTGTCATTTCCTCTTAAAATCGTTCCCCACTGTCTTCAGGATAATGTCCAAAACATCTTAACATGGTTTACTAAGTGCTTCATATTCTGGTCCTTACGTCCTCTCTTGTTTCATGTCTTGTAGCTCTCCTTCTCCCACCCTACTCCTAGAAATACTCAGCAATAAATGTAAAATTACAATTACCATATGTATTTTAATAACCTGATGCCAGCACAGACTGTAATAGTGGATTTGATCTATTCAGGAAGATCAGAAAGTGCTTCTTCAAGGGAATGATGACTGATCTGACAGCTAAAAGATCTAAATAGGTGGAAACAGAAGAGAAGAGCATCCCAGACAGAAGACGCAGTTTGTCCTCTATGTTTGAAGGATGAACCAAAGGGAGATAAGAGTAACGTGGTATGAGATGAGGTTGGAGTGGCAGGGAGGTCCAGATGAAGCACAGACGGAGTTTAGGGATGGCACAGAAGAATCCCTGAGACTCTTACCCAGGGAAATAAGGCAATAAAATCCACATTTCAAAAAATCACTGTGGTAACTGTAGAGGAGTGAAGAACAGAGTTGAGGAGGCAAATGTGGATGGGGGAAGCCCTGTTACTGGAGAAGTCTAAGTAGCAAGGGACAATGGTGCCCTGTATGAGGAAATGATCTATCTCTAAGTAGATTTTAGATACATTAGGAAGTAAAAACAAGAGGCTTGGAAATGGATTGTTTAGAAAGAGTAAGGGAGAAGAAGCTGTCAAGGGTGACTTCTAGAATTTTGACTTAGTACATGGAAGGCTTGCAAAGTCATTCATTAAAATTAGAAAGTGTGGAAAGGTTTTGTGAGTTCCTATGTACATGTTGGGTCCTCTGAAGCATTTTCAGAGAGATGTTGAGTGGGCAGTTGGAAGTTCTAAGGTCTTGCCTGGGTTAAATGTACGCTTTTGTGAATCTCCACCATGTAGGTTAAAATTGAAGCCACAAGCATCAATAAATCAGAACTGAGAAGAATAGGGCATCCAAGACTGAGCTTAGATTCTAACATTTAAAGATTCATTATGGGAAAAAACCCAACAAAAGAGATGGAGAGATTCGAGACATACCATGTGCACTGAGGGGAGAAAGTGTTTTTTAAAAAAAGAAGTGGCGAACACTGATGAATATAGGCAGAAGGTCAGTTAATAAAAATACTGAAAAGGGCGTAGTATGTTGGCGAGGAGGTGTGGGGGACTGAATACTGAAAAAATTTGCCTATTATTACTTTTCTCCTCTCCAAGCTAAACATTCCATGTCTTTGACTAATTAGGTATTTCATGACATTTTACCATTTCTAGGACCTTCATCTGGAGGCACTCCAGTGCAACAATATTTTTGAATTGCCATTGAAAAAACAGGCCACTGGAAATGCCACAGAGCACTTTATTAATCATTCCCTAATCTATGCTGAACACTGTGTGGGCCATGGGGAAAGGATCAAAGAACAGCCGGACCAGACGGCTACCCTCAAAGAGCTTTAGTCTAACCAAAATGTTGAGGCACACACACACATATGGTAAACATAATACCAAGTGCCAGAAAAGAGTTTGTTATTAACATTCTAAAGAGGAGATGATGATTTCTGTCAAGTTTTCATAGAAGAGGAAACATCTGACCTGAGTCCCACTGGATGGATAGAATTCGGACCCTAAAAATGTGGTAGAAGAAGATCTTCCATCCAAAGAAAGACAACAAGGATGGAAATTGGAAGATGTGTGGAAGGATGTGAAGATGAGTGCTAGGAAATAAGGCTGGAAAACTAGCATGGTCTTTTGGAGGCCAAGGCGTGTGGATCACCTGGGGTCAGGAGTTCGAGATCAGCCTGGCCAACATGGTAAAACCCTGTCTCTACTAAAAATACAAAAAAGTAGCTGGGCATGGTGATCCTGTAATGTATGCCTGTAATCCCAGATACTTGGGAGGCTGAATTATGAAAATCACTTGAACCCAGGAGACGGAGGTTGCAGTGAGTTGAGACTGCACCACTGCACTCGAGTCTGGGTAACAGAGTAAGACTCAGTCTCAAAAATGAAAAAAAAGGAAAAAAGAAAAGTAGCATTAAGCTATTTGCTGGAGAGCCATGAATATTAGGCTAAAGACTTTAGACTTTTTTCCTTTGACAGTAAGGATTCACTAAATATTATTCATGATTTTGATTTGAGTCTTACTCTGGCCCCTGGAAGTCTCGTCTTGCGGACCTTGGCTTACCTATTGTGGACATGCCTCTTTGAATCAACTTTAGCACTTTCTCTTAAGCACAATTCCTATGTTTAGATCACAATACAGTTTTGCTGAAAGTGCTGACCTGGGAAGGGAATGGCTCAAAGAGAGGGAGAACAGCTTGGTGGCTATTGTAATAGTTTTTATTGTGTTATGCTAAGGCATAGAAGATTCCTGTGCATCATCTGTGCATCCTAGATATCAGGACTAGGGGATACAGGACACTAGCTGACAGAATTAAAATGCTTTTTGATGTATTCTCTTTGTTTATGATGCCTCTTTACATTTTAGTTAACTTTCATTATCGTCCTTACCACCTCTTTTAGATCTAATCCTTCCCTGTCCACCCCAGCTCTCATTTGCAGCCTTTCATCCCTTTACTTTTCCTCATAACAACATTAAAAATCCAACATACTATAATTTTCTTATCTGTGTTATTTTTGTCTTTCTCCCCTGTTCCTGCACTGACATGTAAATTCTATTAGGCTTTTTTTTCCCCCTACTGTTCACTGCTGTATCACCAGACCCTAGATCAGGGGTTAGCATGTGGCAAGAAATCAGTGTTTTAAATAAATTAGTTAATTTGCTTTGGCCTTCATATTTGGACCCCATCAAAAGCATTCAAAATGAATTGCCTGCTTCTTTGAAGACAACAGGCAGCATCATGAGTCCAGTAAACAAAGGCAATGGAGGATGGATTCAAGAAATGTCCAGGAGATACAATCCAAAGAATTTGACAATTCAATAAGTGTTTGGAAAGGGGAGAGAAGAAAATCAAAGATGATTCAAGTTTTCAGAATGAGTGACTAGAGAAAGTAGGAGCTACTGGCAAGAACAGAACCAGAATACTAGCCAAGAAGGAGGTTTGGGACATTATAGTTAACGTAATGTTTTAGAACCTGATCAGCACTATAATTATTATTGCCTATAAAATATCACTTTGCCCCATAATATATTATTTTGAAAAAAAATGGAGAAACTTGATAAACCTTTGCATTCCAAATAGCCTTTTTAAGCCAACAGTGTATACATATGAGACAATACCATCTGGGAAGGTGAAACAGAGACAGGCAGAACAAAGAAACTCTGACTTTGATAGATTAAACCCTTGACTTGATAAATGGTTCATGCAGATCAGCAATGGAAAGGCCTATGTGCCAACACAAAGAGCCAAAAATAATCTTGTAGTTTAAAGGAGTGAATGAATGATACAGCACTCTGAGTTTGGAAAAGCCTCAGCTGTGATCATGAAATATGTATTAAAATCTTTGGCTCTATCGAGGATAGATACCTAAAGTTTCCTCTCGGGCTATGGTGGAAGTTATTTTTTCTGATACAGAGCGGGCCAAATTCACATTACAGATGCTGCTTTTTATAATTGTTCCAGCATAAATTGTTTCAACTCAAGCAAAATCCAAAATGCACATTTTCTTGGTTGGTAGAGAAGGTGGCAGTCTATAAAAGGAAATGAGCCAGCAGATTTATCCTCTTTACCACAAAGGGAAGTCACAATGCATATCTCAAAGCAGAAGAGAAAAGATAGTATATCAGAAAAAGAACTGAAAGGAAATACACCAAAATGGAAATTGTCTTTGGTACGAATATACATAATTTCTATTTTATTTATTTACAATGAACATATATTATTCTTCAATGAGAAAAAGAATAAAATGTTTTCTTTAAAAGAGTTCTCAATGGCCCAAAGCTGCTTAGTAATAAGCTTGCAGGTCATTTTCAAGAAATTCTGACAACATGGCATCTCCACTGAGACAAAAAATTAATCCATCATGGGGGAATGAATTTTTTACTTCATCCCAAATCATTTTCAGTCTAAGCAAAAAGGAACCTACATGATTGTTCTGGAAACAACCAAAGGATAGGCAATTCTTAAGATCCAGATAAGATGCTAACTAGAGTCAATTAAATGCACAGATACTTCTTAAATTTTGTTTCAGTCAATAAAGTCAACCTCTGCATCCAAAAATTATTTCAAATAATTTAGCAATTTTTACTCCTTACATTTTCCCCTCTTATTTCAATAAAAGCCTACCAAAACAGTTTAGTTTCATTTTGCTTTGCTTTGTTTTAAGTGACCATAACAGAAAAGAAAAGCCTCGGAATGGTTAAATAACCAACCTGACAGTTGAATGTAGATAAATGTGGAATCATCAGTACTGAATACATCACCCCCACCACCAAAACCAACATTCTTAGAAGTTCTGGGGAAATACTAGCAAAGCATAACTAATCATCTTAAAAGAAATAAAAACTTCTCTCCTATATACTCATCTACACAGGCACACACTTCACCGAATTCCGTAAAATTTCACATACATAAAACCTGATGGATGACTTCACTTTAAAGCCAACCAACCATCCCATCAGTCAACAAAAACCTCTAAATATAGCAAACCTTCAGAAATTAAGAATTTCCCATTCATCATTTGACTCCATGAGAATTAAGCCAAAAATTTATTACATAAAATATACACACAAATACCTACTGTGAACAGGAGCTGTTCTAGGTACTGAGAACACGTGCATTGTGAATGAAGAAACAGGTCCCTATTTTCATGGAACTGACATGATAGTGCTGGGAGGACAGCAGAAAAGAAGGAGCTATACCAAAAACTAAGATAACCCTAAGAAGCCTGAATAGGATAGGTGGTGCCTAACCAAAGAGACAGGACTCTCACAGCCACAGGGCCCAGCCTGGAGCTGGCACAACTGTGCGCCCTGAAACATTGAACTGGGTTGGTCCTCACTGAGGTTGCTATGATAGAATCATAGTAGCAGGAGCAGTGGCAGCAGCAGCAGCAGGAGCAGCGTGACTACTAGAAAGAAAAGGAAAGTGGATGCTTGGGGACCCACGATTTCAGCACTACCTTTGCAGCCATGGCGCCTGTCATGGTGGGAGTTGCTATCCTGGCATTAGTGGTGTTTGAAAGGGAGCCTGGGAACAAGGTGGACCTGACAGAACTATGCCAGGGAAAGAAGGGTGTGCTGCTCAGAATCCCTGGGGCTTTCACCCCAAATGTCAAAAACCCATCTGCTTGGGTTTGGGGAGTAGGCTGGGGTTCTGAAGGTCAAGGGGGGCCAGATCCATGTCTAAGTTCCACTGTCTTTGTGTCTTTGTGACTGGTGAGTGGGGACAGGCCACACTGCAGAAGGCCAAGACCAGTTCATGGGTGGCAGCCCTGGGACCTCTGGGAAGGAGACTGATTTGTTACTAGATGATTTGCTGTTGCCACTCTTTGGGGATGAGAGCTTGAGAGGCTCTTCCTGGTGATAGAGGATGGTGTGGTGAAGGCCTTGCATGAGCCTGACCATACAGGCCTCACCTGCAACCTGGTCCCCAGTCCCATCTCACAGCTCTGAGGCCCAGATGCCTTCACTGTTTCCTGTGCCCAGCCCTGGGCAAGGGGTCCCAGACCAACCTCAACTGGAGTCACTCGGTTGGAACCTAGGCCAAATTTCTGCAATAAACACTCCAGTTCAAAACAAACAGAAAATTATTAAAAAAAAAAAAAAAAAAAAAGCTGGACAGGGCAACTCAATAGTCATTGGTAGAAAGGAGCTGACATTAGTTATGGTACCAGGTTGGAAGCCTCTCCGAGTGGGTAACAACTGAGCTGAGACTGCTCAGACAAGAACGGCCAGCCACAGGAACACATGGGCCTGAAGAACATCCAGGTAGAGGAAACAGCAAGCAAGCCCATCACAGAAACTGGTTAGGCACGTTAAGGGAATAGAAGGCCAGGGTGGCTGGAGGGGAGATGGGAGCACAGTTCTTTATTGGCCACGATAAAAAGTTCAGTGTTTATTCTGACTGCAGTGATGAAAGGCCAATAGAGAATTTAAGAAGGGGAGTGGAGCAATTCTACTTGTATTTTTAAGAGATCTCTTTGGAGAACGGATGATGAGGGTGAGGGCTGGGAGATGAGAGTGGAAGCAGGAGACCAGTGGAGAATGTAGGTGGGAGCAGATGGTGTCTTGGATTAGAGTAACAAGGAAAATCAAGAGAAGTGGATAGGTTTGGTGATATAACCAGTTGGCATGATGGCAGATGGAATGTAGAGGAAGGCAAATAGCAAAATGTCTAGAATGCATCTTAGGTTTCTGACTTAAGAAACTGAGTGAATGGCAGTACCATTTACTGGAATGAGAAGGAATGTAGAACAGGTGTGAAGAAAACATTCCATTTTGAGCTCATACCTAATTCTGATAACTATTATACATCCACATGGAAATATCAAGCAGGCAATGGAATATACAAGTCAGAAACTCATGGTACAAGTCAGGGCTGGAGGTATAAAGTTATGCAGAAGGAGTTAAAACAATAGAAGTGGATTAGGTCACTCAGGAATAAAATGCAGATAGAGAAGAAAAAGGGCTCAAGCTCTTTAGTGCTCCAGCAATTAGAGATCAGCTGGAGAAAAAAAAAAAAGCAAACCAACAAGTTCAAAAATAACCAGTGAGGCAGAGGGAAAGCAGGAGGGACAGGCACAGTTCTGAATGCCTCAATGTCTTATTTCATTTAATCCCATGAGCCCAATAATATTCTCAATAAAGAAAGGAGGAAGTAGTCAAGTTGGACAGATAGTATTGAAAAGCAGAGTCAGCCAAAAACAGAACAATTGTGTTGACAATGTTGACCACCGATGATGTCAACAAGGGTATTTCAGTATTGAAATAATAACTTATTGTTTAAACAAACTATATTTACTTACAAATTACAAAACATCAAATAACTATTAAGGAGAAAAATAAAATGAACTAATCAATAGTGGTATTCAAACAGCATTATAACATTTTTCTCAACCTTGTTTTTCATTATTGTCCCTCTAAGGAGCCTGGTTAAGACAATTTTATCCTACTTACACTCCCTCCCACATGAAATTTGATACTGCAGTTAAATGGGTATCTACAGGTACTATGGCCCTTTGGGTGGCCACAAATCTTTATAGTATCAAAAGCCTTTGGCCCTTCCTCCACCCCAACCTCCTCAACATGAATTTTCACATCCCAGGGGATGAGACAATATCTGTAATTATAATTATGCCTTGTAATTATAGTCTGCTATTGTACTGAGAGGAAAATGTATGTTTCACTCATCATTAGAGTGGCCATATAATTTATTACCCAACTGAAATATTTTGGGGAGGAAAGAGATTACTACTAATAATTACGTTGGGATAGAAGGCAGATACCAGAATAGTATATTCTGTATACTATTCTGAAGCCAGACAACTGAGATATATGATTATCCTACTCCTTATAAACTCTGAAAAAATTTCAATTATAAGAATAAAATTGGCAATATTTTAATTCTAAAGTGGAAAAATAAATTCAACAGCTAGACTGTCAGAAAAATGAACAAAATGGGCAAACATGGAGAATCTAACAAAGACAAAAAGGAGAAAGCACAAAGCAAATTAGAAGCTACAAAAAAAGTTATAGTAGTTTTAAAATATATCACAGATCGCCATATAGTCTTTATACTATGAAAGTTGAAAATTTAGATAAAAAGAGAATTTTCTGGGAATGTGCAAGTGTTCAAAACTGACTCAGGAAGGAGTTTAAAACAATATAGATAATTATGAAAATGTTTGAAAATGTTATCAATGAAATATTTCCAAAACGATATTTAGGCCCATACATTTCTTTGAAAAAGGTTCTTTGAAATCTTCAAAAAACATATAATGACTATGCTACATAATTTGTTCCCAAGCTGAACAAAAAGAGAGAAAGTTACTCATTTTATAAAACCAGCATAAGCCTAATGCCAAACTTGATAAAGCTAATACACAAAAAAGAAAACTATAGCCCAATCTCTGTATGAATGTAGACATGCACACTCAAAAGAAATTATAGTAAATTAATCTCTCAGTGAAAGCTGATTAGTATATAAGATCTGGGACAAAATCTGGCTTACTTCTTAATACTAAGTTACACTCTGAACTTCTGTACTTAGTTTAACACTTTTCTTAGTCACATAAGCAAGGAGTTAGAGAAGAATGTGATGCTGCAAATCCTTAGAATTATAAAAGAGAAAAATGTGTCAGAAAATTGAGATGTGGTGTTGAAAATAATATGATCATATATCAGAATTATAATGCTTAGGAAAGCTTCAGTAACCTAGTATTTGTTTCACCACTGTCAGCCCATATATTAGTGTAAGTACTAAAATGCATTACAGCACTAATATTTCACGTTTTAGATGAGATCAAATAATACTTTTAATCCATTATTGTAATTTTAATCTATGTCACAGAGTTGGTATAACAGAAGGCTTATCTTGAAGCCAGAAAATGTGTTGATTTTCAACTTGTCTTAGTTTAAAAATCTAAGACATGATTCAGACATTTACCCATCTTATTGATGATTCTTTTATTAGACTATTAATTGCACTTGAACTGAAGAAATCAGATTCAAACTAATGCTTTTAAAATGTGTCATTCAAAAAAAAAATAAAATGTGTCATTCAAAAGACATTTTCATGTTCTTTTTCTTAATATTATTAACTGTCAGTAGTTATTCCTTTAAAAATTAAAGTTTAAATATTTCTTTTTGAACCTGATGCTTAGTAAATCTTGTGAGGGAGATAAAAGCACGATAAAGTTTACCTATTTTAAAACGTGTTTGAAATTTTGGATTTTGTACCAGGAACAGTGATGTGTGCCTGTCATCTTAGCTACTCAGGAGGCTCAGAAGGAAAGATCACTCAAGCCCAGGAGTTCAAGTCCAGCCTGTGCAACATAGGGAGACCCTGTTGCTTTAAAATAAAATAAAACAAAATAAAATAAAATAAAATAAAATAAAAATAACCTTTTTAAAATTTGGATTTTGAAATGAGCTAGGTTTTCTCTTGAAATTTTTATGTTAAAAAAACAAACAGAAATGCTACATGAATAATGCATTCGAGTGAATAATTTCTAATACACAGTCAATTTTCAAATTTTTGTAAGCAACATTATAAAATGAATCCTGTACACCATTTTTCAACTTTTATAATCAAGCTATTTAAAACTTACAAACTTTCAATACATCTATAGAATAGAACACTAGCAACCTTGACAATGAAAAAGGGGAGAAAAGCATAGGGGAGCAAATACCCTCATCTTGCTGGAAAGACAAGAGACACTGCCTCAGGGTGATGGAAATAGGGAGAGCTAAGTTTGTTATTTAAACCTAGAAAGAGAAACAACAGAAGAACCAAATACTAATATAATGATCCAACTTTGGGAAGGAGAGGAGCAGATAGAAAGAAGCATGAGCTAAATCCTCCTTTTTTATAGAGACGAGTAATAAATAATGTCTGAAGTTGATAATCAAAGAGTAGTAAAATATGGCAGGATGGTTCTATCTTGAAACATTAATCCAGCTGTTTTCTGTGCATTTCCCTCCAAATCTTTTGGGTCATTTTCCTCCTGCCATACCACCCCCAGTCCTTACCAAGGGGGAAAACAAAAATTCAAAAAGCCAGACTAAGAGACTTTCAGGGTGCTTATTTCTTGGAGACCCCAGAACATAGAGAAACATATAAGAAAAGGCAAGAAGCAATGAGTGAAAGAAAAGAGAAGAAATCCTGAAGGGATGAAAAGGATATTGCTTTCCACACGGGTCTGGAAAGCAGTGCATGCCAAAGGGAGACTTAGAAGATGAACTGTCCTCCAGAGTGGTCTCCTCCACGCCAATTTATTCCCCTGGACGACAGGTCTGGTGTTCAACAGTCATGGACACTTTTAAGAATCCCACTAGAAAAATGATAAGAGGGAACTCTACCCCTGGCCAAGGTGAATCTAGACTGAACAAGCAGAGAATTTCCCTATGAGAGTCTAGGGGAGGATGCACACCACTGGTACTTGCATTATTTAATGCTGCAGAGGTAAATATCTGAAGAACCGATTTTTTTTTTTAATTAAGGCTCTGGAGAATATGATTGGGAGAGAACAGAAGCAGCATGGGGAATTGCTGCTTTTTATTTCAACTCTTTGGCACTATTAGATTCTTTACTATGTACATTTATTACTTTTGTAAAATTTTAAAGAGAAGATTAAAACTAATGGTTTTCATTACTGAATATGTACTATGAGCCAGGCACTCTGCTAGGTGCATTAAATACGTTCTCTCACTTAGTCTTCAAAAAAGTTAAGTATTGTATATATAAATACATAACCAGAGTGGCTGGCACATTGTTAGAAGCTCAACATTGAGTTAATGAATGAATTGCGAATGAATGCACAATTCATATATATATAGGCACGCATGCATGAATGAATAGATGTTGTATGAAAAGCTTCAAGAGGTTTTGGAACTGCGATCTTCTCCACCAACCACCTCCCCACATATAAGATCATTCTGTCTGGATTGCATAAAATTGGCATCAGCATTTTCAAAGTTCTTGGTTTTCAGGAAAGAAAAAAAGTTAGAAAAACTATCATACAATGATAATTTCAATTTCTGTAGCCTTGCTCTGTCTTGGAAGTTCTCAGTCTCCAGTGGTTTGGATGATAGGAGGTTCATCCTGGCATGGAAAACCTTAAATTAGAGTGAATAAATGGGGAGTTGGCCTAGCACTTCAGAAACGTTGCCAACCTCTGCTCAGCTGTCTTTTCCACATCAATTCTCATGTGCAAGGGAAATCAGAATGTACAAGTTACTGGGAAAGATACTTACACATTTGGAAATATACAAAAATCACAGGTGATCTCTCAAACTAAATTAGACTTTCAAGGTAAATCGACAGGGTCAGAAAGTGTACAAGTCAATAAAACAGACTAGATCAGTCACTACTAAACAATAAGTTATCTCCGTACCATAGTGTAGAAAGTTAGAAAATAAACAGTAGAGGCCATTTTTCAGTTGCATTCTGTGCAGGTTATTTTAATTTGTAGGGCTCTCTAAGAATAAAATACCCTTCGTGGTAAACACTTGCTTTCAGAACTTCTAGTTGGTAGGCTTTTAGGACAAACAGTTGTCGTATTATATAATTACTACCAGAGTTTACTGAGGAAGTATTAAAATCAAACATTTACAATAGAATCGCAAAGTTTCATTTTCTTTATTAAGTTCCTAAAATGAAAATCAATCATAAATCATAATAACCAATACGTATTAAACACCATGGACCAGGCACCATGCTAAGCACTTTTATACACATTATTGCATTTACTCCTCAGAATATTCGCTGAGATAAGAGGTATTCATATGGCCTCATTTTGTTGGTAGGTTAAGCAACTTTCCAAGATCATAGAGCTAATAGGTGATAGAGCAAGAGTTTGAACCCAGGAAATTTGACTCCAGAGCCATTGATCTTAAACAACATGTTACACCTTTCTGATATTTAGTAAGCAAAAGTACAGCAAAATTTATAAGGAGTCAATATCATCAGGAGTAGCAGCATTGAAACTAGGTATCTGATAGGGTGTGCCAAGATTAAATAGCTTAGATACTACCAATTGCTTTATAGGAGAACATCTATATTATATAAATATTGCATTGTATTCTATTATATATATAAACTTATTCTCATACAAATACATGGGGGGAGGTAGCAAAGATATATTAAAATCATTAATAAAGGAACCAACAAAATAATAAAGTGGATTCAAGGAGAATGTAAGAAACTGAGATAGGTAAATTGGTAAGTAAGTGGGTGGATGGATGAATGGATGGATGGGGAAAAGATTGCTGGAATAACATTTTTAAGTCATATATCCAAAACTGCTTAATAGTCTACAGGGCAATAAAACCCTAACATTTTATTCTCTACTGTTTTATTCTCTATTGTTAGAAATCATTTGCCTCTCTATCGGACAGCAGTGATTTGCATCTTATTAATTTTCTACATGCTAACATCAACTATGCACAAGCTAGACTGTAATCAGTGATAATTTTAAGCCAAACAAAATTACATTGTCTGACAGAGTGAGATGACCCTTAGGATGGCTCATTAGACAATGCTCTGGTATGACAGTGAAAGGATATGCAGTAAGTTTTCTGTCCTATTTCCAAATATAGATGTTCATTCTTAACAGAAAATAATAATGTATTAACAGATACAATTTCAACTAAAACTTTCTCTACATCTATGTACTAAGTAAACTTCATAATAATTATAATAATAGTAATTTATTTAGTGTTTATTGAATCTTTATATGAGCCAGGGACTATGCTAAGAACAGTGTATACATTCCCTTATTGAATTTTTAAGTCTACTCTAAGGGTAGGCATTATTCCCATTTATCCAACCCCATTTCATGTAGAAGGAACTGGGTGCTCAGGAACATTACGTAACTTGGCCAAGGTCTCAAAACTAAGTAACGGCACGGTAGGAATTGGAAGCCACATCTACCTAGCAAAACTTATGTCCTTAACCACCACACACCATACCCCACTGCCTCTGTAGCTGTGCAGTGCAGCCAAAGTAAATCATACAGGTCAAGCTTTAGACATGTGCATTTCTACAGCCCTTGCCTTATAAGTCTACGTTTTGTTTTACACAATTACATCTGCCTTATAGTCCTGTCTTGCTTTACACAATTACATCTTCATTGACTTGACTGAGCACAGAAAGGCATCTCCTGAAATGCCAACCTATCCTTTGAGACAGGTGTCCTAACAGTGTTGAAATCCGTTGGGGAATCCTCTAGCACAGTGGTTTAAAGCATGGGCTTTGGACATGGGCATAGCTCTGTTGGAAGCCTGGCTTCACCACCTCCTGTATGTAACCTTGGAAAATTTACTTATCTGGTGTGAGCTTATTTTTGTCCCCTCTATAACGGAAGGAAAAACAGTATCCACCTTCGAGGGGTAAGTTCTGACTATGTATGAATCAAGAAGAAAGCTGACATAGTCCCTGTACTCATAATTTGGAGGCAAAAGACAAACAATTGACATAAAATAGTATTATACCCCTGGTGGTGATAAGTAATATAGAGACAATTAAAGCAAAGTGAGGGAGTAGCTAGCAGGAGGAAGACATGGTAGTGGGGGTTCACGTTTTATACGGGGTGGCCATAGGAGACTTTTGCTTAAGAAGCAAAGGAAGAAGGCCCCCACAGGATGTAAGGGAGAGGGTCAGGAGGACATCTAAGACAAGACTCTTCCAGGCAAAACAATAGCTGGTGCAAAGGCCCTGAGGAAGGACAATTGGTTTGATCAAAAATAGCAAGGAGACCAGTGTGTGTCGAATGGAGGGAGCAAGAGAGGGAGTGGGAGGGGCATACTGTCTGATCTGGGGCTGAGGAATGGATCCTACTTGGAGGAAAGGGTGGGGAGCAGATCCCCATCCTTTTACTCAGGTAACATGAGAGGTGACTGAAGAATTTTGAGCAAAGAATGACAAAATTTGCCTTCAACCAAAAGGATCATGTGGAGGAGAAAACACATGCAAAGCTCTTAGCATACTGTTTACTAAACTTTATTGTGTTATTTTTATCATTAGAAACACTATTTCAAGGTAGAGCTGCTATACTGTGGTAGGGTTTTGATAGACCTTGCTGTGAACATCTTTTCAGTGGGTAAAAGCTATGCCAACATCTAACAGGCTGTTTACCCCACTGCTTCTCTTCTCCCTTGTTCTTTTATTCATTCTCTTATCTCCTGTCTTCTCTTCTCTTGCACCTTCCTCTCTACTTTGTGCTCTCCCTGTGCCTCTGTCTTCTCTTCTCCAGCCTTTATTTCTCTTTTCTTCCTTACTATTCCATTGTTCTGCTTTCTATGAATAAAAGGAATTCAAAAAGACTTTTTTTGAAGTTAGTCAACAGCTTTAAAGTGGGAAAGGTAAAGAGGCAAATGATGACAGTGTCTCCTCATCACTGTCTGGGGGAGAAGGAGCCTGATCCCACAAGCAGGGTAATGGTGTATCTGCTTTCTGCACCCACACATGGTAAGGAGCTGGTCTCATGGTGACAGAGAGGCAATCAGCTAGGGAATCAACATGAGTTGGTTACATCTGATTAATCAGATGTCCCTTGTAAGCTAGAACTAAGGACCTGAGGGTCTGGGAAGACAGACAGGTAGGACTTGATGGGGCATGAGGAAATGATAGAGCTAGCTGTAGTGGGTGCAGAGGAAGGCTGGGCAAAGGCACTGAAAGAGACTTGGTGGGGGCCACCAACAGGGCAGTAGAGAAACATTAGACATCACCTTCTCCTACCTCATAACGTTTCACAGCTCCCACCTCACTGAGTGTGCTTAGGAAAAAAGAGACAGGGAAGTACCCAGGAATGATATTTACTCGGCCTTTACTAGACACCAGCATGGAACTCATTTTATTGTATATTTTTCTCATTGAAATCTAACAACTTTGGAAAGTATAGCATATTCTTCCAGATCTGGCAGTTTTCAAAATTCAGTATCTCCCTCTCCAGGGGCAAAAAGAAGCTTAGTATAGCAGGAATCATATTCATTGAGTATCTACTATGTGCCAGTTACTCTTCTAAGCAGTAGAGACAGTCATCATGAACACAATGGATAAAACCAGTTCCTTATAGAGCTTACATTCTAGTGGTGGAGACAGACATTAAACCAGACAAATTAGTAAATGAAAAAAGTATGTCATATATTTTATAATACCCAGGGAGAAAAAAACAATGCAGGGGAAAAGAAGATGAAATGTGGTCAGGAGAGTGGGGGACCAGGAAAGATCTCTTTAGAAGCATAAGAGTGAAAGTGTTTCTTTAGATCATGTGACTCGGTAAATCAAAATCTCCTTTTGTAAACACAGGCTTTCATGTCTTCCCAGAAGAGCCAGAGTAAAAACTGTTTCTGTTCCTGACCTATAACAATATACTTGGCTCCCTCTCATCATTCAGGTCTCAGATTAAATCTCAGCAAGGCCGTCCCCGGGTACTCACCCTATACCTGTCAGTCATAACTCTAGCAAAATACCATGTATACTTCTTTCATAACACTTTTGACAATTTGTAACTCAATTGCATATTTGTTCATTTGCATATTTGTCTATGCCACTATTTATACTGTGAATTCCAGGAGCCCAGAATAGGGCCTTGTCCCAAACTTGCCCCTTGTCCAATCCTTAGCTCAATGCCTGACATCTAGTGGATACCACAACTCTTTGATGAATACATGAATAAATATTCCACTTGAAGCAATTCTCATTGGTTGCCATAATTTCTCTGTTAAAACTTTTTTATAATTCTTTTTCACTAGCATGTTTATCATACAATGGAAGGGAATCCAGCTATTCTGTGGCATTAACATGCTATCAAGTCTTTATGAAAATAAAAGACAAAGAATATCAAAGCACTTCGAAGCTAGAAGGACTTGTTTTGTCTTCACTTTACCTTTGTACTCTGTAGGGTTTTGCTTCAGATGTTGAGGAGAAGAAAGAAGTAGCGATAGAGGAATTTCTTCTGACCTTGGGGACAGAGGAAGCTGCCTACACATCAGCATTTGACAGACCATGGTTCCAAAGGGTTTTTCTAGTTGTTCATCCTGGCAGCATGCCCGATTTATTTCTGCCTTAGACTACTTTTCCAAGCTTTCTAGGATATAGACTCAGCTCCCACAGAACTCAGAGTGTACACTGATCCGACGGTCTTTTAATTTTCATTTCTCCTGATAGGGAGCTACCTATCTTGCCAAGCCTGCCTTTATTTTCCTCTTCTATTCCCTCCAGACTTCAGAGACAACTGATATAAAAGTTCAGGTTATATAAAAGATGTTTTGTTACTGAAAGAGTTGTTAAAGATGTGCATTTTCCTTTTGTTACTATGAGTCTTAAAAAACAAAGTTTACTCACTCAGACAATAACAGGTACACATTAATATTTCAGTTCGGCAAAACGTAGGCATTTGTTTTATTAAAAAAATGGAGAACAACTAGAAGAAAACCTAATAAATACTCTGCTAGACATTGGCCTAGGCAAATAAGTTATGATGAAGATCCCCAAAGCAAATGCAACAAAATTAAAAATAGACAAATGGGACTGAATTAAATGGATGGGCTTCTGCACAGCAAAAGAAATGATCAACAGAGTAAACAGACAACCTACAAAATGGGAGAAAATATTTACATCTTTGCATCTGACAAAGGGCTAATATCCAGAATCTATAAGAAACTTAAACAAATCAACAAGAAAAAAAACCACAAATAACCCCATTAAAAAGTGGGCAGAGAAACTGAACAGATACTTCTCAAAACGAGATATACAAATGGCCAACAAATATATGAAAAAAACCTCAACATTTCTAATCATCAGAGAGATGCAAACCAAAACTATAATGAGACACCATCTCATACCAATCAGAATGGCTACTATTAAATTTTTTTTAAAAAAATAGATGTTAGTGAGGTTGCAGAGAAAAGGGAAAGCTTATACGCTGTTGGTGGGAATGCAAATTAGTTCAGCCACTGTGAACCGGCAACCTACAGAATGGGAGAAAATTTCTGCAATCTATCCATCTGACAAAGGGCTAATATCCAGAATCTACAAGAAACTTAAACAAATTTGCAAGAAAAAAAATCAAAAACTGGGCAAAGGATATGAACAGACACTTCTCAAAAGAAGACATTTAAGCAGCCAACAAAAATACGAAAAAAAAAAAGCTCATCACCAGTGGTCATTAGAGAAATGCAAATCAAAATCACAATGAGACACCATCTCATACCAATCAGAATGGCAATCATTAAAAAGTCAGGAGACAACAGATGCTGGAGAGGATGTGGAGAAATACACTGTTGGTGGGAGTGTAAATTAGTTCAACCATTGTGGAAGACAGTGTGGTGATTCCTCAAGAATCTAGAGCCAGAAATACCATTTTACTCAGTAATCCCATTACTTGGTATATAACCAAAGGATTATAAATCATTCTACTATAAAGACACATATACACGTACGTTTACTGCAGCACTTTCCACAATAGCAAAGACTTGGAACAAACCCAAATGCCCATCAATGATAGACTGGATAAAGAAAATGTGGTACATACACACCATGGAATACTATGCAGCCATTTAAAAGGATGAGTTCATGTCCTTTGCAGGGACATGGATAAAGTTGGAAACCATCATTCTCAGCAAACTCACGTGGGAACAGAAAACCAAACACCACATGTTCTCACTCATAAGTGAGAGTTGAACAATGAGAACACATGGACACAGGGAGGGGAACATCACACACTAGGGCCTGTTAGGGAGTTGGGGGCTAGGGGAGGGATATCATTAGGAGAAACACCTAATGTAGGTGATGGGTTGGTGGGTGCAGCAAACCACCATGGCACTTGTATACCTACATAACAAACCTACACGTTCTGCACATGTATCCCAGAACTTAAAGTATAATTAAAAGAAAGAAAGAAAGAGAGAGAGAGGGAGAGAGAGAGAGAGAGAGAGAGAAAGAAAGAAAGAAAAAGAAAGAAAGAAAGAAAGAAGGAAAGAAGGAAAGAAAGGAAGGAAGGAAGGAATGAAGGAAGGAAGGAGAGAAAGAAAGAAGAAAGAGAAAGAAAGAAAGAAAAGAAAAGAGAAGAAAAGCAGGTTGGAGATTTCTGAAAGAACTGAAAGTGGAATACCATTCAGCTGGCAATCCTATTACTGAGTATATACCCAGAGACACCTGCACTAGTATGTTCATCACAGCACTATTCACAAAGACATGGAATCCACCCAGGTGACCATTAACAGTGGATTAGACAAAGAAAATGTGTCACATACACACCATGGAATACCATGCAGCCATTTCAAAAAATGAAATAAGGTCATTTGTAACAATATGGATGAAGCTAGAGGTCATTATTCTAAGTGAATTAATACAGAAATGGAAAACTAAATACTGCATATTCTCACTTACAAGCGGGAGCTGAATACTGGGTCCATGCACACACAAAGATAGGGACATTAGACACCGCAGACTCTGTCAACAACCAAAACAGAGGAGGGAGGAAGGGGGCCAAGGCTTGAAAAACTACCTAGGGTTCTGTATTCATCACTTGGGTAACAGGATCATTAGAAGCCCAAATCTCAGTATCACGCAATGTATCCATATAAGAAACCTCTAACTGTACCATTTAAATCTAAAATTAAAAATAAAGTTTTTTAAAAGTAAGCAGAATCAGCCGAAAGAAATTCATTTAGGAAAAACAATCCAACCTGATAATCCAATTAATACACAAAATACCTTTCAGTTACAAACGGATTCTTCAGCATGAAGAAGGATGAAATACACACACATTATCTGTGGCCTTGCCTTGGTCATTTTAAGATTAGAAATACGAAATGGGCTGAGAAAGCTCCTTAAACCTAAGGTGTTAATGGGCCAGCTCTAGATTCTGAGAGATATCTGGATGCCGCATACTCAGCCTTCTCTAATTCCCACCCCAGCTTCCAGGGGAAGTCCTACTCTCAAACACAAAGATGAGCAACATTTTCGTATTTTAATTTTCTCAGCCTTTTGTAAGACCATTTCACCACCTGTCTTGGAAAAAGAAGTGTATGGATTATATTTCAATTTTTTTTTTTGAGATGGAGTCTCGCTCAGTTGCCCAGGCTGGAGTGCAGTGGTGTGATCTCGGCTCACTGTAAGCTCCGCCTCCCGCGTTCACGCCATTCTCCTGCCTCAGCCTCCCAAGTAGCTGGGACTACAGGCGCCCGACACCACGCCCGGCTAACTTTTTGCATTTTTAGTAGAGACGAGGTTTCACCGTGTTAGCCAGGATGGTCTCGATCTCCTGACCTCGTGATCCACCCGCCTCGGCCTCCCAAAGTGCTGGGATTACAGGCGTGAGCCACGGCGCCCGGCCATATTTCAAATATTTCAATTTCATCCTTCCGCAGATAGTTGCTGGCAAGGCTGGGTATCAGAGGCTATCCTAACTGCTTCTCTCTGGGCCCCGGCAGGGCAGGAGTTGAGGTCTTTGAATTCCTTGATGATTTCTCTCTTTGTATGCCCCTAGGACAGACAAGCTGACTGCTCTGGGCCCCCTTTGGCACCCTGGGAGCACCCTTCTGGACCACAGGGTTTAAGGACTACAACAGCAATGATGTCCCCACCCCTTGAAGGTTTGCCACTATGAAGGACACACATAGAATCATCATTAGCTCCATGTTGGGAAAATACTGCTATCTCTAGGCCTATGTGCATAATTTCCATGGCCCGAGGCCAATAGCTGCTTCCCCTTCACTTTTATATAGACAAAAAATAAAGGTCACCCTACACATCCCTTGGCAGCTCCCAAAATGCACTCTGAGGGGCCATGGCAATGATGAGTAAATACTTGCACAGTGTTTTGAAATTCACCAGGGGGTTTCATGTATGTTGCCCAAAATTCTCATGCCAGCCTTGTGAGGCAATTATTATCAACACTGGTTCCCTGGTTCTTTGAATCTTGGAATCAAGCTCCTAGCTCAGGGGATGTATTCTTGCAGTTTCCTCGACTAAAAATATTCTTCCTTTGAATATCTGCATGGCTGTCCCACTTCCTTGAGGTTTTTGCTAAATATCACCTTATCACAGAACCTGCTCTGAATGCTTCGTAAGAAATAGATGTGGACTCCAGTTGCCTTACTTTGCTTCATTTGCATTCATAACATTTATCACTGTAGATTTCTGTATTTTTTGGAAGTTTATCATCAGTCTCCTGTCACTAGATTAGAGGAGTTACTTGGTCTCTGTTGTCCACTGCTCTCTCCCAAGTGCCTAGAATAGGGGACATATAGTAGGCACTCAATAAATGATTGTTGAGTGAATGAAGGAACAATAAATGACCAACACCTACTTTACAGTGGATGAAGCCATATTTTATAGTGCGACATTCAAGAGGAAAAATGCCTTCCTTAATGCATAGGTTTCCCATTGCTGCTGTAATAAATTACCACAAACATCTTTTATCTTACAGTTATGGAGATCATGAGTATAAGATGAGTCTTTGGGGGTTAAAATCAAGGTATCAGCAGGAGTGTGTTCCATTTGAATGCTCTAGGGAAGAATCTGATTCTTTGTCTTTTCCAGTTTCTAGGAACTTCCCACATGCCTGACTCATGGCTCCTTCCTTCAGCGTCACTCCATCTTCAAGATCTTTAAATCTCTGAATCTGACTCCCCTGCCTTCATCTTCAATTTACAAGGACCCCCTCAGAAAATCCAGGGGAATCTTCCCTTCTCAAGATCCTTGACTAAATCACATCTGCAAGTCCTCTTCGCCATGAAAGGTCACAGCTTCCAGGAATTAGGATGTGAGCATCTTTGAGGGCAATTACACTGCCTAACACTCTCAAGGTCACTCAGTAAATAGCAGAGCTGTGACTGTAGCAAAGTTTATGCCTCCCAGCCCACGGCTGGTTCATCAGAATGTAGGGAAAGGAAAGTTGGGGATGACCTTCCTGACAGGATGGTGACCAGTGACAGAGCTAGACCTCTTCAGATAAGTGACAGTGGCTGGAAAACTATTCCAGTCTCTCCTACTACGCTCATCTTGACTCCATCCCAGGTGGATGTCTTGGAAGATAATCCTACATAACCAGATGTGATGTCCCCACCTTATTTTTTCTTTATTTGTCAAAATACAGACAGAATAGGGACTTGACCCCATTTCTTTGAGTCAGAATCACAAATAGGAATGCTCTAGAGTAGGGTTTCTCAACCTCAGAACTATGGATACTTTGAGCCAAATAATTCTTCATTGGAGTGGGGGTGGGGGCCATCTTTTGCTTTGTAGGATACTTAGCATCAGCATCATCCTTGGCCTCTACCCACTTGTTGCGCATCCTCCCTGCCCAGTTATGATAACTAAAATGTCCCCAGACACCTATAAATATCCCATGGGTGCAAAATCAGCCCAGTTAACATGTATTGCTATAGATAAAGCAGACCTACTTATGCTACATGCTACAGCCCCAGGGCAAGGGGCCAGGGACATCAAGCCTCTGGAGGATCAAGTGTCCAGGAATCTAGAATTATAGGAGTCTTTCTCTTTATCTACATTTATGTGCTCGTCATTTATAACACAGGATTCTGGCTGAAATACATTTGGCTGCATCAAGCATAAAGTGCTTCCCCATCCTGCTGGCAAAACATAATTAACCAAATGACAATGGCTTCCATATACACATTGATTCCTGTAATTTCAAGTCTCCATTACTAAATAAATCAACAGCAGAATTATATTTATCAGCAAAAACCTCCTCTCCTGGCAGACTTTTTGTTAAATATATTAATCCTAGAAGAGTAATACTTTCCCTATGCTTTGTAAAGCAGTCCACCCATAAAAATGTTAATAGCCACAACATCATTTTCAGTATGCTGCTCCTCCATTAGCATACTGTGCAGTTCCCCCCACGCAGGGCAGCTGTTGGCTTTCTAACTATAAGGTTCAAGATAGAGGTAGGTGCTCCACAGAGGGCCATGTGGCTCAAGCACTGCCAGGAGAAAGCCCTGGAGTGCTTGTGTGACTGTTAATGCCTTGCCTGAGTATACACCACCTCACGCAGTCCTTTGGAAATGTCAGTTTGGGCCAGGAAAGACAGGAAGGTTAGTATCACCACCAACCCAGTGCTAGACATAGAGCCCAATCACATAGGACCAATTTAGGCTACAAAAGTACCTAGGAAGTATCACAACCCTCAAGTGTCTCACAAGCCCTTAAGATTCTCCCCAGTCTCATGGGTGTTGTTTAGGGCAGGATTTCTCAAATATGCAAATGAACCTTCTTGGGATCTTGTTAAAATACAGATCTTGATTCCATAGGTCTGGGCTGGGCCAGGGGATTCCCCATTTCTAAGTAGCACCCAGGTGATGGTGATCCCCGGGCCACAATTTAGACATCAAGCATTGCCAACCAGCTTTTAGACCTTGATCCTTTAGGAGTTAAAAGAAAAAGTCCTCCTTCCAAGAAGAAGACACCCCTGAATGGAGAACACTGGTACACTGGGACACCTCACACACACAGAAGTTTGTTTGCTGCCTCAGTTACCCTGGATTCCAACCTCAGTGGGAAGGGTAATTTCCTGACTATTTCTGTGCCACTCTAATCTCACAGTAACTCCTGTGGTTTGCTAGCACGCACATCTGGCAGCCCTCTTGCCTCTGGGCCAGCAGGCTCTAGACTCTAGAGTCCTGCAGAGCCTGGGCGAGCATCCAGTTGCTGACACAGCAGCCAGAGAGTGCTTGGGGAATGCAGGAATGATGTTTCCTCCTCTAAGGGGCGGGGGTCAGCCAGGCTTCTGCTTAAGCAACAGGAGGGGGCAGATCTGGGAGAAATGAGAGTCTGGAGATCAGAGGCGGGCCTCTGTGCCTAAGGGACCCATCATCCCTCCTGCCAGGAGCAGATTTGAATAATTGGGGCTGAGTGGCAAATGCAGATGCCCTCTTTGGCCTGTGAAGTCAGCCCTGCTTGTCTTCACTCTGGCAGCGCATTAGGTCATCTGGAGGAAGTCCTGGCTACTTGCAAATGCAGCTGTTGTTCACAAATATACCACAGACCCAAAGAGGAGGGGGAGCAACTAATGAATCCCTTTAGGATGGCAGGCAACGTGGATTTCTGCTTAGATTCAGATGAGATTCCTGAACAGACTCTCACAATGCCTTGCCCTTTGCCCTTGACCAAGTCCCTACCTTTCCCTGGCCTCATATACTTCTCATCAAACAAGTGGGGGATAAAAGGAGTTCCTGTCCACAGAGGTGCTGGGTAGAGCAGCATTGAGCCAGGGAAGAAAAAACCTGAGATGTCTTCACAGGCCTCATCACTCATCAGCTGTTTTAATGTGGACCAGTCATTTAAACTTTTAGTGACTTAGTTTCCTCACCTATATAATGAGGTTAATAGCACAATGATTATCTCATGAATTTCTAACGAAGATTGAATAAGAATATGACTGTGTTGTGAACCGCCCAATGTGCTCCGATTCCATCAATGCCACCGAATCGAATGGAAATACTGAACCTTGTTTATTTCACAAAAATACATTACTGTTTGGAATTAGAGACCTCAATACCACTGTCTTGGGATTCACTTATTCATTAAATTTAAGGGCATTCCATGACAATCATTAGGGGAAAGCCAGAAATATTCTGTGCCCTGAAAATCTATACAATACTAAGACACATGTTTTGGGTCAAAGTTAAATTATTCCAACGAATAATTGAAATAACGCCAAAAAATTCAAGATCACTGAGCTCTAACTTGCCTTCCTCATGTAAATGCAACCTCCCCTGTGTTCTCCTTGGTACACTAATGGCACTCTGAGGAAATCCACAGTGAGAAATCATAGCTTCTTTCCAGCCCTCTCAGCCTGCCATGCATTTTAATCTTGCCTCCCTTCAGAAAGGCTTTGAGAGTATGACCCTGCCCTCCAGACTCACTTATTATCCTTCTCAGCAATAGGAGTCCTTATTAAAATCCATGCACTTTGTTCAGCTGTGGCACTAGCTGAGCCCAAATTGGAAAAATTGAAAATAGCAAGCAAGAAGAGGAAAACAATTTTACATGGCTCCTTCTGGATCAATAAAATTAATAATTTTTGTCAGAAATAAGTCATTCCAGCATGGTTAGAAATACGTGGTCAGTAAACCTAGCCTGGTGCAATATTTTTTATCATAAGAGATATTCATTTGCTTAACAAACATTACTTGAGCACCTATTATGTGATGAGCAATGTTTGGTAATTGGAAAACATGATTGGAAAAGGAGATACTAAAAGCCTCAATTAATTACAACAAGTCCTTGAATGACATCGTTTTATTTAACAGCATTTCATTATAATGTTTATGAATAAAAAACTCAATTTCCTGCCAGGGCCAATGTCTGTGTGGAGTTTGCATGTTCTCCCCATGTCTGTGTGGGTTTTCTCTGGAACTCCAGTTTCTTCCCACATCTCAAAGCTGTGCATGTGAGGTTCACTGGTGTGTCTAAATGGTCCCAGTCTGAGATTGTGTGTGTGTGTGTGTGTGTGTGTTCCCTGTGATGAGATGGCATCCTGTCCCAGGCTGGTTACTACCTTGGTCCCTGAGCAGCTGGGATAGGCTCCAGCCATCCTCAGGGCTGAACTGGAATAAATGGGTTGGAAAATGAATGAATGAATAAATACAAATTACTGTAAAATAAAACTTTGTAAAGTACACAATAATCATACAATTTCATGACAATAACCTGCCAGGTATGAAAGAGCTCAGCAAGCCTGCCCTATTTGTGATTGTTTATGAACTGCATGGTAAGAGGAATTGCTTCTTATAATTTTCACTTTGCAAACTTTTATTCCCTGATTTAACTTACCACCACAACTGCTGCCACTCACTTATTCATCAAAAATTGGGCAAATGATTCCTTTACTTATTTCATTCATCTTTTTTAAGTATGTATACAGCTCATATTTATCTCAGGGTTTACTATTAGAAGAGCTTTTGGTCTTTATTTAGAAGTTTCGTGATTGTTTTTGTGACCAGACTCTCAGGTGATCCTAATGCACAACCAGGAGTTATGCATATTCTTGGTATTATTCCAGCTCTTTCAAAGTGCAAATGCAAACTCTTGAAACTGACCTCACATCTACTGAATTGGAAACCCTGGTTCTGGGGCCCATCAATTGGTGTTTTACCTAATCTTTCAGTTTAATCTGATGCATATTAAAATTTAAAAATTGCTTTTCTAAATTATACTTTCTTGAGTTTCAGCTGTGCTTACAGGAGGAGTCTGTTCAGGCAAGATGGGGAAGAATCACTAACTTATTACCTGCCAACTGTGAGATTACCAACACGATGACCACTCCACAACAAATACCAGTGAAGATGTTCAGAAAGGCATATTGGTGAATCTCACTTCTGTGACTGCTCATTTCACTTCATTTGTCCAACATCACTTTATTTGTACTTCTAACATGGTATCTTTTGTTGGGCATATATATTTTCTACTTTCTCTTAGACATTCTGCATGTAGTATGCATTTAATAATGTGGAAAGATGGCTATATCCAAATCAAAAGGTCTATTTGTCATTGGATTATTGTACGCTGTTGCGATTTCCACAAAAACAAAAGGTAAATGGAGAAGTCTCAGGGAAGGATAATTACCATAATCATGGAGATACAATCATATTACTTTGAGTTCAAACTAGAGATAGTTACACAGCAAGTTTGGAATATTATAAGTGGTGTAAATTAGATAAACATGGATTTTTGTTTGGCCAATGCCAAAACATTATCAAGTGATAACAACGCAGACAAGTTTGAAAGAATATATTTTTACAATAAGTAAAAGTAAAAACAGCCTTATCCAGTGAATAATAAATACATGTAATTCTACCAGGTGGAATAACCTTTGAAGGCAAGAGGTGGTATCTTATTAAATTTATTCATGAAGAGGCAGTAATGCTTAATGGTTATGCCTTCAGATTTTAGATTAGATTGCTTGTGGTTCTTCCATCTAAGAGCAATATGATCTTGGAAAATTAATTAATCTCTCTGTGTCTCAGGATTCTCATCTATAAAATGGGAAAATAGTACCTACCATATAGCACTACTGCGAGAAACAAATGAGTCCATATATGTAAAATGCCAGTAATCACTTGATAAACACTAGCTACTGTAATTAGTGTTATATCTTCTTTGTACCGCCCACTGCATCTGGCCCAACATTCAAATATTTATTGACTAAAATTGAAAGATTTTCTAAAGTCTCATTAATTTTATAGTGTTTATAGAAAGAAGTGAAAGGAAACATAGACAAGCAAGGACAGCCAGATTCATTGAAGAGTGAGGCAAAAGATAATTTTTTCATTGACTTTGATTAATAGAAAAATTTTAACTGATGATGAATATCAAATGAATAATGGTTAATATAAAAGCCATATTGGCAATTATAAGAAGTTAATATTTGTACTGAATTACAGAAATAAAAATAGAATCTTAAGATTAGAAAAGATATTGCCAAGCATCTCTTCCAAACCAATATGAGAATATATACGATAGCATCCTTATGAGTCTTGATACAAATACTGCCCATCATTGAGACCTCACTAGTTGAAAAGATAGCACATTCCATTTTTGAATAGTGTAAATGCCCAGAAAGTTATTACTTATACTGAGCTTAAATCTTCTTTTGAATCTTCCAATCACTGGTCCTAATTCCTGTGATTTTTTTATGCAGTGCAAATCTTGCTAAGCATTCTCACCCATTAAACTTACCATAATTGAGGAGAACCACATCTCTGTACAAATCTGATCTCATTTTCTCTGGGGGTTGAAATAAATACTTTATTGAACTTTACATAATTTAAAATATTTTTGGATGTGCTTTTTCCTGCATGGAGATACCACTAATGGCAGGAAGGGAATGGAAGAAGAGACTTGAGATGCAAAGAGGGTCCAGTCTTTCAGGGGCCTATGGTTACATAGGAGGAGCTCTGCACATAAGCGATGGCAATAAATTGCTATAGGTGCTCTGGTTGAATCAGGTATAAGCTACACTAGGAACCTGAGCACACCAACAAGAGGAAGACAATCAGAAAAGACTTAGAAGGTGAGGAGTTTACCAGGTAATTGAGGGGAGGAGCTGGCACTTGAAAATTCAGAAATGTATTAAATATAAAGTATACTATATAATTTAGAATTCAAAATGATTCAGAATGGGCAAAGCATGAGAACTGTGGGTACAGGGCGCAGTGAGAGATGGACCTGAGAGGTGGGCAGATATCAGAATCTGTAGAATGAATGGTTGTAAGGACTACACATGAATTGATTCATAACTAAGGCTCTAACCTGATGACCAACTTATCTACCTACTACCTCAGGGGATGCCATTAGCCCTGAAACACTTAGAATAACCTACACATGGAGAAAACCTAACTCATCATGACCTATTTCTTTCCAAGGAAGTGGTATTGACTTTATCTTACAGTAGACAACTTAAGAGCTTAGTGAAGTTAAGTACCTTATCTCAATCTGAACACTGTGAGATGAACATAGGAAAATCAATCTCACAATTTGCAGAATCCTAATTTTTCTAAATATTTCTGTGTCCCTTTCACGAATTAGAGGATGAGAAAAATGAGATGACTGAAAAAAGAAAGTATGTGGCATCTCACAATTTCAGTGACTAGAAACTAATAGGATATAGACTCCAGTTGTTGGCAGATTAGTGATGAAACTCCCAGAAGAACATTCTAGCAGGTTCAGCTCCCACAAGACATCTGAGCCAACTGCCTTGTTTTCCCTGGGGGGACCGCTACTGTCATTAACTCTGGTAAGCCCCATTAAAAACACTAAGTTGACGAAGGATACCCTGCCCACACTAATACACTGCCACAGAACTAACTCTGCGTAAGGAGAATTGTGAGTACAAAGAAATTTATAACACTAATGACTTTAACAAATCTGAGCTGATTAACAGGACGCCACAAACTGAAATCCTTGTGTTCCAATCAATCTCTCCAGAAACTTCACAAATGCACACTTGAGGGAGAAAAATTCATGAGATATTTTAGGCAGATCTCTACATAGAAAGAGAGGAATAATCAAAAAAGACACAATACACTGGCAAGTAGGGTAATTATTGCTAGCAATTCTTGAGCTACTACTCTTTTGGCAAATAAATGCCTACACTTACATTAAGGGGAGCAAAGGTTCTATTCAATCATTACTTAGATAGTTGAAGGATTAAGGAAGCATTTGGATGCTTGCACATCCACTAAGTGTAAATAGGAATACATCTGTATATATTCCTCTGGGCATTTGTTTGCTTGATTAATTTTTCATTAAAGACAGCATAAGCTTCTCCTCATAAGCCATAGAAAGCATCCACTTCCTTCTCAGTCTTTTTTTTCCATTACTCATTAACAAATAATCTTTCTTAAGACATCAAACTATGCCGGTTGTTCATCTCCCCCTAGTGGTCGGGGGACACCACTGCATATCTGAGTGACTAAACATTCATTGGCCATCTTACCAGGATTGCATTCAAAAGAAATGGCAGTAGTCTTACATCATTATCACATCATTATCACAGGTATGCTAGATATTGTCTATTGGTACCCAGTATTCATTTTTACCTTCCCCTATGCTCTTCTGCCATCTTACACAGCAGAGGCTGGCAATCTAACACCTACATTTCCCAGACATTCTTGCCTCTGTGGTCTTGTATACCACAGGCAGAAGCCTGTGGAATGCACTCTGAAGATTTGAAATACAAGAGGAGATGGGATCAATATTCCTGTAGCAATTATGTCTAAAGGGTGGCCTCTGTCAATTTTGAGATTGTGCAGCATTTTCACTGACTAGACACCAGATTTTGGATATGGAAAGACTGACACTTCCAGCAGCCTCCTGTAGTTATCTGACCTTGAATAAGTTACTTAACTTCCCTGTCCCTTAGATTATTCATTTGTAAATGGTGGGATAATAATGGTATCTATTACATAGAGTTGCTTTGAAGACTAAGTGAATATTTGGCAAGAAGATGTTAGCTATTACTGCTGCTGCATATAAACCACTTAGAAGAATGCCTGGCACAGAGATGTGCTCCAGAAGGGTTGGCTAAGATAATGATAATTGGAGACCAGCAGGATATAGCTAGCACAGGAAGACACTTGATGTCAGAAGACAGAGGACAGCTGTGTGCCACTTAACAAATTACTTGGCCGGGCATTGGCTCACGCCTATAATCCCAACACTTTGGGAGGCTGAGGTAGGCAGATCATGAGGTCAGGAGTTTCAGACCAGCCTCACCAACATGGTAAACCCTGTCTCTACTAAAAATACAAAAATTAGCCGGGCATGGTGTGCACCTGTAATCCCAGCTACTCAGGAGGCTGAGGCAGGAGAATCACTTGAACCTAGGAGACAGAGGTTGCAGTGAGCTGAGATCATGCCACTGCACTCTAGCCTGGGTGACAGAGTGAGGTTCTGTCTCAAAAAGAAAAAAAGAAAAAAAACTTAACCCTCCTGTGTTTATTTGTTTAATGTTCTCCACTGTTGGAGAATATAGGCTGGGTGTGGTGGCTTACGCTTGTAATCCCAACACTTTGGGAGGTTGAGGCAGGTGAATTACCTGAGGTCAGGAGATTCAGACCAGCCTGGCCAACATGGTGAAATACCATCTCCAATGAAAATACAAAAATTAGCCGGGCATGGTGGTGCATGCCTGTAATTCCAGCTACTTGGGAGGCTGAGGCATGAGAATTGCTTCAACCCGGGAGATGCAGGTTGCAGTGAGCAGAGATTGCGCCACTGTACTCCAGCCTGAATGACAGAGCAAGACTCCATTCCAAAAAAAGAGAGAGAATGAAAATGGAGAATATAATCAAGGCCACAAGATTATTTATTAAATGAAATGATGTGTCAAAAAACTTTATAAAAACCTAAAGAATGACCCAAGTGTTTATAATTATTAGTTATCATTAAAGTGTTAAAAGGACTCATGAGAGACAGCCGTGATTGCTAAGGAGGTGAAACAGGCAAACCACCATGGAGGAAATGGCCTTTGGATGGGATTTTAAGAAATAGGTAGACTTTTCTACATGTAAAGATGGCATAAAGAAGCTTGCCAGTTTGAGCTAAGGCATGAAAGTTAGACACTGAATGGGCAATATATATTACTATTTTTCAAACATCTTTTTCTGGCAGTTATACCACATAGGCTTTGAGAAACAGTTAAGAGAAGGAATTCTAAGTGGAATCTCCTAATTGGCTTTCTGCATAGTTAACATCACTTACAGAGAAAAATGGTTATGGGGGCAAGACGCATTGAAACGAGGAGGCTCATGGGCATGATTATGTAGCCTGCAAAATTTAGGAGGCATTCTTCTATGTTAAAAGCACAAAAGAAAAAAGAAAGCTTCCTACTAGCAGAGAAACGTCAAGGTGGCTCAGGTGGTGAATATTATTCTGTTGCCATGATGATTCCTGTGTTTTTGTCTGCCTACAAATTTCTGACACAAGCACACCACTTACTGAAGAGATGAATGCCCTCATGTAAGGTGACTCCACTCTCAACCTCTAGGTAGGATTAACAACAGGCTGAGAGTTGGTTATTTCATGAAAGGAGAATTATAATGATCATGCTGGTTTGGAGAAGCAAATAAGCAAATTGACCGCAGACTCGTGCCCTAAAAAAATAAAAAATAAATTCTGGAGATGATGAGGGCAATTGGAGTCAGTTCATATTCTTGTGGCTCCCAGGGATATCAAAGGCAAATCTGCTTCTTTGAAGTAGGTGTTGGAGAAAGAAACACAAGGGCTATTTGGCACATAGCTCAGCACCGAAAACTTTACCTCATTCTTATCCTCAGTAGATTTCTGACTATGTCAGTTTCCACCTAATTCAAAATCGAGAGCATATATTACCATATCCCCTAGTTCTTGAATTTGGGAAAATCAACATTTTCACTCTGAAAGGCTGTACTGAATACATCACGTCCAAAAGCTCCTATTATTTCAATAGCACAAGGTTAAAAAAGCTCAGTATGAGCAGGTATGAAACATACTTACCAACCACACTGCTTTTAAAATGAGGCTTGAGTAACTTATCAAAGAGCACTATTTTGAAAAATGTAGGTAGAGAAACATGAGGTCAATTCATCAACAAGATGGCAAAAATGGTGGTGTTTTGGCTGTTATTCCTATCAGCAACATAGAGGAAAAAGTCAGGCTTCACTTTTGGACTTGGTCCAGAGGTGGACTGCAGCAAGATAATCAGCTTAACAGCAGCTCATGCCAGAAAGTAAAAATCTCAGCTCCTCTACTTCTCATTCGTGAAGTTTCCCAATTCAACAAAAACAATCAAGATTAAATCACACATGACAGTTATAGGCAGGTGAATCCTGAGCAAAGGAAGTAAGGCCAGTCTGAAGAAGAATGTGTCAGCATATTGGATGCCCTTTCTGTGTACTTCAGTATATGACTAAAACCTGGGGCTTCCGAGCCAGGGTCAAATCTCAGTCCTGCCACTTTGAGCATGTGTGACTTTGGGTGAGTTGTATTACCTATCCTAGCCTCAATTGCCTCATCTTTTATATGGGATAATAATTTTGTATAACCCAAAGAATGTTTCTGAGAAATATTAAAATTCAACAATTCATTAAAAGAATTATACATTGTGATGGTTTATTTTATGTGTCAACTTGACTGGATCATAGTACCCAAATATTTGGTCAAACATAATTCTGGGCCAGGCACGGGGGTTCACGCCTGTAATCCCAACACTTTGAGAGGCCAAGGAGTGCAGATCACTTGAGGTCAGGAGTTTGAGACCAGCCTGGCCAACATGGTGAAACCCTGTTTCTACTAAAAATACAGACGTTAGCCAGGCATGGTGGCAGGTGCCTGTAATCCCAGCTACTCAGGTGGCTGAGGCAGGAGAATTGCTTTAACCCAGGAGGTGGAGGTTGGAGTGAGCTGAGATTGCCCCACTACACTCCCACCCAGGCGACAGTGAGGCTGCGTCTCAAAATGGGATGCTCTGTGAAGATATTTTGTAGATGAGATTAACATTTATGTCAGTAGACTCTGAGTAAATCAGATTATCCTTCATAAACTGGAGAGGACTTGTCCAATCAGTTGAAGGCTTTAGTAGAACAAAGACTGGTGTCCCTGAGCAAAAAGGAATTCTGCCAGCAAATAGCCTTTGGAGTCAAACCGCAAATCTTTCCGAGTCTCCAGCCTACTGGTCTACTCCCCACAGTCTTATGAGGTGATTCTTTAAAATATCCCTTTCTCAATATCTCTCTCTCTACACACAGAGACACACAAACATGCACACATATGCATATATACATACACATCCTGTTGGTCCTTTTCCTCCAGAGAACCATGATTAATATGAAAAAAAGGAAATTAATTGGCAATGGTGGTTCAAAATAAGAAAATACAACCTTGAGAAGTTCCAGGAGAAAAATCATCCAGTCATTTCAATAAATGCCAGGAAGTCATTTGATAAAAACTCAACACACACAGGCATTATTTTAGAAAAATAATTTTAGAAACATTTGAATTCTTCCTTAATATGGTAAAGAAAACTAGGTCAGGTCAGCTTTATACTAAGTGAGCAAATATTAGAAGTCCTGTCTTTAAAAAATTTACAGTACGTTCCATCAATACCAAATTTATTGAGCGTTTTTAGCATGAAGGGCTGTTGAATTTTGTCAAAAGCCTTTTCTGCATCTATTGAGATAATCATGTGGTTCTTGTCTTTGGTTCTGTTTATATGCTGGATTACGTTTATTGATTTGCGAATGTTGAACCAGCCTTGCATCCCAGGGATGAAGCCCACTTGATCATGGTGGATAAGCTTTTTGATGTGCTGCTGAATCCGGTTTGCCAGTATTTGACAAACCCACAGCTAATATCATACTGAATGGGCAAAAACTGGAAAAATTCCCTTTGAAAACTGGCACAAGACAGGGATGCCCTCTCTCACCACTCCTATTCAACATAGTGTTGGAAGTTCTGGCTAGGGCAATCAGGCAAGAGAAAGAAATCAAGGGTATTCAGTTAGGAAAAGAAGAAGTCAAATTGTCCCTGTTTGCAGATGACATGATTGTATATTTAGAAAACCCCATCATCTCAGCCCAAAATCTCCTTAAGCTGATAAGCAACTTCAGCAAAGTCTCAGGATACAAAATTAATGTGCAAAAATCACAAGCATTCTTATACACCAGTAACAGACAAGCAGAGAGCCAAATCATGAATGAACTTCCATTCACAATTGCTTCAAAGAGAATAAAATACCTAGGAATCCAACTTACAAGGGATGTAAAGGACCTCTTCAAGGAGAACTACAAATCACTGCTCAGTGAAATAAAAGAGGACACAAACAAATGGAAGAACATATCATGCTCATGGATAGGAAGAATCAATATCGTGAAAATGGCCATACTGCCCAAGGTCATTTATAGATTCAATGCCATCCCCATCAAGCTACCAATGAGTTTCTTCACAGAATTGGAAAAAACTCCTTTAAAGTTCATATGGAACCAAAAAAGAGCCCGCATTGCCAAGACAATCCTAAGTCAAAAGGACAAAGCTGGAGGCGTCACGCTACCTGACTTCAAACTATACTACAAGGCTACAGTAACCAAAACAGCATGGTACAGGTACCAAAACAGAGATATACACCAATGGAACAGAACAGAGTCCTCAGAAATAATACCACACATCTACAGCCATCTGATCTTTGACAAACCTGACAAAAACAAGAAATGGGGAAAGGATTCCCTATTTAATAAATGGTGCTGGGAAAATTGGCTAGCCATAAGTAGAAAGCTGAAACTGGATCCTTTCCTTACTTCTTATATGAAGATTAATTCAAGATGGATTAGAGACTTAAATGTTAGACCTAATACCATAAAAACCCTAGAAGAAAACCTAGGTAGTACCATTCAGGACATAGGCATGGGCAAGGACTTCATGTCTAAAACACCAAAAGCAATGACAGCAAAAGCCAAAATTGACAAATGGGATCTAATTAAACTAAAGAGCTTCTGCACAGCAAAAGAAACTACCATCAGAGTGAACAGGCAACCTACACAATGGGAGAAAATTTTTGCAATCTACTCATCTGACAAAGGGCTAATATCCAGAATCTACAAAGAACTCAGACAAATATACAAGAAAAAAACAACCCCATCAAAAAGTGGGCAAAGGATATGAACAGACATTTCTCAAAAGAAGACATTCATACAGCCAACAGACACATGAAAAAATGCTCATCATCACTCGCCATCAGAGAAATGCAAATCAAAACCACAATGAGATACCATCTCACACCAGTTAGAATGGCAATCATTCAAAAGTCAGGAAACAACAGGTGTTGGAGAGGATGTGGAGAAACAGGAACACTTTTACACTGTTGGTGGGATTGTAAACTAGTTCAACCATCATGGAAAACAGTATGGCAATTCCTCAAGGATCTAGAACTAGATGTACCATATGACCCAGCCATCCCACTACTGGGTATATACCCAAAGGATTATAAATCATGCTGCTCTAAAGACACATGCACACGTATGTTTATTGCGCACTATTCACAATAGCAAAGACTTGGAATCAACCCAAATGTCCATCTGTGACAGACTGGATTAAGAAAATGTGGCACATATACACCGTGGAATACTATGCAGCCATAAAAAAGGATGAATTTGTGTCCTTTGTAGGGACATGGATGCAGCTGGAAACCATCATTCTTAGCAAACTATCACAAGAACAGAAAACCAAACACCGCATGTTCTCACTCATAGGTGGGAACTGAACAATGAGATCACTTGGACTCGGGAAGGGGAACATCACACACCAGGGCCTATCATGGGGAGGGGGGAGGGGGGAGGGATTGCATTGGGAGTTAGTTATACCTGATATAAATGATGAATTGATGGGTGCTGATGAGTTGATGGGTGCAGCACACCAACATGGCACAAGTATACATATGTAACAAACCTGCACGTTATGCACATGTACCCTAGAACTTAAAGTATAATAAAAAATAAAAATAAAAAAATTTTAAAAAAAGCTTACAATATTGTAAAATATTAAAATATTATTTTTCTCATTTCTTTTCAACACTGTTTGCATTGACTAGAGCTTATCAAACAAGAGTAAACAATATTGTAAGATTTTTTTTTAAGGCCCGGCACGGTGGCTCAAGCCTATAATCCCAGCACTTTGGGAGACCGAGACGGGCGGATCACGAGGTCAGGAGATCGAGACCATCCTGGCTAACACGGTGAAACCCCGTCTCTACTAAAAAAAAAATACAAAAAACTAGCCGGGCGAGGTGGCGGGCGCCTGTAGTCCCAGCTACTTGGGAGGCTGAGGCAGGAGAATCGCGTAAACCCAGGAGGTGGGGCTTGCAGTGAGCTGAGATCTGGCCATTGCACTCCAGCCTGGGCAGCAGAGCGAGACTCCGTCTCAAAAAAAAAAAGAACAACAACAACAAAAAAAAACATTGAGATTGCATCCCTAAGCAATGCAAAAAACTTCCAGAACTTAATTAGAAGAGTTCAGTATAGCAACCAAATGCAGGAAAAATACATAAAATTAATAGTATTTTTGCATGCCAAAATAGTTACACATATCATTTTAAGAGCTTGCACTCAAGATAAGAAAAATACAAAATATCCATGAATAACAGTTTAGCAAACATTTTTTGAGCTCCTACTAGATATCACAGGAAGTCTACTTGAAATGTACATTTATGGTCTTTTTAGCAAATTACTTAACAATTACTTGTGTAGATAAGATCTTCTTAGTAGAAAAAGCAATTGTTATAATAGTGTCTGTTTTCAAGTTAACATTTAATTCAATTCCCATAAATATTCCACCAGAATGGTGAATGAAATTATTTTTGACAAATAGTCCCTCTCTCTACTCTCACCCTCATAGGAAGAGTATACTTCCCACTCCATTGATGTTGGACTTGCCCATGTAACTTGACTCGACCTCATGGTGGGTGAAGTGCACTTTACTCCCCCTTCATTTTGGGCCTCCCTTTGATCAATGGGATGTTAACAGATGTGAGGCCACCAGAAGCTTACAATGTACTTTCAAGATTGAACTTAGTCTTTTGTGCTTTTTCCACCATGAGAAGAATATGCCCCAGGTGGCCCAATGGTCATTGGTGAAGAGAGACACATGAAACAGACCAGGGCCCAACTTGCAGTTTTGGAACTAGGCACAGCTGATCTCAGCTTGGATGGCAACTGGTCCACAAAAAATGGGCAAGAATAAACAATTGTTTAAGCCACTGAGTTTGGGTGATTTGTTATACAGCAATATTATGCAAACAGTTGTCTGACACACCAAAGATTTCCCACTCTACTTAATAAAATGATGCTGAAATTCATATAGAGGTGAATTTATTAAAGATATTCTGAAAAAAAGATGAGCAAAAAGAAGTAGATCTAATACTGCAAGCAACAATTATATAAAAATAGCATTTACCAAATAATGTTGATCAATGAAACAAAATAAAGGGCACAAAAAGAACAAATATATATTATATATATATATATATGTGTGTGTGTGTGTATGTATACCAATGGTAGCAATAATATAACAATAATAGCAATCATAATTGTAATAATCATTATTTGTGACAATCACGAGATTGTCAGAGCTCACAGAACAATATTTCCAGCATGTCCTGTGGGCTCTGGGAAAGATACCTGAAAGATAGCTAAGTTTCTTCAATCCAATAAATATCACTAAACGCTATCGGAAAGAAATAGTTATTGGCAAAATACAACACCACCCAAGCCACCAAAAAGGTGTCTACTTTCTACCTTTTCTTCCTAAGAATATCACAAATAATTTACCTTGCAAAAAACTTGGGTTGCATTGCAATAGAAAAAACTCTTATAGTGTGTAAGTATAGATGAAAGACATTAGAAAGCTACACTGACTTGCACAGCTGTTCTTGGGGAATCGTTGAAGAACTTGTACTTCTTAAAGAGTACAGGAATTATTTCTAGAATACTCACAATTTTCCCTGACAAAATATTTATTGTATTAAATACAGAATATTAAAACAGTGATGTATTCACAATGCATGTATCTTATACATCCCTGCCCTACGGAGCTAGACTAATATATTTCAAAATTTTTAAATTCACCTTCTCCTATAGTCTTCTCCATCTCAGTCAATGACAATTCCAACCTTCCAGATGCACAGATCACAAACCTAAATACCTTTTTAAAACCTTATATTTTGGAATAATTTCAGATTTATTTAAAAATTGAGTATAGTTACCATATAGCCCACACCCAGTTTCTCCATTATCAACATCTCATATAGTATAATACATTTGTTACAATTAATTATTATTAACTCAAGTCCATACTTTATTCATACTTAGTTTTGATCTAATGTCTTTTTTCTGTTCAGGAGCCCATCCAGGATTCCACATTGCATTTAGTTGTCCTATTTCCTTAGGACACTCTTGGCTGTGGGGGTTTCTCAAACTTTCCTCGTTTTTGATAACCTTCACAGTTTAGAGGAGTTGTCTTCAGGTGTTCTGTAGAATGGCCCTCAATATTTATTTGTCTGATATTCATCTCATGATTAAACAGGCTTACAGGATTTGGGGAAGACAACCTCAGTGGTAAAGTGTCGGTTTCATCACATCATACCAAGGGCACATCCTACCAACACCATTTGTCACTATTGATGTTAACCTTGATCACTTAGCTGAGATAGTGTTTGCCAGCCTTTCCACCATAGTTACTATTTATTCTCCTTTCCATATTGTAGTCCTATTAAGGGAGTCACTAGGAGAAACCCACATTTAAGGAATGGGAGAATATTCACTTTTTAAAGTATACTAAACAATATATTTATCTAGACATTTTAAGTCCTATTTTTTAAACGATAGTGAAAGTTCTAGAGTGTTTCACAGATATACATTGCTTAAAAAATACTTCTTCAGCCGAGCATGGTGGCTCACGCCTGTAATTCCAGCACTTTGGGAGGCCGAGGCGGGCGGATCAGGTTCAGGAGTTCGAGACCACCTTGGGCAACATGGTGAAACCGTCTTTACTAAAACACAAAAAATAAGCCGGGCATGGTGGTGCACACCTTTGTCCCAACTACTCGGGAGGCTGAGGCACAAGAATTACTTGAGCCCGGGAGGTGGAGGTCACAGTCAGCCAAGATCATGCCACTGCACTCCAGCTTGCTACAGAATGAGACTCCATCTCAAAAAAAAAAAAAAAAATTCTAGTAATAAATACAATATACACTCATTGTAGAAAATTTGAAAAACATGTTTTTTAAAAAAATTCTAAAATTTACAACCCAGATATAGACCATCATGTTAAAATTTTGAAGTATTATCTCCAAACTTTCTATGACTATATTTAAAAAGTTAAAATAATATTTTACATGTTATTCTACCTTCCTTATTAGCAGTTAATATTACAAAAAATTATTTATTCCTAGGCAAAAAGTGTTTTCTTTTTCATAATTTCAGTGCCTAGCACAATGTGTTGCATGTAGTAAATTCAACAAATGGGATCCCATGAACTTACTGACTTCATGAATTGGCAGACACTCTGTGAAACCATTTAAAGGAATTTGTTGACTAGGAAAATCTTAGGTTCTTGTTTTGCCACACAGGACAATAAAAGACACTAGCATTGAATCAATACTTTGGGGTCTTGAAAAATTAATTAAATCAGTAAAATAGTATGTACTTCATAAAAGCTAAAAGAGAAAATGGCACATAAAATACTTAACACAGTGGCTGTCATTTAACCTAACCACTGAGGTATTACAATTTTATTTATTTCTAGTCATTATATTCAATTATTTTTCAGAGATATTTTATTTTTGCTAGAACTGTGCTTCCCACATATCATATTCATTCTTAATTGTTTTTATAGTCTATGTTTGACACAGGCCCACAATTGCTTATCCAAAATCATTTGAATCAGGTATACTTTGGGATTTGTAAATGTTCATATTTGAAGAAGACAACAGAGCAAATACACAAATACACATATTATGAAACACCACAGCAGGGTATAGCTAAACACACTGTAATTAAACAGTCATATTTTTGTAGCAAAGCATGACTAATTACAATAAATAGGCTGTTTCCTTGTCCATTCTATAATTCTTAATGGTGCATTTTAAGAGTATCTTGTGTCTAGGTTGTGTGAATACTCTCTAGAGGAGTTTTTAATGCCCCAGCCCTGATTGGTCATTAAATGGAGATCAATCTTTGATAGATTTGTCAGTTTTCAGGGTTCCTAGAAAATGTTAGAAGTAAAATTCAAACTGTAAGACCACTAGGGTACAAGGCTAGCATCATGAATTTCCACGGATAATTTTCTTGTTACCCAAAGACCACATGAATTTCCAGGGATAATTTTTTTGTTACCTGAAGACCAAATACATAAATAAGCTTTTTTGTTTTTTTTTTTCTGTTTGATTTTTTATGTGTGTGTGTGTGTTTGTGTTTCCTAGTGTATCCTTTCGCTAGAGTAGAGCTTCTAAAGGCCCAGCTGTGGGTGGGTATGTGTGAGAGTAGGTCTCACTTTTTGCCTTTTCTGGGCCCAGGCCTCACTTTCCGACCTGTAGGGCCAATAATACCCAATCCCCTCAGTTACTGATACTGATGAACCCCACGGAAGCCACACCTGCAGCTTTCAGGCTTACCTCTCTTTCCATTCCTTCTCAGCTTCTGATAAGTGAAGATTTTCCTCCATTCTGTCAAGGCCAGCTGGGCATTAAATAATGCATCCAGTTTTATCTAGCATGTCATGGTGTTACAACAGGAGGGCTGTCATGTTATCTTAGTCCATGTATTGTCAGACCAAAACTCTTGGTTTCATTTTCCTTTTAAATCAGTAATCTAGGTTGGGCATGATGGCTCATGCCTGTAGTCCCAGCGCTTTGGGAGACCAAGGCAGGCAGATCACCTGAGGTCAGGAGTTTGAGACCAGCCTAACCAACATGGTAAAATCCCGTCTCTACTAAAAATACAAAAATTAGCTGGGTGTGGTGGCAGGTGCCTGTAATCCCAGCTACTCTGGAGGCTGAGGCAGGAGAGTCGCTTGAGCCCAGGAGGCAGAGGTTGCAGTGAGCCGAGATCACACCACTGAACTCCAGCCTAAGTGACAGAGCGAGACTCCATCTCAATAAATAAACAAATAAATAATCTATTAAATACTTGGCAAATCTCCATTAGGCAAATGCCTATTAGATGACTCAGCTAACCAGACATACCATTTCCCAAACTTGGGGCAGTGCGGGGGTGGTGGATAACATTTGATATAAAAGCATATAGTAATTTTTGAATGGCTATCTTTCTTTTGTGAATAAGCCTTTGTAAGGCTACTCTGAAAAATGAAAACTCACAATTTGATGCCATCTACTTAGTAACAAATTACCTTTTAGACATTGAATATAACTGTTTAATTGAAATTACTTGAATGTTCACTATTCTTAAGAACAGTGAAATGAATTTCTTGTGTAAGATGGTTACTCAGCCATCATCATTACAGGCTGCAATGCAAACACCTTCTAGGTGGTATTGTTCCAGGATACTCCTAACTTGGGTCCATGTTGTTCTCTTCTTTGGTGAACCTCAATTGTAACATTTTTTTAAATTACAGTCCATTGCTGATCCTTAGCACAATGCCTGGAACAGAATAAGCACTTGTTAAAATATTTGGTGATTGACTAATATTTACAGTTAATACTAACTGCCATTTGATGAAAGCTTTTTGCGCTAGTCACTCTGCCAGGCCATCAGCTTGAGAAGAGCTATAGAAAAACTCTCTCCATCAGGACATGAGTTCTATTATCTTTTTCAACCCTCAAGTCAAGGTATTTGTGATAGATACACTGTTTTGTTTTCCTTTGCTTGTCACAAATGAGGTAATTTGATATTTGAATTTCTAATAGGCCCCTTTCAAGTGCGTTAACAAGATAGTTGGCAAATGGGGACTTTTCTACCTAAGGTTCTGTAATAAATAAAATTGCGGTATATCTTCCTGGGGAACCATACTACATTAAAACCTATGATAATAATGGATTTTTCATCAATCAAAAATGTGATTTGTAAAGTGAAAATCAATCTAGTTTGACTACTGATGCCTCACAGCAATAGAGAAAGTTTCATCTAACAATGATAATAAAACTACATGATTTATCAGTTGAGTACGACTAGCAATTCAGGTAGCAATCAGTCTTGTCCAGCCATTTTCTGGCATTATAACCTTGGGAAATTGACCTTCATTTTTCTACCACAAAAGGATAAGCTAGTTTACTAAGCAATATGTTCCTAAGCAGAAAGACAGACAGCGTTCATCCCTTGCAGACACCTGAACTGACTAATGGATGTGACTTGTGTTTGGCCCCCCAGCAGGTTTGAGACTGCAGATTTGGAAAGACCACTTCCCTCCTCCTTCAGGTGGCACTTTGTTTAAAGATGAGTTACTGAACATTTGGTGGTGGTGGCTGTAAAATAACTAGAATATATCAGCTAGGACTTTTTTGGTTGCAAGTGACAAAAACAGTTCAAACCAATAAAAGTAAAAAGCAGACAAATATATTGGCTTATACACTCAAACCACGGGGGATGGGAGGGGAGGTTGCCTTCAAGAATTGAGCTTGGAACCTGAAGTGTTGTCTGGGTCTTCACATTAGCCTTGCAACTTGTTTCCGCTTCTCTCAGTGTCTTTGTCTCATTCTCTCCTGGGAACACAGCTACTGACATCCAGAGAATCACATCCCAACAGCTTTACCACCAGAGAAAAGGGGGCCTTTCCTGCCAATGTTCCCCAGAAAAACAGTAAAATTTGAGAAGGCTTCAGAATGGCTTACCTTGGGCCATGTGCCCACCTCTCAACCAATCACTTGATTGACCAATCACTAGCCTGACTTTTCCGCTCACTCTTGTGGTCAAAAGAAAGGGCCACCTTCTCTAATAAAGGGAAAGTGAAGAGTAGACAACCACAAGAGGCACAATATACACCTACCTAATTATATATATATATAATGGTGTGCATGTGTGTGTGTGTTTTATACCATTTACACACCATTTTACATACCATTTTAATGTGTAACATAGTATGTTGTATATATTCTATGTATGTTTGTATTTAAGCAGCTGAAACTTGATCTGTGAACATGTGTGCATGTGTATGTTGCATGCATGCATACATGTATTTTCCATATATTTGTACATACTGATTCATAACTATGAATGGATATATATATTGCATGTATGTATTACTCCTATGTCTACATAGGAGTGTGGTCTTTCCATAATCCCACTCACATTCCTAGATAATTACCCAGTGAATGCCTTTTCTATCTTCTTCTGTACTCAAGAGTAAGTTTGTTCCAGCCAGATTGACCTATGTATTCCCTGTACATGTGCCTGATTTCCTTCTCTGGAAGTCAGAGGATCGCAGAGGCCTGGCCACTACTTCAGGGGCCTCTTGGAAATGGTGAGTTGTGTCCATGTCAGGGGTACACACAGAGAAGCATTGTATTAGAAGTGACCCCCTACATAGTATGCAGGGCAGTAGGACCAAGGTAAGAGCACTCCAAGGCTAGGTAACCAGCCAAACAAAAAGAAGAACCATATGATTAGGACTAAAGGTATTGAATCCAGAGAAAGGTATGAAATGGATCCACCAAGTGTAAGGCAATGATGATTACCAGCATAGACATTAGGGTTTTACTGTAGCTTTCCATGTAGTGTCCTCGGCCTACTGGAAGTTGTAGGGGCTGAAGGAAAATGCACAATACATATTCTGAACCTTTGCTTTTTCACCCAACTCTACTTTCTCTTCTTCCTCTGTCACATCCAAATCCTTCTCCAAAGCACATGTCTCACCTCTCCCACAAAAGCTTCCTGAAATTATTCCAACCCACAGTGGCATCTGTCCTTCTCATTTGGCACTCAATCATAGATTGTCTTGAGACATGGTCATTGATTAAGAGTTGCTATTTCACCACCAGGCTGAGAAACATAGTCATCTCTTCTCCACTCAAAAAATACATCCTTTCATACTTGGGAAAAATGATAAGTTATCCTTAAAATGACAAATCCAATATGGACATGTCAAATTCATTTGGGAGTAAGAGCATGGCACAGATATGGTGGTAGGGGTGGTGCTGTCAGAACAAAGGATGAAATCAATGAGGAGGGTGGTAAAAAGTCACAACGTTTTGATTTATTATATGTTAATTTAGCTGTTTCCTTTTCTATAACAATTTAATAGTCAAATTTTATTTTGCTTTACGATTACATAAATGGGAATGTTCGGATTTTAATTAACAATTAAACTGATCAGTTTAAAACTTTTGGAACATACATTTGCATATAATTGCTCTCAATATACTTATGTAAAACCCAAAGCCTCTATTACCAAATATAGAAAACCTATTCATGTCAGCTTTAGTTACATGTGTACATTTATTTAAATGTGTGGAGTGTGTGCTTTTATCGCCAAGAAAGTCAGCTCTCTTCCTTAATTGTTACTATAACCATAATTTGGGAAATTCTATTGCAACATCAATATGTTATGCACATCTTTAATTAGGCTAGTGTGGCCTGTCTGTCACAGCAACTGATCCTAAATATTCCTATTTAGTCTACTCGAGGTTTTAAAACGTTCTCATTTTTTAAAGAGGCATACTTCAGCCTCATTAAATTGTCGAGTAAGTCAGTATGCAGCCCTGCACTTGCTTCCTGTGTTCTGGAAATCTTGTACCTCTCCACTTGGCACATTTCAGGCACTCAGGGAAAGGGCACTCTTCCCCAAATACCAGAAATCCTCTGTAGCCCCAGCATCTTAAGGGGAAGATCCTATCAGATCTGAGGAAGACATCTGTCACCCTCACTGATTACCAGAAAGATCTGGCCTTGGCATCCTATTGATCACCCGAGCTGGATCCTTTCATCTAGCAGTAACCGCACATAAACTGCAGGTTGCTTGCTCTGAGCAACGTCTTCATACCAGGTCACACAATAAAAAAGACAACACAATGACTGAGTCCATGATAGGCAACTACAAACAGAACCTAGCCTGAAGTTCATTTTCTCCTTTTTCCCAAAAATCTGCCATGATCTCAACAAGAGAAAGCAAGATTACCTTGAACCAAGCCCTGGACTACCTTAGTCCTTTATACTTTCTCTGTCTGCTACAATTAATAATTTAAAATAAATAGTATTTGTGTCAAGGAGAAAATAGGGTTTTAGGATATTGTCAAGCATGAATATGTTTCTAATTTTTTCTGGAAAAACACATGGGTGACATATGCTTTTTACCATATCCAAAGTCAGTTGATAATACAGTAATTCTGCCATAATGCTATAGGTGGAATCTTCATACTGTCATTTTTAAATGGAGGATTGCATTATAGACACAGTAATGATACAGCAGGGAGGTGAGGGCAGGGTCTGTTGCAAAATCTAAATCACTCTGATCCAAGCTTTGGTTTGACATCGTGGTTGCTATCAGCTTAAACATGTGTTGATGAGGAATTTGGGGCTCTGTGACCAGCGAAGACTTTCAGAATTTCAGCACTCACCCAGTTAGTTGGCACTCAGTTTTCTTTCCTGCTTCTCAAGACTTCTCCTCCCCCATAGAAAAGAACCTTAGTTTGCACTGGTTGAGAAAGTGAAGGGGAGACTGGGTAAAGAGTTAAAGCCAATCACCAACTCTGTTATATTTAGATCATCATTATTACAGTGGGAGGAATATTTTGATCTTTCTATTTAATTCCTTTATAATAGTCATCACAGTTTTCACTTCTTCCTTTTTATGGGTCTATATCAGGGAAAAAAATAAACAACTTGACATATAAGCAAAACCACATCTCTCCTGTGTTCCTTTTACTTTTAATTTTTGTATTTCTCCTGGGAACAGATTATTTAAAAAAAAAACAGATTAATTGATAAAATGAAGCAGAGCTTAAACTGGGTATAATTTACTATATGTGGGACCTTCAGGACAGGCTGTCATAGCTTCACAAACCACCTATATTTTCAGTTGTGCCAATCCAAAGGGACCAGAGTCATCTATTTTTAAAAGATAACTAAAGAATCAGATTTTGCTCCTAAGCAACCCTACACTCCACAGTGTCCACTAGATGTTTGACCCAATTCTGCTGCCTCCCACTCCACTTTTCTTTAAACAGTAGTGAAGAGACGTTCTTTCTTGTAATCATTTTAGCTCATAAAATCTATGTCTAGTTACAGCAAATTCTGGCCAAGCTGGAACATTAGGCAATAAAACCATCATCAACAGCCATAGTGTTTGCAGATGCTCTAGGTCTGGAAATCACTGCTGGCATGCCTGCATATTTAAAAAAAAATACTAAGAAGTTTAGTAATTTCCAGAAGGCATATGCATTTAAGGGGAAAGAAACTTCTGAGAAAACTTTAAGGCCCAAGGTCTTGAAATAAGTAGATCAGCTTGGTGATCACCTGACTCGGTTCAGCTAAACCTATTGACCTTCTCAGGATTAGAATAGAATGAATAGGGACATAGTGTGTGATAATCTCTGAAGCATGATTTTGTGGTCACTATTTAAGCTATTTGCCCTAGAACATTGAACTCACCACCTATCTTTTCAGCTATATCACTTTGGCTCTTGAAAGCTTTATCAAACTGTGTCTCTTATTTAATGGAACATTTCTGCAACAGATTGCACCTGAGGACATTATGGTGAGAACCAATGCACAATCATTTGGGAGTAAGAGCATGGCACAGACATGGTGGTAGGGGTGGGACTGTCAGAACAAAGGATGAAATCAATGAGAAGGGTGATAAAAAGTCACAAAATTTTTATTTCTTCCCGATTTAACCTAGAACTACTTGAATTTAGGAGAAAATCTGTCATTCTCTTTGAGTGTTCTAATGTTTTCAACTTTTATGCAAAATTTTCTGCCCCAGCACCTACATTCATGTTGCAATATGGGGTCTATCATGCATAGATCAGAACTAGAGAAATAAGTTGCCTATGTGTCTGTTAGTCTTTATATAAAATCAAATTGCTTATTTCAAATATTCCTAGTTTGCTTTAGATAGCTTAATATCCCATTGCTTCTTTTTAGTTATTTCCTGCTGCTGAATTAGGTGAATTGCCTTGTATGATTTCTTACCCATGTTAAATGGTAAATAAACATCTTTCCTGGGATCAGAATATATTTTTAATGTTTTAATAAAATAGACATACAAGTCCAAAAAGTATAAATTTATACTTAATAAATGGACTGTAAACATCTGTGTAACCTCCGAGAGGATCAAGAAATAGTATATTGCTAAATCCCCAGAAACCCATTCTGATCACAAACTGCCCACTCCTCTCAGAGGTAACCGCTAGACCCCCTTTCATGATAATAATTCCCTTGCTTTTTTTTTTCCTTTTTTTAGTTTACCGCTGTGTATGTCCCTAAGCAACATAATTTAGTTTCGTCCCTTCTTGTGACCCATAAATGGAATCACATTGTGTACTTTGCTTTATCTTCCATGTGGTCACATATATTTGCAGTTTCTTCATCGTCATTGCTGTATGGTATTCCAGTGTATACGGCACGACTTTAACTCATTCCCCTACTTATCAATATTTAAGTATATTCTAGGTTCTGGCTACTAGGAAAAATGCTGCTACATGTTCTGTCCATGCCTTCCAGCGCACAGATTCATGAGCACCTCTAGTGTGGATATCCACAGCTAGAAATGCTTGGGCATGCAGTATGTAAATCTTCAACTTTGTTCAATACAACAGTGGAGATGTTTTTTTCCAAAGTGGGTATTACAATTTTTACTCCCACTACACGTACACAATAGTATCTGTTGTTCCACATCCTCACCAACACTTGGTATTGTCAGACTTCTTAAATTTTGCCAATCTGGCATTTTGTGTGTATTAGTATCTCCTTGTGATTTTTAAATTTCTTTCTCACTGTGGTTTTTTAATTTGTAAAACCATGATTATTAATGAGATTGAGAACCCCTACATGTGTTTATTCCCCCAAGTCCAGGATCTTTAAAATGTACATATAAATTCTGGTACTTTGGACTTTGATAATTTGGTGTTATTCATACTGAACACTTCATGCCATACTGGAACATACAAGAGAAAGCAAAAGAAATTCATTCATTGAATAGCAATTTGAAACTGGGAACCTCATATACTTTGACCTATTTTATCCTCAAAATAATTTTGCTAGGCTGATGTTGTTATCCTTATTTTGCAAATAAGGAAATTGAGGCTCTGAGGTTAAGGAAGTTACTCAAAAGCAAATATACTGCTTAAGTTCGTTAAATGTTAGAACTGACTCTCAAACCAGGCCTGTATCCTTCCAAAGCCCAAATTCTTTCCAGTAACTATGTTTTCTCCTAAGAAATAACCTTTGCAAGAGCAAAATAATATTCAATATTCTTTTTAAAATCACTGCATTAAAAACTACATCAAAATAATTTCAAAGATAGTCCAGTTAATAGAACTAATTAAATAACTGCATCTATAGGTCAGTTTTTCCTTTCACACTCCAAAATCAAATTCATTAATATTTAAACAAATGAAAGAGTCTTTGATATTTGACGGGATTTCCCATATGAGAATACTTCGTGAGACATTTTAGTCACATGTTTCATTTTCAGCCTGTGACAGGCACTTGTGAATTGATTAACACCATACAGTAGGTTATAGAACATTAAATGACAGCCAGAAATAAAAGTAACAAAAGACAAGAGTGAGACAAACTCTCCTCAAAGAGATACATTTTTATATAGGTAATCAATTTATTAGGACACTCAAAAATTCAAGCAATAGACACTTTAAAAAATTAATTTAAAACCAATTAAAGGATAAACATCAAAGATCCTAAGAATGTATGTGTTATTAATGGTGCTTTTTTCAAATATAAAATTCTAATAAAAGTCTGTAAATCCTGCAGATACAGAAACAATTTTCGAAGAATCAAATTAACCAGAAGCAATGCCTCAGATATGAGATTGCCTACAAAAGGGGGGAGACCAAGCTTAGCATCCTCCCAGAATGCTAAGAATAACTCTCAGGACAGGAGTAGCATTCCGTGCATGACTCTACACTCTACTATCTTTACAAAGTGACCTTTTGATGGGATCTGATCCAAGACTCTCTCTGGTGATGTAGACACACTGGTAGCTTGTATCCTTGTTACCAACAATTTCAAACAGGCTTGGACTTTGTGTCTATGAATATTAAACTCACATTCATCCAACTCCATAGAAATGAATAGTGAAAACAATTTTATTAAGCACTTCTATACATGTCACATATTTTGTGAGGTTCAATTTTTATTTTACTTTATGAAACAAATGTTCGCTTGCCAAAGTGCTAGCATAGTGTGCACTTTCTAGTTGTCAATATACCTCCATCCTCTCCTGTACTACCAATTGGCTACAAAGATTTAAAGTTTCAGTGATTATAGGATTTACATGATTTTAACCCCTTTAAATTTGAAAACTCTTTAAATCCCATTATCTCTGCAGCCACTGCAAATTTTAAAATCAGCTTGGCCTTTTCTAGGTCCAGGTCTAAGGATTTCAGAGTTTTAAGGAGTATAAATGCATTTCTGAAGTTCTATAAAGAGCTCTCCCCAACCGGTTGACCTACAGGAAATCAAGCCAGCCAGTTCTCCAGCTGGTAACTGCTGATCAGAGTTTCTAAATGGAGAGATATGTACGTTATGCCACAAACCACCAGGAAAACAAGTAATTGCTTCCTTGCCTCCATATGAAACCAGTGAATCAGAAGATTTAATGTAGGAGGGGTGGCAGATTTAGACCTTTGTCAGTAAATGTCTAAGAATAATAAAACAGAAGATGTTGTAAGGGACCCAAGCAAGCTCTCCGGGGCAGAGAGAGTAAGTTCAGTGAGTTGGAAGCCCTCTAGTTCCTAAAGAAAAGCCGTTACCATGGATACTCTACAACTGCTCTGAGATCTTACCTCTTGTGTCTTCACATTTATGTATCCATAGTGAGTTCGAAGGGGCCGCCTGTATGTGTAGGAGAATGGTATCCACTTTGTACCAGGTTGTCCAAAGCAGTTTAGTAGCAAAGGGAAATTCACTTCATTTACAAGACGCACGACCAGCAGGAAAAGGAACGCTGCTATGAAGCTCACAGCAATCACAGACTTTCTCTACAAAACATTAAAAAAAAAAAAAAAAAACCAAAAAGAAGAATGAATGACTTTCAACCAAAGGCAGTCACAGAAGGAGGTTCCTTTATTCCCCTCTTTTTCTTTCATAGGGGTTGAATGATTCTGTCATTCAGCATATTTTACCTGGAAATGGAAAATAATTATTTGGTGATCAAATTGTCCTAGTGTGCTGGGCTGCTGAGAGAAAGCAGAGCTGCTTTCTTGAACTCTTCCATTGCATCTCCACCCTTCCTTATCTCACTATATTCCTTGTAAACTCCTATTCAGTTTGCAAAACCCAAATCAGACATTTCCAACTACAGGAAACCTTTTCTAGTTGCTCAATCCCCTCCTTACCACCATGCTTTGACCCCCAACCTATCCACTCTAACAGAGGTAAAGTCCCATCACTGCCATACTTTAAAGACATTTCTATTGTACTTTTTCACTGTGTAATTATTTATGTGATTTTCCTACATAGATTTGTGAGTTCTTAGAGAACTGGAATGTACTGTGTCTTCTTGATCTCTGAATCCCAGGCTCTTAATATGGTACCTTACATACTACAGGCATTCAAAGAACATTTGAGTGAAACAAATGAATGAATAAATAAATGAATGAATGGATGTTCATATTCTTGTAGACACAGTATCATTATCACTCATTCTTCTGTTTCTGTATCTAGCACCCTCTATGAGTAGGAAACTCTGCCTGTGCTATAGGATGTGCAAAAGTAAGATTCAAAAAACTAACAAGAGGGGGAAAAATTATGCCAAGCAGCAGAACATTCCTCTACATGTGCTGCCATGGAAAAAAAGTGGGAACAACTGCCTCTGATTGACATGGGAGAAAGCAAAGATGTCTTTGAAATTGAGCTTGATAAAATGCATGTGTTTTAATTGATAGACACGTGTGAACAGAGCTTTCCAGATACAGGAAACAGCACGGAGATGAGAATACATAGAGTTACTCATAGGCATACAGTAGTTTATCCTACTGGAGCACAAAGAAGGAGTAAAAGCTAGAAACACAAATGATAACTTCATGCTGAATTGCCTCAGATATCAAGCTAATACATCTATACTGAGTTTGCTAGGTGATGGAAAGCCAAAATAAATTTTTTGTTTGCTTATTTGTTTTGTTAAAGGGGATAGTTGGCCACATAAATGTCTTCCTCTGAGAAGTGTCTGTTCATATCCTTCGCCCACTTTTTGATGAGGCTATTTGTTTTTGTTTTTTCTTGCAAATTTGTTGAAGTTCTTTGTAGATTCTGGATATTAGCACTTCATCAATGGATAAATTGCAAAAACTTTCTCCCATTCTGTAGGTTGCCTGTTCATTCTGATTATAGTTTCCTTTTCTGTGCAGAAGCTCCTTAGTTTAATTAGATCTTATTTGTCTATTTTGGCTTTTGTTGCCATTGCTTTTGGTGTTTTAGTCATGAAGTCTTTGCCCATGCCTATGTCCTGAATAGTATCGCCTAGTTTTCTTCTAGGGTGTTTATGGTTTTAGGACTTACGTTTAAGTCTTTAATCCATGTTGAGTTAATTTTTGCATAAGGTGTAAGTAAGGAAGGGGTCCAGTTTCAGTTTTCTGCATATGGGTAGCCAGTTTTCCCAACACCATTTGTTAAATAGGGAATCCTTTCCCCGTTGCTTGTTTTTTGTCAGGTTTGTCAAAGATCAGATGGTTGCAGATATGTGGCATTATTTCTGAGGCCTCTGTTCTGTTCCATTGGTCTATATCTCTGTTTTGGCCGAAGCCAACAAATGTATGAAAAAAAGCTCATCATTACTGGTCATTAGAGAAGTACAAATCAAAACCACAATGAGATACCATCTCACACCAGTCAGAATGGCGATCATTAAAAAGTCATGAAACAACAGATGCTGGAGAGGACGTGGAGAAATAGGAATGCTTTTACACTCTTGGTGGGAGTGTAAATTAGTTCAACCATTGTGGAAGACAGTGTGGCGGTTCCTCAAGAATCTACAACCAGAAATATCATTTGACCTAGCAATCCCATTACTGGGTATACAACCAAAGGATTATAAATCATTCTACTATAAAGACACATGCACACGTATGTTTATTGCAGCACCATTCACAATAGTGAAGACTTGGAACCAACCCAAATGCCCATCAATGATAGACTGGATTTAAAAAAAAAATGTAGCACATATACAACATGGAATACTATGCAGCCATAAAAAAGGAAGATTTCATGTCCTTTGCAGGGACATGGATGAAGCTGGAAACCATCATTCTCAGCAAACTAACACAGGAATGGAAAATCAAACACATGTTCTCAATCATAAATGGGAGTTGAACACTGAGAACACATGGACACAGGAAGGGGAACATCACACACCAGGGCCTGTTGGGGGTTGGAGGGCTAGGGGAGGTATAGCATTAGGAGAAATTTAATGTAAGTGACGAGTTGATGGGTGCAGCAAACCACTACGGCATGTGTATACCTATGTAACAAACCTGCACATTCTGTACATGTATCCCAGAACTGAAAATATAATTTAAAAAAAAGAAAAAAAGGAGAAAGTTATGAATTATAATCAAACATCAATGTTTAAGATGCTTTGGAGCAGGGAGAGACTACAGGTAGGTAGTGACTAGTTAGGAGGCTATCCCACTTGCCCAGGAGAGACATAATGAAGGATGGAAACTAGGGCAGAAGCAGAAGAAGTAAGAAGGTGGATAAAGATGTGAGAAACTTGATTTAGGTGGGAGAAACAGAACTTGGGCTACTGACAGGACAGAAGTGGCTGATGGAAAATTCAGAGATGCCTGAGATTTTTGGTCCATGTGACTGCAATATTATGGGTCATATCAAGAGAAACCAGAGTTGTCAGAGCAGTAACTGATTTAAGATAGTAAAAAGATACGCCCTTGGCTTTGTAGTTTTCAACGACTGTCAAGGAGTCAGGTGGAAGGTCAAGTCTAGAGTAAGAAGGAGCACAGCTGAAGCCATGAAGTGCAGGGTAAAGACACAATAAAATATTCTTTCATACAGTTGGGCTAGGCCCCCTGATTCTTCTTCAAACTTAAGGAAAGCCAGATAACTGTCTGACAAAGACCAAAATGTTTATTGTTTTTGCATTTTCAGCTTACCACTACCTGGTGAAATTAGTTCTTTTTGCTCTTCCCAGACTCTCCCAGGGAAGTCAAGAAACCTGAAGGCAGTTCCTGTATCCTCCCAGCGCCAGGGTCACAGCCTCTGTATGGGCAGTGGAATCAGCCCCCAGGAGTCAGCGATACCCAAAGGCAGTCTTGCTTCTTGCTCACCTCCCATAATTTGGAAAAGCCCCAGCCTTCTGTCTCACCAGCCTTATTTTCCAATCACCTGAAAGTCCCTTGAGCTCTGCCTCCTCAACACCCCTTATCTCATCACTAACTACCACAGCCTTACCTCATTTAACCTTCTAATCATGAAAAACTGTTTTAATTTGCTCCTCTGTGGAATCATTATGTCCACAACATTGCAATGTGTCAAGGTAACAGTTTCATGAAGTGATGGATCTTACAAGTTTAAAGGGACATAGACCAGAACAGATGGCTAAATAAAAGCAAAGAGGCCAGTCACCCATTAAGTAAACAGGTAAGAACCTTTTTCTTAATCGTCATTTGGTAGCTTGTTGCAAAATAGCAGCTTGCTTTGAAGGAGACCCAGATGGGATTTGTGCTTTTGTTTATTCAGAGCCCAGCACAGCTCTCTGGTTCTCTTGGTTGCTGCATTGCATTGCATGGCTGGGGGTTTGGGGACAAAGATGTGGACAGCCTTTATGAATCCACTGTTGTGTGCAGCAACACATACATAATGCATACATGAGAGAAAAATAAATCAACCATTTTGAGAGAAATTTCAAAACAGGATGAAATAGCAGTTGTAAAAGTCTGCTCTCTGGCAATCCATGTCTGTCTCTCATGTTCTATCAAAGGGAACCAAGTAATGAGCACAGAGAGGGTGAAGAGAGCAACCAGAGAGCAGAAGCCAGACACCAACTCCTCTGTGTACCACTGGGAGTGGTATTCTGCGGTGGACAGAGGTTCCTTCTGCAGCTCAGGACCCCAGCTCAATTTCTGTTACATTGCCTGGGTTTGATTCTTTGCCCTTCTTCTTGTATAGCATGAAAGTGTTCTCATAGTGCTAGTATGAAACCACTCTGAAATTCCACTAGAAAAGGCATACCTTCAAGTACACTGTGTGCTCCAGATGACAAGTACAACAGAATACAATGAACACTTGCCTTCTTCTAGTAGTCACTTCCACCAGATCGTGACCTCAAGCTTCAGCAACTACAATGAAAACCATGGATGAGACAGAAGCCTACACATCGCTGAATGCAATGAGCATGTGTGTGTGTGGTAGGGATGTGGGAGGTGGGGAAGTGAACAAAGTACTAATATGCATGATATCCATGTATGTATCACATGTATATCATGCAATACGTACTAAAGAATTTACATATTCAAGCCACAATTGTTCATTGAGTCCATACTCTGTGTAGACTTGGCTACACGCTGAAAAAACAAAATAAAACCATAAAAGACACAGCATGCTTCCAAAGAGTCACAACTTAGTGCAGCTGGCCAGTAAATAGAAAAATATAATACCAGGCGCCAAATGATGCTAATGGGGGATGCACAGGATGCTATGGGAGGCCAGAGGAAGGGTGGGTATAGGAGGAACAGTTCAGGGAATGTTTGTCTGGGGTGGTGATATTCCAATAGAATTCTGAGGACTGCAGGGGCCTCACCAAGAGAAGACGTGCAGGGCATTCCAGGCAGAGGGATTAACAGTTTGAAAGGCCATTAATTTGGTCAGGAACCTACAAGTCATTTGGTCAGAAGAATACATAGACTCTAAGTGGTAGGAGATGATGCTAGACAGAGTTAAAATAATGAAACAAAAGATAATAAGCCAAATAAATGAAGTTGGATGCAATCACCTGTCCTATCTACCCTACTTTGGGATAATGAAAGGATAAATGTATATAAAAGTGCAATGTTTTGTAATTCTAAAATATTCTCCACTTTCCAAACAAGTAAAAATGTAACAATCACTTCATTTTATCTGAATTACCATTTAACACACCGCAATGCCTTGTTTCAAGTTGTTTGACTTATTCCATCAATAAATGTATTCCATCTATGGCTTGTTCTAGTAACTGTTTTGAGTCCATCAACACTTAGCAAATTAGAAGACTCTACCTGTTTACACATGTGTTCTACATCTAATGATTTATTTATGGAAGTGATTGCTGCTGCCTATATTGAAGTAGTCAGAACATCTTTTAGATTCAACAACCACCAATTAGATTAAACAACACTAAGTACATGTCAGTTTATAATGTATAACACTCGGCTCAACAAATTTTACATACTGCAAAAAAATGGCATATATGCAATATAAACAGTCATTCCCCTAAGATCAGAAGCATAAATATTAAGTGATACAATGGGTGGAAAATGCAGAACACAGTTACAGGCACATAATGAGCACTCAAGAAACAAGCTATTATGATGTAACTACTGATTGTCACAGCCTCAGTGAACATTAGCCAGTGTTGAGCACTGGTCAGACCATATGAAATGCATAAGAACTAGAGAATTTTGTTTTTCTTAAATATTCCAAGCAGCTGCAAACCCTTGAACTGTTCAGCATAACTTATCCATACAAGTTCTGAGAAAATGTCACTGTGCCCAAATAGATCTGATGAATTGCTTTAAGGGAAGCTTTCTCCTTCTTTGTTCTTCATTTTGGGCAAGTCTGAAGGGGCCTTTAACAGCTGAGACATTTAGAATTTAATCCCCTCTGTGCTGCAAAAATATGCATCAAAAATGTGGCATTCTAGTTGCTTGCTCTTTAGAGTGGGAATATCATTTATCAGACTTCATAACAGAAATACCTATTCCAAAATAAAATCCACAGAGAATCCATTATTTTGGGAGAGAACACAAGTGCAAAGATCTGGAACTAGCAAATTTGCAATCTACATTAATATGTATATGTTTTTATTTTTTCTGCTGTAGAAGTAGTCTTTAACCACAAAATAAAATCTTTAACTTTTAATCCAGTCTCTCACTAGATTTTTTTTTGTTTTCTTTTTCCTAAATTATAACCAATGGTGTAAAGTTGTTTTTTTTTATTTAAATAATATTGTTTAATGACCAAGTAGTCACTAATGTGAAAAGGCAAACGCTTTTGTTCACATGCTGTCATTTATTCAATAATAAATATTAAAGACAATGTCAACTGTATTATGTGTATCAGTGCTCAGTCACTTCACACATTGATGAGTCCCTACCCATTGCTTCTTTGTGATTTTATCAAATGCTAATTCTTCTCCCATATAAAAAGTTTTGTCATCAATATGTTATAGTTCTATTTTATGCCACTGACCAAGTTCCAAATCTAATTCTCTCTGAATGCAATAAAGCTTCTTTCCATTTGCACAAAGATGAAGTAGCAAAGCACAGAGTATATAAATAAAACCTTCATTCATTTTATTTCATCATTGAATCCAAAATCTGGGTGTATCCTTCTTGTTAAACTATAGTGAACTCTAGGAAAAACCCCACTAATTTGTTAGGGGTACAGGTAAGTAAAGAAGGACAGAGGCTCCCATGTTCTCATAATCAGAACTAACCCTTTGGATTAAATTTATACATGTCTATCTGTCCGGCCACACTGAGAGACGTTGCTTTCTGGGCTCTTCATTCTATGTACTCAATATCTGTCTTCAGCTCTACCTTGTGAAAATCCTTGCTTTCTTTCTTCTCTATAAAGGGAGATATACTGAATCAATATGCTAAAGAGACTGAATGGGATAAACTTTTCATAATTTTACAAAATGAAACAAACTCAGTGAATATAGCCACGATTATTTCTATGTTATGTTGTAGCAGTTTAAAAATCCAGTCAGGCCAGGAAAAACCTAAATCTATCCCCTGAATAAAATGAGAAAATGTGCAGGCATGTTAAAAACTCATTGAGTTTTTTTTTTTTTTTTTTTTTTTTTTTTTTACTATAAGAATAGGTGTTAGAAAGTTCAATGTAACCTCTTACCATGTCATCTGATACATTCATAATGCTCATGTTAACTTGAAATTCTCAATAATATTATGATGTCTGCGGCCAAAAATAAAAATGAAAAAATGAAAAAAAAATTTAAAAATTCCTTTGGGAAAAAGTTCCTCAGGAAATGTTGGTACCTATAATTTTTCTCTAGGACCAGCTTTTTGCACAGAAGAATGTATTACAGTGATACCCATGAAAACTCTATTGCCTTGATTTTTGCTTGTTGGATTTGTAATTCTTAGTGGACTATAACCATGTCTGAAGGTGACATACTGATATGTGCTCTAAATTCTTAAAGTGGATTACCATGTTGAAGGCATCCTATTACTTTTACACTTTTTTTTAACTACCAACATTTTGTTGTTTAGTTGTGTCTTTGTTGAATAAAAGGGTCATTGGATTGTAGAGCTGAAAGAGGAAGACATACCCATTTCATCAGGTTAGTTCATACAAACTGCCTACAATAAGAGTCTATACAATTGACTGACAAAGGGTACCTAGTGTTCTCTAGCAGAAGTGGAAAAATAATTGCTTTATTTTCCCTGAGTGCTAACCAAGGTACCCTGTAGTCGTCTTTTTAATACTGGGAATAAAGCCAGAGTTGGGCAAAATGAATTACATTTGTCCACAAATTGCTGATTTCAAAGTAAATGTAATTATCATGCTTCACATCAGCCTCTTAATTTTCCATATGAATTAGGTATTTTGTTTATTGACAAACTGCATTACAAAATCTACCTAAGGCTGGTACCAGTTTTTAAAATTTCTGAACCAGTTCTATGAGAATATTCCCATTGGTATGAATAACAATTAACAACCTAGTTAATTCACACACTAAAACATGGGCTCTAGAGGCAGAAGATCAGAGTTCAAGTCATCTTTACCATTTTCTTGATGTATGACTTTGGGCAAGCCACTTCATCTCACTATGCTTCTATTTCTTTGTCTGGAAAATTGAAATTTTATAAAGAATTCTCTAACTGATAACACTCATTAAACTTTATCATCTGTTGAGACTATGATGATTATTCATGTATTTACACTCTATCTGGACAATATTCTCCTAAGAGAAAACATGCCAAACTGAAAGTAATAATTGCTGGGTTTTATACTGATAATTTAATATCTGCTAGTGATACCTGATGAAGTAGTCCATGCTTGCTCTTGATATTGTCTTTCTTGAAAGAGTCTTTACTACTTCTCAAACATTGGCCACACCACCTCCAGACTGAGCTTTCCAAAATCAAACCTGATCCTGTCTATCCTACATTCAGATCCCTTTGGACTCTACAGTGTAAGTACAGACCCTTGGTATGAGATACAATCATAATCACATCTCTTCTTGCCTTTCTAGTTCCACTCCTTCTGCCCTATTCAAAGCCTCCTCTCAACATATTTCTTTTACTGTATCACATATTCTTCATGAGGCTCCTGGATTCTGTCATGTTGTTCATTATCCCAAAGTGATCTTCTTTGAAATTCACATTACTACTCTTTTCTCAATGATATCAATTATTCTAGTACCTGCTATGTTGCCTAAGGCTGCCCTTCTTAAGACCAGATATGGACTTGACCCATCAGGACTTTCCATCATTTTATTACCCTTAAGTTACTTGTTTTTCCATCCAATTCTACTACTTATGAGAAGAAGTGTTCTCCAATCCACCTCTTGCCCTCACTCAGATCCCACCCCCATGCCCTCGGCATTCTGTTGAGGAAAGGGAGGTGCTAACTAACCAGGAACAATGAAGGTAATCAGAACAGGTGCTTTTGTTTAATTCTCAGCTACCTTATAGGATTCGTTGGTTGTATGTGGCTTCTGCGAACCTCTGCTTGTCGTTTTTTCACGCCAAATGAGACAAGTTTGTCTCTTAGAATCCATTCTTACCTCCAAGGTGTTCAGGACACAGAAGCAGAGCATAAGTATAAATTCTGGTGGTCCTGGTGTCATTAGGCCAGAGCCTTCCCCACAATGATGAAAATGACTATGATGATAATGGTATCAGCTGGAACCTCTTATTTTTCTGTGAATCTACATGACCTTACATTAAATAGCATCCATCCTGACACCTCACACGCATCTCTCTGTAACAAGTGAAGTAAGGAGGGAAGTCTCCTCTCCCATCTCTCCCTTTCCTGTCCTCCATGTTGCACGCTGGACTTCTCAACCTTCTCCAAAGTCCCTTTGCTATCCAGTTACTGTGACCTTTTTCATGCTGCACCTCCTGGCCCCCTTACTGTATTCTACCACCTCCATCTCTGCAAGTTCCAATATAACTCAGCTCAAAGACTGTTTCTCCCATAAAGCCTTTATTCCTCCTTGGCTTCTAGTTCATAGATAAGGGTGGGGTGGGATGGGGTGGGTGGAGAAAGAAGACCGGGGAAAGAGGGAAGAAGGAGAGTGGAGGGAGAAAGGAAGGGAGGGAGGGAGAAAAAGGTTCCCCCTTAATTTTCTCTTTGAAAATTTCTTGAGGACGTGGAGAAAATCTGAGAAATAGCTCTCATAACGCAGTATCAAGCAAAATGTCTTTAACTTAGAAGATATTCAGTAAATATTTGTGGAAGAAATGAAAGAATGAAGGAGAGAAAGAAGGAAGGACAGAGGGATTAAATGCTTTTTTTTCTAAATATAAGTCCTAAATTATTTCAAAAGTTTCAGATTCGGATTATTATAAAAATGTTTTCCCATAAAAGAATAAAGGCAATTTTTTTTTCTTTTTTTTTTTCTTAATTCATCTCACTTTAAGATTTCTGTGTAGATTTGAGGTGAATGTGGTGTGAAGAAGACGGAGAGGGTTAGGGTGTGAAATATAAAAAGAAGTGAGAAAAATTTAAACATTTGTTAAACTGGACTTTTTACTAGGAAATTGCTTTGAAGTTCCTGATAGAACTTGTAAATCTGAATGGTGATAAACTAGTAAACCTGCTTGGAGCAACATTTTTTATATGGCACATAATGAAAAGGCTTACAAGAATCCATATTTTTTAGATAATCAACTCTTGTCTGAGATTGACAGCACTTAGAGCTAGAATCCCATATCATGGAATGAGAAATAGATAACAAAAGAGTATCCTATTCTTCTGATAAGGACAATAGCCTATTTTTTTAGTGGAAGGGACTTGCAACAGCTCACCATGTACTCAGCAAGTATCAGGCATTATGCCAAGTACTTCACAAAGCTAAAAGCGGATTCTCACCAGGGGTGTACCTGTAGACTCAGGTGGTCAAGTTACACTAATAAGGCAAGAGAATAGGGTCTGGAGGCAGGGAACCTAAGGCCGTTTCACACTGACTTCCTAGGACTAAATTGAAAGAAAAACCCTAACTTTCCACAGCTAGGTAACAAAAGGACCAGAGACTACTCCCTTTGCAAAACCCCACCTTTTCTAGGTGGCAGATGGAAAATGGAAAGTATCTCTGATTGCTTTTTGCAACCAATCAGATGCTTGCATAGGAGTGTGACCTATGAAACTTCACTTCAGCCTTTGATTAATTGCTGTCGGCAACCAATCAGAATGATTGTGGGCCAAGTCTTCGTTTGCATAGATGTGCAACTTTGTAACGTCACTTTAGCCTCTGATTGGTTGTAGAAAGCTTGCATAGGACTGTGACCTTTGTAACTCAGCCTCTGATTGGTTGCTTTCTGCAACCAGTCGGAGTGGTTGCAGACCACCACTTCATTTACATGAGGTGAACACCAAGTGGCCAATGGGAAACCTCTAGGGGGTATTTAGACCTGAGAACCTTCTGCATCCAGGCCCTTGAGCCCCTAACACTCTGGCCACTCCCACCCTGCAGAGTGTACTTTCATTTTCAGTAAGTCTCTGCTTTGTTACTTCATTCTTTCCTTGCTTTGTTTGTGTGTTTTGTGCAATTCTTTGTTCAAAACGCCCAGAACCTGGACACCCTCCACCGGTAACACTAAGTGAGACAATATGTGCAACCCTGGGCACACAGTATATGTTTTCTTACCTAAAATTTGGGAAAATAAGTGTACCTATCTAATATAATTATTGAAGGTTTAAATGAGTTATCACATATAAAAAGCCCTTAGAGCACTGCCTGGCAAAAGGAAAGTGCTAAGTAAATGTTAGCTTTTATTGTTACAGTGGTTCATCAGCTATAAGAGACCATCAGTTGTTAGTCACACTGTTACTCTAAATAGAATAAGAAAGAAAAATAAGATGGGGAGTCTAATAAGAGACCTCTGCAAAAAGCTGAAACACCAAACAGCTATTCCCTTTTAGCACTAGAATACACCAGAAAGAAAGCTTCCATTCAGAAAGGCACAGCAAGAAGAGAAAGAGGAAAAATAATCTTCCCTGAGAACTTGAACCACAAGCAGATACTCATGCAGGTTTCTGATACAAGTTCATACTGACAGTGTGGGGAAAAAAAAAAAAAAAAAAAAACCTCAGCAAATAATTTTAAATGGTCTCAGGTTGGTAGTGCCCGCAGGTGATCATGTGAAATAAGGCCAATCCTATGCGGACAAATTTAACTTTGTTGCAGGCTGATAGTGGCTGCAAGGAAGTACTGAGTACAAGTATTCTTAGGTATGTGAAAATGTGGAAAAACATTTTAAAAATCAATGAAATACGGTGGTATCATTGTTGTCGCTGTTGTGGTCACCACCACCACCACCACCATCATCATCCTTGGGAACAAAGAATCAGAAATGGTGCCTGGACTATTTTAAATGCATATCCCTCATCCCACACCCTTAAGGAGGCATAACCAGAAGTACATAAAGAAAGGATGATAAACAATCCTAGAGCTGCCCAAGACATCAGAATTTACCAATGCAAAATACCTTTTTGAGTTTTTTCTTCTTGTCAAGATTGCACCTGTGAAAAAAAACAATGCTGCTTTTTTTGAACTTGGTTTACATTATGTTGCTTATGCAGGCATATCCCACCCTCTTCCCATACATAGATATCAATTGTGGTACCTCCTAGCATCTCTGTAAGGAATATACACTGTCCTCTTATAGGTCAAAGTTGAACCTCGGTAGAGTGACATATGCATATTAAACAGTCTTTCATTGAAATATAAGTAGAGTTTTGCTAGAGCACAGGTCTCATGGTGATAATAAACAGTATTGTGCCAAGAACACTTGAATTTCTAAGTAGGACAGTTTTCCTATCAATTCTGAACTAATATTGCATTGACAGTCATTTGAATCACTAAAACAATATAAAGCATATTCATGTATTACATATAGTCTCCCTTGCCAGAACAGCAAAGGCAGAAACATCTCCACTATTAGGCAGGAACCTAGATGTAAAATGCACACGGTCTGTTATCAAAGAGCCTTTGATTTTTCTTCTTTTTATCATCACCAGATTACTCTGTGCCATATTTCCAACAGTATTAGCAATCCCAATCTGGATGTCCCAGAAGCAACTCAAGTTCAATAGTCCAAATCCAAACGAATGATCTCTGCCTCTCTGATCCACTCTTCCTTACCTATACTGTTCCTCTGAGTTGCTGCCACTAAAGTTACTTTGGAACCCCAAGAATTAAAATCTTAGCTCTACTTAATAGCTGAATGACCTCAGACATCTTAATTTTCTTTTTCTCTGATTCCTCATCTGTAAAACCAAAGGGTCATTATGAAAATGAAATACTTAGATAACACAGAAAAGGCCTAGCTTAGTGCTCATTACATAGCAGACAATCAATGATCATCAATTTCCTTTCTTTCTCCACATATCAGGTTGTCTACATAAGCTATTCTTTCTTCATGCAATGTCTTCTTTCCTTTCCTTCCTCTTTCTCTCTCAGGAAAACTTCTACTTGTCCTTCAAGATCAAATTCAAATGTTGTCTCCTCTGTGAAACTGTCCTGCCCCTCCAAAAAGTTTCAGAGCACTTTGTTCTGACTGAAGCACACTTCACATCCTGTAGCAATCATGTGATTACCAAGCATCCGTCATCATTCAACCAAATTCAGCAAATACATACTACATCATATCCCACCGTCTCCCCAGGCAGACATTGCTAATCAATCATAGCACTATTTCCACCTGAATCAGGATGCAATTTCAGAATCCTCGCCACATAATGTTGCAGGTGGTTGTGATACTAATCAGTTTACCACTTAGCACTAAACAGGCAGCAGCTTAAGGACAGAGGCTATATCTAGATAAGTCTACAAGCTGTCTGACCACAAGTCAGATTGTTAACCTCTCTAGGTCTCAGTTTCCTCATCTGTACATCCATTTTTTTAGTGATCCCTGCTGGCTCCTGGGTTTAATGACTCTGATGATAACCGAGGGACCTTGATTGTCTAGAGCTGGTATCGCTAGAAAAGGGGTTTGCAGCACAGCTTTGCACATGGCTCCCACTCTGGCCCACATCCATTTCTTATCACAGAGTTAGGCATGCCTTTAGACACTTGAAAATTGGAGCCACTGTCTACATAATTGAAATAGAAATAGGGTGAGAATTTCTGATCTTTCAACTTGGCAGATAGCAACTGCCACTTACCAAAGCCTACCTGATTGCAGCTATTTTGCACCTGCTGAGAAAAAGTTTGCAGCAAAAGAGATTATTTCCTTTTTTAACCCTTGGCTGAGAACTCACCTCCATATTTTTTCACCCAGTTTTGCAGAATAGATCAGGTTCAGTCTCCCAATATGTAGATGGACACTGACAGGTTAATGCACATAGTCAAACACCTTCCACTAAGCCAAGGCATTCACAATGGGAATTTTAAATGTCCACTGAGCTAGTTTGTTGAAACCTGGTATTTTATCAGAAATGGTGCTACATAACGCAAAGAGGGCCTGAGAATTTTTATGCTATGCATATTTCTTAAAATAAAGGGGAAAATCTGTTTCGTATCTTATATATGACTGCATAATGAAACTTTCTCTGGAGATTATTTGTTGATTCCATAAGCAAAATATTCAGATTTATTCAGTAAGCATTATTGTGAAAATATATATATATATATATATATATATATATGAAGCTAGTCCCCAGGGAAGAATTACCAATACATAGTTGTGGAGAAACAGAGCCCATTTCTGCAAATTTTGAAAACAGATTCAATTGGTGGGAGGTAACTTTGTGCTAGATCTTAATATGTTAACTAAAACTTCTGCTCTGGTGCCCAAGACACTCAATGTATCCCAGCTTTGGGAAGAATTTCTCTTTTGCAGAATTAGGTCCCAATGACTGAACATTTACAACCCCTGACAGGCTTTACCCACCATACCTTAAACTACACATATATATCCTCTTTTTAAAGTTGCAGTGACTTGCTAGACTGTGAGCTCTTGAAAACCAGAAGCTATATCTGTGTCGTTCACTAATGCTTCCCCACTGGCAAGAGCAGCCAAGCCAGAAGCCTTGTGCACACAAACTAGAAAATACACATGAATCTGGGTATTTTGTAGACCCAATCAAGAGCTTCCCAGTTCATCTGTTTCAACCACAGCTCTATTGCCCTAGTGCAGCAAGAAGAGAAAGGCCACCTCCACACCCTCATATCTCCTTCAGCACCTAACCACCAATTCACAAGATGATACTTCCAGAACACATAATTTATATTCACTTAAAAACAGCATTTGCTGAATTTGCTAGGTAATTTTTCAAAACCTGAAGCTGGCCCTATATTCTTAGCATATTTTGACATTTTTATGCATTTTATTTTTAGGTAGTATTCTACAAATCAGGCTTTGCTCCTGATTTTCACAAAGCCTTTTCTTCCTGAGTAAAATAGGTGAGCAGTTCAGCAACACAGGGCAGCTTTTATCTGCAAAAAAATCTGCCTTTCAGCAGAGCAGACAGTACAAGCAAAACGGAGGCAAACACATGCGATATTTCCTATATATGGATTGTGATTCTTTTTTCCCATGGGATGTACAAGTGGCAAGATAGTTTATTCCCATGTGGTGCTGATAGTGGGTCCTGAATATTTCTGAATATATCACTCTTATTGCCTTTTATACTGAATTACTGTGAAAGAAAAAAATACTTTTGTGAAAATTCAAAATCAAAATACGTTAGGGACTTTTAGAATCCACCTCCAGGACATAAAGAAAAGCTTAAGAAAACAAATACTTCTGCTAAGGGATACCAGACACCACTCCCTCTGGGACAGGGCCCCTTCACAGAAAGGGAGACATTGCCAAATATTTATGCTGACATTCAGGGAAAAACTGCAGGTGTTCCATCCGGGTTTAGTAACTCTGAGCCCTGTGCCTGCTGCTTTAGAACTTACCATGTACATAATGGACAAAATTTGCCTGAGGGTGCTTTGGCCTATAACTGCATGCTGCTTCTGGGATTTGGTTTATGATACTTTCTAATGGTAGATTTCACTAGAAATCTCACCTCTCCTTTGCCCATCAATCATAAGGATTCTTGTTCAGTATATCATGTGTTGGTTTTTTGGGTAAGTTTTTAGGATAGATTTTCTCCTCTTTCTACACAATTAAGAATTCCACAAATTAAGATATGTTATTTGAATCTCTTTAATTGCCAGATTGTCATTTCCTACTTAGGTGAGAGGGAGTTGTCTGTATGGCAAGATAAAATCCAAGTGTCTTAACATGTTATAAAATCCCCTTCATAATCTGGCCTCTGACTATTCATCCAGCCTCATCTCTCAGCCTCCCAAACTTATACCCTATACTTTATCCATGGTCAGCTTGTTGTGGTTCTTGATAAATTCCATACTTTTCAATTGCCACATATATTAGTATAGTTTTTTTTTTTTTTTTTTTTTTTTTTTTTTTTTTTTTCTGTACACAACTTCAGTTTTAGGGAAAAAAAAAAGTCTGTCTTCAACCCAAAAAACTTTACTTCTCTGATACTTCTCCTAGCTATTCTTCTGTGTCTTCAGGAAGCTAGTCTCTTGATTCTTGAGGAACAGACAGATAGATAGAGAAGACAGTTTAGATATGTAGATAAAAAACAAATAGATACAGTACAAATTATATATAATATAATATGTATTTTATATATTTATATATATATATTTTATAATTTGTGTGTGTATATATATACATGATAAAATTGTAGTACCATTAATTGAGCATCTACTATGTTTCTGAAATTATACTAGGTCTCTTACACACATCGCCTCTGATCTTTACAACTACAATGCATGTAAATACCTTTATCCCCCACTTCATAGTTGAGACAACTGTTCATTAAAAACACGAATGATTTGCTCAAATTAACAGCTAGTAACTGGTGACATCAAGATTCAAACCAGGCTCGCCTAAAAAGCTAATGATCTTTCCATCATACAAGGATATCTTATTCTATACTTATGTCATGTGTCCTTATATATCCTAAATAAGGATCCTGTATTTATTTAGTCATATTTCTGTCTACCCCAATAAGTTATAATACAATGCCTTGAGGAAAAGGACAACATACCCCTGGCTCTGGAAACTTATTATTTGGCACATATTAGATGTGCAAGAAATGTTGGTGAATCAATATATTAAATGAATGAAATCATCTGCTCCTTTCATTTTCAGGCAAAAAAGAAATAGTTATTGCAGTGGATACTGAGATACTTTTAAATTATTGTCAAGAGGCAATATAGTCAAAAGAAAAGATGATTTAGAAACAGGAGAGATGAGATTCTCATCTCCATCTTGGACAAATTAGTTCCTATCTACCTTCTCAACTGCAAAATGGAGAGAAGAGCCCCTTCTCCACAGATTTATGAAGCTTACTTCTGATAAAATCTATAAAAATCCTCCCTTTATAGGCTTTCAAGTTCTATGCAGATGCTGACAGATGCTGATGCTCAACTACGCAGGATGATTTTCTTCAATGATCATTTAATACAAAATATTATTAATACGTTTGTGATAAGAAAATATGAGGGCTAAAGAAATTTCAGGTTTTCCACCAATCAATACACATTTATTGGGCAACTGCACCATACAAGATATAGGGTTGAAATTCAATCTCTTCTCCCAAAATAATAAAGTTGATGGCAGCAGAAAGTATAAAGGGGAAAAACTAGAATGTATTTATTATAAAATAATGCAATGCCTTTCTTTCTCATCAGGGTTGAAATTCTACAAGGGCTGGAACTGTATCTGTTTTGGTTGCCACTATGTCATCCCAGTATAATATCTGATATACAGGTGGTACTCAACACTCATTGGTTGAATACACATTCATGGTTGATTATTTAGTAAAATACCACTATGGACATTTGTGGTTTCTAAGATAAAGCATGGTCTGGAAATGGACAGTAAAAACAAAGACAGAACTGAATTTTCTACATATGAAAAGCAACAGAAATTTGCAGATTGAGAACTGACGAATAGAAGAAGAGAAGGGTTGATGGGAGAAAAGAAGTCTAGGAAAGAGTCAGCAAGCCAGCACCTCAATGGGGTGATCCAAAGACATTTCCTTAGAAAGAAAAGAAAACATCTGAATTTCTACCATTTAGTGGTGAAAGTTCTCAAAGCTACGAAAGAACTCAGAGCTACAGTACTCAAACCATTTCATTGCACAAAAAATGTATTTTCACATAGACACACACTTTCCCCAAGAAGTTTGCTTTGCTTTCCTAGTTTTCATTCTTTTTCCTCCACTTCCTCCCCTCTGGAGACTATTCTAGTGAGGCAACTGTGGATGTTAAAGAAACCAGTTTTGACTCAAAGGCAAGTAAACTTTCCCTTTCTGATTCTCTAATCGGGAACATGAGGATAGTAACCTGCCATTTCTCAGAGTGAATGAGGATTGAAAGAAATAAGATGCATAAAAACGTTCAGAACACACCACCCCCACGTATGCTACAATGCATAATTATTTTGAGCTAAAAGCACTTAAAAAATAGGAGGTGCAAGATCACTCTGACCCTCCATCTGTTTCCTAAAAGCAGGAGGTGAAATTCCCATATGGATTTCATGTGAAACATCCCCTCTCTATAGTAGAAAGAAAGCAACATTCTTGTCATCAAGGACAGGAAGCTGAGACTAAGAATTCTGCACTAACCTTCTTAAAATAAGTCTTATCTTCTAGTCTCTCCACATAATTATTTTCTTTTTCACAACTCACTATTCTTTGTCCAGTTCAGTATGTAAGTGTTCAACAATAACTGTGTCTTTGGGTCTTCATTTCCTCATGAACGATCTAGTACCACCTAAAATTTGTGCTCAATAAATTTTTCTCCCATTGATCTGTCTATGTCAATTCAATTCAAGGTGGGGGGGGGGGGAAAAGAATAGAGATAAGATTTTCTATCCCCTACATACATTATGCCTCTAGCACATAGTGAGTGCTCAATACATGTCGATTTTACTCCCTAGTGCCTATTCTCTCTCTAGTCATCCTACATCACTAGGGAAACAATTTGCAAGTACGGAGACTCCACTGAGCAGCAGTAGGAACACACATACACACAGATTCTAACACCCTGCCTTTTACCAAATGCAATAGTACCGAGGTCCAACATTTCCAAACAAAGCATAATACACTTGGTAGACATTCTGAGAGTTTTCAACTACAAAGGGCCATGCTAGTAGCACCTTAAAATACAACCTTTGGGTCTCTTCAGTTTGAAAAATCTTCAAGTAGCTCTTTGATATCAAAGAACATACCTATCTTCGGTAGCTTTAAACTATAATTGCTCAGGCTCCCTGGTGGGAAAAAATAAAGTCTCATAGAGAAAAAGAAAAAGAAAACATCTCAATAAAGGCTTCCAGAGCAAAAAAAAATGCTCCCTGGTTTGCAAAATTTCTTAACAGCACTTCCTCTGCACATCGTGGAGTGGGGCAGCTGCTCAGAAGAAGAAACAAATTACAACAGGAAGAGTCAGGGAAGTATTACAGTGCTCTACCCCGCTCAGCTGTTAACAAGTTAAACATGTTTCTTTCCCATCACAAATTATGGAAATTTGAATTATTTTACTTCTAAAAGTTGAACAAAATGAATAAAATAAATAGAATCTTCCCAGGACCTTTTGCTTTCTTAGAGTGATGGACAAGTGCATTAACTTCACATAAATTATATGCCTAAACACAGCGGCTAACAACATGCTACCACATACCCATCACTCTGCTTCCCTTAAGTGGGTTGAACTTGACCTTCAAAGCCCTTGAAATGCAAAAAAAAACTTACTCTTTTCTGACATTTATGAGTGTCTTTTCTGCTTGACTGCCTTTTACCGCCCAGAAATAATAGTGAAAGCATTGTAGACGAAACCTGCTATAAACACTGACAAATAACAGGAAAGGCAGACAGTTTTATTCCAGGCAGGTTAAAGCTAATCTAATCAAATCTAATTCTCTCTCTTTCTGCAAGCCTACCACTATGTTCAATTTATTTTTTGATTAGAAGTGCACTGTGATAGTCCTCTTTGGACTGCAGTTAAACAATAGTGAGGTTTCCATTTTCCCTACAAACAATTCTGATAAAACATTTTAAAGGTTTTTTTTTTTAAATAAAAAAATACTCTCAGACCAAAAAAGAAACTGTTTCCCAGTGCTTTTTAACTCTGAAAATGTATTGATTGTTTCTATTCTAACAAATAATATATACCTAAGAGAAAAGTGTTCTTTGGTCCTGGGTTTCAGAAATTTAATAAAAAGAGCTCTTTGAAAATACTGACTAATGGCAGTAAAGACATGACATTATGTGTATTTAAATACTGAATAGTGGGAACAATGAGACTTGTATCTGAAGAATAGTTAGCAATTCAGTTAGCAAGGTACAAAGAGCTATTTTCTTTTCATTGAACAAATGTATAGTCCCTTGTTAAAAAGAGTGCTTTCTTAGTGCGTGCAAAGGAAGTCTACATGCTCCCCAAATGGTTTTGTATAAATTACCAGTTTGCCTTCCTCCAAAAAGTTTTCATTGACCAGTAAAGAATCCTGTTTCTTACACTCTTGAATTATGATATAAAGCGAATGCATATGTATATACCCCTCCCTCACACACACACACACATACACACACACTTCTACTTATAATGTACCAGTTCTTTCGCAACATCAGTATAGCCTGTTTTAAAGCTTTATATTTAGAAACAGAAGGAATTTCACTGAAGATCTCAGAATAAGAGAGAAAAAAGGCCACCACTTTGCTTTATCTTCTAATTGACAGTGGTGCATAACCCTCACATAATAGGAAACCTACCACAATATGTTGGGATTCCAACAAGATGTGTAAATGTTTCTTGCATTGTCCTTGTGAATGATATAAAGACTGGCAGTGATGATAAACAGCAAAGGACCCCTGCCTTTGGTGTCACTTGGACCTTGGTTCTAATATGAGTTTTTCTATTAACCAGTAATGTGGCCATGGGCTCTTTGGGACTCAGTTTCCTCATGTATAATATCAACAGAGAGGACAACTGGATTTAATATTTTCTAAAGTTACTTCTAATGCCATATGAACATTTGTATGGGGCTAAAGACCACATAAGGTGATAGATCAATGCCAGCATAGGGAGAGATGAGGACCCTCATGACATCTACCAGAGTATCTGCATTTTTCTGATGCCAGTTCTGTTGATCAAGTCTGCAAAAGATACAACACCATGGCAACAGTATCATTGGCAAAATCAGCATTTGAAAAACTCTCAGTAATGTAGAAAGATTGGTTAAACAGTATCTTTAAAATTTACGATGGTAAGTAGGATTCAGTTAAAAAGATTAAAAGGAAAACATGACTCCAATAAGAGATGAGTGGAAATGTTTCCTTTATATTATTTAAGAGAAGAAAAACCTGAGGTTTTTGTTGACCAGGAAGCACAAAATGATTGACATGGCAGCTTAAGAAAATAATTAATTTAGGGAACTAGGGATTAATCTGGTACAGAGAAGACTTGAGGAGTGTTTTGAGGCTTAATCACTCCTCCAGTAGTCACTCCTCAAGAGGGAGTTGACATGTTTATTTTTGTGCAGAAGATAGGACTAGGTCCACCAAGTGGAAGTTCAAGGAGGTAGATTTTGACTTCATATAAACAATAATTTTGGTTTTATATATCAGAAAGTGTTTTTTGAGCATTTAGCATGTTCTGTGCATAACTGACATGTGGGGCTATAGAAAAGGGCACAGAATCGCATTCAAGGATCCCAGGGTCTGGTAATAAACACGCCACAGTGAGAGGAATTGAACACCCCAAATGAATAAGTCATCAAGCAAGGCTCACTGATGACTGCTAAAGGGAAATCCTGTATATATTGGATGACTTGTTAAATCTAACCTCTTTTCAACTTTAATTCCAGGCTACTGGTTCTGGGTGTGGCAAGGCACTTCCTTTAAAAATTGCATCAAGTGAGCCAATCTTACTTAGTGGTACTTATACACCAAGTCAGAAATTCAGCCACAAAGAGAACTTAACTTTTAAAAAGAGGAGTCATGGTTACCAGATGGTTCATTCTTTCTACAAACATTTCATAAGGACATCCTGCTCACTGCTCTGTGAAGGGCTGCCCTTGTGATATTGAAAGCTCACTGGTGTTTCACAAACATTCCTCAGTGCCCAGGTATATCAGTGTATCATTTCCCACTATACTGAAGCTACCATTTCTAATACAACAATTTTAAATTGGGACTCAGAATGTTTTAACATCTCATGAGATGGAACATCAAGAAGTGCATATTTTCAATGTTGCTGTAATATTAAGTTCCTGAGAAGGTTCATTGCTCATTTCTGGTTTGGGCAATGTTTTATGACAAGCTACAATTAATACAAATCCCAAGAATTATCTTGGAGAGCTCTCAAAATGGTGCTATAAGATTTCCTCAGTGAGGTTGCTAAGTCTTTTGGCCATAAATCTCCTCCAATACCACGGCTTATTCAATTTAAGGCTGCAAGCCCAAGAGAGATTAATGAGATGAGTTGTCCACCAGTCAAGGAAAGAACACAAGATCTATCCTATCTTATTTCATCTTCTGGTTTAATCATTATAAGTGTTATGTAATGTGACATTCACACATTACTGGAGATGTTCAAAGAACAAATTGCATACCACTAATCAGCAGATCATTTTTCATTTTCTTGCAGAATATAAAATTAATCATGCCCTCCCTTTTTTTATTAAATCCTTAAAAAAACAAGTTATATTAAATAACAAATTGAACATAGGAACAATAAGCATTTTCTTCTTTTGCAATTTCAGTGCTTTTCTCAAAACGAACCAACCCCAGCAGTGTTAGAAAAGCGGCTTGAGGAGCTGCTACTTATTTTGTTTCGGTTCGTTAGATCTCTGACAAGCAGCCTGCTCTTTCGGGATCTAAAATGTTCTTTTCCCACTTGATGCTTTCATGTCTGTTATTCCTCTTTAACTTGGTGATTGTAACATACTTGGATGCGATTTCCAATCTGCTAATTGGGTCCTGGGGAGTGTCCCGGCTGGGCTGGGGCAACGAGGCCACATTGAATTGGCCAGGCCCCATGCTCTCTGCCAGGAGGTGCTCCTGCTCCAGCAGGAATCCCTCTGACAGAGGAGCTGCAGGATGCCCCCTCGGCTGGCGTGGCTGATGGAGGTGGGCACCCTGCCTGCAGGCACTGCAGCCTCAATCAGCCCGCCCCTCCAACGTGCTGGGGATTTTAATTAAGAAACCCTTTCGATATGCCATTGTAAAATATTGAAGAAGGCCCATCAAAAAGAAGCTCAGATTCTCTGAAATTTAAACATTTAGTAGGCCCCAGGAACCACTTTATTTTAAAGTTATGTCGGTCACTTAGAACATCCATCTCTTCCTTTCCTGCTGAAAACAAGCCGGTCTCATAGGTTATTCTTCTCCATCTCCTTTAGTACCTACTTCCTTAATAATTCAAGTGTTACTTCCTCCTGACATTTCTCAGTCGGACCTTTCAAATTTAGCTGTGGTTAGACAACACAGTGCTGCTTTGGCTCAACAGCCCGCTCGGTAAATAGGTCGGGACAGGTATGTGTGGATCCCCTCCTCCCCTGTTTTATTCACACACTGCTGTCCACCTCCTGGAAGCTGCCTTCCTTCAGGGACACACAGCAGCTAATCCATCATCTACAGTGAGAAAAGGAGGAAATTTAGGGTTACCCTGGGGATGTTACTGCTAGGAAATCAGTTGCCAAATGCAAATGTCCCTGTATGGGATAATGGTGGGAGGTAGCTGTGGAATGAGGGAAGAAAATCCATCAAACCTGGATTTGAAACAGAAAAGACCTGGCTTCTGGTCCTGGACATGCTATTCACTGCCTATGTCACCTCTTTGGGCCTCAGTCTCCTTGCTGTAAAGATAATATCTGCCTCAATGAGCAGCTGTAGACACGTACTCACATACCCAAAGAGGCAGCATTCGCAGCTGTGGTTAAAAAAATCAAAACGGAAACAGTATCAGTATTTACCAGAAGATAAGATGGCTAAATAATAATGAGGTATTTATTCCATGGGCATGCAATCACTGAAAGGAGTGAGGTAGATCTGAATGTTTTATTATGGAACCATCTCCAAGACATATTATGATTTTTAAAAAAGCTTGAAGTAGAAAATTACATATAGTTTGATATCTTTAGTGTTAAAGGATCTACACAGCAATAGTGTACTCTTTTAAGTAGGTGTATCTGAGTGTCAATGAATAGAAACAAGCTCTGGACATACAGAATGCTAACAGGGGTTAATCCTGTGGAGGGAGCAGGGAACTGGAATCAGATGTGGCTCATGAGGCATTTTTACTTTTATCAGTAATACTTCAATTTCTTATAAAAGAATGCATTTCTTTACTACATGTGTAACTAAAAATTATTTCAAAAGAGAAAGAGTGCTCGTGAGATAATGAGTGTGAAACTACTCTGAAAAACAGAAAATGCTCGGTAGATGTGACCTTTTACTATTCACTCTGCCCAGATCACACCACATCTATCCCACCCATTTTCACCTCAGGCAATGCAGGCAAAGCAACTCATTCCCTCCTCCTTCTGTTCCTTCCACGACTAGCTTCAAGAACCCTGTGGAAGGGGGGTTGGGCTTCCATTGGTTCCCTCCCTGTGCACATGACCAAACAGTGAATGTAAGGGCATTAAGGCGGAGCCTACATCGGGCCTTAGGTAAAAGCCTGTTGATTAAACCCTCTATTGGCTATGGGCCTCCAAGTACAACATGTAAACCTCTTTTGGGATTCTTTCTATCAATGCTTCATTGGGTCCAACTTGATGGGGTTGGTGCAACTCAGGGTTTCTGGACTACTTTTTTCCCCCTCCACCGATCCCTCTTACCCCTTAGCCCTGTAAGAAGCCTCGCTAAGCAAATGTTTTTCCTAATGAAACTATTCCTGAATTTAAACTTTTTGCCCCTTTGAGGGTGCTATCACCCCTGCTGGGAACCCATGATTTAAGCTAACTATTCCATACTATGTGCCAGGTGCTTCTTAAAGCATGGTGCCTGAATTAACATATTTAATCTTTAAAAACATGAAAAAGTGGAAGCACAGAAAAGTTAAGTACATACCATAAGTTGCCCAGCAATAAGTGCCAGGGCCGGGATCAGAACCCAGATGGTCTGACTTCCGTCTATGCTCACGAGCACTGCCCTATGCTCTCAGAGAAAATGCGCCCAAAAATGCTTGAGAAAAACATCTTGCCTCACAGACAGAGATCAATAGAGTTTATCCCACATGAAACTGTCACCTTTCAGTGGTGTTTGTAGCAAATAGAGGTTGAGATTAAAGGTAACACACCAAAGTGTAAGTAACATAAGGTCCTATAAACATAGGTTTCAGGAACACAAGGAGGAGGAAAGAACAAACCTGCTTTTATTGGAGTTTATGGCACTTAGAGATACAGCTTCTTCTTAGACAAGATGAGAATATACAATGGCATGAGACGTACTTTGGATGGGGGGGTGTGGTTCTACGTGACACACACAGTAATCAGATTTTTGAGTCCCACACTTTCATATATGAAATGAGCAAAGCACAACGTGTTCATTTTTCTGCTCTCTATAGTGGAGCATGGGTCGGTGGGCATCTTTTCAGCCTCTCATCCAGGACTCCCAAAATAGAGCTCTCCCCTCTGACTCTGACCATCACCCGTGTTTTACATTCACAGAGTCCTGCTCCCATCTCTGCACATAGCATGTTCTTCTCTCCATTCATCCAAGTGTAATTTTTTTTTTAGAATAAAATTGAATCTTATCCCCAAACTCAGACAAGCACACATCCTGCCCCCTTCTCAGAGACACATACCATTCCGTCAGACCTGTTTTCTTCCTCATCTGAGCTTCCACAGCAGTTACTGCTTGCACCACCCATCTGAACTTCTTTGCAATAAGAGTTGACTTGACAATTATGTGTGCCATTCCCTCCCTTATACCACAAGTTCCATGGGTGGTGAGGACTGCTTAGAACTTAATACTTCTAGTTGCTTTGTCCAGGGCCCAGCACACAGTGTGATGCCTGCAGGGATGAGGAGACTGGTGTCTGATGTAGTTTGCTGCCTAGAATGTGTTGTGTTAAAACATCTATATAAAGGTAGTGGGGGAGACATTGTTTTTTTCACTCTGCAGGAAAAAAATTGGACCCCTGGCCTTACAAACACATCATTACTGGGTATAAGGTTGGAGAAGATACAATAATCATTTCAGCATCAAGCTTCTGCTGTGATTTTACCATGATTTTACCTTTCTCCCAAAGCTTCTAGACAACAGTCATACCTTAGACCCACAGGCTCCAAAGGTAGCCAATTAAAATCCTGGTAAGCAGAAGAGTCTGGCCTCTTAGTCAAATAATGAATCAGTATCTCAAAGATGAGTGGGAGATGTGACCTCCCATGCCACTTCTCAGTTGGACAGTGAATTGTAGGTAATAGGCACATGGCTTCCAAGGCAGGCTGTTTGCTAAACCCCTTCTGCTGCTTACAAACTCTAGGACCTTGGACAAAGGTACTTAACAACTTCGCACCTCCATTTCTTTATCTGTAAAATGGGATTAAAGCTGTATTCTCACCCCAAATTAAATGTGGCACACTTAGAAGAGTTTGCTAACTCTACTATTGTTTGCAAAGGTGCATACAATCAAGAAAGAAGAAACTGGCAGATGCTCTGGATAATGTGAAGAACAAACCCGCCCAATGGACTAACTTTTAACGATGCTCAAAGTCTGGGGTATCAATGTGCACATTTCTCACATGACAGTCATAAAGCAGGCTGGCTTTTATAATGCCTGCGATTTGGGCTAGAGATGACAGAATCATTCTTTAATTAACCTGCTGCTACCAGAGGATCCTATATAAACCACAGTACTCATCTTTTAAACAGATGAGCTTTTCACACCTACTAAAATGAATCCAAAGTAACTGCTGTTATCTTGGGGGTTGGGGAGAGGCTTTAGTTTACTGTGACCAAATAACTCCATTTCTGAGGGGATTTGTGCACCATCCCACACTCAGCTGGTGCCAATAAATGCAACAACAACAAAAAATGAAAACCTACAACTGACAAAATGCAAACTTAAAAATAACTTCCACTGCCCTTTTTCTCTTAGCTAAACAAATTATCGCAATAATGATGTTGGGCAGCAATTATGACCAAATTCACAAACAGACACACGCTATAATCACTTGTGCAAAATAAGAAATCGCTTCACCTAAAAATGCTTTTCATGACTAACGACATGTAAACACAGGTTCTCTTCAAGACTGTTTTCACAAGTTCTCACTGACTACTGCTTATCCAACCTTGAATGAAGGGAAGGCTGAGTTAGTTCTAGTTTTAAAACTTCTTTCTTTTTAAAAAAAGTTATTATCGATTTATTCTAATAACCATCTCTGGCAAGATCAGAAGACCAGAATTCAGAGCAGATTGAAGAACATACACCTTTTGGTGTAAATTATTTCATTTCACTGTGACTTCTTGTAGGACATTTTAAATGGTGTGTGTCTTATTGGGTCTTGTATAGATCATCTCTCTCCAATTTTCCAGAGACAATACAGGTGAAAAGGAACTCTGTGACTTTCAATTAAGCGACAAAGTCTTCAGGCTTCAATTGTCCCACTTTCCTGGTGCACCCACAATCAAAGCAGCTGTCCTAGGTCTAGAGCAAGGGCACTTCCTACCTCAAACCAATCTTCACAATTCCCAGCTGGTTCGGCTGAGGCATGGCCAGGAGGGAGGCCAGTGGCTTCATATCAACAAGTGAGGCCCTTTGTGAATAAAAGCAGCAAGTCATGGCATCTCATTCCACCCACAAAGGGGAGGAATGTTGCCCAAGGTCGAGGGCAGGGATTGGCATCACACCTCCCTCTTGAGACTCTCATGTATCCAGGAGCATGGAAAAATAAAGGCCAGGAGGAGGCCTACTCTCTGGCATTTATAGGAGATTGGTGTCTGATGTAGTTTGCTGTTTAGAATGTGTCTGTGTTAAAACATCTCTGTGGAGGTAGTGGGGGAGCCATTGTTTTGTTCACTCTGCAGGAAAAAATTGAACCATTGGCCTTACAAACACATCATTACTGGGTATAAGGTTAGAGAAGATACAATAATCATTTCAGCTCCAAGCTTCCACTGTGATTTTACACTGTGATTTTACCTTTCTCCCAAAGCTTCTAGACAATAGTCATAGCTTAGGCCCACAGGCTCCAAAGGTAGCCAATTAAAATTCTGGTAAACAGAAGCATCTGCCCTCTTCTCTCTTACTGTTTCCTCTGTGGCTAGAACTAAAGAGTGGATGGAAAGGCCTGTTACTCTTCAGACATATGTGGTCCTGGGAGGCTGAAACAAGTACGACCAAACTGATGACTGCCTCCTTCCAGTAGAATGTTTCCTGTGATATCTTAGCTTATGGCTGTCTGTCTAGTTCTGTATGTCTTTTCTGTCTCTCCATCTGTCTCATTCTCTCTGCCTTCCTGTATGTCAGGATGTTGGTGGGGTGGGTCGGGGACGGGGAGGTGGTGCAGTGGGGTGTGCCTGCCTTCTTCCTCTTTGTGTGTGTGCGTGTGTGTCTGTTTTCATCTCCCTCTGTCTCTCTGTCCCTGTTTCTCACTCTGCATGTATCTTCCTGCATCTGTTTCTCACTGTTCTGTCTCTGTTCCTCTCTGCCAATCTCTCTGCATCTATCTATAAGGAGGCTGTCATTCTGTGTCTCTCTCATGGTCATTCAATCTGTCAGAGCTGCACGATGACTTTTTTGGCCCTAGTCACTTCTGCCCTCATAAGCACCTTCTGCTATAGAAAAAAAAATATGAAAACATATTTTAGGACTACACTGGCATAAGGCAAGTTTATATAATCTATGCTGAATTCACTAATAAATATTCATTATTTTTATTAGATTCATTTTTTATTGATTTTTTAAAAGATTAAAACATCTTTGTGGAGCCCTAAAACTGTCATGGTCCCAAGGCACCATACCAATGGTGCCTAATGGGTAAGTCACATTACACACACAGACAGACACACACACACACACACACACACACACACACACCACACACACACACACTATCCTCCCGACCAGGGGTCTGACCTACTGTTGTCTCAGATTAGAATACTGTAGGTTAGGTCATCTTATCCACTTCTGCTCTAGACTCTGGGGCTCATGTTATTTTTTTCACACATTCTTTTACTTCTCACAGATTAGGTTGGTAACCCCTGTCTCTTTCTTATATTGGAATGCAAAGATCTAAGCCTCTGGTTAGAGCTTCAAGATGGAAATAAATTAAGAGTGTGTTCTCACAGGCTTTAGGTCTAGGTTAGACACAAGGAATTCTCTCTGTTGTCCATTCTAGTCCACTAAACATCTACCTCAGGATGCAGCTGAGCTCCAGGAAGGGCTCAGATCTTCCTTTCCTTGCCTCATTTCCTGCCTCTCTTAAGATGAGAGCTGGCTGGGTGAAGGCAGCAGGATTGTGTGGCCATTCATCTCCCTATCCAGAAACACCTACCCACACCCCATTGTGACATGACTTACACCCACTATCATTTCTCTGGATGCCTTGGTATCTCATATGTAATCAAGCTTGATTTGTCTGCTTGGGAGACTGAAGGACAATGGCATAATGTGTAAAGCAAGTTCAACTCGATTTGATCACCTTTGCTTGTGGAGACTAAGAAACCTTATATGGAATCCTTAACAATAGTTTGCCTCCAAACCTAATGATCATGCACACTCTTGCCTCAGGAGATCATTTCAGGTTTGATATTTGCCTGTTTAACTCATTTCTATAATAGTCCTAATTAAAAAGTCTCTTGCAAAAAAAATCCTCAAGCACTTTGCTATCTCCCTGGGAAATAGAATAAAATAAAATTGATTTTCTTCTTTATCAGCAAAACTTGTAAATTGAAGGCACAAATCCCAGGAAGCCAGTACATAAAATTTATCTTAATGTTGCTAATTGGACCCCAAAATACCCTTTTTTGTTTGTTCAAGTTTTGGAAAACAACTAAATTCCACCTGTTCGTTCATACTTGCCTATCTATTTCTCCAGACCCCAGTAGAATAGAAAATATGTCCAATGTGCACCTCATAAACATTTTCTTACTTTTAGAAGAGCTATTTGACTGTTTCTGGCTTCAAACTTTCCTTTTTGTCAGTTTTTGCTTACAATGATGTACTTACTCTTCCTATTTTCTTTTATTTCCTAGTGGATTTCCCTCTCTGATCCTTCTGTGTTATCAACATACATTTACCTTCTAATTTCCTTCTGGTGTCAGAGATCTGTGAGCAATTCGCTTTATTTAACACCGGGGAAAAAATTAAACTTATAAATCTAATAGTAGTAATACTTTAAAGCATAAATTTCTGTTCTTTCAACATCCTATGCATTTATAACTCGGTTCTCTGGCATTTCCATGGGTTTGATCCAATCCCAAGATTCTCATCTTCCAACAAGCCAGGGCACAAAATAGATGAATGACAAAGAGATCAGGTTCCCAATAACATAATCATAAAGGTTCCCTTATACATGGTCACATGATGTCAGTAAGTTAGGTGCAACATGTGAAATTTCCAAACAATTTGAATCACAAAATCTGAAGAAAAAAACACCAAGTATGTGAGATATATGATCACACTCATTCACAGAGGTTCACCTTGAGGGGCACAGACAAAACAATAGCAATGAAAACACTAAGGTTGAAGCCTATATTTCTATTTCACTCTCCATCCCACTCCAGAATTACTGAAGAAATAGGAAACTTAGGAAAAATGGAGCATTGTTGCATAGGAAAGTAATCTGATTATTTAAAGTCATGACAAGATGAATAGTGTTAACATTTCAAAACAAAACTTAGGCAAGAGATCAAAAGGGGCAAGACGTGGAGAAGCACAGTTTTACCAAACAGGCCAAATTTTCTTTATAATCCTTATTTCCAAGTGATATGGTAGGTCCTGACCCCTCATGCCTTCCTCCAAGTTAATGAGACAAAAAACACAGGTTGGCTCTTGAGGGTCCTGCTCATGTATACATAACACTTATGGTGAGCTCTAGACCAGAGCACCTGAATGTGTTTAAGTTTGTTTAAATATAAAGATTCTGTTATAACACAGAAAAAAAGAAAAATCATTATCAATTCAGGTAACAAAGTAGTATATTGAAGCTCAACGTGAGCTTTTTTTTTTTTTTAAAGAAAATGTTTCTTCTTTTAAAGAAAAAAAGCAAATTTTCAATACTCTGTAACATCAACAAATAATAATATAAAAGCAAGCAAACAAACCAACAAAACAAAACTAGTACCTAGCTCAGTGGTCTTGCCATTATCCCAGAGCACTCTTGGGTACTGTGGAAGCTCAGAGGTCACTGAGGGATAGGGGCATTCCGGGGAAGGAGGCAACTCATGGAGGAAAGTATCACTTTTTTTTTTTTTTAAAGAAAATGTTTCTTCTTTTAAAGAAAAAAAGCAAATTTTCAATACTCTGTAACATCAACAAATAATAATATAAAAGCAAGCAAACAAACCAACAAAACAAAACTAGTACCTAGCTCAGTGGTCTTGCCATTATCCCAGAGCACTCTTGGGTACTGTGGAAGCTCAGAGGTCACTGAGGGATAGGGGCATTCCGGGGAAGGAGGCAACTCATGGAGGAAAGTATCACTTTTTTTTTTTTTTAATTTTTGAGATAGAGTCTAGCTCTGTCGCCCAGGCTGGAGTACATGGCATGATCTTGATCTCAGCCTACTGCAAACTCCACCTTCTGGGTTCAAGCAATTCTCCTGCCCAGCCTCCCAAGTCCCTGGGATTACAGGTGTGTGCCACCATGCCCAACTAATTTTTTTTTTTTTAGTAGAGATGGGGTGTCACCATGTTGGCCAAGCTGGTCTGGAACTCCTGACCTCAAATGATCCATCTGCCTTGGCCTCCCAAAGTGCTGGGATTACAAGTGTAAGCCACCGCATCTGGCCGGGGAAGTACACTTCTATGGATTTTATACAGTGGGTTCTCCATAAGACATTGTTACAAGAATATTTCTAGTACTCTAAAAAATTAGTTTGAACATATAGGCAATTCCTCTAATTTAAGAAAAATCACAATAAAGCTGATCCATGAGAAACAGTAATTAGTGCCATTTTAAATAACTTTGTTCAGGTGTCACTGCTGCACTGTAGATAAAACTAAAACTGGAAACTACCTAAATATCCAATAATCAAGTATTGACATATACTGACTATTGAGTTTTAGGCAATATTAATAATGATACTATGGTTTTAAATGTGTTGACATGGGGAGATGTTCATAATAAACTTGAAGGATTTATAACATATCATTAAAGATTAAGTATAATTGCATTCGTAATGTGTATGTATTTATCACACATATAAAATCATACATATGTCACATAAATACACATACATGCATGGACATGAATATGTGTCCCTAAGTCTCTTTTTTCTTCCTCCATTCCCTCTCACCTGAAATTCCTCACAAAAGCTTAATATAACCAGTCTCTCAAAGTAGGGCAAAGGGAAGAAAAAGGACTAAACAGGTGAAACCAGAACCCTTCAGCAAGCAGAAGGAGAAAAAATAAGGAACACATATAATTCTTGTCTCCTCATAAAAGACAACTATAAACCGTTTCTAATCATTTTGGGTGACTTGAGGGCATTGATTTCGGAATTTTAAAAGTCTATTTTTCATGCATCCCACCTTCTCCATTTGTCTTTTCCATGACAAACTGAAGTAATTTCCCCTTCTCTGGTATCATCAGTTGAGCTAATAAGCATAGAAGTGCCCACTACAGCACCCAGCACCTGGTATGACCTCAACAGATGTTTCCTTCCTCCCTTACCGCCAATTTGGTCTAAAAATGTGTTAATGATCTTAAGTAATAATGAATCCAGGCCACATGAATTCACTTTGTCTTGAAAATTCCTCAATAGGCAGCATAATTGAGTAGCAAAGTGAAGTTTGAGACCTTCCCAAGGACCAGACATTTGAAAATGAGAACAAGATGCTGAATAGGCCCAAGCCACAGCCAGTTTGTAGTCATTATTCTCTGGACCTGGTTCCAGCATTCTGGTTAAACAGAAGGGTGCTGTCTGTTGGCCAGGTTTCATTTTCCGACGCTCTTCCCAGTGATCTTGGCCCCACTTGAGTCCCCATCTGTGTGCCTTTGAACACTGTGCATGCTCTGTGCAGATGAGGAGTGCAGGCACACTGCTGGACGAGCTACCCACACACTCCCCAGCAGGCTGCAGGCATCTCTGGCCAGCTTCCCTGCTGAAAAGCACTGGGGCTGCAATCCAATGGCTCTCTCAGGGTGGAACCAAATGAGAATATATTTTATGACATTCATTCACCTCTTTACTACATTAATACAGAAAATGAACTCATAATTAAGTGTGCATTTGTTTAATGTTTTTTCCTAAGGCCTCTAAGAGAGAAAATTTGCAAACTAAGAAAAAAATCTATATCGATTTCAAGGCAATATCTCAGGGCAATAGTATCTTCAGTTAAAAGGGAAAAATGCTTGAATTAAGGTGTCTGCACAAAAATATCACTTAGTGGCTCTGCTACTTACTATCCATGAGACTTTAAACAAGTTATTAAACCTCTCTGTGCTTCAGCTTACCAATCTGCAAAATGAGATAGTAATAGTAATTACTCAAAGGGTTATGATGATATTAAAGAGTTAAATTTATAAAGTGCTTAGAATAGTGCATGGCATAAAGTGAGCATAATATAAATGTTTGACTGATAAATAAATGCATAGTTTGGTGGAGGGAAGTAAGGCGATATTCAGTGAGTATCTACTCTATTTTAGGAGATTTCATGTATTATCTCATTTGCCTCTATGATCAATTTGTAAATGAGTATTATTTATTGACCTCATTTTATAGAAAAGGTTCAAGTGGAATAAAGTGACTTGCCCAAGTTTCCATGCTGGTAAATGACTAACCTGAGATTTGTAAAGAAGTCTGAGTCCAAATCTCTGTAGCATACTATGCACATAACATTATTTAATTCTAAATGCTATGCCCATTACTTCATTTAATTCTTACAAGAATCCTTTCTGATAAGTATGTAGCACCAGCCCTTGTCTCTACCCATATAGTGCATTCAACTCAACTCAATCTTCTGTCTCTGGTGGCAGTCACAGGTATGTGTAACAGAAGGTCACAGTGCTCACCCCAGCTGAAACAGGTATGGATTTAGCTTCCCTGGTGGCACATTCAGTATTCATTTACCAAAAATGATAAGTGCTGAAAGTACTATGCAAGAAATATAATCTATCTACCCGAACTGGAAAGGACTAGTAGTTAGTTCTAGGAAGAAAAGAGAGACATTGGAGAGTAACAGTCGCCAGAATTTCCGTACTCATATTTTTGAGAATATACCCGAAATGTACTCAAACAAAAAGTAAGCAGTAACAACTGATGAACTAAAATAAATAGGATTTCTGAAACTGTCTCCAACTTTCCACTGAGGCAATCACTAATTCAGAACATAGCAAAGGGTGGAGTAGAGAAAGGGGCGACTGGAAAAGAGGACAGAATAGGGAGAATGAAGTGAAGCGGAGAAAGGAGCAAGAGAGAAACGGCGAAGGAGAAGTGGAGGGAGAAAGGAAGAACAAATAAGAGAACGAAAAATGAGAAAACGAGCAAGGACAAAAGAGAAAGGGCAAGGTGAGAGAAAAGGAAGAGAACACAGGAGAGAGAACCTATGTTTAGCAAGCGCCCCACTTTCTCTCGAACTCTTTATGATACGAAAACACACAGAACTCCTCCAGTCGACTAACCTCTATCTGTGCGCTGTTTCTCAAGTTGCTTCTGAAAAGAGGATCTCTACTAAGTTTTGTGAACTTTCTTCCTAATTCTTCATATTTCTTTTCTGAATTCTGAGGAGATTCCAGTAAGACTCCTGAGGTCCAGTGTGCCTGGTACAGGAGTCACGGTTGCGCTCTGGCTGTAAAACCTGAGGATCCCTCCTGAGGAAGTGGCTACCATGGACGCCACTTCCGCCTCCGGCAGCTGCTGGCAGACGTGACTTCAGGCACTGCAGCTCTGAACCAGCTCAAGTGCTGCACTCACTTGATTATGGCCACTACTGCCTCTGACAAGCCATCAAGAATACTAATCATCCTTTCCCACAAAGGCTCCTCTTTCCTGTTTCTTCTGTGACAACATTCCCCCCACCCCCGAAACTCTGGAGGCCTGTTGGCTAGCGCAGGTTGATTGATAACAACTGTGTCTTTCACCAAACGATTCCACCCCTGAGGATCACAGATGGCGAATGACTTGCGGTAATTTTCTTACCAAAGAACACAGGGTTCAGGCATCTAAGCCATATTCAGCAGAGAATCCCTTCCAGTCAGATCCACAGAGGAGGCTTTTCGCAGCCATAAGCTTTCACTTGAGTTGTTATCAGAGTTTTCCATCACTGACTGTTTAAGAAAATATTAAAATGACTCCACATAGACTGCTGCTCTCAATTTCAGTTCCCCTGCCTGGTTGTGTGTGCCCAAATGCAGTCTAGGGGAAGCATGTTGGTGCTGTCTGCTGTCTGTTTCCTCAGGTGTGCAAAATCTCCCTGGGAGCCAAGGGGCCTCCTCAGTCAGCAACAGTGACAAGAAGAGATGAATAAAGTTGTATCAAATGTCTGCTGACCTTAGTGAGGGGAGACAGAGCCATATAATTGTCTACAGAAAGGATTATCCATTCTGGTCATTGTACTCAAATGCTTAGAAAATTCTGAATATTCTTCTTGCCTGAGGGAAAGTACTACGCGATGAACAGAACCATTTTGGTGTGAAATCCACCTGATTTTAAATCCTGACTTTACCATAAACACATTAGCTCTGTGACTTTGAGCAAATTACTTGACTTTCCTAAACCTTGGTTTCCCTTGTCACGAAAATAGGACAAAAAACACCTAACTTGGAACGGTGTGGTGAGGACTAAATAAGATTATGTAGGTGTGGCAGGCAAATTTACTAAAATTACTTTTAAATTGCAACATTTTCTGTTTATTTTTCTTTTCTTCTCCATTCAAGCAGATAGACAAAATCTCTTTCATTCTCTGCATCAGGGATTTGGTTTCCTCAAAAAGTAGAGGTAACTAGATATCAAAGGCTCTTCTTGACTTATGTAAACACCGAAGTCCATTAAAAAAAAGAATGCCTAGCAATAATGAGAGTACATGATACTGAAAGATACCATTTATTATAGCAACGAAAGACACTGGTGATCTAAATAAGTAGATTTGGATAGAAATATAGATAGAAAGACTCAACATTATAATGTTACAAAGATATCAACTCTTCCCCAAAACTATAAATTTAATGAAATTTAACAAAGATACTAAAAATTTCCAAGCCAGTTATAAAATTTCTGTAGAAATGCAAAAGGCCAGGAATGACCAAGACATTCCTGAAGAATAAGGTCTAGGGGTGAGAATGTGGGAGGAGATTTGTGTAACCAGACTTAAAGCTTATTGTAAAGGCATAGAAGCTAGTGGCAGTATGGTACTGACTCAAAGACAATAGACCAAAGGCACACCACAGACAGCCCAGAAATAAATCCAGGCATATAGGGAAATTTGGTAGATGACAGAGATATTATTACACATTACTGGGAAAGGTAAATGATGCTGAGACAATTAATAGCCATATTAAAACACAGATGAAATAAGACTCCTCCTTCATGTTAAGTTAAAGACATATATGTGTATATTTGTGTATACACAGGTATATATGTAGAAATATTTGTGTGTATATATATATAAACATATACATATATGTCATTAACTGACCTGTTATGAAGGAGGGGGTCTTATCCATCTATTTTTTTGAATATAGAAATTAATTGTTTCCACTTATCTTTTCCCAATGATCTGAAATGTCATCTACCAAATTTACATATATGCATGGATTCATTTCTGGGCTTTCCATTGTGTCTCATTGGTCTGTCTGTCTCTCTTTGTGTCAGTACCACACTGCCCAAATATATCAGTACCACATTGCCCAAATATATAAGCCCATATGTAAATACACACACACACATGCATACTCAAATATATATGAAGTTGGAGTAGAAAATAATTTTAAAAATAAGACACCAAAATATCAACCATAAGGAATAGTTTGATAATTTGGCCACCTTATTTTTTTTAGTTTATTAAAATAATTTATTTCAAAAAGTGAAAATGTACATTGCCAATTGGGAGAAGATATTGCAACATGTATAACTGACACTGGATTAGTAAGCAGAACATACAAGAACTTCTACAAATCCATTAAGAAGGGGAAAACAACACAAAATCAAAATGGGTAAAAATCATAAGTAGACATTTCACAAAAGATGAAATAAAAATATCAATTAAAAATGCAAATATTCTCTGGCCGGGCGCGGTGGCTCAAGCCTGTAATCCCAGCACTTTGGGAGGCCGAGACGGGCGGATCACGAGGTCAGGAGATCGAGACCATCCTGGCTAACACGGTGAAACCCCGTCTCTACTAAAAAATACAAAAAAATTAGCCGGGCGAGGTGGCGGGCACCTGTAGTCCCAGCTACTCGGGAGGCTGAGGCAGGAGAATGGCGTGAACCCAGGAGGCGGAGCTTGCCGTGAGCTGAGATCCGGCCACTGCACTCCAGCCTGGGCGGCAGAGCCAGACTCCGTCTCCAAAAAAAAAAAAAAAAAAAAAAAAAGCAAATATTCTCAGTCGAACTGATTTGCCAAAAAGGTAAATTGAACTGTAAAGCATAAATTCATACATACCAATTTGACAACTTTTAAAAATGCTGGAAAAAACAAGTGTTGGCAAAGATGTGGAAAAACAGAACTTCTTGTATGCTACTTATATGGAAAATATTATTTTGGAAAACAATTTTGCATTATATAGTAACATTAAAGACTGCTCATGGTTTCATTCGGCAATGCCATTCTTAAGTATGTATGTACATTTGGGCACCCCTTCCATGCAGACACAACAATGTATAAGAGAAGACTGGCAGCATTATTCCTAACACTGCCGAACTAGAGTCGACTTAACAGTTCACCAACAACACATAGATAAGTGAACTGTGGTTTAATCACACAATGGATACTATATCACAGTACAAATTAAGAAATAGATTCATCCACCAGCATGGACAAATCTCAGAAATCATGTGGAATCAAAAAGGCAAGTGGCAGAAGAAATACACACAGATTATATCATTAATGCAAACCTAAAATCATGCAACACTAAAAAATATACTGTTTAGGATTGTATACATAAAGGGTAAAATTATACAGGAAAGCAAGATATTGATAAACACAAATAAACCTTACCCTTGTCAGGGGATATAGGAGGCATGGCTAAGGAAGTTTAAAAGGGGGCTATGAAATCGCATTATATTTTTATTTATATATCTTACATGTTTTATATATATATTACTTATATAAAATATTTCAGAATAATTTTAATTTACTTATGTGATGCAATGAAGGTCAATAAGATGTTAGTAGAAGTTTGATGGAAGTCATTACGAGAGAAGGATTGTTTAACATTCTGAAAAGTTATCCAAAGCCATTGTGTCTCTCTACTGGAAGATGTGGGTTGCAAATATAAAACCTGGAAATGCTAGCTATTTCCCCTTCATAAAGGAATAGATCTCAGATTCAATGTCATATCACAGTCAGAAAACATTAAGGAAGAATGAAACTAGTACTTTGATGACACTGTTGAACTGCTGAATCAAACCAGTCTTGAAGCTTATACCACATGTGACCCATTCAGATACACAAGGCAGTAAATACTCTTACTTAAAATACATGACACAGAAAGAAGATAATGTTCTTAAATACTAGCCAGCAATTAATAAAACAGTAGAACCTAATGCTAAGTATACTCAGGAAGACTTCTGTAGTACAGGGAGACAGAATCAGGAAGACAAATCGCCCCATCCCCACCAGTAGAGACTCAATTATTGCCCACGAAGCATCCTGAGGGAAGACCTTAGGATAGATCCTGGGCACTGTTTGAGTCAAGGGGCAACTAGCCAAGTGTGACAGATAAGCAATGACCAGAATTTTGGCATGGTACTAACAGGTCGGTGCAGAGCTCCAAGAAGGGCCAAGGTTAAGCTTCCTGCCACCTGGGAGGGATAGGGACATTAAAATCAGAGTTTAACATTTCAAAAACGTGAAATCTATCTATTTCTTGCATATCTGAGTTTACGGACTAAGATTCAAATCTGCTACATAAGCAAAGTACCCAACAAAGAATTTCCGAAAGCAGGCCTTGGAAGACACCAGTGTCCCTTGAAGGAGGGTTTCATGCTCATATAGGTTTAAATGTTGTGTAGTACAACTTGTGCTTATTGATTCACACTGCACCTTAGCATATTAAAGTCCTGCAATGAATCTTTTCCTAAATGCCTTTGAGCAATGAACATTTCTAGAGGAACATCTATCAAAAGCCGAGAAGCTGGAATTGCACTTAACACATCTTGGAAAACACAGTCTCCGTAGAGCATAGTCAGCTTCTCTGTCTACAGGGACATCACACTGTTATTCTCTCACTCAGTACACAAAGCAGAACCCTGGGCTTCATTTATTGCAGTCTCAGAGAGTGACATTTTTCCATCTTCCAGTGAAGAAATGGCCTTCTGCCAGGTCTGAAATCACAAGATGAATTTCGACATTCCCTGAATTTGAGTGCTTCTGCAGTAACAAACTGTTGGTGAAAGGTTTTACCAGTAACTGTTAAATCACATAAGTTTGTCAGGACAACGATAAGAGAGTACCCTGGAAAAGCACCCCACTCCACCCCATTCCTTTAAAATACCTATGTATGCATTCACTGTTTCTCGCAGAGATTAGAAATCAGACAAAGAGGACTAGGGCTAGCATTTAAAAAATAATATGAGAATTTAATAAGTTTAGATTACAGAATTGCTGACATTCTTGTATTGATTGAAGAGGTTTAGGCTGCAGAAATAGCTTTCACTCATGTTCCACTCAAGGTTCTTGAATTGCTTACTTGTAGATTCCTGATGTGAAATGATGAGTAATGGGTAAGGAGGCTGATCAGGGATAAGGTTGAGCAAAGTGAAATGCCTGAATTACAGGAGGTTGGGAGAGATTGGGGGAAAAGTCATAAAAGATTGCACATGCTTGCTATAAGCCACCATGCTGTTAAAATAGTTACAGAGTTGGGTCCTCTAACATCCCTTCGCACGGCAGGTATGTTTTTGAAAGGGTAAATTAGAATTTTTATAAAAACTTTAAAATTTAAGATGGGATGGAAGGGTTCAAAGACTAATAGGACATAAACTTGCTTATATAGAATCACATATATATACGTATAATGTACCCACAGGTGCACACATGCATAATTGATCCATAGTTTGAAGAAGTTTTTATTATTAAGATGTTTTAAGATGACACCTAAGCAAAATGCTCTTCAACTATGAATGTAATTTGCAAAGATTAGAAAGGAAAATACGAAAATATTAACTGTGCCTGACTTTGAATGTTGTGATTATGGCTGGTCTTTTTCTCTCTTTTAGTTTTATGTATACTCCAAAGTTTCTGTGATAAATGGGACTCTCACCTGTGGGCCATAAAACATGTTACCACTGGATGAAGCAGTGAGATTTTTAACAATAGACTCCCATATTATATAAAGCACAGGAGTGGCACAGAGAGTGTGCGTGGAGGGAAATAAACTTCCAGATACATCGTTCCATAACATAACTATAGCAATATTTATTTACATATCTTATGAGTGGATATTTAGATTGTTACCAACTTTTCCTATTATAAATAAGATTAAGATATAAATTTTTGCCCAAACTTTAGCTTTCGTATTTTTTAGAATGAAGTCCCAAAAGTGAGATTCATGGATTGATGAATATAAGCATCTTAAGGCTCTCAATGCATATTGCCATATTGTTTTTCAAACTGATATGCCATGTGATGTTAATACCAGGAATATGTAAACAGGTCTGTCTTAACTTACTGACTTTACGTATTAACATTTTTATTTAGCCTTTACCAATCTGACAAACAACAAAAAAAATGGTTTTAATTTTAGTTTAACTTGTCTTCTTTGATTACTAGGAAGTTCTACCTTTTCTTGGAAGTTTACTTCCATATTTGTATTTCCTCTTTCATGAATTGTGAGCTCTTCCTCTCAGCTCTATTTGATGCTATGGGATTTTTATCCAAGAAAAATATAACTTTTCACATTACGGTTGTTAACCTTTTATTCAATATTTACTGTGAATATTTTTCTGGTTCCTGTTTTAATTTTCACGTGATAAATCTTACTTGGTTTTTTTCCTATTTTTTCATTGCTTTTAAGGTTTTGAAAAGTTTATCTATCAGAGATAAAATAAATATTGGCTAAATTTCCTTAGATTTTTTTAAAGTATTTTCTGTTTAAATTTTAATCCATGCAGATTTTTATTTCTGTCGACAATGTAAAATGAAAATACAATTTAATGCTCCCCTGGATAGCTAATCTTCTCAACATCCTTTCCCTGGCAATACTTTCTTTATCAAATATATCAAATTATTCTATATACCAAGATATATGTCTTTTATAATAGAAAAGAAGCTATTTTTAAAAATATTTATAAATGCAGGACTATGAGTGATCCCTTTGAACAGTGTTTTAAATGGTCACTCCTCTCCCCACAGGTAAAGTATCCCTGTTATGTTACATAAATACTGATTCATCTTAAGTATCCATCAAAATGCCAAAAGCAAAAGATAGCCAGCCCTCAGTTCCCATTTTATAAAGGCCTTCTTTGTTAGTCTTCCTCTCTCTGCTGTGTTCCACCAAACTAGGGAGGAGGCTAAGTTAGCCTATTCTTTCATTGCTCACAATTCCTAGAGCACAAACAGCCAATCAGTAAATCCCAAGGGTGTTCTTTGGGGGTGGCTGGGACAGCCAAGGGCTCACAAGTTTTAAAAGATAACACCTGATGATATACATGAAGAGAAGAATAAAATGGACCCATCATGCTGCACCAATGGGAAAATAAAAGAAGATTCTACATGGGTGGCATCCATTCAGAGCGGCATCACGGTGGAAACGCTGTTCATGGTTCTAGTACAGATGTGATGAATGAACTCTGAACTACAAATAAGGAAGCCTGAGGCTTTGATCCTGATTCTGCCCCTAATGACCTTGGCTAAGTCAATAAACTTTGTAAGATCCCATATCTCTCATCTGTAAAAAGGATGGATTGATTCGTACAGGATGTAGTTTAGAAGTTCACAGGCCAATTGTACACATATAATTTGTCTTGAATGGTGTTTTAATTTTTTTCTTTTTTTTTTTTTTCCGAGACAGAGTCTTGCCCTGTCACCCAGGCTGAAGGGCAGTGGCGCGATCTCAGCTCACTGCAACCTCCAACTCCCAGGTTCAAGTGATTCTCCTGCCTCAGTCTCTCAAGTAGCTGGGACTACAGGTGCATGCCACCACGCCCAGCTGATTTTTGTATTTTTAGTAGAGACGGGATTTCACCATGTTAGCCAGGATGATCTCAATCTCTTGACCTCATGATCCACCCACCTCAGCCTCCCAAAGTGCTGGGATTACGGGCATGAGCCACTGTGCCTGGCTTTAATGTTTTTAATGTAATAAGACAGTGCACCCTGTTTCTAAGAGCCCCTATTGTCATGCAGCTAGTTTCACTCAGTTGTGCTACCTACCTGGCCTCAGGAGAGGTCTAAATGATCTGTAAAATCTCTCTCAGCTTTATTGAAAGGTCCAGTTTATTGGAAATCCACATTGGCTGTCCTTTTAAAATACACCCCAAATCTAACCTCTTCTCATCACCTCTACTGCCACCACCCTTCTCCAAGCTGCCTGCCCGGACTTTTGCAATGGGTTCCTAACACGTCTCCATGCTTTTCTGCAGTCTTTTCCCAAAGCAGCCGGAGTAGTCTTTCTAAAGCATAAATAAAGTGGTCACTGTCACTCAACTATCACTTAATCAAGGACACCTAATCTGACTTCCGTGTTTTAAATAGCAATCCCTTTTTCTAAACTCTTGATCACACTTGCTCTTCTAGACTTTCCAGATAGAATTGTCTCCTTCTCACATACTATGTAATGTGTTCTTATATGTTGTGAGTTTTGTTTTGTTTCTGATCTGTTTTGTCCCAATAAAGCATAAGACCACTGAAGACAAGCATTTTTGTCCATTTTGCTTAGTGGTTACTATAGCCCTAGTATCTAAAAACCTGGCACAGAGTGGGTACTCAATAAATAATTGTGAATAATTATGAATTTATCAATAATTCTTTTCTCCCTCCTAGAATAAATTCTTCTGGTTCCAAGAAATGGTATTTCAAAATAGAGATTGGATCCTCTTCCGGAACCTCTCCCATTACAGCAAACCACTTTACACCCATACCACAGCCTGCAAAATTCTCAGCAAGGAAGTCCCTTGCCAAATCAACAAGAATGGGGGAGACTTTTATGTAATAAGCATAAAGGCAGCCCACAAAGACATGAGTTCAAACAAGAAGGAGACTTCTTTTCCACAGCCATCAAATAAGGAATCAATATGAGGATCAATTTATAAAACAAACAAGGCAGCCAGTCCCAAATGCAGGCTCAGGGATGCTCATATGAAATAGGTCAGAGTTCCATGGTATCATCTACGTTCTTTGAGCCTGTTGTCCCTTGGGGCCATCTGCGGGTCTGTTTGCTGAATTCAAACACACTGACAATAAAATCCTACATTTCTCAAGAGTAATACATTCTCTTTCAAAGACTAGAAAAGGTCAGCCCCCTGCCCCAAAACCTGAGCTGCTTGCAACAGCTTTCAGATAAATCTCTTTTGAGTATGGACTGAATGAGGACATGCACCCCTCACAGAGGTGACCTGTCTTACTGAGGATGGACATTTTCTATCTATACCTGGTGTTCCTGGTCATTCCCACCCTTCCCCTCCCTCTCCTGGGCATGTCATTAACTGAGGATGTGGCTCAAATCTGGCTACAGACTTGGATTTCACAGACCACTATGGATTTCAGTTTCATTATAACTGGGTAGCTACCAAATGAAACTATAATTTAGAAATGAAATAATAAAGAGACACAACAGGAACCATTCTAAGGTTGCCAACTTTTTTTTGTTTGTTTGTTTTTGTTTTTTTGAGATAGAGTCTCGCTCTTGTCACCCAGGCTGGAGTGCAGTGGTGCAATCTTGGCTCACTGCAACCTCCGCCTCCCAGGTTCAAGCAATTCTCCTGCCTCAGCCTCCTGAGTAGCTGGAATTACAGGCACCTGTCACCATGCCTGGCTTATTTTTCTACTTTTAGTAGAGACGGGGTTTCACCATGTTGGCCAAGCTGGTCTTAAACTCCTGACCTCAGGTGATTCACCTGCCTTGGCCTCCCAAAGTGCTGGGATTACAGACGTGAGCCACCATGCCCAGCTTGTTGCCAGCTTTTCATTTTGTCAAGTAAATATACCCAATGAGATATTTTGGGACAACCAGAGGAAAAAAGTACATAATCTCAAAATAAGTTCAATAATTTCAACTTTATGAATTCTTTATTTTTTCTCAGCATGTCAGAGAAATGTTCTCAGGAACCACTATTTGGGGGGTATGGATGCAAATGTCCCTGAATCCCTTATCCAGAATGATAACAGCTCTGCATGAGGCTCTATTGGGGAGCACAGAGATGACCCTAAATTCATGCTTCAAAATAGGGGGAAACAGAGGACCTCTGCCTCTCTGGGTTCCAGTCACACATACATTATGGCATCCCCTCTAAGTCAAAGCGCTGAAGAGCAGTTAGAATCTGGGAGAGAAGACAGGGCTCATTAACAAGGTCTCAGATTTTGGAGGGTGTATTCACAGTGGATGTGACACAACCCAGGGTCTTTAGATAACTAGACAACCGGTTTTCCTTTTTTCCAGTCTTCAAAATCCTTCAACAGCTTTTGCTGATTGGCACATGGCCTGCGGCCTTATACTAAGAAAGCCACAGTAGAAGAGTCAGTTCCATTACAACTAGATACCTACCAAATGAAATTTTAAAGCAGGTTGTGCAAACCAGTGGTGCACACACTGAATATGGCACCCAAATACGTTTTTCAGGTTAGGGGAATCACCAAGGATATTCCCACACTTTAACTGTCTATGTTTAGATATTATGAAGTTTGCCTAAGACTCTATATTTCTAACTTCTCTTGAAATATCTGAAAATTTGGCAACAAAGGGCCCTCATTCCAGCATGGGCACAAGTGACTGCAGATGTGCAGGGATGAGCCATGCCCTCTTCCCTTGGCTGAGTCATTATATTACATTACTTGCCTGGCGTCAGGAAACATCCATGTTGGTAAATTCTGGCTTAGTGTATGGAAGGTTATTTATACTCCATACCATCCCTAAAAGGATTGCAAGAAACTTAGACAGACAACAAGAAGGAAGGGGGAAGAGGGAGAAGAAACAATTAGATAGAGCCATGAATAGGGTCATGACCCACAGTATCCACCACACAATTTTATATACTTTCCTGGACATTGGCTGCAAATTTGGGTCCAGGCTTCTTCACAGCTGACCAGAGTTTAGAGTTTGAGACCAAAACAAGTCAAATTCCCTCCCTCTAGGGAAATACAATTTTGCTGTAGTAGTAACATTAAATGCCATGCAGCAATAAAACATGAAACAAAGGATAAGACAAGATGGCAAGAAGTGCCAAAATGGGTGGTCTTGGGGGTGACAGAGTGATCTGGGAGGTCCCTGGTGGGAGAGGACAATGGTGAGGAATGAGTAAGATGGAGAGATTTGACAAAGTGGCCCTCAGCTACAGAAGGTGGGTACGTCGTGGTTAGGTAGAGCACTCCATCAGCGGTGTAGAGGAAAACACAATTGTGTCAAAACAACAGGAGAAAAGCCTGTCAAATTCATTCAGCCATCAGGTAATGCCCTTAACTTCCAGCACATCTACTTTTCTTCCTCAAGTATTTTCTTTATTTGGGTTGCTGTCAAACTATGGGAAATTCTAAGCTAGTTAGAAATGAAATGCCTCTTAGAGTTCAGTGTATAAGCACCTCAGCTCTGAGACTTGGGGATCCAATTTCTTTCTCTCTCTTCAAATCAAGACCACTTGTGCATGGCTTGACCGACTTGTTTTGTGTGGGGGCTGGAGGGAAAGGCTGACTGCCACCAGGCTGCACTCAGAAAGGAAAGGTCGCACACATTGTGGCAGTCTCAGTCCCCCTGGCTCTGGCACCCCAGTGAAACAGATTGCTTCTGCTTTCTCTCTGTTAAATCTGCATCAAGCATCATCAAGACAAATTCTGGCAACTACTTACTGGACAATCCAACCTCTATTTCTGCATGTCACTGATACAGAGTTTTGTGCGGCCTGAGTGAAATTAATGGCAAATTCATTTGGCAAAGCAAAATAAATCCCAAATTAACAAACGGCGCCACTACCACTTTTTGGTATATTAGTGGAGAAAGATATATTTTGTGCATTTTCTTCAGTTCAATATTTTATCTGTATCAAAATGAGGAACAAAGAGCTCATCACATCAATAATGGAATTTCAAGCAGCCATGGGGATAGGACTACAATTTTCTTCCCTACATAAAGGGAGATCTGTGAGTTCTACAGAGAACAGACTCTTTCCAGATGAATCAATTAAAAAATTATAAAGGATTTTGGTCACTAAGTTAGATGGATGTGAGAACATCATATAATTCCTTTTCTCCTCTCTATACTGCAGAAGGTAGAAAGTTGCAATCTTTTTTCATGAGATATTGACTACATCCTCATATCAAAGCAGTCACAGTCATTAGAGAGTCTGCCAGTATTTCTGTAAGAAACCCTGCCTGGGGAGGATTTACAGAATATCAGCTGCTTTCCATTCACAAAGAGCTGACTTTAAAGCAAGGGTCTCAGTTGCCATGAATTCCCTTCATTTGCCTATTACACATAAAGCAAAGCCATTTTTTTTTTGTGGTTTTGACCATTTGCAATCTTACAGAAGTGATAATGAAGGTAACTGTCTACTTCCTTCAGAAAATATATATTTTTTCAAGTTTAAGAATCATAAATATCAGATTCTTATTTAGCCTCAGTATGAAAATATATTTATCAAAAAATCTGTATTTCATTTTCAGGTAGACCCTGAAGAAAAGATGGTTAAAAATGCAGTGAGAGTGGCTGCAGATGCTCTGCTCTGGTAGAGAGAAAGAAAGAGCAAAGTAGAGGGGAAAGAAAATAAAGCAAGGAAGGTAGTTCTGCCTCTTTTGACTTTGGACAGCAGCAGGACAGGGCTTGGGTGGGCTGGGAAGGGAGGTGACAGAGAAAGCAACTTGGCAAGACCATAGCTGAGGTAAATCAGTGACAAAGTCCACAAAGCTTAGCAGGGGCTAGACAGAGGAGACAGAGAGTTCCATGAGTCCAGTAGGCAAGGAGTCATGAGCAAGGGGTTGTATATTGAGATTCATAATTGAGGATCAAAAGTTCCAGGACCTGAGTCAAAGAGGTCAGGATGTAGGAAAGAGATCGCAAATTGGCTGTCAAGCCCCACAGCATTTCTGGTCTGGAAGGGAGGTAGGATTCTCCTGAGAAAGTGGGCACTTGGCCAAAGTTGGGAAGCTGGCTGGAGCAGAGGGACTTCACGTTGGCATTGCCTGTTTCTAGCCGTTTTCACTCCATTTACCAGACTGTCTCTCAACAAGACCCAAGCATATCCTTCTATTGGATATAACCCAAGGAAAATATTTCTCGGGGCCACTTAGGGCTGGTCCTATAGAACAGTTGGGCCTGAGATTATGGGTGGCCACAGAACCTAACACATGGCTGGAGAGACAAATGAGATGAGAGTTCAGGTAATTCCCAACATTCTCGATTGTTTCTGCCCCAAGTGGGACCAAAGGGAGCACAGTCGGTGGCTAGCATAATCACAGGAAGGGTGGCAACTGGAAGCTTAGATGGGTGGCTAAAATCAAGATGGATCAGGTAGACGAGAATTGGAGATAGCACCTACTAAGCCAATTGTTAGACAAGATCCTAAGAGCAACTGTTCCTCTTTTATCTCTAGAGATCAAGTTCCACCCTCTAGGCTTTAGTGAATGTTATCTTCATAGATAGAAAACCACATCTGCTGTTCCAGAAGCCTTTACTCCACATCTGATGATAAGGACTTTGGATCTGAGCCAGGGGTGCTGGGTCTTGTCCCAACAAAATAAAGGCTGAAGGTTGCCCTTCCTCTGAGACAACTCCCTTTGAGACCCAACACCGTTCTAGGGCAAGGGCGAGAGTTTCGGCAGTCAAGACTTGGAAGTATCTACAGACCTACTTGATAGAGTCATCCTTATGCTGAAGAAGACAGCACATCCTGGGTAATAGAGCCCTGGGTTCCTGGGAAAGGGAGTTACTCATGTAGTGCTCTGCCTCCATCCGTATCTCGTTTATCACTGTGTTCCCTGCAGCTACGGGAAAGTTTGCCAGAGAGAAAGTGCCCAATAACATATGGTGAATGAATAAAAAAATTCGACAACATCCAGTTTTCTGTTGCTACCTATTTCCAGTTAGTTAAGTACCCTCTGAACACTATAATTTCTTTCTCTGTAAAAATGTAGGAAATTTGAGCATAACCCAGAAATTTATGAAGAATGTATTATACAGCCCATTTGCTTCAAACCTGTAGCATGGCACTTTTAACTATGATCCTTTTAACTATGATCTACCCGTGCAACTGCAGATTCCTAGACCCTAACCAGACCTACTGCACCAAAATCCTCGGGAAGTGGGAATGAGCACAAGAATCTGAAGCTTTTGCAAGCAATGTAGGTGATACCTATGCACACAACTATTTGAGAAACACAGAGACTTACATTTATGAAAAAATACTACTTTCTAGACCCTAAGCTTGAGATTTTATATATTCACTTAATCCTTACAATTACTCTATGAGGCAAGTATTACTTTCCTGATTTTCTAAGTAGGGAAACTGATTCAAACAAGGTTACACAGTCAATAAGCAGCTAAGCCAGGGTCCATCCCTGTGATAAATAAAGGATTCTGAGTCTTATTTTCAGTATTTTTAAAAATTTTGATAAAAGTGCATGTTTGTAATAAAGAGCTGAGAGGAAATATGGTTGCATTTGGTGGGTACAAAGCTTCTTACAGCCTATCAAAGTGAGAGAATTGGGGAAAGAAAGACATGGAGGGGAAGGGGAACAGCCACATGAACAAGCAAATGCAATGTTTTTGCTCTGAAGTTAAATGCTACAGTTGAATTTTGTACTCTTGACTTAAAATGATTAGCAATGCTGGGTTACTATTCTATAACATGCTTAGGACATGACCTTGTACCAATATCACCACCCCATGTAACAATCATGACCTGCCTACAGATGACCTGGATAGCTGATACAATCACTGTTAGTCTCAAAAAATTTAATTGTGCCATAAAAAGAGGCACGATTCATTGGAAGCTGCCATGTCCAACTTTAACTGTGCTTACCCTAGCCAAAATGGCCTTTTTTCTCTTCAAGGTAGGTACCACTATCAAATATCACCTGTATAAGTACTCCTGGAGCAAAATGACCTTGAGTTCTATTGTGATGTGGTAAATGGTCTCTGGATGTTCCTGAAAGAGTTAACTTGCTTCATATAATCAGGAATAGGTAACTTACTTTTTTGTGATCCAGAAGAATAAAAGCCTTAAAAGTACCACTGTCTTATTAAGAAAAATCTCTAACTAATATAATCTAGTTAAAAAAAAAAAAAAAAAAGAGCACTAGAGTTACAGTCAAGTGTCTTGAAGTATGGCTTTATCACTAATCAGTTTGGTGTTGTTAGGGTCAAAAAAGACTTCTCCATCTGGTTTTAATCACCTGTCACACTAGCCACTACTACTATTTCAGAGGGGTTTAATGGCTCTATTAATTCAATACGTATGAAAGAACTTCGAACATACAAGGTGTTATTCTAATGTGATAACTAAGTATTATGTCTGAACAAAACCAGGTTTAGGTTTGCATTCTAGGAACTCCCAGAACTCTTCCCCTCCTCCTACTGAACTACTCCACTGGAAGCTATTCCATATACCACCTTGAAGGATAGATTTAGGTAAGCGATTCCTGCAACGTACACCAAACACCTCAGGGAAAGAGACATTTGAGGTGCAAATTATTATTTTTATAGAAGATATTACAAGAGCAGGGCAGCAGTTACTACAATTACTATTCAGTGAAGAATCTCCTTAAGTGCATATGGCAGACATGCTTGGTGAACCCAAGTATTTTCATGGGTCTTAAAGGTTTAAACTAATAACACCTACATAGTTATTGAAGATCATTTGATGACTATAATATAGATGGACAGATAGGTTCATTACTACAAATGAATTCAGTGCAATATGAAGAAAAATTGAAGCTACTACTATTATGCTGATGCGGCTGCCTAGAGCTAACCCCAACTCCCTCCTGACACTTTCCCTGCTTGCTCTAAGTAATAGAATTTCAGGTTATTATCTACTTGCTGAGAAGTTTCCTCATCTGTAAAATGCGGGGAATAGAGGTAATCTCCATGGTTCCTTCCAGCTGTATGAGTAGACAATCGTTTCTGTATATTGTACAAAATAATAACGGTGAATGTCTTATCCAACTAACACAGAACTTTGAATAACCTTCTCTTATCTCCCTATTTCAACTTCCCTGATTACAGCAGTTACATTTAATACGATTTGTCCATCCAATGCCTTTTAGTTGCTGTTCTAGTTCAAACCTCTTCCTACCTTGACCAAACATCACGTTCAGAAATGAAAGCTCATCAACAGATAAAAGGTTTTTTTTTTTTTTTAAAAAAAAAAAAAAGCACTTCTAAGTCCCACAAGGGGTGACCCTGACTTTGGTTTAATAAGTAATTCTAACAAATCAACAGAAAGAATATGGCAACTGCCAGGGAGAAACAATAGAGAAATATAGTGTTCAGAGGCGCAAAATGTGTTTACCCAGAAGTCTCCAAAAGAATGAGATAGTGGAGCAGAGAAACCAAATCAATTCCATTGATAAAAAGGTATCTGCTATTGTAGGATATAAATATTGTGTCACTTTTCCAGGTCTTCAATATTACACATCTCAATGACCTCCTTTCTTTGTTGAGTCCACACTTAACTGAGCTACCTTCTGATTAACAGTTCAGTTTCCCAATAACCCCAACACAAGAATTGGGGTGGGGGAAAGAGACTAGGTGACAAAAAGGGCTCAGAAAGCTCTTGATATGGAGGTTTTTAGATTTGATACCCATATAAAAAGAATATTACATGATAAGGTAGTTATGATTTATAGATCAATTATAAAAGTATTAGCATATCATATTTATTAGGCATTGGCATTGTTCCAAGCACTATAAGTGCTTTGTATGCATGGACCCATTTAACCAACATAATATCTTATGAGGACCATCCCATGCTAATATGAGGAAACTGAAGCTGACAGAGATTAAATCATTTGCCCAAGGTTACGCAGTTAAACAGTAGCAGAGGACTTGAACTATACTCTCTATATTGTTCTTCCAGTTTAATTTTCATGAGGTAGAGACTGAACTGAGTCACCTGAAAATATTCATTCTCTATAGTCATAAGATTAAAGATCAAATCTGAAGCATGATGGCTCAGCTAAGATGCTGTCCCTGAGAGCCCTTACCTGAGGTACTCTTACACAAAATCCTCCTAGGTACAGCCTTTAGATCACCACACAACCCTGGGCCCAATGAGCCTCAAATGAAAGGAAGTGCTTCTTCATCCAGGATATAACAAACATTAATCCAAGAGGTTGGGAAATACCACCTGTGAATGCCCCCCAAAGCTTTGAACGTGAAAGTAAGAAATGTGTGCGTGCGTGTTTCCAATCTCCAGGGACAGATCCATCCTGAAGGATGATGAATCATGCTCCTCACTCTCCAAAAGCCACTGGATGAAAGTCTAATTACTACCCGCTTGTTTGTCAGTCTCTAATTCCACTGCCATCTTTCTCCTCCACATTCCTTATCTCAATGTCTAATGACTGCAATAGCCTCTTAGCTGCTTTCTTCCATTCCAGCTTCTACTACACCTACCTCATTCTACCCAGAGAGCCAGACCAGTCTCTTGAATATTATTTTCATCATAGCATTTACTTAGATGATCCAAATATCAACATCAAAGAAGGACATTAAAATTGACAAAGCAGTACTCTCCTCTTTTAGCCTTCTGTACATTCCTCTTTTACTCCCTTAAGTATTACAGCAAATGTTCCCAGTTTCTGTGTGCATACAACTTTCCATATGAGCACAGCCCAATAAATACATAGTCACCACAGTCTGCCATGGAATTAGCACAGTGGCACTGGTGTCAGGCAGAGCTGGGTTGGAGTCCTGGTTCCACTAACCGGGGAAAATTTGGTAAATCTTTCTAAGCCCCAGATAGAATATGGAGATAATCAGGGTATATTTCTCACAGGATTACTGTGATGATTAAGGGATCATTGGTAAAGTGTGCTGAGCACATTTTTCTGGGACACAGTAAGTGCTCAATAAGTGGTACGTATTATCACATCATCATTATTAAAGAAATATGACTTAGTGGTTAAGAGCTCAGACACTAGATTAAAAAATACATGGTTCTGGCATATGAAAGGGTGAGGCAAGGTCTCTATAAGTTTCATCCCAGTCTTCTTGCCATGTGAAAAACATTTTCTTGGTAAAACTATTTAAACTACTCCATCCAAGACACTCTCAAAAGGTGGTTTAGTGACTGTTAGAGTACAAATATAGAAAGGAAAAGAAAAATATTGCTCAGAACAGCAGTAATTTTCCAAACATTTTTTGGTTAACAAATGTTTATGGAGTCTCTACAATGCATTAGGCCAAAAGAGGGGAGTTAGGACCCTCAGAGAGCTCCCACCTAAGCTCCAGTGAGAGGATGTTTCTGCTGGGTTCCAGCAATGCGGTTGCTCTGCTGTTTAGCACCTGCTTCATGCCAGGCTCTGTGCTCAGCCCTGTGTGCACATTATTCTGTTTGTCCTTATGGTCATTCTTTGAGAACAGCACTGTTTTTCTCATTTTTCATATGAAGAAACTGAGACTTAAAAGAGGTCGTATGGTTTGTGCAGAGACACGTGTTAGGTAAGTGGTAGGGCCAGGACTTGGACCAGACTGGTTGCTGGATGGCTCTCTCACCTAGGAGCTCAACTCCGGACTTGTGTCTCCTTGTTGTGTGAGCATCACCAACATTCAAAACGGGCCCCATAGTGGTAGAGATGTAAACAATGGAAGCTTTCAAGTAAAAAATTTACTTAACTGGCAACAAACTGGAAGTAACTCAAAAGCCCATCAATAAAGGAATGGTTGAGCATATTATGGCATATCCAAATCAACAAAAGGCTAATTGAATAAATTATAATGTATCCAAACCATATTATGTAGCCATTAAGAGACAGATACTTAAAGTGGGGAGGGGGACTAAACTTCAGTTAGATAGGAAGAATACATTCAAGAGGCCTACTGTGCATCACGAAGATAATAGTTAATAATAACATTACATACTTAAAAATAGCTAAGCAATTAGATTTTAAGAATATAATATAAAAAATAAATTCCTGAGTTAATACATATGTTAATTAGCTTGATTTGGCCATTTCACAATGGACTCACATCAAAACCTCACATTGTATACCATAAATATATACAATTTTTACTTGTTAATTAAAATTTTCCTTAATTTTTTAAAAAGGGCACATATTTATTAACTTGGATGGATGTCCATGGTATATTGTTAGGTTTAAAAAGAAAACCTCCTTTCAAAAGAGATTTTTTTTAAACTAGTCTAAGAGGAATAAGAGAGATGGGTAGATATATTAAATTTATTCATACTCTGCACCTAATTTTATAGACCTGTCCTGATTTATCATAAAACTAACATATCCTTTCAGTAGAAACTGAACCCTGTTAAACACACATGAGGAAGTATAGCAAAGTGGTTAACAGCACCAGCTTTGAAATCAGAAAGACCAGGTTCATATCTCATCTCCATGACTTACTTCCTGTGACCTTGGGGAAGTCACTCATCCCTTAACACAATTTCCTCAACTACAAACTGATGATAATAACACCCTATTGCATAGAGCTGTTGTTGCGATTGAATGAAATAATGGAAAATGCTAAGCACAGTACCCTGTACATAGCAAGTTTCAATAACTGGGGCTATTACTTTAACTGTTATCTAATTACCTTAAAGATCAGACTTTTCTAAAAACAGAAGTCCTTCCACAGATTGACATTCAAAAGGCCACCACCACAAAGAATGCACTTAGGCTGCCAGGAAGGTACTTGTGAAAGTGTAGGCCAATGAATAAATGGCATTTGATATTCTATTCCAGCATCTTTCCATTTCAGCATTTTCTAACTCGGCAGACACATGGTGCTCTCTGGCTGCCTGGCTTCCCTCCCACATTTTCAAACCAGGTCTACTCCAAATGTGAAGCGTGGTCCCCAAGGCTTCCTGCTTGCCATGATCACAGATCACCAACAGGTCTTTGGGTTCAAAGGCCCTGAAGCAGGTAAGGAAATTAGCTCAATGAACATCAGCCAGTTAGTCCATGCTTCAGTCAGAAAAAAAAAAAAAAAAAAAAAAAAGAAGAAAGCAAAACTAAAGCAAGAGAGATAGAAAAGAAGACAGAAGGACCAGTCTCTATTCACCCTGCAGAGTATCATCCCAGGTTCTAGAACAACAATGTAAATGAAGGGGGTCAGTTAAATTTTGGAAAGGGGTTTCTAAATTATTGGACAACGCCAGCTGCTTTGTAAACCAGAAAAAATAAGTACAAGCTCATCAACAGTGAAAATGCTACTGCCCCAAATTAATTAAGTTCAACTTCAGAGTATGTGTACTCAGCGCTAGCATTTATATACTAATAGAGAGAAGGGTTATTTTCAAGAAAGGTCACAGCACCCATTTCACTTACAATCTTCCCCACTGCAATCTACAGAATGTTGGTTGCTTTTAAGCTATTTAAAAGGAGCCACCGGTATTAACTGATGGGCCTATTCAAGAGAGAGAAGGGCTTAACTTTTACTAGAGAATGATGATGATGGAGGTGGTGATGATGATAATAGCCAACATTTATTGAACACTGACTGGGTGCCAGACATTATGCTAAGTGTTTCACCCAACATTTCATGTGATAGATATTGCCACATGAAATGGGGACACAGGAAGATCAAGTAGTCATTCCCACTCAGTGATGGAACCAGGATTTAGATGGAACATGGGATCTCCTCTTAACCCGTGTTCTTATCTCTATATTGCCACCCATTTATCTCTAACGTCTCTACTGTATCTGCTATTTGATTTCTTCTGTCATTAGAAATTTCCATTTCTGCAGCTCCTTTTGATTTTTTTGTAAGCATATGGTAACCTAGAGAATTTCAGTCTAATGCTTTTCACCTACGTATTTAATTTTTTCATCTCCTAAAAGAAACCATGACCATTTCAGCTGTCATGATTCTGTATTATTTCAGAACATGCATTCATCTTTTATTTTCTGGAGCAACGTTTTGTTTATAACATATAAGACAGGGAAACAAAATTGAGAAGGCAGGGAGAATATAAATCTTCTCACAGAAGCAAGATGCTCCCACCACATTTGAAAGCATTTAAGAGTTCTTTGATGCCCTCACCTGACTAGAAAATTTTGGACAATGTAAATGTTGACAGTCACAAGCACATTCAAAAAGACTTGCTGAATTTTTTAGGTCTGCCATGTAACCTGGTGATTTCTATTTCTTCAATTACATGATGCATTCTGCATGTAGTATGTGGAATCTGAACCCTTCATTTGGGCTCACTGTGCTTTCTTATTGCCAGATCCTTCTTTCCAGCTAGACTGCAAACCCTTTGAGGGTTGAAGTCACATCTTACAATGCCAGGGTACCCAGCCCTTCCACAGGCCCTTATATATAGTAGCAACTCAAAAGAAGTTTAATCAAGTCAGAGATCATTTATTTTTTGAGCAAACTCCAAACCTCTGAAAGTTGACATTCCAGAATGCATTGCCTACTCCAATATTGCTTCATCCCAGGGGAGCCTTCAAGTAGCAATAAAATTGATTTCTTTGCTAGCAAAACCTGAAACCCTGATGACTCTGGAATTATCATCTGGATATAAACCCATCCATGCCAAAGGTGCCCATTTCTTTAAAGAGCTAAGGAAGCAAAGATCTGAAGAAGCAGTATTTGATGAAGATATTTGGCCTTTCAGTTTAAAGATTATGCAGTTTTGTAAGAGGTGTACTGTACATTAGAAACTGAATTGTGTCGTATCTAGAGAGTGCTTAATAAATATTTATGATATGAATGTCTTCTTCAAAAAAATTAAACTTAACACTTCATCTTATTTTACAATTGAATTTCACTATAAAAGCTGGAGATGGGTTTATGAGGAGAAACACTTTAGATTACATGTGAGTAATTTTAACCAAGGACTAATTCTACTTTGAGAACATATCTGTTAGAGTATTGAAACCTGAAGAAAAGAAAACCTTGCAGTATGCTTATTGCCTTTATGTGAGACACAAAAGCTTAAATGTCACAGCAGTTTCCAGGGGCACATGAGACAAAGGGGCCTGGGACACCAGTGTCTGAGTCAGAGGGAAACCAAGTGCGCAGGACTGGCAGCCAGACTGGCTCCACATTTTTTCATCTGCTTTATAGAGTGGGATTCTACATGAGATTCCATTTGACAAATGAAAAACCAACTAAGAGTGTAAAGATACTGGACAAAAATAAAGTAACATCATTAGCCCTCTATCCTATTCTTTTTTTCCAGTATCATTCGGCAGAATGATACTTTCTCAGCTTATATCAACTGTGAATCTTGGCCCATTTTAGAAGCCATAGTGAACAGTGGGTCCAGGTCAAATAGATGACGGCAGAGCAGAAGAACTCAAAGTGGGGCAAGGAAAGAGTAAATGGGGAAGAGATTTACTGGGATACATACAGTAATAAGAGAAGCTACTATTACTGAACAGCACAACTAAAGACGCTTGAAAATTCTTTGAAATAAATCAGGCCTGCCCAAACTTAGTTCTTTTCAAACCCGACCATGATTCAGAGTTGGCCATGGTGCTTGTTAAAGATGTAAATGTCTGGATTCCACCCCAAATGTACTAAATCAGAATCTTACAGGGGGCTACCCAGTGACTGTACATTTAATAAGTCACCTCAAATCCCCAAATTAATCTGATGCACATGCAGGCTTTAGAACCACTATTATAAGCCCCATCAGTGTCATGGTGTGAATTCTTGGCAATGTAATTCCTATAAAATGAATTTCTTTAAATTAAGAAATACCAAGACATTTTTATTGGTGATAATAAAACCATATTCATGTAGTATAGGTACTAAAGCATCTTTCAACATCCAAGAAAATGAACTGTCATTCTTAGAAATTTGGGGATTAAACCATGTGCTCTGAAGCCTTCTTTATAAACATGACATTATGATGCAGTATCTCCCTGTAATAGTTCTATACTTGTAACAGATAAGAAAATTCCCTGGCTCACTCGTAATAGCTAGCTGCTTTCTGACAACTGTCAAATTTTCTCATTGCTGAGATTTGGAGATTCATCAAAACCAATTGCCAGCTAGACATCTGGTTTTATAAGTTTCCTTAGAAATATAATCAGTAGCCCTGAATGTGGGCAGGATATCCAAAGTACTGAGAATGCCTCAGATTACTCTAATTTTAACTTTTGTGACTGGAGTATTTTTCTCACTCCTGTGAAATCACCATTCCATGTGTCCTGTTTATAACTTACACAACACTTGTTTTCTCAAGTCTCCTGAAGATCAAAAAGGAAAAAAAAAAAAGTAATTTCATGTGCTCAGAACTTAATGTACTCCAAACCACTTCCTCGAAGATACCTGCTGTCATCCTATGAACACATAATAAATACCCCCACCCCACCCCTATGGTAAAATTCAAATCTTGCTTTTAAAAAACCTCTAATCTAATCACATGAATTCTACAAATCCTCATTTTAAAAACTGGCTTATATTTTATATTCAGTTGACACAATTTAAACTCATGGAAGCAGTAGGGTGCCACTTATAACGCCACTTCAAAATACACCTACCCTGTTGGAAGCAACTTGTTCAGGAACTCACTTTCATTTCCACTGCTACTCTTTGCCCCCATAATGGGGCCTCTTGCTGCCTCTGAGTTTCAGTGTCTTTTTGTTATGATCAAGAAAATTCTAAATACCTGGCCTTCTCTTATATGAGTAATGTTGAAAAGTGAACTTATCTGCAATCTAATTAGAAATGACTGTTCCAAAGAACTAGAATTGGAGGGAGAGAAGGAAGACCATTACTTTTCTTCTTAAATTATAAAGATAATTTAACACTTGTTATAACATGTCAAACAGTGCAGATGTACATGAAGTAGAGATATATTTTTTAAGCTAGATTAAAGTACTTTAATTTTTATTTAAAAAATATCACACACTTTCGATTTTGCCAAGTTAGACTTGGGACCCTTTTGTAGCTTCTCCTAAGTGTGTGTGTGTGTGTGTGTGTGTGTGTGTGTGTGAGAGAGAGAGAGAGAGACCATTGAGAGTCTTTTGAAAAAATTCTTTAATTATATGGTTGCCTTGTATTATTATACTTTGTTTTTCCTTTTCCTGTATAGAAGGTCTCATAGTAATAAATGTATTTGACCTTTATTTTATTTTCTTATATCCCTACTTTTCCTGACTTTTATATTGCCCTTTTCTTTCATCCTTTTTTCTACTCTTCTAGTTTACAATTATTGTTCTGTTATAGATACCCTTTCCTCCCATGCAAGAGAGAAAGATTAAGTCCTTAGCATAAGCACCCACAATTTCATAGTAGGAACAAGTCTTTAAACCATGGGTTGCAAGCTCAAATTCATTCAGAAACTATGTAGGCAACAAAGTAGTGAAACAAACAGGGCATAAGACAAGAAGGAGCAATGGGGACTGTAGCAAAGTGCATCTGAAAGCCACTTAACTGCACTTAAATTTAACTTTGTACCAACTGAACAAAATATATACAAGGGCTGAATTCAGCCTTGCAGGGCCATTCTGCAACCTCTGCAAGACTTTATTCCCAATCTCATTTTATCTCTCCAGAGAGAGTTCAATTGACTTTCTTATTTACACCAGTGGATAAGTGCTACAGCATATATAATAACACAAAAAAAGCAGATAATTTAACATCTGCATGCAAATGACCTCAGTGTGCATTGCTTTTCCTACAAAATTTATCATTTAACTATAATTTGTTCATGCTAACCATGTATTGAAAATACTTTGTATTTCTCCCAAGCACAAACAACTCAGTGAGTATAAGGGGCCAGGGAAAGGAAGGGTGTTGGATTTATGTCAGAGATGAAATTGACACAGGGGTAAAGGAAACATTTGTTGAATAAAATTTACGGGACGCCAATGTTTTGGACTAGGCTCCTGGCTCTAACAGACCAGACCAAACCAGAATGGCGTCACTTGTGCTAGGTGCCACATAATCAAATTGAACTTAGAAATGGGCCAGTTTTCAAAAACAAAAACAAAAACAAAAACAAAACAAAACAAAAAGAGATTTGTGGAAACCACGCAGAAGGCTGGTTGAACCAGGATGATAAGGGAGCCTCCTGTGCTTTAGCCTATACAAGGAAAGTAACCTGAAGTAATATGATGTTAACCAATCCACTTTTTGCACTTGCTGTTTCATTGTTCCTGCTCAAGTTGCCTTAGGAAAAACCACTCTTCTGCCACACCCTGAAGAGCACCTTGCTGTTTCACAGACGGGATGCGAACTGATTCATGAATCACTAATAAAAGCCAATGAGATCTTTAAGCTCAATTTGTTGAAATTTTGTTTTCTAACACATTATAGGGGAAAAAGTCTTAATGTATAATCCGAGACAGTTTAAGGCAGGAAATTCACAGGCAGATAGTGGCATTAACTAGATTCCCAATGTCTATAAGGCAGTCTTGAATTTAGCCTTTGCAGGAGGTTGAACCTGGTAAACTAAAAGCCAACTATCGTCTGTCTTTCACCATTTTCCCATTGTTCAGAAGAAGTGATTTTTCACAAAAACAGCTTTTGAAATTTCATCCAATATAAACTCTGCCCACTACTTACCAAAAATGGAAACAACACAAGAGGAGAATAATTGTCATTTTCTCCTATCACAAAAGAGAGACTTCAAACAAACTCAATAGGGGAGAGGAATCAAAAACACGGCATGAGACAGTTTTTCCATCCTGATGAAGGGTGAGTCACTAATTCCACAGCAGCTTCCTTAATTGCAGCTAAGCACACCAGTATCCAGCTTAATACTCGTTTCCTTCTTAGAGCATTAGAGCACTATTCTCCCCGATCCACTTGGGTCTAGAAATAGTAACTGTCCTAAGAACAGAGGAAAATCACATGCTAAATGTTGTATATTTAGCATCTCTATAGCATTTTATGGTTTCAAGGTTTCACAGAACCATTTTTATAATTCCTTCCATCTGCAAAAGCGAAGAAATAGTCATTTTCCAAGGTCATAGAGAAAATTACCAGAATGAAAATCCAAATGCACAGCCCCTTCCAGAACATTACTTCATTCACAGAGGGCTTCTACCTCATTTACCACCATTTCCCTCTTCACTGCTGATTGGTCATTGAGGAGCTTTGAGAATCCTTTGAATGATCCCAAGATCTGTGGTGCACACACCATTCTTCCATAGAATCTCACTGGAAGATGTGAGGCAATGCAAGATAATTGATTGTGTCCAACTACCCAAGCCATCTGCTAGAATACTGGAAACTAAGAAAGTCAGAATGCTCTGCAAAGAGAGCCACCTGTGCTACAAGAGTTAAGTTGCCTAGTTTTCCTGCCTTACTGTATTTTAAGCCAATTTTATAACTATACATCACCATGGTGATCAGGACTAATGCGATTGCATCAGTAATTTTCCTTAGAGGGCAGGCTCCAATTGAATTCATCTAAAATAAAATAAATAGTAAAAGAATGATCTATGTGACCAAATATGAGAAACATTCTAGCAGTGTCATGGAATACCCTGAGAAGCCTGACACTTTACAACATTTGAGATGGGGTATGTTGACACAACTTCTTTCCATCATGCTCTCATGAAAGCTTTGATTCTATGTCAGTTCAGGTTTATGTGAATCTTTAATGGTGAAAGGCTTCACATTATAAATGAGTACCTCCATCTTCATGCAAACCAAAGACATTATGATAGTGTACTTTGCCCAGGACTTAAGGGAATTCAGTAACATTCACTTATACTTCCTTATTCAGAAAGGAGGTAGAGCATGTTAGTTGTTCCCAATTTACTGAAGGAAGAATGACACAGAAGAATGTATAAGTTGAATATAATTCTAATCATGGGAGTCTAAGGCTTCTGAGATTTTTTAAAGACAAAATTATATTTTCTTCTCTATATATTTCCTTCAGATTTCCATTCTTTTAGTGTATATATATGTGTATGTCTATATTTTTGTTTCCTATGAAAATACTGATTGATAACATTCTAGTATAGTGAGCCAAGAGCATTTCTAATACCATGAAGTAAGCAACACAATACAGAAGTCGTAAAATTCTATTTTAAATTCTCACTTCTCTACCTCCCCCACTAGCACATTCTAATCAAAAAGAGAATCTGATCGACTGGTTCATGATAATAGATAGTGATTTAATTTCTGACACATGGCAATAAGGTAGACTTCATCAGCAATCCTTGGTCCATGAGCGATTGCCTTATGATTCTCCACTCGACAAACCTCATTTAAATCGAACGCTATCACAGAGCGGCTTACCAATTAAATCAAGATGTCTTAATATTACAGAAAAGAGATTCTTAAATGCAAAAACAGCATTTCTCAGCTGTGTTTACAGTCTTGGACATTGTTGCTTAAATACCCCCAAGGACAAATTCTGAAAAAATATCACTGTGTACAACTGCCGTTCACTGGATTTAACAGCACATCTCTCTCAGTACTCATAGCATTCAGGAATGAGAGCTTGGTCCCCAGCTCAAGAAATTTTTTTTAAAAAAGGGAGGCCATTCTCAAGGGAACTGGTAAAATATAATAGAAATATCATCTGTATTTTTCCAGGCTGGTTAAATAATAGATACACTCTCTTTTAAATGTAAACATTAAATAGCCCCTGCTTGATAAGCACTTGCCACATGAAAGAACTTGACTAAACACAACATAAGCATTATCCTATTTATTCCCACAAAACCCTCAAGGTTGTGGGGAGGTTGTTTATATATATCACAGTGGTAGCTTCTGAAGTTCAGATAAGTTAGGCAGATGACCATGAATGAGACATATTATAAAAGCCCAGCACTTTGGGAGGCCGAGACGGGCGGATCACGAGGTCAGGAGATCGAGACCATCCTGGCTAACATGGTGAAACCCCGTCTCTACTAAAAAATACAAAAAACTAGCCGGGCGAGGTGGCGGGCACCTGCAGTCCCAGCTACTCAGGAGGCTGAGGCAGGAGAATGGCGTGAACCCGGGAGACGGAGCTTGCAGTGAGCCAGGATCCGGCCACTACACTCCAGCCTGGGCGACAGAGTGAGACTCCGTCTCAAAAAAGAAAAAAAAAAAAAAAAAAGCCTTGAATCAAATCTCTTCTGACTCTAAAGCCAGTGTCCAAGTGACTATTACACTACAGCCACCCATCCAAATGAACATCATATACAGGGTCAGATGAGCCACTCCAGGGATGGCCTCTGACCCTCCATCAGCAATTCTGCATCACTAAATTCCTCACATTTGGCATTTCTGGGTTTTGTTCCTACCATACCAATGCTCCCCACCATCTATCAACAACAAAAACAAAAACTATCACATTTAAAAAGCCCCTTAAACCATACTTTAGACTAATTTGAAACCTGAGCATGTTTGCCTTTAGATGGGTGAGATTTAATCATAGTTTTAGTCATAATTGGTTCAGCAAATTCATTCCTTAGGCCCTTTGTGGAGCATCTTCTGAGTGAGGCATTAAGCAAGGTGCTCAGGCAGGGCAGTCCCCGCTTATCTAGGAGCAGACCGGTTTATAGATGGAGGTATGGTGTAGTGGGAGTTTTAGAGAGGAATAAAGATGAGCAAGAGTTTGAAAAATGCATCTGAGGAGACAAGAGTAAGGGATTGGAGCAAGAGAAAAATTTCTGCACAAAGAAATATGATAAGAATCATAACAGAAGTCTACGCAAGTTGCTGTGAATCTCAAGGAAGACTTTCCAAGTTCACTTTGGATTGGGGAACTTATAGAATGACTAAGAGTTTACCAAACAGACAAAAGAAAGGGCATTTCAGGGAGAGGAAAGAGAGTGGATGTACAGATGACCATGATGTGAGGAGAGAACAGCGAAGGGTTTAGTGCTATGTGAGACAAGGCTAGAAAGAGAGGTTGAGGCAAGAATGAGGTCTACAAAAGCTGCCCAAAGATTTCGACCTTATTCTCCAGGCACTGAAGAATAACTGAAGATATGTGAAAAAAGAACTGGCAGGATAAGCTTTGTGCTTTTGAAAAATTATTCTAGCCGAAATGTAGACAAAGGATTAGAGGAGAAGTTGGGTGTGGAAGAAGCCTGATATTGTATTATTTAGGAAAGAGAAAGTTTACACTAAGGAATGGGAATAGAAAGGAAGTCTCACAAATGGACTAAAACTAGTTATGTGAAGGTGATAATGGGCGAATTTGGTAATTAAATTAGGTGTTTAGCCATGATCAAAGGAGGAGAATACATTGTTGAAGGTGGAAAAGGCGATAAAAAAGGGTAGGAGAAGTTTGGCTTTCAAGGTATGAAAGATGTGCTCCCAGGATTTCTATGTAAAGATGTGTGGCAGTCAGGGGAAATTCAGGATGAAGCCCAGAAGAAAGGTCAAAGCTACAAATGCAGATTTTGAAAATCATCAAGTTTGATACCTAAGAAGTTACTGGTGAGTGTCATTGTTTTTTAAGAGAACAATTTAAGTAGAGTAGTTGACTGGAGTCAGAATATGCTAAGTCAAGGAGTGAATGGAAAATAGATTACATTATTAGCAAATTATTGCTGATTATATTTTGTGTGTATTTTTCTCCTGTTTCCCATGCATAGATGCTTGGCAGGGCAGGCACCATGACAGACTTCACTTGTATGCTTCATAGCCATGTTGAAGGCAAATATAAATATGTACCAAATTGAAAAAGTGGGGTTGAGAGAGACAGAGCCAGTTAGATAAGAAGACCTTTTTTTCCAGTCAGTCCTTGGAAGTATACTTGGAAACTCCTGAGACTGCAGACAACAGCTCTTTCTCTTTCACCTCTGCAAATGAAATTCAGGTTTCCTCCTGGCTGAAGGCCTCTGCTTATTTTCCATGGATTAACGCTTCCAAGTGAGCAGGAATTGACTTGCCAAATAGTCTAATTCACTTGGCTGGTGTGTCTCACTTAAAAAGCCATTAACAAGTCAGTCTAGAGGGGTGAGGAATGTCCAATTAAAGCAATTGCTGCAGTGTCCAAATGCCTAGCAGCTGTGCCCTCCTCACACCACCGGCTAGCTACGAAACAAGATTTTAACACTTCTTTGCTAGCACAGCCAAAACTTTGTCTGGAAGCCATTGAAGCCTGACAAGGATTGCTTAGAAATTACAAACCATCTTATTTTATGTATATGTGTTTTTAAAGACATGAGAGAAACTTCTAAGGATTAGGCTATGATTCCTTAGATGTGTCACCTAAAGTACAAGTGACAAAAGAAAAAAATAAAGTGGGCTTCATCAAAATTAAAATTTCATGCTTCAAAAGATACCATCAAGAAAGTGAAAAGACAAACATAAAATGGAAGAAAATGCTTGCAGATAATATATCTAATAAGGAACTTACATACAGAATATACAAAGCACTCTTACAACTCAACAATTAAAAAAAAACTCAAAAATGAACAAAGGATTTGAATATGCATTCATCCAAAGATTATATACAAATGTCTAAAAAACACATGAAAAGATGTTAAAAGAGAAATGCAAATCAAAACCACAAGACACACTTCATAGTCACTGACATGGCTAAAATAAAAAAGATGGACAATAGTAAGTGTTGCCAAGGATGTGGAGAAATTGTTCCCCTCATACATTTCTGGTAGGATTGTAAAATGATTCAGTCACTTATGAAAACAGTTTGACAATTAAACATAGACATATCATATGATGCAACACTTTTAAGCCTAAGTATATACCCAAGAGAATTAAAGACACATATCCACACAAAACCTGTATATAAATGTTAATAGCAACATTATAAATGATATCCTAAAAGTGGCTATCACTGATAAATAGAAAAAGAAGACATGGTAACTTTATAGAATGGAATATATGTGGCAATAAAAGGAATGAAGTATTGATACAAGCTACAATATGAATGAACCTCAAAATATTTTGTTAAGTGAAAGAAGCCAGTCACAAAAGCCCAGTCACAAAATCACAAAATTAAAATCAAAAATTGAAAGTCACAATTGTATTATTACTTATAGAAAATGTATGTCTGGAGTAGGTAAATTTATAAAGACAGAAAGTAGATTAGCAGTTTTTGGGAGAAGGCAGCAATGGGAAATGTCTACTAATAGATAGTTTGTGGAAGGTTGAAGAAACAAAGCAATTAAACAGTGGAGATGTTTGCACAATGCTGTGAGGATACTAAAAACCATTGAACTGTAGACTACAAACTGGTGAATGTTATAGTAAGTGAATTATATCTCTATGAAGTTATAATTTTAAAAAAGTAACTTATGCTACATACCCTAATCTCTCAGCGTCACCTCCTCAAGTGAAAACATAAATAGTCTTCATTCAGGAAGTAAGAGGGGAACATTAGTCTCAAGAGTATCTTGAAAGCCATATTAATACAAGGTAAATCAGTACTTTTAGAAGATATTTATTAGTGCTAGATCTTAGTAACTTCTGGTTTCTAGATGGCCACAAATGGTACAGTTTCTCAGTCTTCCTAATGTGTCATCCAATTTCCACCTCTGTCATGTGAACAAAGGAAAAGAAAGAGAGAAGAAGGAAAGGAGGAAATGGAACAGAAAGAAAAAGAGAAAGAAGAAAAGAGGGGAGAGGAGGGAAGAGGTAAAAGGAAAGGAAAAGGAGAGAAGACAAGAGGAGATACGAGGAAAAAACAAGTATTCGGTTCTTAGAGAGAAATATTGGAAAATACCTGCTTCATATTAGACAGCCAAAATTATGAATCTTCAGCCAAAAAGAAAGACAAATGAAACATTCCTGAAATTAGGATAATGGTTGTTTCCTTTAGAATCTAAGGGGTGGTGATTTGTTTAAAGAAAAGCATTAGCTAAGGAAAGGGCTTTAAGTAGGAACTGCTAGACAAACTCATTTTCCTCATGCCAAAGAAGCTAATTGCTCCCAGTTTCCTTACATTAGATACAGAGAGAGTTTACCTGTTGTAACTGCATACTTAGGGAGATGGTGATATTAAAAAGGCTGTAAAGGAGAACAAAAATAGTGTCAACTTTGATACTAATTGCTCCCAGTTTCCTTACATTAGATACAGAGAGAGTTTACCTGTTGTAACTGCATACTTAGGGAGATGGTGATATTAAAAAGGCTGTAAAGGACAACAAAAATAGTGTCAACTTTGATACTGCAAATACATTTAAGAATTTTTAAAAGAGGGCATCTGGCGAGGGAGGGACCAAGATGGTCAAATAGGAACAGCTCTGGTCTGCAGCACCCAGCAAGACCAGTGCAGAAGGTGGGTGATTCCTGCATTTCCAATTGAGGTTTCCAGTTCATCTCAATGGGCCTGGTTAGGTAGTGGGTACAACCCACAGAGAGTGAGCAGAAGCAGGGCGGGGCTTCACTTCACCCAGGAAATGCAAGGAGCCAGGGGACCTCCCTCGCCCAGCCAAGAGAAGCCATGAAGGACTGTGCTACCTGCCCTAGGTACTGCACTTTTCCCACAGATTCTTGCAATCTACAGATCAGGAGATTCCCTCGTGAGCCTACACCACCAGGGTGCTGGATTCCAAGCACAAAACTGGGCGACTGTTTGGGCAGGCACCAGGTTAACTGCAGGAGTTTTTTCGTACCCTGGTGGCATCTGGAAACCCAGCGAGACAGGAGAACCGTCCACTCCCCTGGAAAGGGGGCTGAAGCCAGGGAGCCAAGTGGTCTCACTCAGCAGGTCTCACTCCCACAGAGCTCAGTAAGCTAAGAACCACTGGCTTGAAATTCTCACTGCCAACACAGCAGTCTAGAGTCAACCTGAGACGATTGAGCTTGCTGGGGGGAGGGACATTGGGCATTACTGAGGCTTTAGTGGGCTGTGTTCCCCTGATGGTGCTAAGGACACTGGAAGGTTTGGACTGGGCTGAATTCACCACAGCACGGCAAAGCAGCTGTGGCCAGACTGCTTCTCTAGATTCCTCCTCACTAGGCAAGACATCTTCGAAGGAAATGCAGCAGCCCCAGTCAGGGGCTTACAGATAAAACTCTCATCTTCCTGGGACAGAGCATTTAGGGGGACGGGTGGCTGTGGGAGCAGTTTCTGTGGGCTTAATCTCTCCTGCCTGCCAGCTCTAAAGAGAACAGCTGATCCTTACAAGGAGGATTTTCCCAACGTTGTGCACCAGCTCTGCTAAGGGACAGACTGCCTCCTCAAGTGGGTCTCTGACCCACGTGCCTCCTGACTGTGAGAGACCTCCCAACAGGGGTCGATAGAAACCTCATACAGAAGAGACCCAGCTGGCATTAGCCTGGTGCCCCTCTGGGACAAAGCTTCCAGAGGAAGGAGTAAGAAGCAAACTTTGCTGTTCTGCAGCCTCCACTGGTGATACCTAGGTGAACAAGGTCTGGAGTGGACCTCCAGCAAACTGCAGGAGACCTGCAGAACAGGGGCTTGTGTTAGAAGAAAAACTAATAAACAGAAAGAAACAACACCATCAACAAAAAAGACCCCCCCCACAAAAACCCCACCCAAAAGTCATCAGCCTCAAAGATCAAAGGTAGATAAATCCATGAAGATGAGGAAAAGCCAGTGCAAAAACGCTGAAAATTCCAAAAACCACAATTCCTCTTTTCCTCTAAATATTCGCAACTCCTCTCCAGCAAGGATACAAAACTGGACAGAGAATAAGATTGATGATTTTACAGAAGTAGGTTTCAGAAGGTGGGTAATAACAAAATCCTCTGAGCTAAAAGAGCATGTTCGAACTCAATGCAAGCAAGCTAAGCACCTTGATAAGAGGTTACAGGAACTGTTAACTAGAATAACCAGTTTTGAGAGGAACATAAATGACCTGATGGAGCTGAAAAGCCCAGCATGAGAACTTCATGAAGCATACACAAGTATCAACAGCCAAATCAAGAGCTCCTGAAGGAAGCACTAAATATGGAAAGGAAAAATCGGTACCAGCCACTGTAAAAATACACAAAATTCAAAGACCAATGACACTATAAGGAAACTTCATCAACTAATGTGCAAAATAACCAGCTAGCATCAAGATGACAGGATCAAATTCACACATAAAAATACTAACCTTAAAAGTAATTGAGCCAAATGCCCCAATTAAAAGACACAGACTGGCAAATTGGATAAAGACTCAAGACCCATTGGTGTGCTGTATTCAGAAGACCCATCTCACGGGCAAAGACACACATAGGCTCAAAATAAAGGGATGGAGGAATATTTATCAAGCAAATGGAAAACAAACAAACAAAAAAAAAAGCAGGAGTTGCAATCCTAGTCTATGAAGAAACAAGCTTTAAACCAATAAAGATCAAAAAAGACAAAGAAAGGCATTACATAATGGTAAAGGGATCAATGGAACAAGAAAAGCTAACTATCCTAAATATACATGCACCCAATATAGGAGCACCCAGATTCATAGAGCAAGTTCTTAGAGACCAACAAAGAGACTTAGACTCCCATGCAATAATAGTAGGAGACTTTAACACCACACTGTCAATATTAGACAGATCAACAACACAGAAAATTAACAACGATATTCAGGACTTCAACTCAGCTCTGGAGCAAGTGGACCTAATAAACAACTACAGAACTCTCCACTCCAAATCAGCAGAATAAACATTCTTCTCAGCACCACACAGCACTTATTCTAAAATCGACCACATAATTTAAAATAAAACTCTTCTAAGCAAAAGCAAAAGAACAGAAATCATAACAGTCTCTCCAACCACAGTGTAATCAAATTAGAACTCAAAACTGCACAACTACATGGAAAGTGAACAACCTGCTTCTGAATGACTCCTGGGTAAATAATAAAATTAAGGCAGAAATAAAGAATTTATTTGAAACCAATGAGAACAAAGAGACAATGTACCAGAATCTCTGGGACACAGGTAAAGAAGTATTAAGAGGGAAATTTATACCATTAAATGCCCACATCAGAGAGCTGGAAAGGCCTCAAAGCTATACCCTAACATCACAATTAAAAGAACTAGAGAAGTAAGGGCAAATGAATTCAAAACCTAGCAGAAGACAGGAAATAACTAAGATCAGAGCAGAACTGAAGGAGATGGACATACAAAAAACCTTCAAAAGAAAAATCAGTGAATCCAGGACCTGTTTTTATGAAAAGATTAACAAAAAATAGACCACCAGCTAGACTAATAAAGAAGAAAAGAGAGAAGAATCAAATAGATATAATCAAAAATGATAAAGGGGATATCCCACTGATCCCACAGAAATTCAAACTACCATCAGAGAATACTATAAATGCCTCTATATAAATAAACTAGAAAATCTAGAAGAAATGGATAAATTCCTGGACACATACACCCTCCCAAGACTAAACCAGGAAGAAGTCACATCTCTAAATACACCAATAACAAGTTCTGAAATTGAGGCAGTAATTAATAGCTTACCAACCAAAAAAAGCCCAGGACCAGATGGATTCACAGAGGAATTCTATCAGAGGTACAGAGAGGAGCTGATATCATTCCTTCTGAAACTATTCCAAACAATAGAAAAAGAGGGACTCCTCCCTAACACATTTTATGAGGCCAGCATCCTAATACCAAAACCTGACAGATACACAACCAAAAAAGAAAATTTCAGGCCAATATGCCTGATGAACATTGATGTGAAAATCCTCAATAAAATACTGGCAAATCGAATCCAGTAGCATGTCAAAAAACTTATTCACCACAATCAAGTCAGCTTCATCCCTGGAATGCAAGGATGGTTCAACATGCGCTAATCAATAAACATAATCCATCACATAATCAGAACCAATGACAAAAACCACATGATTATCTCAATAGATGCAGAAAACACCTTTGATAAAATTCAACATCCCTTTATGTTAAAAAATCTCAGTAAACTAGGTATTGATGGAATGTATCTCAAAATAATAAAAGCTATTTGTAAAAAATCCATAACCAATATCACACTGAATGGATAAAAGCTGGAAACATTCCCTTTGAAAACAGGCACAAGATAAGAATGCCCTCTCTCACCATCCTATTCAACATAGTATTGGAAGTTCTGGCCAGGGCAATCAAGCAAGAAAAAGAAATAAAGCGTATTCATATAGGAAGAAAGGAAGTCAAATTGTCTCTGTTTGCAGATGACATGATTGTATATTTAGAAAACCCCATCGTCTCACCCCAAAAACTCCTTAAGCTGATAAGCAACTTCAGCAAAGACTCAGGATACAAAATCAATGTGCAAAAATCCCAAGCATTCCTATACACCAACAATAAACAAGTAGAGAACCAAATCATGAATGAACTCCCATTCACAATTGCTACAAAGAGAATAAAATATCTAGGAATACAACTTACAAGGAACATGAAGGACGTCTTCAAGGAGAACTACAAACCACTGCTCAAAGAAACAAGAAAGGACACAAACAAATGAAAAAAAAAAAAAAATCCATGCTCATAGATAAGAAGAATCAATATTGTGAAAATGGCCATACTGCCCAAAGTAATTTATAGATTCAATGCCATCCCCATCAAGATACCATTGACTTTCTTCACAGAATTAGAATAAACTACTTTAGATTTCATATGGAACCCACAAGGAGCCCATATAGCCAAGGCAATCCTAAGCAAAAAGAGCAAAGCTGGAGGCACCATGCTACCTAACTTCAAACTATACTATAAGGCTACAATAACCAAAACAGCGTGGTACTGGTACCAAATGGAATAGACCAATGGAATAGAACAGAGACCTCAGAAATAACACCACACATCTACAACCATCTGATCTTCAACAAACTTGACAGAAACAAGCAATGGGGAAAGGATTTCCTAATTAATAAACAGTGCTGGGAAAACTAGCTAGCCACATGCAGAAAACAGAAACTTGACCCCTTCCTTACACCTTATACAAAAATTAACTCGAGATGAATTAAAGACTTAAATGTAAAACCCCAAACCATAAAAACTCTAAAAGAAAACCTAGGCAGTACCATTCAAGACATAGGCATGGGCAAAGACCTCATGACTAAATCACCAAAAGCAATGGCAACAACAGCCAGAATTGAGAAATGGTATCTAATTAAACTAAAGAGCTTCTGCATGGCAAAAGAAACCATTGTCAGAGTGAACAGGCAACCTACAGAATGGGAGAAAATTTTTGCAATCTACCCATCTGACAAAGGGCTAATATCCAGAATCTACAAGGAACTTAAACAAATTTACAAGAAAAAAAAACCAAAGAACCCCATCAAAAAGTGGGCAAAGGATATGAAAAGACATTTCTCAGAAGAAGACATGTATGTGGCCAAAAACATATGAAAAGAAGCTCATTATCATGGTCATTAGAGAAATGCAAATCAAAACCACAATGAGATACCAACTCACAGCAGTCAGAATGGCAGTCATTAAAAAGTCAGGAAACAACAGATGCTGGAGAGGATGTGGAGAAATACAAATGCTATTACACTGTTGGTGGGAGTGTAAATTAGTTCAACCATTGTGGAAGACAGTGTGATGATTCCTCAGCGATCTAGAATGAGAAACACCATTTGACCCAGCAATCCCATTACTGGGTATATACCCAAAGAATCATAAATCATTCTACTATAAAGACATATGCACACGTATGTTTATTGCGGCACTACTTACAATAGCAAATTTTTGGAACCGACCCAAATGCCCATTGATGATGGACTGTATAAAGAAAATGTGGTACATACACACCATGGAATACTATGTAGCCTTTAAAAGGGATGAGTTCATGTCCTTTGGAGGGTCATGGATGAAGCTGGAAACCATCATTCTCAGCAAACTAACACTAGAACAAAAAACCAAACACCACATATTCTCACTCATAAGTGGGTGTTGAACACGGAGAATACACGGACACAGGGAGGGGAACATCACACACAAGAGCCTGTTGTAGGGTGGAGAGAAAGGGGAGGGAGAGCATTAGGACAAATACCCAATACATGCAGGGCTTAAAACCTAGATGATGGGTTGATAGGTGCACCAAACCGCCATGCCAAATATATACCTGTATAACAAACCTGCACGTTCTGCACATGTATCCCAGAACTTAAAGTAAAATTTTTTCAAAAAAAGAAAAGAAAAAGAATGCATCTGGCAACATCACCCTAAGACTTGCTCCCAGCTCTGTTACAGATGTGATGCACTCAGCATGCAGTGACCGCCAAGATCTTCCCCCCAACTCTAGCTCATCCCAGCCAGGAAACAGCACTCCTCTCCCTCAAGGTTTTCCTTTATCTCATTTTCCTCGGTCTACTCTTTTTTTGTGTGATTAATAATGTTCTTCCAAATTCATCCTTTAAAAAAATGAATTTTTAAAAGAGGAAATAAAATAATTTGTTCCTAAATGAGAAAAATCCAAAGCCAGATAGCCTGTGATTGTGGAAGCTGCTTTTGAAATGAAAGGAAAAGGTGGGAGAACAACAGCTAGTATTGGCTGAGTGACTTGTATGTACCAGGCACTATGCATATAAGATTTTTAATCCTAATTACAGCCCTGCAAGGTAAGGATGATCAATCCCGTTTAAAGAAATCTTGCTTTCTAACTCCTACTACTCAAGACCCACATTCAGAAGTATTAGAGATATCTGCCTGCACTAAATTACAATACTTTATGTCTAGAGCAGGGTTGTCCAATAGAAATGTAATGTGAATCACATACATAATCTTAAATTTTCTGGTAGTCACACTAAAAGTGAAAAAAAGGGAATTCATTTTAATAACGTATTTTATTAACCCACCAGACTCAAGATATTATCATTTCAACATGTAGTCAATATTTTTAAATTTTAATGAATCATCTGATATTCTTTTTTGTGTACTAGACCTGCGAAATACACTTTGTATTTTACACTTACATAATCTCTTAATTCAGACTATCCACATTCAGGTATGCTATAGTTTAGATATTTGTCCCATTCAAACCTGTTGTTGAAATTTCATCTCCAGTGTTGGAGATGGGGATTAATGGGAAGTGTTTGGGTCATGGAGGAGAATCCCTCATGAATGGGTTAATTCCATTCCTGGGAAAGGGAAAGGGTGATTGAGTTCTCACTGTTTTCATTCCTGCTAGAGCTGGTTGTCTAAGGGCGCTTAGCACTTCCCACCTTTCTCTCTTGCTTCCTCTCTCACTATGTGATCTCTGCACACACTAGGTCTGCTTCACTTTCCACCATGAGCAGCAGCAGTTTGTGGGCCTCATCAGATGCCCAATCCTGAACTTTCCCAGATATCAGAATTGTGAGCCAAAGACACCTTTTCTTCTGTACAAATTACCGAGTTTATATATTGCTTTATAGTAACACAAAACAGACTAAGACAGGTACTCGATAGTAACCTATGGCTAGTGGCTACTATTTTGGACAGTGAAGCTCTAGAGGACTCTACAAATTTAAAATTATAACATGAACTATCCTAATAATTTCCCACAATAATTCCGTGACACATTTTGCAAGTGAGTAACCTGGTAACCAGGAAGTCAAACAGCTCAACTAAGTCACAGAGATTATTATAATTTTTTTTTTTTCAGTAAGAAACAGAAGAGCTGAATAGGTAAATAAAAAGATTATATAGCTGTTAGGTGCAAAACTATCTTAAACCTAGTTCTGCTTCTAGGTTCAGTGATTTCAAAAGCACCTTACAATTTGGGTTTTTCCAGCTATCTCAGTCAAAGTTGGAGATAGATAAAAATGGGTATTAAGGTAGGATAAACTGACAGAACAAAATGACCCCAAATTAAATGGCTCAAAGGCAATAGTTTATTTCCAAATATTTTGTTTCTGTGTGTGTGCACGTGCATGCTCACAAATGTATCTGTATGCTGTGGGAGACAATTGGCTCAACAGTCATTCAGGGACTCAGCTGAGGGACAGACCAGCTGACTGGCTTCCAAGGTTGCTGTGGGAAGCCCCATCCTAGCTGTCTGGAAGGAAGATAAGAACACGGAGAATTGCTTGTAGGAAGTTAATGGCCAAGACTGGAAATGGCACACATCACTTCTACTTACATTCCACACAAGTGAACACTTAATCTGATGGCCACACTTAACTATAAAAAGGGTGAGAAATGGAGAAGACATGATCAGACTAAAGGGGAACAAGAGAATGGATTTGGCTGGACAGTTAGCAGTTAGTGTTCAACATTAGAGAACTAAATATAAGTCTTCCAGGAAGTGAGACAGAATTGCTAGTAAAAAGTAAAACAAGTTAGAAACTTTACAGAGACCTGAAAGAGGAGAAGAGACAGGCATTTTTAAGCAGTTTTATGTAAAACATCCTACTACATATTTTATTCTTTCCAGCATACCACAACACTAGTAAAAAACTTACAGTGAATATATATACATATGCCATTTATTAAATGCTTGTACTGCAAGACACTTTACTATGTATTATACCTATGTTATCTTATTTAATGTTCCTAGCAACTTTTTCAAGGTCTTGAGGCTAAGCTAGTAATAGTTCTAGGATTTGAACCCAACTTTGACTCCAAAGTGCATACTCCTTTTCCAGAATTAATTTATCAATGGCTACCTTAATAGGGAAAGGCAGAAATGCAAAAGAGGCTAAAGTGTTGTGCCTGGAGGTGAGAATGAAGAGTAAATGAATGAGGATAATCCAGAAGAAAAAGATTAAGGAGGTAACAGATGAAACTTCTATTAGCATTGGGCCTTCCTTGCATCTCATCTCAGCCCTGCATCAAATTTCATAACAAAGTTGTGGTTGGAAGTTGATGTTTCCGCAACATATAATTCAAAGCTCCTCTGATACAGTTTGGATGTTTGCCTCCTCCAAATCTCATGTTGAAATATGATGTTGGAGGTAGACCTAGTGGGAGGTGCTGGGTCATGGGGGCAGATCTCTCATGAATGGCTTGGTGCCTCCCTTGCATTATCCTGCTTTATTTGTTCATGCAAGAGCTGTTTGTTTAAAGAGTCTGGCATCTTCTCCCTTCCCCCTTGCTCCCTCTCTCACCAGGTGACACACCTGCTCCCCCTTTGCCTTCTGCCTTGAGTCAAGTCTTCCTGAGGTCCTGACCAAAAGCACACACTGGCACCATTTTTTCTTGTACACTCCGCAGAATCATGAGCCAAAATAAAACTCTTTTTTTTTAATACATTACTTGACTTCAGGTATTCCTTTATAGCAATGCAAAATGGATTAATACATCCTCTCTCTGCATCCTCCCTGCTTCCTCCACGGAAGGGGAGTATTGTCACTGACTAGTCCAGTTCAAGGATGCTGACTTGGGCCACATATTCAAAAATTGGGGTGTTAGAAGAAAGAGCATCACCCTTCTATCTTTCCTCTTCATGTGACCAGGATGATAATAAGATTGGATCATTCCCTTCAGATTCTTCCTTCAAGGAGGCTAGAGAAGTGAAAAGGACAAGAGGCTCCCCCAGGACTCCAGGCCTGAGAACCCCAGTGGACAGCTGGTGGCCCAAGCCCACTCTGCCTGTATTCTACGCCAGTGGAGCCCAGCAGCCCCTTCCTTTTGTGCTCACTTCTATCTTACTGGACCTTATTTTTTTAAACAGTTAAAAAAAAAAAAAAAAAAAGATTAGTGGGAATCAGGCTGAGTGGAAAAGTAAGGCTGCTTATCTAAACTGCCCCAGATTGAGAAAGACTTTAAATACCTGAATAAAAATTGTGAACCAAAAAAATCCCTAGACATTGTCAGTAAGTGTAGGATCCATCATATTTGCATGTGATATTTCCTGCCCTTGGAAAATATTCTATCTCACACCTACTTCAACTCTTCCACCTGAGAAAAATCCTGCTTATACTGTATAATTGAAGTCCAATTTCCTTGCTTTAATAAAAGCCCCCTCTCTCCCTCCTCTCCAAAGCTGGTTCCTTCCCCCTCTGAACTCTCACTGCTCTCTGCCTATTGTCTACAGAGGCAATGGCACTGCATTACAATTAGTTATGGCTGCATCAACCGTCTCCTCAGCTAAATTGTTGAGCTTCTGGACACAGCATGTCTCGGTATGTCCAGTGCCCAGCCCTGGGCATAGCAGGAAACATACCCTCAACAAATGTCTGTGGGATGTACTAACAAATAAAAGCTTAAAATACCCCATAATGGCCTGGCTGGTATTTGGCATCTCCTGGCTAAAGATTGACTCATGCTGTGGGCATCCTTTTCTGCATTTTTCACTCTCCATAATGGCCTCTTCTTATCATGCATTTTATTGATCTGTCTGAGTGATGAAATTTATTATTTATTACATTTCTGTAATAGCTTTGCTTCAAAGAGCACGGCAGGATATGTAGAGAATCCAAGGCAATAGCAAGGAAGACCAAAACAAAGGAAGCACGGTGTGGGAACTAGAGAGAAAAGGTAGAAGGCGCAGGCTGGGAAGAAATTGCAAGGGAAAGCCATTGCCAGAAAAGTAGCAGCCAGGACAGGCTCCTGGGGTCCCTGTGCCAGTGCTAGCGTCAGCTCAGCCCCCATTCCACACCAGGCTTGTTGGACAGTTTGACAGCAGAAATAATTCGGAAAGCACTTTGAAATGTTAAAAGCATCCTCCAAATGCAAAGTAATGTTATTTCATTATCATTAATCAACATCAACATAATTCATTCAAAAGCAGGAAGTATTTCATATCCAGGCAAGTGAGGTGGAGAGTTTGAAGTATCTATCTTTCTCCACTAGACTATATACTCTTCTAAATCAAGGACCCTAACATATTCATGTTTTGCACATGATGGGTATTTAACAAAACTTTCCACATGACACTGAAACCAGCATTTCCATCTCCAGAAATATATTTTTTTTCTATCTAGAATCCTGGTAGGGGACTGGGTATTAAACATCCTATAAATAACTTCTAGTTATTTTTATTCTAGTCTGAATTCCCATGAGAAATGGCCCTAAGATAAAATAACTGGCTTTTGTTTCCCTCTATTTACAGTGATTACCTTACAAATTTTTAGACTATGACATCCATTTAACTTACACCTTATTTCTGAAAAATCAGACATGGCATGATATAGGGAAGTATATGTCAAACCTTTCATCTTTTTGAATGGCCCCTTCAATGAACCTAAAGGTTTAGCTAAAGTGACCTTCATCTCTTCTCACTGTATTAAAGAATTCCACGCTGGGAGTGGTGGCTCACTCCTGTAATCCCAGCACTTTGAGGCTGAGGCGGTTGAATCACTTGAGGTCAGGGGTTTGAGACCAGCCTGGTCAACCCAGTGAAACACTGTCTTTACTGAAAACACAAAAATTAGCCCGGCGTGGTGGCGGGTGCCTGCAGTCCCAGCTACCCAGGAAGCTGAGGCAGGAGAATCCCCTGAACCCAAGAGACAGATGTTGCAGGGAGCAAAGATTGTGCCACTGCACTCTTGCCTGGGTGGGGAAAATAGAAAACACAGAATTCCTGAATGATTCACTAATCCCAAGTAAGTTATTTCACACTCGCATCAGACACCATAAACCTGAATCTTCCTCACCGTGCTCCAGCCCCACTGCATCTGGCCTCTTCTAATCCTCTTACAGATGTATGCCTGGTCCCATGGCCTATCCCCTTAGCACATTCCCTAAACCAACTGTGAGCTCTTTGAAGGCAGGAGCAAGGTTTTATTGGACTGGGATTCCTAGCACAGGTTCAGGGACTCTATTCACTGAATGTTCACTAAATCAGGTACCTGCCACTATCTGAACCTTGATTACGCAAACTCAATACATTATATGGAGGATTGCATTTACACACAAAAACTAAAGTAAGGAGGTATGAATTTTTAAAACCTTCTTCCATTATTCAAAGAGTCTCACCATCAGGTAGAGATTATAGTCTTGTTTATAATCATAAACAAGTTGTGAAGCCTCAGGTACATCAAAATCTTTTCACCTCTAAGTTTCAGATTACCCATTTGTAAACTGAAGATACTGGAGACAAAAAACACACTTTGAAGGTTTCTATGAGGATCAGAAGTTTATGACAACATAGTGTCTGACACTTAGTATGTTCTCACGTAGTAATCATTGCTTATGTTGTTATCCTGTAAGACATCTACTTACCAATAATAATTAGAGCAAACCCTCACATAGCAATTTATATACTTATTTAATCCACACCAAACCATGTGAGGTGGTGTCACGGGTTGAATTATACCCTTCCAAAACTCATATGTTGAAATCCTAGACCCCAATACCTCAGAGTCTGGCCTTATTTAGAAGTAGAGCCATCGTAGATATAATTTGTTGTATTAAAATTAGTTTGGCTGGGCGTGGTGGCTCATGCTTATAATCCTAGCACTTCGGGAGACTGAGGCGGGCAGATCATCTGAGGTCAGGGGTTCGGGACCAGGCTGGCCAACATGGTGAAACCCCATCTCTACTAAAAACACAAAAAAATTAGCCAGGCATGATTGTGTGCATCTGTAATCCCAGCTACTCAGGAGGCTGAGGCAAGAGAATCACTTCAACCTGGGAGGCAGAGGTTGCAGTGAGCCGAGATCACACTCTTGCACTCCAGCCTGGGCAACAGAGTGGGACTCTGTCTAAAAACAAACAAACAAACAAACAAAAAACAAAATGAGGTCATACTGGAGTAGGATGGGTCCCTGTTCCAACATGACTGGTCCCATTGTTAAAAGGGGAAACTGAACACAGACATAGACAGGGGAGAACACCATGTGGAGATGAAGGCAGAGATCAGGGACATCAAAGATTCCCAGCACACTGCCAGCGGCCCTGAGAAAGAAAACAGTGCTATGACACTTCGATCTCAGATGTCTAGCCTGCAGAATTGTGACACAGTAAGTTTCTCCTTTAAGTTACCCAGTTTGTGGTACCTTGTTACCACAGCCCTGGTAAACTATTGCAGGTGGGAATTCCTATAATTTCCATTTTAAAGATAGGGAAACTGAGGCATCTGAATGAATGTATCCATTATATCAAATGAGAGAAATAACCTAAGAAATAACCTTGGCTTTTGTAGGCATTCAATGTAGGCAAATTTTATTGTATTTTATTTTACTTATTTATGTTGAGACAGGGTCTTGCCCTGTTGCCCAGGCTGGAGTACAGTGGCACCATCACGGATCACTGCAGCCTCAACCTCCCAGGCTCAGGTGATCCTCCCACCTTAGCCTCCCAAGTAACTTGGACTACAGGCATGCACCACCACGCCTGGCTATTATTTTTCATTTTTTGTAGAGATGGGTTCTCACTGTACTGCCCAGGCTGGACTTGAACTTTTGGGCTCAAGCAATCCTCCTGTCTCAGCCTCCCAAAGTGCTGTGATTACAGGCATGAGCCACCGGACCTGACTCAGGAAAACGTTAGCACTTAATACTCACATGTGTGCTTCTGGGTGCTAAAATTTGGGGAATAATCCTTTTTGCCCTTTGGAACAACAGCTGTGAACAGTTTTTGCTTTTCCTTTGGAAACCAGAGGCCATCAGCTGAGTGACTGACTCTTGGTACCCCCTACACAGCAGTGCCCACATGTCAGGTCCTGCTACTTTGAGTTTAACCACCAGCGACTCTGTAGAGAAGCTGAAGCCCACTCTTCTTGGTTCTTTGCAGAGTGGACTATATTTGGGAAAAAGGTAATGTTAGCAGCTGATTAGGTAGAGCCCTCTAAGGTACTTTTGTGAGGGACTCTTTGTAATGTAAATTTGATTGATTTGCTATTATTGTTTTTATTCTTCATCTTCCATAGACCCTTTGGGAGGAAGAGAAAGGAATCCACTCATTCCTGATAAACTGATCCTAGAAACTCTGTTTAGAAAGCTGAGATTGACTATTCCATTTTCTCAAACAACAACTTTTCAGAGCAACAACAAAATGTTCTCACGGCTGCCTCTATTTTCTTAAAAAAATGTGTTTTGAAGATTGAATTTTCTTGGAATTCCTACATGGAGAAACTCAGGTGTAGAGCCCAGGTTACGGCATGACAGCAGGGGATTCTTGTCCAGACGGTCACATGAAGATATATAGCACATAAGGCTTCAGTTAGAGATAGGCATCGGCCTCCTGCTATGATGTGCATGGGTTTGCAAAGCACACAGTTCCAAATTGCTTCCCACTGGCATGTGAGACATCCTGAAGTCCCACTGGAAAAGACCCAGTCCTTTGAGAAATGTCTCTGGGCATTAAAATGCAAACACTCATTCCTCCAACCCAAGAGCAGAAATTTCCCTTGAAGCACTCCTTCACTAACAATGAAACCAAAAAGGTGGTGTCTCAGATCCTAGAAGAGGGACAGAGCGGTTTAGGAAAACTCAGGCTACTACTGGGGGAGGGTACAGAGAAATCTGGAAGGACCGGAAGCAATAAAGCACCTGGAGGGAAGTAGAAGCTCAGAAAGCTGAATGAAAGGCAAGGAGGCAAGATGGTAAGGTGGATAAAAGCACATTATCCACACAAACCTGGCTATAAGTCAGAGCTCTCACACCTAATAATTTTATGTTCTTGAACTAATTATTTAACCTCTCAACCTACATTCTCACATTTATTTAATAAAAATATCAATTGGCAATAATTCTTAGATTTTTTCATCATTGTCTCTCTAAGGACACTTTTTAGACATTTTTTCTAATTGCTCCCCCACATTGAATTTTAATACCACAAATATACTATGTATCTGTTTATCTACTGCACATATATCTGTGCTTTATATATACAAAAAGTATATGGTTATTGTTAAAAGTAAATGGTAGTTCCTCCCAGACTTCACCACTACTGTAATATATCCATGTAACAAAATTGCACTTGTACCCCTTAAGTTTATTTAAATAAATATAAATACATAGATAAGTATCTAATAATAAAGACTAATGCAGAAAGAAAAGGAGTAAATGACACACTGTAGATGAAGTTCTTAGTAATGAGGATGCTACGCAAAATACTTAACAATAGGCATTACACTGGCATACTAATCAAGCATTGGGACTGCCCATTTAGGATGGATAAGTGCTTTAAAAACTGGCCAACCATACCAGTCCATGCTCTTTGTCGTGGATTAAACTATAGGTCACAATTCTTCACTCTCCTGTAGAGATACCTAGGCCTTCCCTTGGCCTTGTGGTTGGTGGATGTCCTTCCCTACTCTTTGTTTTTGGGCTTACTTGTATGCTTGTTTTGGTCAAAGCATGTTAGATTATTCTCAGCTGAAACTTGTAAAGCTTTTTATAATGCTGCTGCTAATCCACATCCCATTCATCCTATCCCTTTACAAGTGAACCTTTGTAATCACAAGCAGGTCTTTATTATAACTCTCTTAACGTTAGTCATATCAGATAACACCAAATCTAACTAAACTGGTTTCTGGTTTTAGTGATAATAGTTGTAATATTAATATCATTATTACTGGAGAGGAATTTTGGAGGAGGTGAAGGAAGGACGTAATGAGGAAGAGTGGGTATGGTAGCAATGAACATGTATCGAGCACTGACTAATAGACTCTCTTCCAGTCCCTTTAGAGACTTTGTTTTTTGAGCCTATAGCAGTCCTGTAAGGCAGGCATTTCTCATGTACCTGTGTCTCAGAGACTTGACAAGGTTAAGTACAGTGACCAAAGTTACATGGTTCCTAGATAGTAAAGCCAGGAGTTGCTCCAACTTCAAAGCAGAGGCCTGTGTAAAGAGAGCCTCCTGGATTACACACTCAGCTGATAGTGGCTCATCTCCATCTCAGTCTACCTCTACGTGGCTGGCTCCTGCAAACCACTGGGGCCCTGCTTTAACACTCAAGTCAAGAGTTCATTATCGCTCCACCACAGTTCTGTCTGGTCACTTCTTCTACAACACAGGTTCCCATGATGGAGGAGAAACAACCGTTACCCAGCACTAAGGGGCAGGGACTTGGTGACAGGGAGTACAGGGAGCTGTGACAGAGTTCAACAACAGCCCTGCTCTCTGAGGGAAGAGTGTCCTAAAGCAGGACACACAGAAGGACTTAAGGAGAGGATCTTCTCCGGTCAGATGAATTGCACAAAGGAGCCTTTCCGGGGAGGATCAATTAGAAAAAGGACCCCTACAACCAGATGGCCAGAGCACAGGCTTGGTCCCACCTGAGTGGAATTCAGATGGGCTCTTCCCTCCATGGTCATTCATCCCAGCCCTGGGTTCCAAGAAGCTGAGAGAGAAAGCGGCAGTGTCTCTCAAGGCCTTGTCTTGTAAAATATCACTTTCACCACAGTTTATTCATCATAGAAAGTCAAAAGGCCAGACCAGATTCACAAAAGGGGGAAATAGACTTCTCTCACAGAAGGAGGTGGGGCAGACAGCAAATTTACTTTGCAAATGTGTGTGCATAAACAATGAAAGGATTATTACTGTGATCTCTATAAATAATCTAACACTTAACAGAAGTAAAGCACTAAGGACAGTGCACATAGTAAGTACTTAATAAACAGTTATTGTTTTATTGTTGTTAAATTCTTAAAATTCCAGGAATGTTTGCTAACTGGCAAATGAGTTGATTCTGACATCTTTCTAATATATTTCTTCTAATCAAAGAGAAAAGGAAAAGACATCAGTTACTAACAGGAGTCTATATTTCACAACTAAAGTATTAAATACACACACATATACATATATAGGTATATTAAAGCAAACCAGACTACAATATGAAATTTAATAATACTAATCTCATACTTTTCCTATAAACTGGTTCAATTCAGTAGGCTTACCTAATCATAACAACATAAAATTAAATTATCTTGAAAAAATACTTGGACTCTAGTATATTGCCATAGGACCCTAAAAACTCAGCTAATAAAATAAAAGATAATTTGAAAATAATGTAGATCTTTCATCATGAACAGTATTTAAGTATTTTTGCATCCTTCTTTTCTTTCATCCTATTAAAGCTCCATAATTACAATTCTCAAATATAGTAATAACAGAGAGAACACAAATAATGAACTCTGTGCAGTAGAAAGCAAATATAATAACAAAATAAGGTGTGCTATGCTTTCAAACTGTTCTTAGGCAATTGGTCTAAGTTCTCATCTTAACGCTTGTATGTACTCCTTAAGGTTTGGGAAGAGGTCACTGCTGAAATGTCATTGAATTTTCATTAGAAAAAGATAAAGAAATAACTTGGCTTTGTTTTTCACTCCTGTTGTACTGCCTTCTATTATCAGCAGAAACAAAAGTATGAGGAAGTTGGAGTTTCAAAGCTAAGTCATCTATAAGCAAGTGCTAGCCCTTCAGTGACCCAGTAAGCTCAGATCTCCTATTTCCAAATCTTTTGAGGATAATGTTTGAAAAGGTTTTCCTTTATAGTTTTACATTTTAAAAAAAGAAAAGCTGTTGGCCATTGATCTCTGTTGTAAAGAGGCCCCTCTGCTCCTCCCTACTGGGTGCCATGTGAATGGGGTTCACCGTGAGATGGTAATACCTAATGCATGCATTGACATTTAGTAACGTGCTTTACGGCTCTGCCCTTTCCACACATGGAACAGCAAGTAGGAGCAAGGCTGCATCTCTCGCAGGTCAGCCACAGCCCCCACCCCAAAGCTAGGAAATGCTAATGTACCCGAAGGAACAACAGCCACATGGAATCACCCACCTACAGAGACCATGAAATTAAAACCTGCTCCTGGACAGTATCATTTCTTGCCCAAGTAGGCCCTCTGGAAATAAACAAAGACCAACCAAATGAGAACAAGCAAAGGCTATTTATTCTGAGCTTGCTAGAGGCAGAGAGTCAGCCACACTGTCACTTGGATTTTGGTGGAGACACAAAGGCAGGAAGAGAAATAGGAAAGCTTTATCCTGAAAAAAAGGAAGGTTTCAGATGTGCCCTAATTAAAGGCTATGGGTGCAGGGAAGCTGTAGGTGGTCTAACAGGAAGTGGGGCATCCTGTCTGATTTGTTAGGGGTGTGTTATTTGGCTTTCTCTGGTTCATCCTAAGTTAAAAAGGGGGACAAAAAATTAGAGAATCTGCCAGTTATTGATCAAGTCCTGGCCACTTGGGGTCAATTGTTGAAGTTATTGTTTAGCTTCCTAGATGGTTACTGGAGATTGCAATCTGACTTGCTGCAAATCTAACTCATAACAGGCTAGCTTTCCGGGTTATTTATTGTGAATAAGGAGTCGGTTTCCTGGGCAGGCTGCTGCAGGTTGTGGGTCAGGGTTCTATTTGCATATAGGGTCTGGCCATTGTCCATTCATATAATCAATCTCTCAGCCCTAAATGAAACCGAAGCAGGCCCAGTGAGCATTAGCTTGGTGAGTCTACTCTGAATGTGCTAAACCCTGCCTGAGGACGGCTCTTTCTCCATCCTGCACTATTCTCTGATCAGGGGTCTATTAACATTAATCATCTGAAGATGACCATCAGTGCACAGGATCCTGACTGGCATGACCTTCTTCAGGCAGAAACCATTGTTCATGTTGCTTCATTTCAAATGTACAAACTAAGACATAAATGGCAAACAATTTGAATCTAAAAATTTACACTCAGCTAAAATAAAAGTGGTTACACATTTTATGTTTTCTGACAGAAGAAAGTACAACTCATTTACAGCGATAACATTTTTCCTGAAAGTAAACCAAGTGAGTTGTCTGAGAAATTGATAATTAAAAAATAATTTGTAAGACTGGCATAATAGTTCCTCTAGAGCTCTGAGACCCACTTCCTACTGGGTTTTAAAATGTGCTGCTGCGGTTTGACCTAGAGTACAAAGTAGACAAGGAAATGTGGCGGATTAAAGCAGACAGAAAGTAGGGCAGAAATGAATTTGAAAGGGGGCTTCACATGGATTTGAACCAAACTGACCTTTCTTCATAAGGTTACTGGGCCACCTGTGAATTAACCTGGTTAATACAAGTGTTTAAGGAAAAGAATCAGATTTGTGCCATAAACTTCTCAGATTAGTGGAAGAGGGAGGACAGCCAAAATATATGAATAAGTGTTTGAGAGAAAGCTACACTTCAGTGGGAGAGACTGTTCTTACGAGAGTCATGATTTGGTAATAGTATCATTGAAACCACAGGGCTTTGGTTACAATTTGGCACCCTTGAACTATAATGTTCTTAAACATTTTTCAATGGTAGGCACACTTCTGTGTAATGGTCTATTTCATATTTCAATAGGAAAATCTATCCTAGTCTAGAGCAAATGTATTTTGCTACAATAGCCAGCTTTCCGTCTTGACTCCTAACCTCAATTCTCCTGGGCCTGAAGCTAATTGTAGTTGATTGGTGTTTACCTCCAGATACACACTTTGCTAACAAAGTAATGAAATTAAATGGTCCACAAATGAGTACTTGCAGGTTTTAGACTTTGTATTTCCCTGAACACAGAATCTAGAATCCACATCCCTTACAAAAGGAGCTCAGCACAGTATTTCCCAAGCTTTCCATACAGTCACAGCTGCAAATCTTGTGCAGCACTTGAGATATATGCTATATGGTCACATGAGAGCAAAGAATACTAGAAATATCCCCGTGAGATAGTAGGTGCTGATTATTACTGTAATTGAACTTCTAAAAAGAGCAACAAGGAAGTTTTGAAATTTTCTTCCCTAGAGACTTTTAAACTCTAGGACAGAAACTCGCACAGTCAATGTTAGGGTACAGACTAAATTGTTGTTAAAATACATTCCAGTAAGTGGGATTTAAATACAGATGAATGCTTGACACAATAACACATTTGCATTTATCTTAGAATAAAAATTCTAAATATCCTCTACAATTTTAATTTATTTTGCAAAGATTTACTGAGAACTGTCTCTGTGCCAGGCACCAAGCTGGTGATAAAGATACAAAGGTAGATAAATACAGTCCCTGCCTTCAAGTGCTTCACTGTCTAGAAGGAAATTGAACTGGACAAATAAACAAATAGCTTTAAAACAATGTGATCAATGCCACAAGAAAGATTGATCCTGAAGTTCCCAGGACCCCTAATGAGAATGCAATTAATTCTTGTTTGAAGGACCAGAAAAGGCTGACATTCAGGCATAGCACCACCACCATAATGGCTGTTTACAGCCAGTGTTCATTTTGATTGATCAGGGCCATAGCACTCCTGAAGGCAGAGGTGGGAGGCAAGCTGAAGAAGGGAATTCCAGGATACAGAACCTTTTAAAAATTGAAATACACTTCTTGCATTTATCTGTCCATTTGTACCATCAATTGACAATTACAGTTGCATCTGGTTTTGATTTACACTAGGAACGCAAATCACTTTTGGAAAAAACAGCAGCAACAACAACAAAAACCTGTATTTTGTGAACGAAGAAATATTTCTCTTTTTATCATGAAATCCAGTTAAACCCATCCTAGAAACTGAAATTACTCTCTCATGTTTCCAGTTGTTGGGAATCCAGTTGATAAAGTTTCAATCTGTGTCCTCACCTAAACCTCACGTCGAATTGTAATCCCCAGTGTTGGTGAGGAGGAGGTGACTGGAAATGGGTGTGTGTAGGGGGGTGGATCCTTCATGAATAGTTTAGCACCATCCCCTTGGTTCTGTTCTTGTGATAGTGAGTGAGTTCTCTCCTGAGATCTGGTTGTTTGAAGGTGTGGCACCCCACCCCCAACTCTCTCTCTTCCTCCTGCTCCAGCGATGTAAGATGCCTGTTCCCCCTTTGCCTTCCAACATGATTTGAAGTTTCCTGAGGCCTCCCCAGAACTACAAGCCACTCTACTTCCTGTACAGCCTGCAGAATAGTGAGCCAATTAAACCTCTTTTCTTTATAAATTTCCCACTCTCAGGCATTTCTTTACAGCAATGCAAGAATGGACTAATACACCAGAAAAATTCCATTTGCCATCACTGATAAATACCTAATAACTGAATTTGTTATCCCTGTTAACTGAATTCAATCCTCTAGAAGAAAAAACAAGTTACTCCGACTAGACCAAAGGAAGCCATGAAGATTCCGTTGGAGAGATAACAGGCCCTACAAAAGGGACATCCCATCCCTGAATTGGCACTAAATGCCAGGGCAAATATCAATCACAAATGTACCTTAGGAGATAGTCAAAGGGAATTCTCTTTTTCAGAAGACACATACAGCATTAAGCCAAATTTCAATATTTCACACCCTCTACTATCGGCCAGACAAGAAGGAAAACCCTGAGCATGGTGTTTTATATCCACAGTCTGGGTGCAATTGATTTACTTTCACTGGAATCATTCATCTATCTGGACTGAAAACATAAATGTCAAAAGCAGCCATAATATATCTGTGCCAATAAAGTAATCAGTTATGCTTTCATACCACATAGAGAGAGAAGACTTTATTAACCTTCACGAGGATTAAATGCAAAAATAACATTAAAGAAAATATTTGGTAGTATTTTGGGTGACAAGCATGTGAACGGATGAAGTCGAGTGAACTGAGACTAGTAAGTAATAATTGGGGTCCTAAGCTGAGTAGAAAAAGCAAAAAAAAATGGCTCTTCAAATGGCTCTTTTCAAATCTTAAATCCTGTAGTTCCCATACAACACTCATTGCCTCTCATCCCAATCTGTCATCACTTCATCTCTGTTGTGTAATTCATGGAGGCATGTAACTTATTAGCCAACTATTTTCCCCACTTTTATACAAGCTCTTATGTAAGTAATATTATTTCCTTACACAATGAGAGAACATTATTTAGGCTCTCTAAATACAGTGAAGCACATGGCAGGTTACAAGCCAGCTCCGGAATAAACAGTAACACAGAAAACGTTACCTTTGGTGGCCTTAAATGCATTTGATGTGGGAGCAGGGAGTTCTTTCCTCTCTTTAATGGGTCTGTTTTCTTTCTCATGTCCCTACCAACTGTCTTTCTCATCTTCATCAATGGCTAGTCTCAACAAAGAAACTTCTGATAGACTAATTTAGACAAATACACACATCATTTATAAAGCACAATACATTCTTCCCAAGGAACCAAGTCATAAGCTAAAGTCACAAATTTCCAATGATGAAATTTCTGCATCTATATATAGAAATGGGGACTAGGGAGAGATCATTCTTTGTATAGAAGGCATAAGATTCAAATATCAGATTATATCTCATTTCAAGAAATTCAGAGGCCTTGTAAAGCCTTTCAGCATAAAGAATTTTGTTGTATCGAATATACTTTGAAATAAGGATGGCTTTGCCTTGTAGATTAGCAGGTGGGTACTGTTTCTCAGCAGACAGAAAAAAAAGAAAAAGAGGGCTTCAGAAGAGTATTACAAGTGTCACTGCATTGGCTGCTGCTCAATTTGTGTTCCCAATCCACAAATCAGGAAGCAGCCATCTGCCTAGGTAGCTCCCATTCCTATAATACCAGGTTGACATCCACGCAGTCTGAAATAAACCATGCTGATCCCCCTGGGTTTTCTGCTGTCGTCAGATGATCACAATAGCAACTAAACTTCCGGGGGACCACAACTCCAGACCAGATCTCTTTTTCTTAAAGGATTCACCAATCTGCCAAAGTCACTTGGTGAGAAAACTGCATTTTAATACAAAACAAAGGCTACCTTACCATGGAGAACTTTTTATCAGGCTGATTTAAGGGAAATCTTTCTATCCACCTAGGCCCCTTGTTTCTTTGGAGATATACTGAGAAGCTTATATTTACCAAAATCAATCTCCAGCACCAGAAATCTTTTGTTTCATAAAACTTAGAGGAATTTTTTGTACTCTGTTTGTGTTGAAGAAAGAACCAATGTACTATTATTTAACATGGGAGACTGAGATATCTCATTCCAGGGGACAGGCAACCTGATGTCCAGATTATGTAAATCATTTGCCTGTAAGAAGGCAATGTTGATTCTAGCACTAAGTTTATCTTAACTCCATCTGAGTAAAGAATGTGTCTTCTATCCTTTTGCCCACTTATTCACAATATTTAATGAGCTTTTACTCTGGGCCAGTACCTTTCTCTGGGCTGGGAATACATAAACAGAATACATTTCTTGTCCACAAACCTAGTGGGGAGATGTGATGAGTGTTATAAAGGAGGCAAAAAGATAAAAGAGCAGCATTTTGTTCCTCCCAAAGTAAACAAAATCTCTCCAGAGAAGGTGGCTCTGGAGTAAAATCTTGAAGGTGAAATAGAATTTCAACAGGCAAAGCTAAAGTTGAGGAAAGGACATTACGAGTAGAATGATCATCAGGCTCAAAGGCAGAGAAGTATGGATGCATCAGGAAATGCTGAATAATAGGTCAGTGTGGGGTGAGTCTCCTGTCATGACCCGTGGCTGCAGGTAAAGCTAGACAGGCGTATTTCTTACTAGAGAGTTAGGATATTCTAAATCCGAGCAAGGATATCTTTCAGGTTCTGACTCAAACTCTGGATCCTCTACACACAAAAGTTTACAGAAAGACTCAGAGTTCACCAATTTCCTGACTGCAATTTATGAACTTAGGTTAAAAATCCCCGCTGGAGACAATAGTAAAGCTAGAGAGATTTTAGGCATAAAAGTTTGCACGATCAAATTCTTAAAAAAAAAAAAAAAATCATGGCATCAATAATCAGGAAGGACTGGAAGAATTAATTAGTATAATCAGGAAGACAGAAAGTCCTTGCAATAAAGATAGAAAGTCATTGCAACATCCCAGAAAATACTACTACACAGGTTCTTAAGTACTTTGACCAACTGCAAGATAGTAATATGAATTTATACAAGCTCTGGCCTGGTCTGGATACCTCTAAAAGCACATTTTATTTTTATTTTTATTTTTTTACTTTTATTTTAAGTTCAGGGGTACAAGTGTAGGTTTGGTATACAGGTAAACTGTATGTCACAGGGTTTTGGTGTACAAATTATTTCATCACCCAGGCATTAAGCACAGTAATGGCACCTGATAGGTAGTTTTTTGATTCTCTCTCTCCTCCCACCTTCCACTCTGAAATAAGCCCCAGTATCAGTTGCTCTTTTCTTTGTGTCCATGTCCATGTGTTCTTATTGTTTAGCTCCCACTTATAAGAGAGAACATACAGTATTTGGGTTTTTGTTCCTTCGTCAGTTCCTTTCTTAGGATAATGGCTTACAGATCCATCCACGTTGCTGCAAAGGACATGATCTTGTTCTTTTTTATGGTTGCATAGTATTCCATGGTCTACATCTACCACATTTCTTTATCCACCCTACCATCAATGGGCATTTAGGTGGATCCCATGTCTTTGCTATTTTGAATAGTGCGACAATAAACATATGCATGCATGTGTCTTTATGGTAGAATGATTTGTATTTCTTTGGGTATATAATGGGATTCCTAGGGCAAATGGTAATTCTGTTTTAAGTTCTTTCAGGAATTGCCACTGCTTTCCACAACGGCTGAACTAATTTACACTCCCACAAACAAAGTATAAGTATTTCCTTTTCTCCGCAACCTTGCCAGCATCTGGGTTTTTTGGCTTTTTAGTAATAGCCATTCTGACTGGTGCAAGATGGTATCTCATTGTGGTTTTGATTGGCATTCTCTAATGATTAATGATATTGAGCATTTTTTCATATCCTTGTCAGCTGTTTGTGTGTCTTCTTTTGAAAAGTGTATGCTCATATTCTTTGCCCACTTTCTAGAGGGGTAGTTTGCTTTTTGTTTGTAAATTTTTAAAATTCCTTATACATTCTGAATATTAGATCTTTGTCAGTCACCTAGTTTGTAAATATTATCTCCCATCCTGTAGATTGTCTCTTTATTCTGTTAATACTTTCTTTTGCTGTGCAGAAGCTCTTTGGTTTAATTAGGTCCCATTTGTTAATTTTTGTTTTTGTTGCAATTGTTTTTGGCATCGTCATCATGAAATCTTTGCCAGGTCCTATGTCCAGAATGGTATTTCCTAGGTTATCTTCCAAGGCTTTTATGGTTTTAGGTTTTACATTTAAGTCTTTAATCCATCTTGAGTTGATTTTTCTAAGGAAGTGGTCCAGCTTCACCATTCTGATTATGACTAGCCAGTTATGCCAGCACTATTTATTAAATAGGGAGTCTTTTCCCCATTGTAAAAGCACATTTTAAATGTTTAATTTTTAATGCTTAGAGATGGAACTTTCACTACAATCAAAAATGGAGAAAGAAAAAAAACCACATACACACATATACGAAAAGAAAATTTCAGAATCCTTTTGTTCAAGAGGATGACCATCCAGTAACAGAAAAATCACTCCCCTGTCCATCATTCACATGACAGGGCCAAAACACAAGTTTGTTCTTTCAACACAATCGAAGCTCAATGCCAAGACCTGGATAATAAAGTTTTGCAGGGGATATTACATAGTGAAGATATTTTTTAAATCATGATTTTTATATTAATAACTCTTATGCCAATAATCTCTACATTCAAGTTAAATTAAGTGAGAGCCTGTCACTCATTGTAGGGAGCATAAAGAGGTAAATCTTGCCAATGCTTATATTCTTGAGTGTGAAAAATATTCATATCATACTTAAAACTTTTTTGTTTTCAGTTACTGAACATCTGAAATGAAAGAAAGAAGAAGGGTAAGCAAAAATAGGGTAAGAGAGCCTGATTGTTGAATCACTGAGGCATGGGACTATGACTATGAATGAAGGACAGAAGATGGTCTGAATGATATATTCTCAGAGAGCACCGGGGAAGGGGAGCTATGAAGCCCGGAAAGAGGCTAGAGCTGGTGAGAACCACAGTTATTTTCCATGGTATTTCAAGGTATCTAATCTCAAATGTCCACCTTGGCACAACCAGATCCATGTCGTGGTGATAGAATATGACAGCTTCATTATAGGTTATTAAATAATTGACCCCAGGGCATGTGGTTGGAACTAGAACCCAGACCCTTTGGACCTTTCCCAAGCCCAGGGCTCTTTGCTCCATAAAACGTAAGTTTATGATGCAATATGACTTTGTAGTATTAAGGTTTCTTAGGAAATTAATCAAATTATGCGACATGATTATGACTTATGTGCCTGTAATGTTTTCTACATTGTGGGCTCTAGAACCAAAAGAATTTCTTTATACTTACCCATCCATTCCACCCATCACTTCTATCTTCCCAGCAGGAGCAGTCCTAGAACCTTTAATTTACAAAGGTGTTTCACCTTATCCAGTAGGATCTCTTCCCCAGGCTGCATCAGGCTGCATTTATTGCTCCAAAGCCAACCTGGCCATGGGGTGAAAATAAACTGCTTAATGGGCTTGTGTCTCAACAGGGCAGGACCACCTGTGTGACAAGTGCTACATTTGGACATATCAGACCATGCACCTGTCAAGGTTGGGATGGTTTTCACCAGGCAGCTTTTGCAATGTTTTTTGAAAGTGCAAATGTCACAATCAAGTATAATCTGATGCTCTTGCCCATGTAAATATCTCTGAGAAGAAGAAGAACACAATAAGACCATGGCTTGCTGCTCACTCCAGGCATTTACATGAGCCATTCCCTAGTCCAAAGCCCCTAGCCTGCCCCAACAGCTTCACCAGGTTTAACGCTCACTGCTCCTTCAGGACCTGGCTTAAACCCTACTTCATTCAGGAGGAAGTTATTGCACCCTCTACCAAGTCAGCATTAGATCACCCTGCCATGTGCTTCCACAACACTGTCCTCTAAATTATAATGGCCTGATTATTTGTTTGCATTGGTTTACAGATTACAAGATCTGTGAAGGCCTGAGTAGCCTCATTTCCTGGCATATAGTATGCACTCAAATATTAGTTAAATGGAATGACTGTCTCAATTAATCATGCATGCAGGCATGAAATATTTTAAAAATGAACCAAACTGCTAAAGCTATTTTACTTTGTATAAAATGCTTGTTTTAAAAGAGAACAACTGTAAGCAAAGAGGATTTACTTATATCATATGCATATCTTCCTTAATGTGAATTTTTTTCTGTCTCTGATGTCTCCTAAAAAACACAAATTAGGGTAGATCACTCTTCAAGAAGTCATCTAGAATCAGACTGTTACATTGCAGGAAAAAAAAATTCAAGAAAGTTTACTCTGTCTTCATACTTCTGGTGAAGTTTACCAGCTTATTAGGTGAGTTCTTGTGAAATCTGAATCAAAGAACCCTCAAAAAATTAAAAGAAAGTTATGACAAAAAAGCCAATTAATTGGGAATAAGTATTTCTACTTTTGCAGTTTGCCATTACACATTTTCAAGCAAAAATGGTGCTTACAGATAACAATAATAAGCTTCCTTCTCATTCACCACTGTGTACCTTCTCTATAACGACCACCACAAGTCACAGGAATTGCTCAGGGTTGGATGCTGCAGCAACTCAGGAAACCAGAGCAAGATCCAGAACCACTCCCCTGGGGTCTAGAAATGCAACTGTCCAATCCTAACTTATTTAAACAAGAACTATTACTGTGTTAAAGGACACCAAGGTTATGTATGAGTCATTTTCAACCACAGAATTTGATTTACTTACAGACAGAAAATGGCACACTATCAAATCATGTCACTTCATATGTCATATGACATATCCACCACATCCAGTCCCAAGCTGCCTCATGCCTCTTACTAACACACTTTTAGTGATGTATGGCCAAAACCCTTTCACCCTTTAGGGCCCCTGATCGCCAGGAAAATTGCCATGTGATGGTTCTAGGGAGAGCACATTTCTGTCCCCAGGGGAAGCTGGCCTCAAGGACCCACTTGGACCCCAGCACCTGCTTTGCTGCAGAGACCAGCCAGGATAAAACACCAGGCAGAGGGTTCACATCTAAGAGCCCAGAGGTTTGCATCTGCACCTGCTCTGCCTGTCCCACTGAATCACATGGGGCCTCAAAAACATTTCCTGAGTTCTCAATACTTCAGGTTTCATTTGGTTTTCTAGGTTGATGAAAAGAATAAAGTTACAACCTTAAGTGAGGGACTGGGAAATAGCTAAGAGAGAAGAAAGAAAGATTATTCAACCTTAAAGCAGGTAGCGGAAGCAGAGCAGGAACAGCCATATCCTGTGTGAGCATATGTTATATGCAGAGAACCAAACTGCAAATGCGAAATATTCCAGCTCATTGAATCATCCCAACCAGCTACCATGGCAGGAATCAGTATCTCCATTTTACAGAGGATAAAGCGAATCTCAGTACGTTCAAAACACAAAGCTAGTTTCAGTTCCTTTACATAGTTACTATGTGACCTTGGGCAACATATTACTTAAAATCTCAAAGCTGTTTCCTTAGCCATAAAGTGGGGATAATACTACCTACACCTCATAATTGTTACAAGGATTAAATTCAAAATGCATGCAAATCCCTTAATGTCTGATATGGTAAATAACTAATAAACATAAATAGCACAAGTAATTATTGTCTATACTACAAATGATGGCAATAATAGTGCCAGTAACAATAACAAATAGAACAATATTTTTGTGAAGTGGCAGAGCTGGGATTCAAACATAGGTCTGCCAGATTCTAAAACCTTTGCTCTTAATGCATACATCTGCAACAGAACCCTCAGCTAATAAGAATTAAGCTGCAGGAATGGATGTATCCAGGAGGAAAAGAAAGAAAGGAAGGAAAGAGAGGAGGCATGGAAAGAAAAAGCAGATAAATATTGATACATAAAAATAAATATGTGAATACATATATCATAGCTGTAATTTTTCCTGCAGAAAATGGTGAACAGCTTTTCTTTTAAAATTATATAAGTACATGTTGCATTGTTTCTTTAGGTCAGATATTTTATAATAGATATAGTTATCCTCACCATACCAGCTTGGGGCTAGAGAATCTATCTGATGGAAGGTACTCGACGAAGATTTGCTGATTGAGCTTTCTTTCCAAGGAGAACTTGATTAGAGCAGAAGTACAAATACTCAAGCCTCCAAGGTCTTTGACATGGGCAGGAGGCTGCCTCCCCTGGAAAGGCTGCAGGACTGCTTTGCCTGGAGGTGGCCTCTGGAGCCAGGGTGAGTAATCAGATCCATATGCAGCCCCAACCTGAGATAGTCTATTCAAAGTTGTGTTTGCAGAATGGCCATAATCCAAAAATAAATAAGTAAATAATAAATAAATAAATGTTGGCATGGATGTGGTGAAAAGGGAACACTTTTACACTCTTGGTGGGAATGTAAACTAATACAACAACTATGGAAAACACTGTGGAGATTCCCTAAAGAACTAAAAGTAGAACTATCATTTGATCCAGCAATTCCACTCCTAGGTATCTACCCAGAGGAAAAGAAGTCATTATACAAAAAAAGATAATTACACACGTATGTTTATAGCAGCATAATTTGCAACTGCCAAAATATAAAACCAACCCAAATGTCCATCTACCAACAAGCAGATGAAGAAAATGTGGTACATATATACCATAGAATACTACTCAGCCATAAAAAGGAATAATATAATGGCATTCACAGCAACCTGGATAGAATCGTATCTTACTATTGTAAGTGAAGTAACTCAGGAGTGGAAAACCAAACACCATATGTTCTCACTCATACATGGGAGCTAAGCTATGAGGACGCAAAGTTTAAGAATGATACAATGGACTTCGAGGACTCAGGAGAAACAGTGGGAGGGGGCTGAGGGATAAAAGACTATCTATTGGGTCCAGTGTTCACTGCTTAGGTAATGGGTGCACTAGAATCTCAGAAATCACCACTAAAGAAGGTATTCATGTAACCAAACACCACTGGTTCTCCCAAATCCTATTGAAATAATAATAATAAGAAGAAGTTGTATTTGCAAAGTCACAAGGAAGCAGTCATCAACCTAGATAGGGAAGAGGAGGTACTATTTATGCTAAGACTAAATAATTCAGTTCTAACACATATAGAAATAAAGATTTTGCTGAATATTGGACAATAATTTATACTATGCCATCATGTTAGAAATACAATACTTGATTCACAAAGCTTTCGCCACTTACTCTGGATTATGATTAAAAGAAAAATCTACTTCTAAAAATGAAAGGGATTTATGATCATAATTTAATTTCCTCTTCTCAAGAAAAACACACAAAAACACAAAACAAAGTAGCTGAGGGTTTTCTTTAGAAGTTTTGTCTGTCAAGAACATTATTAATGAAGTACAGAGAGGTTTAAGTTTTTTACAGGGAGTTAAAGAGTACTATTATGATTTCAAAACTTACATTTTAAAAGACCTTTGAATTGATGGATTTAATCATGTATGAAATTAAAATGAGGTGTTATCTTAAAAGGCTAAATTTATTTTAGTACAATTCAAAGATTGTAATATATGCCCAAGGCTGACTGTTTATCAGTGTTGGCATTTTTAAAATAACAAGGGATGATGTGAATATTTTTTTTCCTAACAAGATTTGTAATTTATGTAGCAGGAACAACTTAATGTGCCAGTGATTTGTCCTCCTGCAACTGTAACTGATGACAAAGCACTAACTTTTACACATCAAAGAAATTAAACCTAGCTTTCCTGTGCATTATTGACCTTTACTATACACAAAGCGACACAGAAGAAACAAATTACACTGCAGTAAAGTTTTGGATATCGCTTCCACATTGGATTTCATTCAATGGTTGTGTGAAACTGCTGACCAACGAATAAGTTTTGTCTTTAGAAGATGCTGTTCCTGTTTGATGCAGGGGGAGAAAAGAGGAAAGAAGAAAAGCTTGAAATTGGTCACTCTACCCACATATTGCTGGATTCATCCTTCAAAGATACAAATTAGGTGGCCTTCTTCACAAGATGTTTGTCCAGGCCTGAATAGGAGATTCAAGCTACTACTGGTGAAATTCCAGGGAACTAGAAGATCCCAGAGATCTATTCAACAACAAATTATTTCTTGAGCACTTCTAAAAGCCTGACACTATCCTAGCCCTGGGGATACATCAGCAAACACATCAGACAAAAGTCCTGGCCCATGTGGGGCTTATATTTTGTTAGAGAAAAACATGCATATATGCATATTTGTGTGTGTGAGTGTGTGTGTGTGTGTGTGTGTGTGTAAGAGAGATGGGGATAGAGAAACATTAAAAAGAAAGAAGGACAAGGAGTCCAGAGAAAGGCTGTAATCTGAGCAAAAACCTGAAGGAGGGGAGAGTAAATTGTCCAGATATATCTGGAGGAGAAGTATTTCAACCAGAAAGAACAGCAAGTGCAAAGACCCTGAGATGGTGCATGGCAGGGCTCAAATAACATCCATGAGACCAGTGTGGCCATGGCAGAGGATGAAAGCAAAAGAGTAAGAGATGAGGAGAGGGATGAAAAGAAACCTTCTGGAAGTTGAATCTGCCAATAAACGTTTACGACCCTTTAAATTCTCAACAAAATCTGTGAGGTCTCGGTAAATCTCCAGCACCTGGCAAGCCCACCATCTCTAGAAAGCATTATAGTAAGCAAGTGCTTCCCTACACCCATCTCCTGAAGCTGCCACGCAGTGGACCACTTTCTACCCTCTGGAATGCCAGAAAGAAGAACTGAACCCAGCTTCCTAAGATAGACCAAGCAGGCAATGTTCAAGGCTGTTACCTCTTCCTACTCTTCTTCAGGACAAACTTCTTTGTTTTCTTCAACATTTCTCTTATAATTGCCATCCACTCACAGTCCCGACACTTTTCCTGATAGGCTCCAAGCTTTGGGTGGGGTATTCGGAACTACATGCAGCATGCATTTTTCCATGCAAGTAACTTCATAGACTATGTAAACGTGGAGTGAACAGAAATGGTCAAGACCTCCCTCGGCCTAAACCAGTGGTTCTCAAATTAGGATCACCTGGGGCAGGGGAGGGGCATGAAATAGCCCAATGCCAAAGCTGCGTCCCATATCAATTAATTAATTTCTGGCAGTAACCCAGCCACTGGCATTTTTACCTTCCCAGGCATTCCAATGTGCTACTCTGCATACCTTATTCCCATTGCTAAAATCTAAATTCTGGCAGCCACATCACACAGTGAATAAATTATTTTTTAATCCCCAAGTCTGTTGCACAATGAGGTTAAACTACGTGTCCTCTGTCAATTACTATTGCAGTTTTCTGAATTATTATTTACCCTCAGGAAACTTTAAAGGATTACATTCAGTCTATCTTTTTGTCTACTAAGGTCCCTCTGAATTCTGATTCTTACTCCATCTTGGGTCATCCACAAATTTAATCAGTATATCCTTACTGAAGTCAGAGATATAAGTACTGGATAGCTAAGTGTGAAGAACCACTCCATAACATTCTACCAGAAACCTTCTAGGCTATGTTCATGTTAGCTTTTAATATCTCCATATTTGATATGAGCACCCTACTATGCTCAATTTGAGGATGAAGAAACAGTGATTCAGAGAAGTGAAATGGCTGCCCAGGATTACACAGGTTTAAGTGAAAGCCAAGAATTGAAGGTAGGTCTATACCTAATTTCAAGTCTCACGCTCTCTTCGTCAGCTACTTCTCATGACTGGTTAACTCATTGGCAACTCATCCAACTGCCCTACTACCCAGTAACCATTTCTTCAGTGACAGCATAAGTACTTTTCCAATTTAATTTGATGAAAACTGAAACTGACTATATCAATTTTATTTCTCTAATAGTCATTCAAAAGATATTTGTTGAGTACCTACTATGTGCAAGAACTGCAAATATTTGGCAAGGAAAACAAATAATTCCTTTCTTTCATTGAAGCTTACATTTTTATTCCAGTCACTGAAGTAAATGTGTGGTAACTTAATTTTAGTAATGCTTGGTGGCTTCTAATTATCACAGCTTCCCTTAATGTGTACTCAGAAATCAACCTTTTGTGATTTGTTCTAGAACCTTTTCTAGAATTTATATTGTAACAATCTTACAAACATTTCAAGAGGTGAGACTATCTCAAAAAAAAAAAAATTCAAGAGGTTGCTTTGAGTATATGAGAAGTAAGAAATTTGGCATTTGGATTGCATCATGAAAAGATGAAAATACCAAAGCTAGCTCTAGGTCAGTGCTGAGAGAGCTTTCAGAAATGACAGAAATGTTCTATATCTGTGCTGTCCAGTATGGCAACCACTAACTCACGTGGCTATTGTATTCTTGAAATGCAGCTAGTGTGACTGAGAAAATAATTTTTTTATTTAATTTTAAGTTAAATTTAAATAGTCACATATGAGTAGTGGCTGCCATACTGGGCTGTGCAGCTCGGGAGGAATCTAGGTTATGAACTAACTACCTCTCAAAGGGGAAGGAAAAAAATAAAACCGTATAGACTCATTCCTTATGGTCTTCGCTCTTTGCTCTTTCTTGGGTTTCTTTCAATTATATTTAATCCCTTTTTCTAAAACATTCTGAGATGCAGGTGGCCTATTCATACAGTCATATACGGTAAGCATTCACAAATGATGCAGTGGTCATAAGTGGAATTCATAAACTTTGTCTCTGATAACATATCCCTTTTGTGAGATGTTCACCATCTAAAGCATGTAGTCTGAATTCCCTTAACCAGATGATGGTGGCCAGGAGAGGTAGATGACTTCAACTGCTGGGTTATGCCCAGGCAAGGCAGTCTCCTGGGCAGGGTTCAGAGGAAGAACAGACACCTGCCACTATTCGCCTCTCTGAAAGATTGCATGTTCACCATTGTAATGTGTCTATGGCAAGTGCTCTGCTGGCCTGTAAATTAGCACATCTCTGTGATTCTAGTAGTAATCAATAGAGCACGAGGAATTTGTTTTTGATAGAACAGAAACTGGTATAAGTACTTTGGTTGTAGTATTTGTTGCTTTCACGTCAAATATTTTTCAGCATAATGATACTAATAAACTAAACTATAATGAAACTTTTAAAAATTAACACAAGCTACTGTAACAAACAGCCCACAGTCAAATTTCCTTGACTTAAAACACAATAAATGTTTATTTCTTGCTCCATCACATTGTGGCTTCATGTGCATTGACAGGAGCTCTGCTCCATGTTGTGTTTCAAAGTCACAGCATGCTTCTACCTTACGCCTCCACCATCCCCTAACACCCTCCGGTCAGTAGACAAAAGAAGACAGAAAATGTGGCGAATCATGCAGGAGGATTTTTAGGTTTTGAAGTACCATATGTCATTCCTAATGGATCCCATTGGCCAGAATCCAACCCCATGGCCCTACCCAAAAACACTTGAGAGTGAGTTGCACAATTCCTGTTGTGGCCCAGAAGGAAAATGATCACGTAGCATACATGGTCTTTGCCACTATCCCTAATTTGGATTATTTGAAAAATAGAACAGTTTGAATTAATAAAGTCATTCATTTATTTATTCAGCTCTTGTTTCAAGCATCTGCAGTAAATTTAACCATTTACCAAATGTTTCTATCACAGAATGGGTCAGACTTTATAAGTCTCAGCTGTTTTCTTTCTCCCTTCCTTTGTTTTAGACTTGCCAGTGGCACCCAAAAATACTATCTAGCCCACCAAGTAACTAACAAAATAGTACAAAAAGAAAATTCATGACCAAGAAAGCATCCGTTATTTCACTGACTGGATGAGCTTCCTTATAAAAATCCTGAAACACTTCATGATTAATCCCCACAGAATTTGCATTTTTAAATCAACCACCTGAATTTCAGAGTGGGGGAAAAACCCTCTTTTCTCGTGAGAAAAAAAAATCCAGTTGTTGAATTGCTTCAATATTGTGTGTCAGAAGTGGAAATAATCCCTAATGCTCCCTAAATATTTAGCAGTTTAATATACACAGGTCAGGTGCTTTTTTCCTGAAAAACTAAGGCCTCAAACTCCTCTTCAGGATTCAACAACTGAGAATCTAAACTCCAAGCCATCAGGAAGTATTTGTCAAACAATCAAAAAAATGGAAGCTGCCAAAATAAGGCTTTTGATTAAAAATCAACATGATTTCTACAAGCATAGGCTGGGGGCCCCAGCCTGCTGAGCCCTTTGAGAATGCTGCTTATGGGACAAACATGGTCCAGAAAATACCAATTTAATTTTAACAAAATGAGGTTGTCTGGAAGCGTTTCACTATATTTAACATAGGGGAGCAGTTTCCAAAAATGAGGCTTAGATTGTTGGAAATAACAATTAGGAAGCTGTCTAAGGGGCAAGATCCAAAGTATAATTATTGCTAAATGGAATGTTTTTCTGAGGATGGAAATGAAGTCTTTAACATAGCTCCATGAGCCCAAGTGGACAGAAAAGGTATAAATGAAATGTTGTTTTTGTTCCAATATCTGCTGGATATGCTTAAATAAGAAAGTCTAGCAAGTGAAAATTGTTAAGAACTGAATTGTGCCCCCCGAAATTCATATGTTGCAGCATTAATCCCCAATATGACAATGTTGGAGATGGGGACTTTAAAGAAGCAATTAAGAGTAAGTGAGGTCATAAGCATGGGACCCTAATCCAATAGACCATTGTCCTCATAAGAAGAGAAAGAGAGACCAGACGCAATGGCTCGCACCTGTAATCCCAGCACTTTGGGAAGCTAAGGCAGGTGGATCACTTGAGGTCAGGAGTTCGAGATCCTGTCTCTACTAAAAATACAAAAATTAGCCAGGTGTGGTTGTGGGTGCCTGTAACCCCAGCTACTTGGAAGGCTGAGGCAGGAGAATCACTTGAACCTGGGAGGCGGTGGTTTCAGTGAGCCGAGATCGTCCCACTGGACTTCGGCCTCGGCAACAGAGCAAGACTCTGTCTCAAAAAAAATAAAGAAGAGGAAGAGATACTAGGAATATATGCACAGAGAAAAGTCCATGTCCATGTGAGGACACAGAGAAGGCAGTTGTCTGCAAGCCAAGGAGAGAGGCCTCAGGAGAAAGCAAACCTGCCAACACCTTGACTGGAGACTTCCAGCTTCCAGAACTGCAAGAAACATATTTCTGTTGTTTATGCCACCCAGCCTGTAGTATTTTGTTATAGAAATCCTACCAGATTAATATAAAGGGTGAATACAAAAAGAATCATATTATGTTAGGACAGGTGTCCAGGCAAATAGATATTAGATTTGGTTCAATATAGATAAGGTCCAAGTCATAGATTTCAGAACAAAGGGCAACCACAGGAAACATCTACTAAATAGAAAGGTACTATCACTTCAGCATACTAGTCAGAGAAAGGGTAACTGTGGTTCACATGGGGAAAGAAAACCCCAAAACCTAAGGTACGTAAAGGTCTCAGACACAACTGCAATATGACAAAGAAGACTTTCCAGACACTATGTTGTTGACGTCTAGAAAATGCAGCTCTAATCAGGACAATTAGCTAATGCATGTGGGGCTTAAAACCTAGGTGACGGGTTGATAGGTGGTGCAGCAAACCACAATGGCACACATATACCTATGTAGCAAACCTGCATATTCTGCACATGTATCCCGGAACTTAAAGTAAAATAATAAAAAGAAAAAAAGAAAAGAAAAAAAAATCCAGCTCTAATTTCAAGTGGGTCTGTTCTGGGCACTGACCAACCAAACTAGTTGGAAAATGAAACTGGCTGGTTGGAGCCCCTGGAGGCAAGGTTATCTTAATAAAGCTGTTTGAATATAACTTGAAGGGCAGCAATTCTGACTCAAAGCCAGGAGCCAAAATCAACCCCAGGATAATCCTCTCAAGAGTGGGGCTCAGACTCAGCAGGAAGGGTGGCCCGGGGGTTGCACAGAGGCTGAAATCAGATCTGTAGCTGCAAGTCCGCTACTGAGTAAAGAATAACTGACATAGCTTCATAAATCATCCTGAGCATTTAAAATGCTAGCAAATGTCAATTGGTTCTTTAACAACTTTTAAACAATTGAGACGGGGGGAGACTAATGGCTTCATCTTGGGACACTTCAAGATTCCCATTGAGTAAGCTCATCTGAGTTCCCCAGGAGAAACACCACCACCTCTTCCACTACCTTCTCCTGTAAAGACACCTAGCTAAGTTATAGCAGAACAGCTGCTAGCCCACATGATACCTTTGTGTGTATTAGGAAAAGATGCCCCCTGTGAGGATACAGTCCTGCATCAGATGCAAGGCTTGGCAAATGAAGTACAGGCTGGCATTCAGTACATCCTTGGCCCCTCATCCTGGCACGCTTGACCAGGATGCAATCTGCACAACCATATGAGATGCTCTGATGTAAAAGCCAGAGCTTATGAAGCCTTATGAGCCACAGTGCTATGACACAGTAAAACATCCATGCTTTTATCACAGCACAAGCTCAGGGGCTTCAAGAAGCACTCCAAGTGCAATGGACTCCAGGTAGAAGCAGACATTATAATAGACACAACCTCAAAAACCTCCTCTGAAGACAGTGCAACTTAGCAATCAATCTACCAAGTAAACATTAGAGTAACAGCCTGAAAATTCTACGGAATCTTTGAAAATACGCAGGACCGAATAACAAAAGGCCAGAGAAAACTCCAGCAATTAAGCGAAATGAGCCACCAGACACAAAAGCTTTGAGAGGAAAACTACGAAAGATAAATTTATCATTAAAGATGAAGATTAGAAGATTTCTGGAGACCAAAGAAACTGGAAACTGGGACAAGAAAAATTAAGGAAAACGAACTCGAGAGCAAGAGAGACCTTATAGAATCCTTATCAGCACTAATTGTCTCCAGAGAAATGTGAAAAAAAATACCCCTAGAATCCAGGTAAATCCAATAGGAGAGAATGTTTAATGTGAAAAGTATTTATGATGTGTCTTGCTCCAAGAACAGTGTGACTGGAAAATGGCAGAGGCAGATTTTTTTAAAAGCAATAATTACTTTAGAAACCCCATCATCATAATGGAAAGAGATGCCTGCTCTGCTCAACAGGTCTCAGCTGAGTTCGAGTCCAGAGGCAGTTAAAGCAACTCACCCCACCTTTCCAGACCCACCTATATGGACTCCTATTTGGGCCACTTCCAACCTTTTGAGGTGTGATTTAATGGCTTGACACTAAAACGTTCCCTGAATGACTCCCTCAGAAAGTTAGACTGAAAAGCCCTCAGATTTCACCCAGAGAAGCAACCTCATGGTAAAAGGCCAACTCCAGAAGACAGAGGCACACGGTTTAAGTCTTTGTTCTGTTTCTAGTAAGCTGTGACCTACTGGATCCAAGTCTTTTCACAGACTTTAATCCTCTAACCAAATGTTTAGCTATAAACATGAGCTTTCACAGATAAAGTGAAAATGACCAAATAGTGGCTAAATTTGTGTGACATCTCCTCATGTGCAAAGCACTTTTATATTGAATCATTGTTTTAATGATCATCAGGACAGTCTGCAAGTTGTATTAAGGGAGGAGATCACCCCTCATATTGTCTTATGCCCAATTTCTGCCTCCAAAGAAAGAAAAAGTAAAAACTAAAAGGCAAAAATGAAATCCACAAGCAGACAGCCTGGCGCCGCACCCTGGACCTGGTAAAGATTGACCTCTGACCTAATTGACTATGTTATCTATAGATTACAGACATTATTTATATAGAAAAGCACTGTGAAAATCCCTATCTTGTTTTGTTCCGATCTAATTACCAGTGCATGCAGCCCCCAGTCACGTACCCCCTGCTTGCTCAATTGATCACAACCCTCTCACGTGCACCCCCTTAGAGTTGTGAGCCCTTAAAAGGGACAGGAGTTGCTCACTTGGGGAGCTCGGCTCTTGAGACAGGAGTCTTGCCGATGCCCCCAGCAGAATAAACCCCTTCCTTAACTCGGTGTCTGAGGAGTTTTGTCTGCAGCTCGTCCTGCTACAGTACCATCATCCCAATAGGCACCCTATATCCTTGGGGTCTAGGGGTGCTCCCACTGGTGGTGCCAGGCAGACCTCAGGAGAACAGGCCCAGGCCATTGGTCTTGGTAGGCCCTGAGATGGGGTAAGGGATGTTTAAGTGGGGAGCTACAGGATCTTGAGTCCCTGCAGCATGAAAGGACTAGCATGGCTTCTGGGTGAAGTATTTTTTTGGCCCTGGGGAGGAGGGGCACTCATGAGTGGGAACAGCCAGAGATGGCTAATGCAGTCCCCACTGAAGCACAGCAGCAGAACTCAGGGCCTGGTTCCTCTTGTCCCATCTCAGGATAGTGCAGCATCTTCACAAAGTAGATTCTAAGATCATTTTATGTTAGGCACATTGGAGCATGTAAAGTGAAAATCTAACAGCCAATAAATAATATGGACCATGGGAATCAATACTGAAGAGAAGATAAATTTAATATTCATTCTTTACCATCAATTTGAATGGGGGTTGTGGGTCCACCTGGTATGGTTTGAATGTCCCCCTCCAAAATTTGTGTTAAAATTGAATGGCCTTAGTAATGCTGTTAAGTAACAGGGCCTTTAAGAGGTAGTTAGCTCATGAGAGCAGAGACCTCGTAAATGAGTTAATGCCATGATCACCAGAGTGGGTTAGTTGTCGAGGAAGTGGGGTCAGTCCCATTTCTATCTCACATGTTTGCCATGTGCTGCCTTCTGCCTTGGGATGAACCTCACCAGATGCCAGTGCCATGCTTTTAGACTTCCAAGCCTCCAGAATTGTGAGCTAAGTAAACTTCTTGTCTTGATAAACTACCCAATCTGTGTTATTATAGCCACAGAAAGCTAAGACACTATTTTTACTGTGTATTCTCACAAATGGCACTAAAGCCCATATAGGCAGGAGCGGAAGGAGCAGATGTGGAGGCAGTGCAGTCCTGAGCTTGGTAGGACAGGCACACAGGCAGGCGAGAAACACAGGCTCTGGAGCCAGACTGCCAGAGCTCAAATCCCACTTAATGACTTGCTAGTTGGCTGGGCAATTTGGGCTCTAATTTGTAAAATGGGGTTAACACCTACTTTGTGGAACTCTGAGGATAGTTAAATGAGAAAAATAGTGCAAACTACTCAGCACAGTGATTATTAAAATTATAGAAAGAGGAATCAGAAGTACAATATCATGGAGCGACATTTCTCTCTTAATGTGTGGAAGGAGGCCAGCTGAGACTTCCTTCCTTGGGAATTCTTAAGAAATGTCAATGGAATGAAAAATAAAATAGCATATTGCTTCCTCAAGGGAAGGAAACACCTCTCCATGATATATTGTCTGTCTATTTAGAGGGACGAAAAGTACTAATTCTGCAGTATAGAGAAAAACAGTTTAAATGGAGTTGTTTTGCTGGAAGTTATCATTTAAGCATGAGCTTCATAAAAGCAATATCTGCAATATCTTCACTGTTAGTGATCATTGTTACTAACTATCACCATCTATTGAAGGCCTTTTTAATGACAGTTTTTTGTTTGTTTTTTTTTTTTTTAGACAGAGTCTTACTCTATCGCCAGGCTGGAGCGCAGTGGCGCAATCTCGGCTCACTGCAAACTCCACCTCCCGGGTTCTCCTGAAGCAATTCTCCTGCCTCAGCCTCCCGACTAGCTGGGACTATAGGCATCCACCACCATGCCAACTAATTTTGTATTTTTTAGTAGAGATAGGGTTTCACCATGTTGGCCAGGATGGTCTCGATTTCCTGACCTCATGATCCGCCCACCTCCAACAGCATTTTTCCAACTGTGATCATTAGGGCAACTCTTCACATCTTGGAAAGATGTGGATGTATTTAGTTCTGCTTGGGAATACTGTCACCTGCCTAAATCTCTACAAGTGGAAAGCAGCAGAGTTGGGATTTGAATCCAGAACTGACTGTAACAATCACACTCCTTCCATACCCCCCCCCACTGCCTTCCACAGCCTAAAGGAGAATTAAAAGCCACAAACTCTCAGCTCTCATGGGCTGACAATAAAAGAGGTATAATTAGACTCATCCTGAAAGGTAGAATTATTTTCTGTGCTGTTCCCTGTACTTCAAATTATCCTTTCACCATGGAATCATAGAACTTAATCACGTAATTATGACTTTTATGGCCTTATTTTTCCATTTCTTGAAATAGAAGTTTCTTGGGTCCGAAGACCATGTCTCACATTTTGTTATATCCTTCTCTGTAGCTAGAATCAAGCCATAATATGAAAGGAACTCAAGAAATACCATTTAAATTAATGAATGATGTTCTAAAGAGTGAAGTAATGTAAGAACCAAATTGGGAGGATATAACGGTGCTGACTATGGGAAGAATCATGAAAGCAACTTCATTCAATTTCAAGATGGAAAATAACACTGACATTCACTGTTTGGGGATCCATGGTCTAATCTCCTTTAACATCCCTAGTGCTTAATCTGTCAGTCACCACACACAGATTTAGTACTTACTGCCAGGTATTCATTCTCAATTCTTTGAAGCATAAAATCGGCAGCATCGGATAATATAGAGGTGGAAATGCTTTTGGGTTCTTTGGGAGAAAAAATATATGCACTTTCATTATTCCTCAATGCCACTGTAGATTTCCCTCCTTCTTTACAACATCAAAGCAGCAGCAACAGTCTCATTCACAAGTGCATGCTAACTTTCCCTTAGAGGATGCCTGATGGGACAAAACAAGATGCTCTTTTGAAAGGGGACTCAGGTGTCCAGTTGGCATGTCACTGACCATTTCCTCTCCTTATCCACTGTATCATATTCACCAGTCTTTTAGCTCCAAGGTCAGTCTTCTGTAGGGAATGATGAATCAGGGCTGACCTGTGTGTTGGGGAACCCTAACAAGCAGGGAGGTAGATGGGGAGGTGTAGTGACCTGCCTACCATCAGCAAGGTAAAGGGGGAGGCAGTGGACTATTGAGTGTACAAGGGGCTCTTACTTCTAAAGCAGCCCTTCTCTGCACTGTTAACATAGCAGGGCATTTGGAAGCATTTCACTCAGGTAGAAAATCATTGAAACACTGATATAATACTTAAAAAAACTGCATACGTTTTTTAGGGTTAAATCAGATCTAAGCTGGCCAATCCTTCATTGAGCACATGTTGAAGAGTGTTGATACTGCACCAAACCTTGTGCTAGGAGACTGGGAATACACAGATAAAAGATCTGGCCTCTCCTCAAGGGTCCCACAGTTCAGGAAGCAAATGATATTGGGAATAATAGCAGTGGTAGGGAAGCTATAGAATTGCTGACATTTACTGAGGGCTCACTATGTGCCTGGCATTTTCCTAAGCACATTTGCATATATCAATTCTCCTAAGTCTGCAAAAGAACCCTATGAGGTAGGGTACTGTTATTAATATAAGAATCCAAGGCTCGGTACTCAGATGAAGTGCTATGAAAATCTAAAGAAATCTCCCATATATTCTCTCACTCAATTTTCTTGAGACTACCAGTAATAGTTACCAAAGGGCTAAGAGAAGATTATGGAAATAAAACTTAAAATAAGAAAGTTCTACCAATATTTCTATCAAATATTCCCCACAGCCTATAGAAAAATAGTGATACTGCCTGATTTTAGGAAGAAGATACACATCGTGCAATGAGGAATATACAGAATAGTGTCATTTGAGAAACACCGCTCCTGGATATCCAGGCTCAAAACCCCACCCAAGTACATACCCCCACCTCCACAGTGGAATAAAAAGGACTCTTTCTACCATCAGAGTACTCCCAGGGCACCCAGTTCCACACAACTCCCCTCTGCAAACAGATAGATTGTCAGAGACCAAATGATCTGTCTAGTTCTCAATTCCAACTCTTCTCCTTTAGAATTTTAAGTAATTCTTCAGATAAGAGGATAAGTTTTCACATACTATCTCTACCCCCATATTTATGGCAACACTATTTATAATAGTCAAAATATGGAATCAACCTTAGTGCCCATCAATGGATAAGTGGGTAAAGAAAGTGTGGTACATATACACAATGGAATATTATTCAGTCATAAGTAAGGCGTTTGCAGCAACATTGATGGAACTGGAGGTCATTATGTTAGATGAAATAAGCCAAGCACAGAAAGACAACCATCGCATGTTCTCACTAATCTGTGGGAATTCAAAAAAGTGGATTTCATGAAGATAGAGCGTAGATTGGTGGTTGCCAGAGGCCACAAAGAGCAGTGGGGGTAAGGGGATAAACAAAGGTTGATTAAAGTGTTGATAAAAGTTGATTAAATACCCAGTTTGATGGAAGAAATAAGAGATAGTGTTTGATAGATCAGTAGGGTGACAACAGTTTACAATAATCTATCATATATTTCAAAATAGCTACAAGATAATAAATTGAATGTTTCTAGCATGAAGAAAAGACAAATATTTAAGGTGATGGATACCCCAATTACACTGATTTGATCTTTACAAATTATATGTGTGTATTAAATTATCACAGGTACCCTGAAAATATGTATACCTATTATGTAATTTTATATATATAGTAGAATACATAGGGAAAATATATAATGAAAAAAGTATTTCTAAAAATTTATACACTTTAAAAACACAATTTCCATCTGAATAAACATGCTAAATACAAATCATTTTTAATTTATTCACTAAATATTTACCTCTTGCATTTTCTTATCACTCCTTATTATCTTTTATTCATTTCTTGGCATTTAAACATAAACTTTCTTGTAATTTTCCAAAAAAATTTTAATATACAAGTCACCTTTTCTCTCATTTGACCATAATCATCTGTAGGGCAGGGTCTATACCACTGATTCTAAACCTTCCACATGCAACAGAATCAGCTGGAGAGGCTGTAAAACTTACCAACTGCAGACTAATTTAAATAGAGATTTCTATTTAAATTGATGTTAAGTAGTTTTATAAGCTTTCCAGACTGTTGATCTAGTTCTCACACATGGCTGCACTTGGAATCACCCAGCGGGGAGGGGGCTCTACAATGGAGTAATGCGTGGGCACCCCCTGCACAGATTCTGATTTATTTGATCTAAGTGCCACCTCTATTGATGTGAGTGCTGCCTCTATTGAGCTAAGTGCCACCTCCACTGATCTGAGTGCTGCCTGAGTCTTAAGAGTTTTCTAAAATGCTCCAGGTAACTGTGCTCTGAAATGAAGACTGAGAATATCCTCACATTCCTTTGGCATGTACCCTAGGGCCTAGCCCAGAACTTGTACATAATTGACTTTTGTAATTTTTTAAATCTATAATCCAACAATTTCACTTAAAATATTCTAAATTCCAATCCTGCAACTCCCCATAAATTAATCAGAACCAATAAATTTGAATTATATGTTAGAGGTGACCTATTTGGATCTCTATAAGGCTGCAGACTGATTATATCAGGAAGTGTGTCCTTCCTCAATAGTTGATTTCTTCACAATTAAAATGAACTGAAGAACATTCAGATCTCCATATTTAACACTCAGGGTCCAAAGACCACTTCAGTATATACCTAGTAAATTAGTACATTGAAAATGCAATGCTCTGAGGCTATATATAGATGACTTGCTTGCATTTCTTAAGACTCTGGGCAGATTTTTCACTGACAAAAAATTGACCTCAACATCCAAGATTGAATGGTTTTATCAGCATGAAAACAGGCTATTGGGAATAGGTACTCTCTGATTGCAAACACTTCACACTTCTCTCCTCTCATATATGTTGTCTAAGCATCATCTCTACTTCCCTTTCTAACAACTTATACACACATTCATCTTTTCCTACTGCAGGGTTTCCCAAGAGCCATGACCAGAAGAGGCTGGGGGAGAGAACTTGGGGTGGAGGTGGGGTGCTCTTCACTCTTATTTGACCCTTAGCTTTATTAAAACAAGGCTTAGGGCTTCACACATGTATGTATTCCCTCCTAGGACCTGGTGGAGGCCTTACACAATAAAGGTCTGAATAAATACTTATGTTGAATGTATTTAAAGCCTTGGAGCTAATTGTATATGTGTGTATATATGTATACACTCTCTCGCTCGCTCGCGCTCTCACTCTCTCTCTCTCTCTCCACCCACACCTCTGTAAAGAATCAGCTGGGAAGTATCAATGGTTCCCCTGCTCTGCAGGTAAATGTCACTGCCTTTGAGTTAAACGTGAAGTCAAAGATGTATTCATGGTTTTGTTTCTGTGTGCCACCCTTCTGATTGTAGCCAGAAAATTCACCTGACTTGTCCTCTGTGTCCTTCAGGGTATCTCTGACATCGGGTCACTTTACTCAGGAGTGCTGAGTCAGTTCATTACTTTTGCTTTCATGGAGATTCCGTTATTTGACCAAGTCAATGCTCCCAGAGGCTTTAGGATAGTTAGAGTTTACAAATGCATCTGTCAATATATTTTGCACATGCCAAATGCTGTGTACACAGGGGTTCTTAGTAATTATAAACTTGAAGTTGCCACTCTGCTTCTAAGGACATAGTCTTGTTTTTTTGTTTGTCTTTCTGTTACAATCACAAATGATCCCACCCAAAGGCACTTGTTTATCTCCTTTCTGCAGAGGCCTGTGATTCCCACTCCCCAAGCCTTTTCACTTCTTTTTCCTCTTATATTTTAATATAGTAGCTCTACAAAAATGTAGTTTATTCCACTCTTTAAAGTTTTTTTTGAACAGTTTTTTCTCCCTACTGCCTGCGTTCTGACTTCCTAAGCAGGGAAGTTATTTTTTTTCCAGACACAGAAGACTGCAAACAGTTGTCATCAGTGCCATCTAGCCATATGACCACCTATACATTCAGTTTCCAACCTGATATGGTTTGGCTGTGTCCCCACCCAAATCTCATCTTGAACTGTAGCTCCTATAATTCCCACATGTCATGGGAGGAACCCGGTGGAAGGTAATTGAATCATGGGGGTGGGTTTTTCCCATGCTGTCCTCGTGATAGTGAGTAAGTCTCACAAGATGTGATTGCTTAATAAAGGGGAGTTCCCCCACATATGCTATCTCTCTTGCCTGCCACCATGTAAGACATGACTTTGCTCCTCCTTTGCCTTCCACCATGATTATGAGACCTTGCCAGCCATATCGAACTGTGAGTCAATGAAATCTCTTCCCTTTACAAATTATCCAGTCTCAGGAATGTCTTTGTCAGCAGTATGAGAACAGACTAATACACAACTCAATGAGTAACTCTCTTTTGCTTTCTGGTTCTCAGTCTGAACGTAAGAATTTAATCATCTTGGACTTTTTTCCTTCTTTGTTTTCCACACTGCTGCATTGTGGTACAATTTGTTTTGTATTACTATCCTACGAACAGAGGAACTTAGTGAGGACATTTATTATTAATAATCTTCAAATGTCAAAGATTTTAGAACAGTCTTCTTCCCAATCATAAATACACTGGACCTTGGGACATTGTATCTCAGGGGCGTTTCTGGTCCCCGCTCCATCCTGCCTCCTTACCACCACTGAGAGATTGTACTCCCTTTTCCTTCTTCACAAATCAAACTGCAAATGGCCTGGATTCCTAGACCTGGAATCAACCAGCACATCTACATAGACACCCTTCCTTTGTTTTAAGAATCTGTTAAATAGTTTCAAACTTGTGTGAGATTATACATGTCCTATATTTATTATATTTTTTCAGAAAAATGTCAATAACATTTAAGCCAAAGACTAACTCAACCAAAACCATCCAATATTATCTAATTTATACACAAGGGCTTGTTTTAAGGATATACACATAGCATGGTAGCCACCATCTAATCAGAAAATAGAAAATCTAAGCAATAATAGGTTGTTTCATTGCTCCCACAGGCAGGAAACTATCTGAGCTGGCTGAAATAAACAGGGGTTTTTCAAAGACCCCTGAAGGATAGAGGGATCTTTCAAAGACCCCAAAGGCATGGATGAGCTGGGTCTTGGGAACTCACAGAAACTGGAGACTGCAGCACACCAGGAATGACTGGGAATTCTTTATCTCTGTTTCTTGTCTTTGCTTCTCCCCACTCATTCTTCAATTTCTGCAGACTTGATTTCTCAGTTTTCCTATTTACATAGCAGAAAATGGCCACACACAAAAGGCATACTGGGAATATGATAGACCCAATTACAAAGTATCAGATGCAGGTGCCGATTAGAATAACTTGGAATAGAAGCCCAATCATAATCCAGTCAGTTACTGCTAAAAAGTTGTATTATACAAAAAATGTTTTTTCCCACACTTAGCATGTGGATAGTTGGGCAGTGTGAAATTGCCAGGAAAGAGGAAACTGTTAAGGAGATAACCCACTACAAATTTAATTTTGTCCACCCACATTTTTCCATTTGAATACACAAACAAGCTCTCATTTAATCAAGAATCCCAACTCTCCCATTTGGGATGGCTGTAAATCTCAACTTCCCAACACCTTCAGGACAAACGGGACACATAAATTAGAAAAATGAAGGTCGCCAGACCAGAAAATGTAAATCTTCTAAGGGTTTTAATTCATATATGGGCTACAGAGTACATTCCACATTATGTGGGAAATGTTATGAAGCATCTTATTTTAATTAAAAGAGCATTGAAACTATTGCTGAAATTTTTAAGCATGAAATCCAAGCACACACCACAGAATTTCTTTTGAGTCAAATTAGCATATGGCCACAGGACCCAATTTCAAAATGGTCATGATAAATCACAGCCATTTAGAATGCACTGGATTTTAGTTTTATGTAAATAATACATTACTACTTTCTTTTTTTTTTTTTTTTTTTTTTGAAACGGAGTCTTGCTCTGTCACCCGGGCTGGAGTGCAGTGGCCGGATCTCAGCTCACTGCAAGCTCCGCCTCCCGGGTTTACGCCATTCTCCTGCCTCAGCCTCCCGAGTAGCTGGGACTACAGGCACCCGCCACCTCGCCCAGCTAGTTTTTTGTATTTTTTAGTAGAGACGGGGTTTCACCGTGTTAGCCAGGATGGTCTCGATCTCCTGACCTCGTGATCCGCCCGTCTCGGCCTCCCAAAGTGCTGGGATTACAGGCTTGAGCCACCGCGCCCGGCCATTACTACTTTCAAAGGTCAGATATCTGGAGCACTCTGGAAAAAATTATATGATATTAAACAATGTTGGTATCTGAGACTTAGTTACATGACATCATAATGTATCATAATGGTGTATCATATGTATGATGTATCATAATGGTGATAGCTACACATCTCTAAATTAAAATGTTAATTTTTCATCAAAAGTGGATTTTATAAAGCAGAAGCACAGCTCTACTACTCATCAACTCAAGGGAATTTTCCTTATGGAAGTGACAAGTGATATCTGGCTGGAAAGATGTGTCTCCATTATAAAGCCTCTACATAATTCAGCAGCCTGCCCCAGCATCAATCCTGTCGAGGTACAGCATCTGTCTGCAACTCTAGATTTTATGATGCAGAGCTTCTATTTGAGTTATACCAGAGGTAAATGTGGCAATTTTTATAACCAGTCATAACCTTCTACGTCTTAGAGGACCCAGTCGCTTCAGAAGAACCCTAATGAGCATCTAGAACCACATGAAATTTGAATCCATGGAAGGAATCTGAACCATGGATGGAAAGTTTGCTTCTCTTCACAGAGCTGACTCTTCCAAACTTGCCTGACACTGCCACATCCCAGATTTCCTCCTCTGAAATCTCCTCTTCACCAGCCCCTCCAACTCTTCCCATGATTCACCTGATGTAAGCCAGGACCGGCTCTTAGTCCCCAGCCCTTCCCATTCAGTGCAGCCTTTCTTAATTAGCCTTGCCCACAGTTTCAACTACCGTCTTGTTGCTGATTGGCTCAGTTCTATCTCCTAAGTTCCAGAAACCAAACTCTACCTACAGATTAAAATCTCCACTTAGCTGTCACAAGGCACCTCAAATCTGACATATCTAAAATACCACCAATCCTCTCCCGATTTTCCAAGTAAGTATGTCCCTCCTCCTGTGCTCCCTTCATCAGTGAAGAGCACCACCATCTTTTTCAGGACCCAGGCCAGAAACCTTGAGGCAGACTTGATTCCTCTCTCTCCTCCACCACTCAAGTCCAATTAGCCACCCAACCCTGTTGACTCTATCTCCTAATTATATCTTAAGTGTACATAGTTTTCTCCATTCCTACAGCCACTTCTTTAGATACATCCAAGCTGCAACAGTGACATCCTGTTTCCTGCCTCAAATGCTGCCAACCATCTGTTCATTTTCTATACTGTCACTATAAATGAATGTCCGAAAGGTATAAATCTGGCTAGGTCACTCACCTGAATAAAATCTTATAATTGTCCACCACTGTTCTCAACATAAAGACAAAGCCAGGTATGGTGGCTTACACCTGTAATCCCAGCACTTTGGGAAACTAAGGCAGGAGGATCACTTGAGGTCAAGAGTTTGAGACCAGCCTGGGAAGCATAGCAAGACTTCATATCTACTTTTTTTTTTTTTTAATTAGCTGGGTGTTATGGCATATGCCTGTAGTCCCAGTTACTTGGGGGCTGAGGTGGGAGGATCACTTGAGCCTGAGAAGTCAAGGCTGCAGTGAGCCCTGATTGTGCCAGTGCACTCAAGCCTAGGTGACAGAGTGAGACTCTGTCTCAGAACAAACAAACAAATAACAGCAACAATAAAAACATAAAAAAGGCAAAACTCTGCAACAGTTGTTCTCAACCAGGGGCAATTTTACTTCCACAAGGTACATTTGGAAATATCTGGAGACCATTTTAGTTGTCAAAACTGGAAGGATGGGAGTCACTCTTGGTATTTAGGACAAAGGCCAGAGATGTTACTAAACATCCTATAATGCATAGAACAGTCCCCCTCCCCACATCAACAAAGAATTATCCAGCCCAAAATGTCGATAGTGCTAAGGCTGAGAAACCCCAAAGGCTTAGAGGGTCCTGCCTAATCTTTCTACCTTCTTGTCATTTCCTACCTTCTACATCCCCATCTTGACTTACACTCAGTGAACCAGCCAAATTAAACTTCTTCTCAAAGACAGTGGTGTGTCTCCTCTAGGTCTTACCACACTCTGTCCCTTTTAGCCTGGGATACTATCAGGCTTTTTGCCTGCTTTCTTTACCTAATGAATTCAAAGCCTCCTCTAAGTTGTCTGCTCAGGCATCACTCACCCTAGAAAGACTTCTCTGCCCCCCATGGATTAGATGCCCCCTTCAGCCCAATTATCTTCCTGCCTTTCCCTTGACATTGTACTGTGTTATAATTGCCTGTTGACTCAGTGTCTCCCAGACTGACAATCAGAGTCCATGCATATCTTTTCCTCGGTTTGGTTCCCAGCATTCAGCACAAAGCCTTGCATACAGTTGGCACACACATATTTGCTAAATGAATGTAGGATTTAAAATCAACATCATTGGTAATCATCAAACTACCAACACTCTTCATTTAGCACATCTTCATCAACAATCTTGACAACTAGTCTACACTTCTAAGCCCTTTGGCAGGTTCAGAAAAGTGGCAATGATGGCCTGTGACATAAGTCAGGGAGCTTAGAGCCAGTGAAAATTATGCAGGTGAGTAAAACTGTTGGCAAATCAGACAAGTTTTTGGAACCCAGCCATCTGGCTTTAATAGCAATTATGCACAGCAAAATAGGGCATGCTAGAAAAAATATAAATACTGAACCAGTTACAGTCCCAGCTTATTGTTCAGATAAAAATAAAAACACGAGGTAAATTTCAGTTGTTAAGCAAAGTTAAATGAAAACAAGTGGAAGAATAAGTACACATCACTTTCCATACATGGATATGAATAAGAGGCATTGGCTTGTTAAGTAGCTAGGAAAGAAAAGGACATAAAACCTTGCATCTTAGGACCCCTTTACACTGTTTAAAAAAAGTATTGAGAGGCCAGGTACAGTGGCTCACGCCTGTAATCTCAGCACTTTGGGAGGCCGAGGTGGGCGGATCACCTAAGGCCAGGAGTTCGAGACCAGCCTGGCCAACATGGTGAAACACCATCTCTATTAAAAATATAAAAATTAGCCGGACATGGTGGCACACTCCTGTAATCCCAGCTACTCAAGAGGCTGAGGTGGGAGAATCGTTTGAACCCGGGAGGGGGAGGTTGCAGTGGGCCTAGATTGCATCATTGCACTCCAGCCTGGATGACAAGAGTGAAACTCCATCTCAAAAAAAAAAAAAAAAAAGTATTGAGAATCTCAAACAGCTTTTGTTTATATGAGTTGTATCTATTGATATTTATAGTATTCATTGTGTGAATTCCTGTGATTCAGTTTCTTACAGTGTGCTACCCAGAAGAGCAGCATCAGTATCACCCAGGAACCTGATGAAAATGCAAAATCATGGCCCCATCTCTGACTTCCTTAGTCAGAAATTCCAGAGGCAAGGCCCAGCAGTGTGTTTTAACAATCCCACCAAGGCATTCTGCGGCTGACTGAAGTGTAAGAACAGCTGCTCCAATTCATCATATAACTAGAGCAAAACTCCATTTTCACAATAATAACACTTATATAGGACCTACTATGTGCCAAGCTCTGTTCAAAGCTATTTACACATTAATTCACACAATAATAATAATCTCTATTTCCACTTTACAGATAAGGAAACACATGGACAGTGTCATTTTTGTCTCAACAAATTACAGAAACTCCTGATTTTCCTTAAAAAGAAATCACTTCAACTCTGAGCTTCTGAGCTCTAAGACTCCTTGCAAAAACCTTTCTTCTTCTTACCAAACTCAGTTAACGGCTTCCCTATTCCTCACCCCATACTTCTTCAGATTCCCTAATTCTTGAACTGTACCATCAAACCAAGCACATGCTTGTTCCTGACTTCCCTTACAGAACTCATGCTCATGGAAGAAGCCCTTGATCCTGGAGGAATGTTGGGGAGTAGGGTATGTTATTGCGAGAATACTAAAGTGTATTTGCCTTTTTTTTTTTTTTAAACCATGTTGACATTTGCACCAAATAAACAAAAGCAATGGTCAGTAAAATTGCTAGCGCCTTAGCACAAATTAATGCAGTGGCTCCAAACTGTGCTAGCAGCCATGTGTTCTACACAGCCATGTATTCTTCACAGTCATGTACTCTCAATAAAATAAATACTAGTTTCAATTAAGAATGTTCTTGAAGGAGAAGTAAGAATTGTTAATTTTATTAAACCTTGAGTACACATTCCTTTTAATATTCTGTGTGATGAAATGGGAAAATGTATAAAGCACTTCTATTACACACATAAATACAGTGGTTGCCACGAAGAAAAGCACTTGTGCAATTGTTTGAGTTGCAAACTCAAATAATTGCTTTTTTCATGAACATAATTTTTTCTTGAAAGGAAAATTAACCAAGTAAAGTTATTTATAGGTGGGCAGTTGGCAGATATTTTCTTCAAAATGAATGAAATCATCTTAACACTTTAAGAAAAACAACTAATAGTCATTGATGCCAATGATAAAAACCTTGTTTTCAAGTGAAAATTAGGATTTTGTAAAACTCATATCTGCCATCATGGGCTTGAAAGCTTCCCAGTACATAAAGACTTTTCTGATGAGATATTTGAGTGGTAATATTAAGGAATGTGATTTTTGGATATTGTATAATGAAACGTGTCAACATTTGAAAGATCTGTATTAACTCAGTGAACCGATATTTTCAAATGACCAATGCAAGACGTTACAAAATCATGCATGAGTGAAAAATCCATTCAAAGTGCAAGCTAGACCAGTGGATTTCAAAGTAACAGAATATGAAAAGTTCATTGATTCCGTTTCAGATTTCACATTGCAACTAACCTTTAGAAAACTACCAATCAGAGTTTTGCTGTAGTAACAAAACAGAATGTCCACAATTATCTGAAAATGCTAATCAAATACTCCTCCTTTTTCCAATAACATTTCTGTGAGGCTGAATTTTCTTCTTCTTTTACCAATGCAACATATTGCAACAGAGTAAATACAGAAGCAGATATGAGAATCCATATCTATGTCTTCTCTTAAGGCAGACCTGAGAGAGATTTGCAAAAAATGTCTTAAATACTATCATTCATACCATTTTTTATTTTGGGAAATATAATTATTTTTCATAAATATATATTATTTGTATTAACATGCAATGGGTTTATTATTATTACTTTGAAATAAATTAAATATTTAAAAATATGTCCAGTTTTAATTTCTAATGCTATCTATAAATATCAACAGATACAATTTACATAAACAGAAGCTTTTCGAGATTCTTAATACTTTTCTTAGGAACGTAGAAGGGTCTAAAACACAAGGTTTGAGAACCACTCTTTTAGCCTATAAACTTTCTTCCTTGCATATATAATAGTTCTTTAAGCTCCTACTCTATAGCTCAAATTACATTTCTTCCAAAGAGAAAGTATATGTAACTAGTTCAGATCTTTATACCTTTATGAGCCCACATTTGAGTAAACAAGACCTACAACCTTGCCCCAGTTTGTTCACTTATCGTGTGACCTTGAGAAAGCTCCCTGCTCTAAGCCTTAGGATCTCATCTGTATAACAGACATGATCACAGTGCCTACTTCATTAGGGTGGTTACGTGGGTTTTAGGGATTGCTATGTGCTCCCTCAAAATGTATCTAAGGGCGTCCTGACCTCCAGTGTGGCTATACTAGGAGTAAGAACGTGATTAAAATTAAATGAAGTCATAAGTGTGTGGACCTGTTCCTATAAGATCAAGGTTCTTGTAAGAAGAGACACCAGAGAACCTGTTCACTCTCTCTCTACCATGTGAGGATACAGCAAGAAGGAGGCCATGAAGAAAGCCCTCACGAGGAATCAAACCACTGGAACCTTGATATTGAACTTCTAGCCTCCAGAACTGCAAGAAAACACATTTCTGTTGTTTAAGCCACCTAGTCTATGGTATTTTGTTATGGCAACTTAAGCAGGCTAAGACAGAGGATCAGTAAGATAGGATGAGTAACACACTTAGCACAAGCACAGTCCCTGGTGCATCACAAGCACAACAAATACTCTCCACTATTATTATTATTCATTCCACAAAGATTTATGTAGTGTCTACTACAGCTACCAAGGCTTTTGCCATCATGGGACTCAGAGTCTGGGGTGGCAGGGAGGAGGCGGTTAAACCAATAATTATTCAAACAAATATACTGTAGTTATGTCAAATGTTGTGGAGGAAATCAAGGACGCTAAGAGAAGATAAAGAAGGGAGGCTTAATGTGAGTTGGTACTTATGTTAATTAGCTCAATTAGCCATTCCAGAATGTACATACTTCAACATGTGTGTGACAAATATATACAATCTATTGACAATTAAAAAAAAAAAAAGACATTTTCTAATGGTGGGGGGTCCCCATTGTAGACTGGAAGTGGGGTGGTTACACATGAAGGAAGGCACTTTGAGAAAGTGGGATCTAGACTCCTAAAAAGAAGAGGCCATATTTTTTCCTTTGTGGACCCTACTCAGGGTAGAAGAATCTACTTCGATTATTAGATATTTTTTCTATCTAATTTAAGTTATACTTAGAAGCACAAAAGCTTGTTTCTAGTTTTTATATGATTTTATATGACACTTCTAAACTTGATGTTTATTCTGGTTTTTATACAAATGTCCTAAGCTTAGCGTTTGTTGAGAATTACTAAGAGAAGTAGAATTATCTTCTGGGGAAATTGAAAAATGACCTTTCTGGGCAAAAAAGCAGAAGATAAAAGGATCAATAAACAAAAGTCCCCAGTTCCCCGATTCGTCTGACTAATGTTACAATCAGAAAGAATTTAATTCATAAGGTCAGGCTCTTCAGAGAAGTAAAGACCAGTGGGTGAGAACAAGGACACCTGGGAGTCTATGAAAGTAGAATCTAGCCTCACTGTGGCATGGTTTATCCTGATCAAAGAGCAGAAGCCATTAAAATCTTTGAAAAATGATTCACAGTGCCGAGAAGAACATACCTGTGAATATTCCAGTTAAGGCAGTGCATTTTAACCAGCCATCCTCAGAAACAAAACATCTTCTTACCAAAATGCAAGGCCCTGAAACAATGCCCCAACGGAATGATAAAAAGCAGCTGAGCCTTCCTGTAGGCAGAGACAATCGAGGGAACCTTTGAGGCTGTAGGTTGAAATAATAAAATATTGAAGTGTGCCTCTCTTTACCTTCTCCTTCGGCATTCCCACAGATGTCCTGTGAGAGCAGGACTCTTCAAAAACTCTTTTTCCAAGTCGAGTAGAGAGCAGCTCTTGATAAATCATGAAATGAAATAGCTTACTGGAAGGAATTCTAGCTGGAAGCCAGCAAAGCCTGGTACCAATCTCAGGTCAGGACTACAGGCAAAATTGGTCATGTTTTCTATGCCCCAAACTCTCCATCTCTCACATGAGGATAATGGATTTTGAAGAAAATGAGTTCATATGCAAAAGCAGCTCTGCCTTTTTGGAAAAAAGAAAGTCCCAATACAGTCAAAGCAGTCCCACATTTTATATCAGTATTATATTAGTTTCTTTAATTATATGATGTTCAGGGCTGGAATGTAATATACATCAATGTTGGGGACTTCTTCCATTCTACATATCTGAAAGGTGTTTTGAATTGTACAAGGGGAAGACCAAAGCAACCTAGAACTCAGGCCCCCTTACCCCAATCTGTTCTTTCCCGCACCCATCAGTGTGTTTTTCCAAGGGGCCCTGAACTTTTCTGAAATCCCATGACCCGGTCTGCCCCTTTATGCTCAAAAAATGACTCCACCTCCATCATTGGTAAAAATAAGTCAATGGCGTATACCCGGGAGGCGGAGCCTGCAGTGAGCTGAGATCCAGCCACTGCACTCCAGCCTGGGCGACACAGCGAGACTCCGTCTCAAAAATAAAAAATAAAAATAAAAATAAATAAGTCACCATTTTTTACTACTCTCAATTTTCCAGTTTCCGCAGTACACAAGCTAATTTACATGCAGCCCACCCTCTCTTTCTTCCCTCTCATTTCAGAAGAACAAGTGCATTCATCCACTTTAGTCTACTCTCCCTCCTATGACCACATCTCAGCCCTCTAGCTCCCCAGGGACCTCAGCCACCTCTTCTTTCTCTTCAGTTTCTTTTCTTATTTTTAACAACACATTGTAATTATACATATTTATGGGGTACAATTTGATGTTTTGATACATACATATGCTGTATAATGATCAAATCATGGTATTTAGCATGACCATCACCTTATGTATTTATCATTTATATGTGGTAGGGACATTCTCAAATGTCTGTCTTCTAGCTATTTTATAATATACCACATCTTAACTGTTAACCACTGTCACCCTTCTGTGCAATAGAACACCAGAACACAGTCCTCCTAATTGTAACTTTGTACCTGTTGACCATCCTCTCCCTGTTCTCCTCTCTTCCCTTACCTCCCCTATACCTAGTATCCTAGTAACCATGGTTCTACTCTGTTTCTATGATATCAGTTCCTTTTTTTTTTTTTAAACAATCCACGTAAGAATGGGATCATATGGTATTTGTCTTTTGGTGTCTGGTTACTCCAAAGGTCTCCTTCTCTACAAGTATAAACATGTTCAAGGCTTGTCTAAATTTTTTAAAGACAAACAAATGCCCTGACCTCATGCTCCATCTCTAGCTAGGACCTTCTCCACAACCACCCCACTTTCTTCATGACCATGCTTCCTAAAAGGGTATTCCCCACCAGTGGTTCTCAAACATTAATGTGCAGACAGATATCATGGTAAAATGCAGTTTCTAGTTCAGTGAGATGGTGTGAGGCCAGCAACTCTGAATTTTTAACAAGCTCCCAGATGATGCTGATGTGGCCAGTCTGCAGACCACACTTGGAGAAGTAAGTTTCTATACTCTAATTTCACTTCCACTTTTTCTGCTCCCAGAACCAATGTCAGTTTTTAAATGGGCTTCTGGGGATGGGAGCATAAATATCAAGTAAATAGAAAAACCCCTTTCTTGCTCTTTTTAGATGTCCATGAGAATAACGGCAAATGGAATCTCAATCCCACCATTTGGCCTGGATAGCTAAAAAGCTTTAGCTTACAATGATGAGACCTCTGTAAGTAAATACTTCCAAAATCCAACACCTGAAGTTTTTGCTACCAATGATGGAAACATTATTTTACACATCTGATCAACATGGGTAAATTAAATTCTTGAAGTTGCTTTAAAATGAGGGGTTAAACTCTACCCCAAAAGTCAGAAGATTCTTATAAAGAAAAGAGTATCCATCCGACAAACTTTCTTTTATTTGCCACACTGAGCTCTCAGAATTCAGTCTACTGTGATCCAATAACTAGAAACTGATCTCCCATCAAGCTAAGAATTGAGCTTTTAGAATTTCAGTCCCCACTTAATGGCCTGCAGAGATTCTTTCATGCCTCTAAGGTGATGTTTAACATCTTATCCTGGACTAAAAGACCCTTCACCAGCAGACCTGGCCTCCATCTCCATCTCTCAGCACTCTCCACTTGCACTGCTTATACTTTTCTGCAAGAGCCTTTCTCTCCCACATAACTCCACATGGATGGGAGGAGGGGTCAGAAAAAGACAAAGCTATTTGCAAAATAAGCTAACATTCTCATCGAAACTTAAGAAATTTCAAACTCTACATTCTTGTTGTTGTCATTGGATTTACTCTTTGCTGGCTTCTGATCTCTTATTAGTCTACTAATCTACTAATCTACTCTCTGTTTATCAAAGGGTGTATTTGTCTCAGATTGCAACATTCACTAAGCACAATGACGTGTGACTTAATGAACTTGAGTACATCCATAGTTCACTCCCTTGTCTATTGGCCTGTCAGCTTCAGCCCAGACCAATGTGGGGACACCAAGAAGCCCAGAGCCACTGCATACAGAGGTGGATCCAAAAGAGGCAGAAAGGTTCTATGTGCCTAGAGTTTGGGAAGCTTTGGACTTATATCACAGGGGTGGTGGTGGTAACCGTAGGCAAAGGGTACAAATCACTTTATGTAAGAAAAGAATCTAAGAACTTACTTTCATGAATATGAGCACACAAAGCATTTTCTTCCAGCAGATAGGCACACTTGCCTGTAGGACCATAGAGCCCAGCAGGGCCAGGATCCCTTAAGGAAGCTCCCTTTCCATTCTCCTATGGGAAGAAGGAGTAAGAGTTATACCCTCTTCGCCCCATCCAATTCTACCAGAGAGACTGGCTCCCGGCCTGCTGCCCACCAGAAGTTAGTACAGCGTAATTCAAATGCCTATACAGGGGTCTCCATGTTGACATCCTCCGACCCTGTGTGGCCACCCACATCTCCCATGCCTTCCAGCAAGATTACAAAGTACTCCAGAGTTCCTTTGGACCCTTGAGCAGCATGGGTTTGAAGTGTGAAGACCTACTAATATGTGGATTTTCTTCCACCTCTGACACCCCTGAGGCAGCAAGACTAACTGTCCTCTTTCTGTTCCTCCTCCTCTACATGAAGACAATGAGTATGAAGACCTGTATGATGACTCACTTGCAGGTAATGAATTCATTTTACTTTCCTTATGGTTTTCTTAATAACATTTTTTATGTATTAATCAATTGTTTATGTTACTGGTAAAGCTTCCAGTCAATAGTAGTCTATTATAGTTAAGTTTCTGGGAGAGTTAGGAGAGTCAAAAGTTAAACACAAATTTTCCACTGTACAGGGATCAGCGCCCCTGTCTCCCATAGTGTTCAAGGGTCAACTGACCAGGCCCAAGTGCTTAAAAGATTAGGTAAATGGAAGATCGATTTTGCATACACAACAATCCCTTAGAAACCTCACCAGTCTAATAGTACATGGGTTAATTTCCTCCTACTCCCACATACACCATAATAATCATTTTCACCCTTACCTACTAAATACATATAGATTTTTTTTTCTGAGATGGAGTCTTGCTCTTTCACCCAGGCTGGAGTGCAGTGGTGTGATCTCGGCTCACTGCAGCCTCCGCCTCCCGGGTTCAAGCAGTTCTCCTGCCTCAGCCTCCTGAGTAGCTGGGATTACAGGCCCACCACCACACCCAGCTAATTTTTGTATTTTTAGGAGAGACGGGGTTTCACCATGTTAGCCAGGCTGGTCTTGCACGCCTGACCTCGTGATCTGCCCGCCTCGGCGTCCCCAAGTGCTGGGATTACAGGCGTGAGCCACCGCACCCGGCCCATACAGATTATTTTTGCATCTACTTATATCGACTCATAGGCTGTTCATGACTACTCCTTTCCTTGAAAAAAAAAAAAAAAAGTCAAATTCTGAGTTCCACATTCCTTAAGAGTTGAGTCTCAGAGAGATTTTCTGGAAAAAACAAAAACAAAATCTAGGTCTCTATATCAAAAGTCTAGGTCTCTATATCAAAAGCCCGGAGGCTGGAAGGAAGTATAGAGGCTCAAGGCAATCCTGGGATGGATGTGGTGGCCGGAAGTTAGCTGCATGGACTTCTGTAGACACAGGGCTGCTCACCACCGTTTTCTGAGGGTGTGTGTGTGTGTGTGTGTGTGTGTGTGAGTGTGTGTGTTTGGAGTGGGGAAACTAAAGAGTGAGGAGAGAGTCTTCAATCAGCATAACTCAAATGCCTACACAGGTGTCTGCATGCTGACATCCTCTGACTCTGTGTGGCCACCCACATCTCCCCTGCCTTCCAGCAGGATTGCAAAGTACTCCAGAGAACTCTGGAGTAAGTAAATACTTCACTGTCACTTGTAGTAAACATGGCTGCCTGAATCCAATGATTTATGCAATATCTGAAGATATTGTTTAGTCACTAGTAGCATAATCTATAGAAAATGGATGCTTAGATTCAGCAATTACTTTATCTGGAGGGTACAAACTTATTGAATCCATCCAGTCAGTTAACTTGAATGCACGTACAGCCTGAGAGTAAAAGACACATATATACCACAGCCTACCTTTATTTTATTCTGAGATCTCACAATGGAATATCAAGTAAGCAATTATAGAACTTCAGGATGGAAAACAACCAAGGTATTTTGGATAAAGAAGCTGTGACTCTGAAGTAGAATACATTCATCTATTGTGTGTCATAATGAAGGCAGTAATTTATTTCAATGCCATTTAGAATGCACGGCTATTCTGCAGAAAAGCATCCAAAACATTAAGAAGAAGATCAGAAGGAAAACTGTAATTTCCTAGGAACCAATGCCGGAACTAAAATTTTCACAATAACAAGAGGTTGAAATGGCACATTTTGAGTTTTAAAAAATCTCATGCTTAAGGAAGTGGGAAGGGTGGGAGGAAGGGACGGATATGCAGTTTCCTTGGAAACAAAATGTGATACTATGGCAGCAGTTGCCTCAGGAATCATTGTTTAGAAGGTGAAAACACTGCTCATCTGCTTAACACTGGACAAGGGTAATTTAGAACCTAAATAATTGTGATTGTTATAAGAATCCTCAGGGAACTCTAAAAACTGCTGTAGAATGGAGGTGCCATGTACAAGCTCATAAATCTACAGAGGAACATGAGAAGGGCCCCTCATGAGGCTGCAGAAAGCAGATGACCACAGTAATGAGTTACATGTACAATTTCCAGAGCATGGATATAAATAGGCACCACCAGGCAGCTCAGTCTTCAGCCCTCCCTGGTTCTCTCATAGCCTTGAGAATACATGGCAGGTTTGTATGGAGATAAGCAGGTTTGTACAAAGACCGACCCGCATTCCTTATCTCAGCTCTCTACCACTCCCTAGCTCTCCAAGCTTGAACACCCCACTAACCTCAGTGGACCTCATGCAGAAAAATAAAGAAAATACTACTTTTTCTTTTTCTCAGGATTACTATGAGAATGGAATGAAGGAGGAAAAGTCCTAGAATATTGCCTGAGACATAGTCGGGGTCTCATACATGTTAATTCTTTTCCCAGTAGTCAATGGGTTATTTTAACCTGTCTGCTTCTTTCCACCATGGACATTCCATATGCTCAAAGAAGTGGATGAGAATCCATAGCAGGAGGTCTTTGCGGAGAAACTCCAGGGTGTGGCATCTGGTCAAGTCAGAGTTGAGGTGCATGGGCTCTGACTGCCATTCACACACTTAAGAATCCATCCTATTAATGACACGGGGCAGTGCGTGGAAGAGTGTAATGTGTGTGGGTAAAGAGCTGAGCTAAATTCTGAATGCCTGAAGGAGAACTGGGTATAAGAGAAGGGTGGTCCCTCAATATCTGTGGAGGATTGGTACCAGGACCTCCCAAAAATACAAAAATCTGCAGATGCTCAAGTCCCTGTTATAAAATGGCAGAGTATTTGCATGTAACCTACACACATCTTTCTGTATACTTTAAATCATCTCTAGATTACTTATAATACCTAATACAATATAAATGCTAAATAGTCATTATATTGTATTGTTTCAGAGATAATGACAAGGAAAAATTGTCTGTATGTTTTCAGTACAGACACATATTTTTTCCCTGAGTACTTTCGACCTAATGTTGGTTGAACCATGGATGCAGAACCCATGGATACAGAGAGGCAACTGTGTTCCTCCAAGAGAGCAGGGACCACATCTGGTCTGTCCATCTCTCTGTCCCTAGTGCCAGCACAACATTGGCACTATATGCGTCACACAGTATGCGCTCCATAAAGTTTGTGCAGAATGAATGCTAAAGGCAGCAAGGCATGCCAGGAGCTCATGGGCAAATGCATCAGGAGTGAGGAGCCAGGAGTAAAATTCAGAGTGAGGCACAGATGAAACCACAGACAAAGCAAAGAGTGCTTCCCTCCATGACAGGACTTCATGACAAATTTTGTTTTCCAGATGTTCATTGAGTGCTGACTATGTTCCAGGCACTGTTTTAAGAACAAAATAAAGAAAAGGCCTCCTCATCTGGAGCTCGTATTATGTCACATTAAACATAATGTAATGTGATGTTACAATAAAATGGTTCATGTGATGTGAACCTCTCCAAGCAGGGACCAAGTCTTGGTCATCGCTGATTCCTCAATGCCGGAGCCAGTGCCTGCAGACCCACAAGAAAAGCACAATAAGGAATATTTAAATTGATCTCAAAATGCCAAGAAGCACTAGATAACATTGGCCTGGGATAGGAAGTCCTGCAGTCCTAGACCTGAGTCTCAGGTCTAACACTAACTAGTCTGGTGACCTTGAGCAAGTTGCTTTCCCTCTCCGAGCCTCAGTTTCCTCATCTATAAAAGGAAGAAAGCAATATGAATTCACAGGGTTGTGGTGAGGATTAAAAAAATGTGCTGCCTTTAAAATAACTAGGACAGATAAGGGCACTTCGTTGTCAGAGTGGTACCTGCTGCTTTCATGATCTTTACCATTTTTATTTCTCATCAGAGACAGACGCACACATGGCCATACTCAACTGGACAATGTGAGTAGAAAATTACAGCAAATCCTCACCTGTAAAACTTTTAAGTCAAAATAAGACAGTCTGACACACAAGAACTCTTCCCCACTGACCCAGGCAAACAGATTCCTTTTCATGTGATGAACATCCTCTGATCAGTCACAATACCCTCTGTAGAGTGAGCCCCAATTTAAAGCCCTGGTCTGAACTCCATCTTTTCCCATGGGTGGTCTTCATTAGTTGGCTTGCTCCCAGTGATCTCAAAGGGCCAATGCTCAATTTTGTACTGCCATTTTTAGTCCTGGGCAAACTCTGAAGAGCTAGAATCCCCTGGACTGCCCATATGTTTCGTGTGTGTGTGTGTGTGTGTGTGTGTGTGTGTCGCCCAGGCGTGAATGCAGTGGCACGATCTTGGATCACTGCAACCTTCACCTCCTGGGTTCAAGTGATTCTCCTGTCTCGGCCTCCCAAGCAGCTGCAACTATAGGCATGCGTCACCACACCCGGCTAATTTTTGTATTTTCAGTAGAGACAGGGATTTCACTATGTTGGCCAGGCTAGTCTCGAACTCCTGACCTCAAATGATCTGCCTACTTCGGGTTTCCAAAGTGCTGGGATTACAGGTGGGAGCCACTGCACGTGGCCCCATATGTTTCTTAACTCAGTTCTGGTGACTTGGATAAGCTGACTTACCTATAATAAAGCAGAACTGATCCCCTCAAAGAAATGTCCCTATGGAGATGCTTTTGGTTCACATAAGGGATAATCAATAACACAGTTAATGATTAGAAATGAACTAAAATAAGAAAATTATGACATAATCTATAAGTAGTTGTTAAAATGGGTTACGTGAATGGGCTCAGAGTACAGAGAGAAGTGGCAAGAAGAAAAAGATAGAGAGACTAATACACATATCAGTAGGCATAACTTCACATGACTGCAGAAGTAGGGCCATGTGTTTATGTATATGTATATATACAATAATAAAAGTAGGATTCAATAACAAATATATAACATATTCATTAACAAATGTATGTCCATGCACTACATTTTGGTCAACAACAAAATACATATACAACGGTGATCTCATAAGGCTATAATACCATAATTTTACTGTACCTGTTCTAGGTTCAAATATGTTTAGGTACACAAATACTTACCATTGTGTCACAATTGTCTATAGTATCCAGTACAGTGGCATGTTGTACAGGTTTGTAGCCTGGGGCAATAGGTTATAACATATAGCCTAGGTATGACATAGTAGGCTCTACTACCTAGGTTTGTGTGAGTACACCTTGTGATGTTCCCACAATAACAAAATCACCTAATGATGCATTTCAGAATGTATCTCTATTATTAAGTGACACATGACTGTACATGTATACATACTACTTGTCTCCATCCACTTACATATATATGATATTAATATGTTTCAATAATGTATATATGTGAAATATATGTGTATATAGTCATCATTTGTCTCCAACCTTCCCCACAAAAAGCCATTTCTGAAATTTAGTATACAAATCAACAACAAAAAAGAAGACATTGAGGCTTGAAGTCTTGTGGTGTAGACCATTTTCTTAACTAAATAATAAGGTAATATTATATCAATAAACAAATGAACTGGAGAAATTAGCTGAAAAAAATTGTACAAAATCTCCTCTAGATGAATCAATCTACAAAGAGCAGAGCTAAACTGGTGTACAGAAAAGTCTCCTAAATTTTCATTACGTGACCACAAGATTTACAGTAACTACTACTTCATTGTCATTCCTTTCTAGACTTCTCCATAACTGTATATTAAACAAAATCCCACATAGATCTGCATTAGAACTGCATTATACATAGTGACATCTGCAAACTCTGTAATAGTCCTAATGTCTAGCCATAGACACCAATACCATAAATACAGATTCCATTTCTCAAATGACAATTTTTGCACATAGTAAAATAAGTGGCAAGTCAAAATTCAAATGACTAAAGTTGTTTTAGGTAATTCATAGGTTGTAAAAACTAATGAGAAGTAAAAAAAAAAAATTATGAGGGTATTACAACACTCCCATTAAAATGAAAATCTATGTAACGACTTTATGCTCTTCAAATACCACACCAGACTGAAGCATCAACCAGTATATCAAGTGTTCTGTTCCTTAAAAAATCTCTTTGTTTATGTGGAGTGATAGCCTTGCTTATTAATTTTCAAAAATACCTGCCTGGCTATCCCTTTAAGCCAGAATCATCTCCCATTTACATGACCATCAAAGTTTATTTTTTAATCAGCAATTCATTTGAGTAACTAAAATGAAAATAATTGTAAAAGACCAGAGGATACCCCCCACCACACACACACAAGTGCAATAGTGTAAACTGAAAGCAGATAGATAATCATATCTCTAAAAAGAACATAATCTCCTATGAAGTCATTCTTATGAAAAGTTTTATGAATGGCACTAAAGGATTTAGCACGTGCATGAAAAATGATCATGCAATAAGACCAGATATTAGTTTCATGCTACAGAAAAGCATGAAAAGACTATTGTCTAGACTTATCCACAAAAATGGCCTTGTTACTTCTTAAATCTCTCTTAACAGTGGCTGCCCAGTGCAAAGAGGACACTGCATTTGGATGCTGATTGGACAAATGATTGCTGATAATCAAATGGCATGATGTATCTTTTGAAAAGTGGTGGAGTAATTTCTAAGCAACACCAATAATATAAATAATAAGTGTAGCTCAGTATAGTAAAAATGCTTATTTCATATCAGTCTTCTAACCCAGGGCTCAGAAAAAATAAATAGGGAGCGTAAGTTTGATATTAGACTCTCAAATTTCTATCAGTAGGGTTTGCTGATAACACAGGGTGATAGTTGGCCACGTCATAAGAGAGACTCAGTGCCCATTGTAGCTATGAGAAATAAGCATTCTAATTCGAATTTCTGAGTGTTCACGTCCTGTCACAGCATTAAAATAATCATGCAAATCTGCCTCCAGCTGGTTCCTGATTTGCATTCATTTTTTTTCTGTTGAAATGATTTATACATACTTGTACTAAATTCTAAATTCTAATCTTAACATTCAGTCTTAGAAGAGCAGACATCAATAATATTTGAACTAAAGTTACAATATTAATAGCTAGCAATTATTAGCTTTATAAGTATGTGGCTGACACTAAATCTGGTTAATAAGCAAACTACTTGCATGCATGTTCTTCACAATATTAGCACATAACCATATTTTTTGGCTAATGTAAAAAATAGCTAGGTAACGTGAATATTACCTTCTTAACACATGGATAATAAAGCACATAAAATATTGCATGTTGATTAAATATAAGTAGACAAAGAATGACTCTTCACAAACCCAATGTAATTGAAAGAATAAAACACTCTCCATTCTATAGTTACATTTAATTTTAACGACTTGCTTAAGAACAATGGGAGAATTTACATCCAAAACATCTTTACTTATTCAAAGATCATTCAAGCAGAAATCTGGGAGCCATTAGCAGGTAGCCTACGCTTTTTTAGAAGTAAAATAGAGGCAATCAAGACTTTCCTTCTAGAAAAGTCACACAGGATTAAAGCCAGTTCCTGGATTCCACTTCCATCGAAATTCTATCCATGTCTGAATAAATTCAGTCTTAAAGCTCTATCAATATTAACAACAGTGAAACAGGGGGGTTCCCTGACTCCTAAGGATGTGCAACAGAGGTGTGGTTTGTCTGTTCGGTCACCACCATTGCGCAAACCCCTTACATGAGTGGGAGCATGCAGACGGACAGGTGCAGGAGCTGGGATGCTGGGCTCTGGCCCCACAGCCAGCGTCCAGGGATGGGAGCCTGTGACTCCTGGAGCCCACTTGGGTGTATGTTACAGTGTGTTCTTTTAGCCTTGCCATCCATGCATGGCTTAAGTGTTAACCGGCTCAGTGGACCCTCTGCGTTTTTGCAAGGGCAGAGGGCCAGTGTGACAGCTTTCGTATCCTGAGCTCTTGTCCAGCATCCTGGAAGAATCAGGTCACACACGGAGTTGAAGGATGGTGAATGCAGGGTTTTACTGGGTGGTGGAGGTGGCTCTCAGCAGGATGGATAGGCAGCTAGACAGGGGATGGAATGGGAAGATGATCTTCCCCTGGAGTTTGGCCATCCAGCAGATGATTTTCTGACCATCTCCAGCCAAACTCCTGCTGATGTTCAGGTGCTCTTTCTCTTCTCTCCTTCTCTCCTTCTCTGCCGCAACATTCTGCCATTCGTCTGCTCATCTGTTCTTCTTCTCATCTGTTCGTCTCCTCATCCGCTTCTGGAGCCTGGGGTTCAGGGTTTATACGGGTATAGGATAGGGGGCGTGGTGGGCCAAAAGGCAACATTTTGGGCATGAAAACAGGAATGTCTGTTCTCACTTAGGGCCACGGATATCCAGGCTTGAGGGTGGAGCCCTGTCAGGGAACTACCCTCTTCTACCCAGTATTTCCCTGTCTCCTGTCAGCATCAACAGAAATAATAATAACATATTTTCAGTGCAAATTTGATCTCACACTTTAGTTGGGAAGCTTAAGTATTAGTTCTACTCTGCAAAACAACTCCATGAAATGGAAGTTATCTTTATTTTTAACATTAGAAAACTTGAATCTGAGACGTAACTTGCTGAGTGTCACATAATTAAGAAGTGACAAAACTGTATTTAAAACTCAGATTTACTAATAATATATTTGTTTAAGAAATACTTTCTGAACACCTAGTATGTGCTAGGTTCTTTTTGAACACTGGGGATGTGCAGTGAACAAAACGTGGGCCCTGGCCTCACATAGTTTGGATTAAAGTATTTACTAGCACTTTATAAATAATAAGTTAATAAAATAAATAAATGGAATGTCAGATGATGAGATGACCTGTGAAGAAAAGTAAAGTAGGATAAGGGGAAAACAGTATATGAAATTAACAAAGGGGTTCTGTTTTAATATAGGCAGGTCTGAAACTGATTCTAATAAGGCAAAATTGGTCAGACTTGAAGAAAAATGAGGGAACCATACAAATACCTAACTTACAAAAACATCTTTCAACCAGAGGAAATGCGGGAGGAGCCCAGAGGCAGGAGCATGCTTGGCCAAGTGAGTAAAAGCAAGGAGGAAATTATGGCCAGAGCAGAGTGACTGAGGGGCGAATAAGTTGGAGATGAGGTGAGATCAGGATGAGATCGCTTCTTGGGCTTTTGGTAAAGATCAAGGTAGATCCGGAAGGGGAACACCATGTCATGGAGGGTTATGTAGGACACTATAAAGTCTTTGGTTTTGACCCTGAGAAACAGGAGTTCTGAGTAAAAGGGAGGAACCTGAGTCATATCTTTAAAGGATCATTATATGACTATGTTAGAAAAAGCCTCAAGGAACAAGGGCAGAAACTGGTGGACCAATTAGTAGGCTGTGGCAATAATCCAGGCCACACAAGGTGGTGACCCAGACCCAGATGTTGACAATGGAAGAGAGATGGCTTCTTTACATATGCTAAAGAATTCACTATTTTAACGTGGGGTGTGAAAAACAGAAAGGAGTTAAGAATGACTGCAAGGAGTTTGACCTCAGCAAATGGAAGGACAGTAAGTCATTTGCTGAAAAGAAGCTTACAAAAAAATCTGTCAGATTTAAAGTCAATGCTCTCTCAAAATCACTGTGCTACTTCACAAAGGTACACCAAGTACTGAAATTCATTTAATATTCAATTCAGACCCATCTTGAGTGTCCAGTCCTTTCCACCAGGCTGGGACACTCCTACTGAGAAGCTGCTGCTGGATGGAGTCCACGTGATAAGCAAAAGTTCTGGTACCATGGAGATGCCAGAAAGGTGACATGCTGAAGGCTAACTCGGGAGCCCACTGAGCCAAGCAGCCAATGGACAGAAGAACCCAGAGTGACAGTTCCAGGGGCAAACCAGCCCACAAAGAGCTGATACATGGGGATGCAACAGCCACAAGGGGCTGACAGGGACAGCAGCAGACAGGGAAGACAGAAATAGGCATCCAAGGCCAGTGGGTAAGGCTTAAATCTGGATTATTCAGCATGGGCTTCCTTTCTGTGGCCCTGGGAACCTAGGAAAAATCTCCCACCTCCAATTCAGCCAGCACAGCTCTGCTCTGAATTGACTGACAGTTCAGAATTTCTCTTTCTCAGATGATCATATTTGAACAAAGGAATCCAAAACTCATTCATTGTCCCTCTTTCTCTCTCTGTCTTTCCCTCCCTCCTATTCCCTCCACCCTGACTTTAATTAAAACTATTGATCTTGGTCAGTAGTTTTCATACCTGGTTGTACATCAGAGAACCTTTTAAAAGACAGGTTCCTAGGCCCACATCCGAGGCACTGAATAACAATCTACAGGGAAGAAAGGCATCAGTCAGGTTCCAAAACCTCCCACGGTCTGGCTATAAACATCCAGGTCAGCTACAACTTGTAACTTGAACATAGTCATGTTTCCTTTCTCTCTGTACCATTAGGGCCTCTGGGTTGGTCCATCATCCACGGAGTTTTTCTAATTTTTCTTCCAGGAATCAACAGCAGAATACTTTCCTGAGAAATTACTCCATGCCCTTGGGTCTAGTGAAGGCTATTTCATCCATCTCCTAAGTTCAATACAAGAGCTCTCTTTCTAAAATGGCTTACCCTGGTGGGGAAGCCAGATCTTTTTCTAGATCTTTTTCTACTTCTTTACATTGCTTATTCTCCTATGTGGCTATTTTAATTAATGTTTAATCTTCCTGTGTTTGTGGCCTGAGGCACAGCCTCTGAAGGGCACAGAGTTCAAAATCTTACAGCCTCATAACACTCCACAGATTTAACATTAAATAATTATGACAATTCATAGTAAAGACCAAAATCCCACTCTCTACTCAAACTGCCAGGGCCGCTGGATCCGTTTGTACAGGCCTTCTCTGCAAAATCCGTCATTTTCTTTCTATTCCCCAACTGTTACACGGCTAGATGACTATTTCTGTTCCCTCTTTTTCAGGGAGGGGCCATATTCTGTGAGAAAATGACCCTGTCACTCAAGAGTGATGAAATCAGTAGAGCATGGCTGGGCTAGAAATGATTACCAAAGCCCGTTAGGAGATGCCAACAGAGACTCTATATTAACCATCATTCCCTCTGTACACAGCGATCTGAATGAAAGAGGAAAGAAGACTTTCTGCTGCTTATGGTATCTTCAGGAATCATCTGACAGCTTATTTATTAAATGCATTTTAATATTAATTCTCCTCTGCACTCTAGCTGACCTTCAGAAACAGTCACCGAGTCTTAAGAACACAAAGCACAATGGCCTAGGGAAGGCACGATGTGAAGAAAGCTGCACCTGAACACTTCTCCTGCGCAGTTGCAGAAAAATCAGTTACAATTAAATACTGCATTGGTAACTGATCTTTTAAGATCCTTTAGAGCCTAAAACACAGACCAATTAGAACCCAATTAATTAGGATTCAAAGTATTTTTCTTTCTGTACATTTTGGAGAAAATGCATATCACAGGAATGCACAATCACCTAAATAAATTTTAAGCTCTTTCACGAACACATCCTGAGTCCAAAACACATTTTGTCTTCTCCAGTCCTAGAAAATGAGACTGGCTTCCAGAATAATGTCTCTCAAATATTTAGTAAATACATAATTACATTTAATATTGTATTTATTAAGTCAAAGCTCAGACCAAAATGCTCTCCAAAAGAGGTTTGTTTCCATTTAACTCGTTTTTAAAAAAAATTGTAGTAAAATACACATAACATAAAAATTACTATCGTCGTAACCTTCTTTTCTTCTTTCTTTTTGTTACTAGACAAACAGTCTTCCTCTGTTGCCTAAGCTGGAGTTCAGTAGCACACTCAGAGCTCACTGTTGTCTTGAACTCCTGGGCTCAAGTGATTCTCCCACCACAGCCTCCTGAGGAGCTGGGATTTCAGACTCAAGCCACTGCACCAGGTATTAACCAGTTTTAAATGTGCAGTTGAATGGTATTAAATACATTCACATTGTTATGCAATCATTACCACCATCTACCTCCAGAACTCTTTTTGTCTTATAAAACTAAAATTCTTTATCCATAAAACAATAACTTTCCATGTCCCTCCATTAACCTCTTAACCAGAAATTTGCACCAAACAGAAACCTCTATTCTTTAAATATTTTGACTGATGTTTTATTCTTATATAGAGCAAAATTGAGACTATCTTCTTTTATGATTTCACTCATTTAAGCTCAGCTTGTACACTATGTTTAGGGAAAAAAGTTATTTTGTTCCAGAAAGTCATGTCTAATCCTCAAGTATATCTATAAGCTAATGCTGATAGGTGATAAATCAATAGTTAACCTATTTAGAACTAAAGGTCACAGATATCTTTCTTTACTGAGTCTCTGAATCAGTTTCTACCATCAATTAGGATTAGAATTGTTTTCACAAGGATCTGGGAAATGACTACCCATAAAACCACATTTTAATCTCTTTAAAGCACTAGGAAAAATGACTACTCGAAACTCCACCAAAAAACAGTGCTGTGACCTTCCAGCAATGAGCATGCTGTAAGTCAAACCGAGACTTTTCTGTGCAATACTGAGCAGGTGAAATACTGATGCTGTCTGGGCAGTGGGCTTTCGTCTTCATCTAGCAGTGGCTGCAAGAGGGCGTGGGCAATCTCCAGAGCATTTGCAGCCCCAGCAGAAGATGAAGCTCTGTGTCAGTCTTTCCCAGTTCTGAGTCATTAGTTCTAGGGAGGGAAGGCATTAGAAAACCTTTCAAGCCACAAACCACATATCTTAGGGAGATGGCTAATTAGAATTCACCCTAAACTGTGAAAGAATTAACATACATACATTAAATAATCAGTATTTATAATTGGGAAATCAAGTTACCCAAAAGAAAAAAAGACAAAGCTCAGATTCTTGTTTAATGTTTAATTTAGAAAAATAAAAGGGTAACTAATTCCCCAAATGACCAATAGGTTTGTGTCCCCAAAGTTCATAACTCAGAAAGTATTTTTCTGGAGAAGCAATGTTAAAATTGTGATTAGTACCTTCATTCTTAAAAGAACACACAAAAATGACTCCATCCACATGTAGCCATAGTATAGGACAAATCGTCTGCCCTGAGTTTTGGAACAGTGACCAAGGGGTATTGCAGCGTAGAGGAGAGAAAGAGCTGTTTTTTCCTCCTTTTCGTGACAAAACATTGACCTGGGGGAATATATTTTTTAAGTATTTGATTTCTTTGTTTCTCCTATTCTGTACTTGTTTCTTATTGTCTGGTACTTCTAAAAAGTATGACACCCTTGAACTGCCTTAACTTCACTCATCTTTCAACAAAGTCTCCATTGTGACCAAGCCCATGCCAAAAAAAAAAAAAAAAAAAAAACTATCCACCAGGGCAGCTGACTCAGCGGGTTCAAAGCAAATGGATAAAACCAAAATATGGATAAAATAAGACTTCATGTTCTCTGGTATGCCTTAAAATACAGCTTTGCAATACTTAGCCTCAAAAAGCCAAAGAAATGCAAATAAAAACATGAAAATATATTCCTATCCAACGGGTTAAAAATGGTAAAAATAATAATATTATCCGGTGGGAGAGGGTAGGAAAACACAAGTACTCCCAAAAAACTCCTGGAGGCAGTGTAAGCTGATTACAATCTTTGGGGGGGGGGGCACTTTGGTTATACAGGTCTAAAGTCTTTAACATTTTTTTTAATTTACAAAACATTGACCCAGCAAAAACACTACTAAGAGCTATACAAAGGATGTAATCAAAGACATTCAAGAAGACAAATATGTAAAGATGTTTAAGATGTCACATTTTACAATAAAGAAAAATTAGAGGTCCAGTAAGAACAAACTAAGTAAATAATGGAACTTCCATACAATAGAATGTAATAGGTACCATTAAGTAGCGTATCATAGAACATATTTATTGGACTGGGTGCAGTGGCTCATGCCTGTAATCCCAGCACTTTGGGAGGCCAAGGCAGATGGATCACTTGAGGTCAGGAGTTCAAGACTAACCTGGCCAACATGGAGAAACTCCATCTCTACTAAAAACACAAAAAATTAGCCAGGTATGGTAGCAGGCAACTGTGATCCCAGCTACTCGGGAACCTGAGGCAGGAGAATGGCTTGAAATCGGGAAGTGGATGTTGCAGTGAGCTGAGACTGCACCACTGCACTCCAGCCTGGGCAACAGAGAGAGACTGTCTCAAAAACAACAACAAAAAAAAAAAAAGAAAAGAAAAGAAATAAATATATTTATTGATATGGAAAAAATCTTCATGATCTGAGCTAAGTAAAAGAAAAAGGGAGACCAGAAAGCAGATACATAGGCAGACAGATAGGTAGGTAGATAGAATTTTATAATATATGTATAAATATCAAATATTGGAAAGAATTCATGAAAATGTAAATAGTCATTAACACTGAATTATTTTATTTCTAAAAATAAAAATAAAAAAATGGGATACATGTACAGAACATGTAGGTTTGTCACCTAGGTATACATGTGCCAGAGTAGTTTGTTGCAACTATTGACCTATCCTGTAAGTTCCCTCCTCTCACCCCTACCCCACAACAGACCCTAGTGTGCATTGTTCCACTTTCTGTGTCCATGTATTCCCAATGTTCAACTCCCACTTATGAGTGAGACCATGTGGTATTTGATTTTCTGTTCCTGTCTTAGTTTGCTGAGTATGAAGTTCCTACAAGGGACATAATCTCATTCCTTTTTATGGCTGCATAGTATTCCATGGTGTATATGTACCACATTTTCTTTATCCATTCTTTCATTGATGGGCATTTGAGTTGGTTCCATGTCTTTGCTATTGTAAATAGTGCTGCAATAAACATATGTGTGCATGTGTCTTTATAGTAGAATGATTTATATTTTTTGGGTGTATACCCAGTAATGGGATTGCTGGGTCAAATGGTATTTCTGGTTCTAGATCATTGAGGAATCACCACACTGTCTTCCACAATGGTTGGACTAATTTACATTCCCACCAAGAGTGTAAAAGTGTTCCTATTTCTCCATAGCCTCGCCAGCATTTATTGTTTCCTGACTTTTTAATAATCACCATTCTGACTGGTGTGAGATGGTATCTCATTGTGGTTTTGATTTGCATTTCTCTAATGATCAGCGACGTTGAGCTTTTCTTCGTATGTTTGTTGGCCACATAAATGTCTTCTTTTGAAAAGTGTCTGTTCATATCTTTTGCCCACTTTTTGATGGGGTTGTTTGTTTCTTTCTTGTAAATATGTTTAAGTTCCTTGTAGATTCCAGATATTAGACCTTTATCAGATGGGTAAAGTGCAAAATTTTTCTACCATTCTGTAGGTTGCCTGCCTGTTCACTCTGATGATAGTTTCTTTTGCTGTGCAGAAGTTCTTTCATTTAACTAGACCCTATTTGTCAATTTTGGTTTTTCTTGCAATTGCTTTTGGCATTTTAGTCATGAAGTATTTGCCCATACCTATGTCTTGAATAGTACTGCCTAGGTTTTCTTCTAGGGTTTTATGGTTTTGGGTTTTACATTTAAGTATTTAACCCATCTTAAGTTTAATTTTTGTATAAGGTGTAAGAAAGGGGTCCAGTTTCAGTTTTCTGCATATGGCTAGTCAGTTTTCCCAGCACTATTTACTGAATAGGAGATTCCTTCCCATTGCTTATTTTTATCAGGTTTGTTGAAGATCAGATGGTTGTAGATGTGTGGTGTTATTTCTGAGGTCTCTACTCTGCTCCATTGGTCAATATGTCTGTTTTGGTACCAGTACCAGGCTATTTTGGTTATTGTAGGCTTGTAGTATAGTTTGAAGTCAGGTGGCATGATGCCTCCAGCTTTGTTCTTTTTGCTTAGGATTGTCTTGGCTATATGGGGTCTTCTTTGATTCCACATGAAATTTAAAATCGATTTTTCTAATTATGTGAAGAATATCAATGGTAGTTGATGGGAATAACATTGAATCTGTGTATTACTTTGGGCAGTATGGACATTTTCATGATATTAATTCTTCCTATCCATGAGGATGGAATGTTTTTCCACACGTTTGTGTCCTCTCTTATTTCCTTGAGCAGTGGTTTGTAGAGGCCTTCACATCCCTTGTTAGTTGTATTCCTAGGTATTTTATTCACTTTGTAACAATTGCAAATGGGAATTCATTCATGATTTGGCTCTCTGCTTGCCTATTGTTGGTGTAAAGAAATACTTGTGATTTTTGCACATTAATTTTGTATCCTGAGATTTTGCTGAAGTTGCTTTTCAGTTCAAGAAGTTTTTGGGCTGAGGTGATGGGGTTTTCTAAATATAAAATCTTGTCATCTGTAAACAGAGACAACTTGACTTCCTTTCTTCCTATTTTAATACCTTTATTTCTTTCCCTTGCCTGATCGCTCTCACGAGAACTTCCAATACTATGTTGAATAGGAGTGGTGAGAGAGGACATCCTGGTCTTGTACTGGTTTTCAAAGGGAATGCTTCCAGCTTTTGCCCATTCAATATGATATTGTCTGGGGGTTTGTCATAAATAGCTCTTATTATTTTGAGATATATTCCATCAACACCTAGTTTATTGAGAGTTTTTAATATGAAGAATGTTGAATTTTATCAAAGGCCTTTTCTGCATCTATTGAGATAATCATGTGGTTTTTGTCTTTGGTTCTGTTTATGTGATGGATTACGTTTATTGATTTATGTATGTTGAACCAGCCTTGCATCCCAGGGATAAAGCCAACTTGATCGTGGTGGATAAGTTTTTTTATTGCGCTGCTGGATTTCGTTTGCCAGTATTTTATGGAGGGTTTTTGTATCAATGTTCATTAGGCTTATTGGCCTGTAGTTTTCTTTTTGTTGTGTCTCTTTCCAGTTTTGATATCAGGATGATGCTGGCTTCATAAAATGAGTTAGGAAGGAGTCCCTCCTTTTCAACGGTTTGGAATAGTTTCAGAAGGAATGAGGAATGGGATCAGCTCCTCTTTGTATTTCTGGTAGAATTCAGCAGTGAATCTGTCTGGTCCTGTGTTTTGTTTTTTTTTTTTTTTTTTGGTTGGTAGGCTATTAATTACTGCCTCAATTTGAGAGCTTGTTATTGGTCTATTCAGGGATTCAGTTTTTTCCTGGTTTAGTCTTGGCAGTGTGTATGTGTCCAGGAATTTATCAATTTCTTCTAGATTTTCTAGTTTATTTGCATTGAGGTGTTTATAGTATTCTCTGATGGCAGTCTGTATTTCTGTGGGGTCAATGGTGATATCCCCTTTATCATTTTTTTTATTGTGTCTGTTTGATTCTTCTCCCTCTTCTTCCTCATTAGTCTAGCTAACGGTATATCTATTCATTAATTTTTTCAAAAAAAAAGAAACAGCTCCTGGATTCATTGATTTTTTTTTTGGAGGATTTTTCACATCTCTATCTCCTTCAATTCTTCCCTGATCTTAGTTATTAGTTACTTGTTTCAGTTTCTTCCCTGATCTTAGTTATCCACTTAGTTCCTGGTTAATGCTGGATTTTTTTTTTCCTTTGTGTTTTTCTATGATTTTTTAGGATTTCTGTGCTAAGCACAAAATTAAAAGAAATTGTTTTTTAAATGTAATACAGAACCCTAAAAGCAATAATTACATCGATAGCTTCACTAGAGAAATGCCAAGAGGGTGTGAGAGGTAGTTGTCAGTTGCAAGTACGAGCAGATTTTAAGTCTGAGTTGTAGCCTCTATGTGATATGATTATTTGGGATAATAGTATCCGCAGCACACACACACTCACACACACACACACAAACACTTCTCAATGAATAATTGTTCAGTTAAAAACAAACAAAATAAATACATAGTCTTTGAAAATGCATTCTTACCAATGTACAGTTCCTTTCTTATATTTTTCTGAAATATTTGGCAGTTTTGTCTACTGTAAGAAATACTGTACATCCTGATGCTTTATAATGTTTGAAATCATGTAAATTATTCTTGGAGAATGTTTAAAAATTCATATTATTCACTCCTGAGAGACCACAACATCTTTCCAGATTGCACCAGACTATTCTGTGAATAAGGATTTTAATTTCTAAGATGCAACAACAATGCTTTGTGCACAGATCAATAAAAGGAAATGAGCTACTGTGGTTTGTCTGCCTTTCATCAGACACCACCCCCCAATACTTATTCACAGTCCTGAGTACATCAAAATTCCATTTGTAAATTAAACTAGTGTGTCTGATACAGAAACAAAGCTAAACCATGTACAGGGCAAACCACATTCATGGCTTATTGCCAGAACCACAGATCTCTCTTCTGGTGCCATAATCCCTGGCCAGTAAGGTAATAAACCAGTAATGAATTTTGGATTTACAGAATCCAAAGATTTCTACAGATTTTTGAAACAATTTCTTTTTAAAACATTTCTGCAGAGAACAACAGTCCTCCCCCACACTGAGCAATCACTCCTGCTTATGGCACACAGAGAAGAAGGCACCCAGGCCTGCATCTGCCAGTACCCCACCCCCAAGCCAACACTATGTCCGGCACAACCATACAAATAGTTGTCAGTAGGGGCTCCCCCAACAGCTGCATTGTCTCTGCCACTGTGGTGAACACCCACATGGAGGCAGGTACCCCGACACCTGCTAGCACTCTGCCACAGCTGCCACACCTCGGGCCCCTTCAGCTCAGTGGATTCCTAACCTTGGGGAGCCAAAGAACAAAGCTGGGGCCCAATAGAAGTCCAAAGAGTTAGAGCACACAGTGCAGGAGTTGGGAGCTGAATGTTGGCCCTCTAAAATCTTCCAGAAATGAAGCCAGTCAGTTGAATCCACCTTATACCACAATCAAGCCTTTAACATAATCAAATAGGATTAAAAAGGCCATCTGAAGGTCAGCAAACTCAAAGATTGAAGGTAGATAAGCCCCAAAAGATGAGAACAAATCAGAACCCTGAAAATTTCAAAAAGCCAGTGTGCTTTCATTCCTCCAAATGACTGCATCACCTCTCCAAATCATGATAAAATAATACAGGAGCTGACAGACAAAATAGCCAGTGTGTATATATTTAAAAACTAACCAACCTGACAGAGCTGAAAAAACACACTACATGAATTTCATAATGCAAACACAAGTATTGATAGCAGAATAGACCAAGTAAAGAAAATAATCTCAGAGCTTGAAGACTGGCTTTCTGGAATCAGACAGTTAGACAAGAAGAGAGAAAAATAATGAAAAGGAATGAACAAAATGTCTGAGAAATATGGGATTATGTAAAGAGACCAAATCTGTGACTCATTCGTGTCCCTGAAAGAGATGGGGAGAATGCAACTAACCTGGAAAACACATTTCAGGACATCACCCATGAGAACTTCCTCAACCTAGCTAGAGAGGGCAACATTCAAATTCAGAAAATGCAGAGAACCCCAGTAAAATACTTTTCACTAATACTAAAGATCATCCCCCACCACATAATCATCAGATTCTCCAAGGTTGAAATGAAGGGAAAAATGTTAAAGGTAGCTAGAGAGAAAGGTCAGGTCACCTACAAAGGGAAGCCCATCAGACTAATAGCAGACCTCTCAGCAGAAATTCTACAAGCCAAAAGAGATTGGGGGTCAATATTCAACATTCTTAAAGAAAAGAAATTCCAACTCAGAATTTTATATCCAGCCTAAGTTTCATAAGCAAAAGAGAAGTAAATCTTTCACAGACAAACAAATGCTGAGGGAATACATTACCACCAGACCTGCCTTACAACAGCTCATGAAGGAAACACTGAATATGCAAAGGAAAGTATTACCAGCACTACAGAAACACACTGAAGTACATAGACCAGTAACACTATAGAACAATCCCACAAGTCTGCAAAATAACCAGTTAACATTATGATGACAGTGTCAAATCCTCACATATCAATATTAACCTTAAATGTAAATGGGCTAAGTGCCCCAATTAAAAGACACTGAGTGGCAAGCTGGATTAGAAAACCAAGACTCATTGATATGCTGTCCTGAAGAGACCATCTCATAAGCAATGACACACATAGTCTCAAAATAAAGGGATGGAGAAAAATCTACCAAGCAAATGGAAAACAGAAAGAAAGCAAGAGTTGCAATCTCAATTTCAGACAAAACAGACTTTAAACCAACAAAGATCAAAAAAGACAAAGAAGGGCATTACATAATGGTAAAGGGTTCAATTCAACAAGAAGATCTAACTGTCCTAAATATATATGCACCTGACACAGGAACACTCAGATTCATAAAGCAAGTTCTTAGAGACCTTCGAAGAGACTTAGACTCCCACACAATAATTGTAGGAGACTTTAACATTCAATGACAATATTAGACAGATCACTGAGACAGAAAATTAACAAAGATATTCAGGACCAGAACTCAGCATTGGATCAAATGGATCTGATAGACATCTACAGAACTCTCCATGCAAAAACAACAGAATATACATTCTTCTCATTGCCATATGGCACTTACTCTAAAATTGATCACATAATCAGAAATAAAACACTCCTCAGCAAATGCAAAAGAACTGAAATCATAACAATCTCTCAGGGCACAGCACAATCAAATTAGAAATCAAGACTAAGCAGTTCACTCAAAACCATACAATTACATGAAAATTGAATAACTTATTCCTAAATGGCTTTGCGGTAACTAAATTAATTAAGGCAGAAATCAAGAAGTTCTTTGAAACTAATGAGAACAAACATACAATGTAGCATAATCTCTGAGACACCGCTAAGGCAGTGTTGAGAAGGAAATTTATAGCACTAAATGACCACATCAAAAAGTTAGAAAGATCTCCAGTTAACAACCTAACATCACAACTAAAGAACTAGAGAATCAAGAGCAAACAATCCCAAAGCTAGCAGAAGACAAGAAACAACCAAAATCAGAGCTGAGCAGAAGAAAATTAAACCATGAAAAATCATTCAAAAGACCAATGAATCCAGGAACTGTTTTTTGAAAAAAAAATAGTAAAACAGATATACCACTAGCTAGACTAATAAAGAAGAAAAGAGAGAAGATTCCAATAAACACAATCAGAAATGGCAAGTGGAATATTACCACTGACCTCACAGAAATATAATCAACCATCAGAGAATATTATGAACACCTCTATGCACATAAATTAGAAAATCTAGAAGCAATTGATACATTTCTGGACATATACACCCTCCCAAGACTGAACCAGGAAGAAACTGAATCCCTGAACAGACAATAATGAGCTCCAAAATTGAATCAACAAATAGTCTACCAACCAATAAAAGCCCAGGGCCAGATGGATTCACAGCTGAATTCCACCAGATGTACATAGACGAGCTGGTACCATTCCTGCTGAAACAGCTCCCAAAAGTTGAGGTAGAGTGACTCCTCCCTTACTCATTCTATGAGGCCAGCATCATCCTGAAACCAAAACCTGGCAGACACACAACAACAAAAGGAATATTCAAGCCAACTGCCTGGATCAATATCAATGCAAAGATCCTCAACAAAATACTGGCAAACCAAATCCAGCAGCACATCAAAAAGTTTATCTACCACAATCAAGTAGGTTTGTTATCCCTGGGATGCAAGGTTGGTAAAAACACATGCAAATCATTAATGTGAGCCATCATATAAACAGAACTAAAGACAAAAAACAATGATCATGTCAATAGATGCAGAAAAGGCTTCCCATAAAATTCAACATCCCTTCATGTAAAAAACTCTCAATAAACTAGGTATTAAAGGAATATACCTCAAAATAATTAAAACCATCTATGAAAAACCCACAGCCAACATCATAATGAATGGGTAAAAGCTGGAAGCATTTCCCTTGAAAATCAGCACAAGAAAAGGATGCCCTCTCTCACCACTCTTATTCAACAGTATTGGGTCCTGGCCAGAGCAATCAGGCAAGAGAAAGAAGTTAAGGTCATCAAAACCTGAAGAGAGGAAGTGAAACTATCCCTGTTTGCAGACAAGATGATCCTATATCTATAAAACCCCGTAGTCTCAGCCCAAAAGCTCCTTAAACTGATAAACAACTTCAGCAAAGTCTCAGGATACAAAATCAGTGCGCAAAAATCACTAACATTCCTGTACACCAACAACAGTGAAGCCAAGAGTCGAATAAGGAATGCAATCCTACTCACAATTGCCACAAAAATAAAAAAAATACTTAGGAATACTCAGCTAACCAGGGAGGTGAAAGATCTCTACAAGGAGAACTACAAAACGCTGCTCAAAGAAACCAGAGATAACACAAATAAATGGAAAAACATTCCATGCTCATGGATAGGAAGAATCAATATTGTTAAAATGGCCATGCTGCCCAAAGTATTTTATAGATTCAATGCTATTCCTGTTAAACTAGCATCGGCATTCTTCACAGAACTATAGAAAACAATTTTTAAATTCATATGGAAGCAAAAATTGAGCCCGAATAGTCAAGGCAATCTTAAGCAAAATGAACAAAGTTGGGTGCATCATGCTACTGGACTTCAAACTGTATTACACAGCTACAGTAACCAAAACAGTATGGTACTGGTACAAAAAGAGAAAACAGAACAATGGAAAAGACTAGAGAACCCAGAAATAAGGCCACACACCTACAACTACCTGATCTTCAACGTGACAAAAACAAGCAATGGGGAGAGGATTCCCTATTCAATCAGTTGTTCTGGGATAATTGGCTGGCCACATGCAGGATACTTAAACTGGACCCATTCCTTCTACCATATACAAAAATCAACTCAAGATGAATTAAAGACTTAAATGTAAAACCCAAAACTATAAAAACTCCAACTTAGGCAACACCATTCTGGCCATAGAAGCAGGGAAAGATTTCATGACAAAGACACCAAAAGCAATTGCAAGCAAAGCAAAAATTGACAATCGGGATCTACTTAAACTAAAGAGCTTCTGCACAGCAAAAGAAACTCTCAACAAAGTTAACAGACAACCTACAGAATGGGAGGAAATTTTTGCAAACTATGCATCTAACATAGGTCTAATATCTAGCATTTATAAGAAATATAAACAAATTTACAAGAAAAAAACAACTCCATTAAAAAGGGGACAAAGGACATGAACAGACACTTTTCAAAAGAAGACGTACATGCAGCCAATAATCACATGAAAAAAACTCAGCATCACTGATTATTAGAGAAATGCAAATCAAAACCACAATGAGATGCCATCTCACACCAGTCAGAATGTCTATTATTAAAAAGTCAAAAATAACAGATGCTGGTGAGATTGTGGAGAAAAAGGAATGGTTATACACTGTTGGTGGGAGTGTAAATTAGTGCAACCACTGTGGAAGACACTGGTGACTCCTCAAAGACCTAAAAACAGAAATGCCATTTGACCTAGTATTCTCATCACTGGGTATATACCCAAAGAAATATAAATCATTCTATTGTAAAGACATACGCACGTGCATGTTAATTACAGCACTGTTCACACTTGCAAAAACATTGAATCAATCTAAATGCTCATCAATGATAGACTGGATAAAGAAAACGTTGTGCATATATACCACGGAATACTATGCACCATTAAAAAGAACAAGATCATGTCTTTTGCAGGGACATGAATGAAGCTGAAGGCCATTATCCTTAGCAAACTAAGGCAGTAATAGAAAACCAAATACTGCAAGCTCTCAGTTATAAGTAGGAGCTAAATGATGAGAACACACAGACACACAGAGGAGAACAACATACACTGGGGCCTATCATAGGAAGGAAGGTGAGAGGAGGGAGAGGATCAGGAACAATAGCTAACAGGTACTAGGCTTAATACCTGGTCAACAAAACAATCTCTACAGCAAACCCCATGACACAAGTTTACCTACATAATACTAGGCTTAATACCTGAGTGATGAAATAATCTGTACAACAAACCCCCCTGAGACAAGTTTACCTATATAGCAAATATGCACAGCTACCCCTGAACTTAAAAGTTACACACACACATTTTTGTCCCCTCTCTCCAGCAATGCAGTTTATTACTACTATCTGCATTTTTTTTAGAAAGGCTTGCAGATAGATGCCCACATTTTTCAATCAAATATTTTTTTTTCGTTCTGGCTCTATAAAATCAGCCTTGGTATTGACTAATATCAGCCTTTCTCTTTTGTAATTTATTCACTCAAATTATTTTTATCTTTAAGATTATGACAGCAATTCCTGTATTTGCAACACCCTATTATTATGGACTGACTGTAAGTACATAATTTGAATAGTGTATTTAAAGATTGCTGAGATATTAATATTTTAAAATCCACCTGATTTGAGAATTGCATAACCAACCAAATAATCACTGGACTAACAATATTTACTGAAAATAATGCTTAGGAATCCTAGACAAACATACATGTTCTTAAATGTCTATTTAAGGGGTACATAATGTAAAATCAGAGTATTTTTGAACATTGGGATAACTTCTTTTTCTTCTTAAAAGCTGCCATTATTTTCCCTAATAGCTACCATCTACTAAAAACCTACTCTATGCCAGGTGCTGCCCCATCTAAAGGAAACTAAAGAAGTTTCCTTCAGCTGGGCAGGGCCCTATTGGAGTTTCTCTCCTGGCCTGAAGACTGACTTACATGATCTGTAAGTCACATGTGTAGTCTAGCTCCTAGCTCTTCCCCTCTCTCCTTGGAATGGGCTGCCCACAGAAATCCTCATTCTCCTTTGCACTCTCACAGCAACAGCCCATCAGCATATCCCTAATTGCATAGGTAATTCTGAGACTCAGTACCACAGAGCCCACTTAACCACAGATATAAGCTACACACTCCAACCTAGAATTCAGTGACATTTTGATTCTTCATCTGTTGGTTTTTCACCTTATTTCTCAATTGGTTTAGAACTAGTGTGGGAGGGTGGGAGCTTCTCAACAAATCCAATATCTTAAGCACTATGCCATGAACCTTAATAGTGTGTAAAAGTAGCAAAATACATTGGGCAGAATTGAGGCTAAGGATAAGTGGCTTTGAGTTCTGGCATACATGTGGGCCGTAACAGTTTTTAACTTTGGCAGTTAGCAAAGCTTGTACTGGATCACAGGAATGATTTTGATTGTCTGTGCTACCTTTTCATTGGCATGACAACATCAGGTAAATGAATTGTGGACAAATGAATTGTGTAAATTAGCTTGAATTTTCATAACCATCCTAAAATGTAAAAGTTGGATTTCATCAAACCTAAAGTGCCACTGAATTTACGACACATCATTATTTTATAATCACCAACACAGAAAAAAAATACTGCCAATTAAACTATAACATGCCATTTATTGTAAGACACATTCAAGTTTTAGAGATGTTAAAATGTGACGAAAAGAAAATGAGTTTTACAGTCAATGAACTATGGTATTATCCTCATTTTTTATTCAAGGTAACTGAGGCTTAAAAAGAATGACTTACCCAAGATTACACACATAGAAAATAGTGAAGTCGTCGAATCTGGATCCCAAGTGTACATCCTCCCAACACTGCCCAGGGTACACTATAAGGTTTTAGGTGGAAGACATATTTCTGCAACAAGCATTACATATTTGTTAATCACTGTTGACTCAGCATTGTGCTAAGCCCTCTGGAGACTCATAATACAAAATCAGGGCTTTTTTCTTCAGTGAATTTTTAATCAATTTGATGACTCATGAAAGATACATAAAACTTCAAGAACAACTTTTAAAATCATATAACTAAGTGTTGATCTATACAGCACTGACTAAAATACTATAAGTTTTAGAGTAGATTGGAATCAGTTCTGAGTGAGTCAAAGGAAGTTTCATTAAAGAGAGAAAAAGACTTAAGGAAGGCACTCAAGCTGTTTTACGATTCAGCAGCCTGAGAGGGAATCTAGAATAATGACAGTTGCCATTGATTGAACAGCTACGAGACCCATGCTGGACTTTTCTCGGCTCTTCAAAACAGCGCATGCTCTCCAGCCTCTGAGTCCACACACATGCTATTCCCCTGCCTCAGACAGTCTTCCCCCAGCTCTGGGCCTGGTCACCTCCTCTTTGTCCTTCACATCAACCTTTAATACTACATCCTGTATAGTATTCAAGGTAACCGAGAAGTTTTATGTGACCCCTAGATCTAGCTGGGCCCCCTTGCTAATTGCTCCAATGGCACTTACATACATTGTGCCTTTGTAATTATTTGTAAGTATTTACTTGAAGGCTTATAACTGTTTATGGTTATACATCCATTAGACCCAGTTGCGTGTGCTCACCACTTTACCTCCAGGACCAACTCATAATAGGAACTCAATAAGCTGGCTCATGATTGTCTTAACCAGGCATCCACAAACTTTATCTCATTTAAACCCTCACTACAACACTGTAAGGTCAGTACCATTATTTCCCCCATTATACAGTGAAGAAACTGGGGCTTAAAGAAGTTAATTACCTCACCTGACTCCTGACTCTCTTTGCAACAGAGAAAGCAAAACTTTAGCCAGGTGTGTCTGACACCAAAGGCCATGTTGTTAACCATTAGGTCATACTCTCCTTCTGCTCATAAACAAAAGCATTAAGGCAGGGATAGAATGGCATTTCATGGTGCAGAGAGACTTACCTGACTACAATGGAGAATGCATATGCAACAGATTCATAATAAACATTTCTTGAGTACCTGCCATATGCCAGGCACTAGGCTGAGCATGAGCATCTTTTACACGGATTATCTTATTTATTCTCACAATAACCCATGGGTTTAAATTTATTATGTCTATTTTATGATGAAGAAACACAGAGGTTAAGTAACATGCCCATTCACACAGCTGTTAAGCAGCAAAGCCAACATATTAAGCTGTAAGTTTGGGCAATGATGCAACCGCAATAGACTGTAGAGGATTTGGGAGCACAGTTGTTGGAGACCTTTTTTTTTTTGCCTGGCCCTGTTCCCCAATTTGAGTGCCAACTGTCTGCCAACTGGCAATAGCAAATGTCGATTTCCAACTTTTTATGACCAACCCTGATCTTCAGTTAAGGGTTTTTGACCAAAGCCTGACAATATTTGACTGAAACACTAATGGAAACCCTGGAATTAAATAACATTTAGAAAAGAAAGCCCAATAGAAATACACAGACCCAGCATAAGGCACTGTGTTTGACTGGTGTATGTACAGACCCTGTCCAAATCAATGGGTGGCCCTTTAAGGCCAATTACGTAGCTCATTGCTGGGGCAAGCCAGAGTTAGGAGAGCCAAATTACAGAAAGCCCTCAGTAAAAAGAAATGTAAAGCTCTTTTCTCCAGAGATGGGGTATTATCTTCCCAGCATGTACTTTAAGACATCAGCATCAGCCCATCCGCAATATAAATTTAGATCTCAATAGAGTATATAAAGCATCCTTAGGCGATTAGCAGACAGAAAAATCTCCAGAGGTCCCGTCATTAAATGAAGACCCACAGCACCTGTCCTCCAGGAAGTGTGGCACTTGTTCTGCAGCTCTTGATGAAGGACTGAGGGAAGCGGCAGAGAAGCAAGCAGCAAGGGTCAGGAAACCTAGGGGCTGCCGCACTCTGCCACTCACCAGTTCTATAACCTCGGACAAATCGAACACCTCAGGGTTGCAAAGAATGTTGAAAGTCTGTTAGTCCAGACACTCTACCAATGTTTGAATCCCTTTAATAGCATGGCTGCTAAGTGATAATTTAGTTTACACTTTACACTCAAGTGATAGAGAAATCATTGATTTCACTGCCTCTCCAGTGCTCTATCGCTTCTGAGAATCTTGGAGAAGGAATAATGGCGCAAGTGTTAGAGGTTAGAAAGAATCTGAAGTCTGAAGGGCAATAGCACTTAACAACGCTGGAGAGTAGGAGGAGGTCACTGGCCCATCTCTATGGAAAGAGTTATCAATTATTAATCAAGGTTAAGTACTCATGTAAGTTTCCAAAAATCAAAAATTAAAAGATGGGCCCTTGACATAAGTGGCTTGCCTATAGAGTAAAAAGAAACCTCTTAAAATGTTGAAACTTTAAAATAATTTTTTCATCTACAAAGTTCAGCTGTAGAGGAGAAGAGACTTAAAGTATATAGCAAATAAAATAAAGTAAGTTGATTATACAGCAACGTGACTCTATTTATGGTTGTGAACTGGTGAAAGTCCACATGTTGTTTGTAGGCTGCAAGGAAATAGGAGCTTGCACTAGAATCCGAATCAACTTTGTCACTAAGCACACTTTTGGCTTCAGTAGACTGTGTGTGTGTGTGCACCAAGATTTTCTCAATGATGGAAGCAGTGCATGATTTATATTCTGGTGCAAGCCGCTTATTTTGGCCCAAACAGTAATGAACAGTTCACAGCCTGGCTAGTTTGTGGAGCACCGTTAGAGAGTAAGATGCGTGCTTCCTATATCAACAGGCACACCAGTGAGATTTTAACGACCCTTGTGACGTCTCTTTCTTCACTCTGTGAAGCACCAACCCCCAAAACCACAAGAAGCAGGCACTTCTACTGCCACATCCCAAAGCCGATGCGTGATCTCACCTAGACTATTGCGAGGCCTTCCAGCAGGCCCTCCTGGCTTTCAAATGATTCTGACACATGCCCAAACCAGTCTTCACACTGCTACTACATGAATCCTTTTGAAGTGTATCTAGACACTCACTCCCCTTCTTAAAATCTTCTGAGAGCTCCCAGTGCTTATGGCATTAGCTTTAACCTTTGAAGTGTAATAGCCAACCACTGTCTGCCACTCTCGACCTCTGGGATTACTAGCCATTCCCTGAACACATTATATATTTTCATCCATCTGTGTGTCCACTCACATTGTTTCCTCTACTTGGAATACAATTCCTTTTCTAGTCACCTATAAATTCCTACTCATCCTTGAATATCAGTTCAGAAAATACCCTCTCTGCAAGTTGCACCAACGATCCTACAAAGAGCTATGCATTCTGACCTTCTCTGGAAGGCAGTTAGTGCCATCATTAACAGGGCAGGTTCCGGAACTTAACTCTACAATTCCTATCTTTATAACATTGAGCAAGTGATTTAACATCTCTGTGCTTAGTTTCCCCATCTGTGAAATGAGAACAACCACAGTAATTCCTTTGTAGGGTTGATGGGGAAATTAAATGAGCTAATCCACGGAAAACCCGTAGCACAGTTTATGGCATGTGTAGGTATTCTGTGAATTACTGTGTTCCTAAAACACTTGTTTTTATCTTTCTGACATTATGTTGTATTATACTTAGTTGTTTTCATGTCTGGTTTCTCCAACATATTAAAAGCTTTTAAAATGCAGACCTTAATGGGTCTCATCTATCCTTTCATCTGTATCCCTAGCACAGTGTTTGGCACATCAACAGGCATTAAATCAACTGTTTGCACAATAAATGGAGTAGAATAGAGAGTGGTGAAGCCAGAAGCAGGCTGACCCCAGGCACCATCCAGAACTCAGAAGGCAGTCAGAAACTGACTCAGGGCCCAGACCGGGTGCGGTGGCTCATGCCTGTAAGGCCAGCATGTTGGAAGGCCAAGGCGGGCAGATCACAGGAGTTTGAGACCAGCCTGGCCAACATGGTGAAACCCTGTCTCTACTAAAAATACAAAAAATTAGCCAGGCATGGTGACATACACCTGTAATTCCAGCTACTTGGGAGGCTGAGGCATGAGAATCTCTTGAACCCAGGAGGCAGAGATTGTGGTGAGCCAAGATTGCACCACGTCACTCCAGCCTGGGTGACAGAGCAAGACTCTGTCTCAAAAAAAGAAAAGAGAAAAGGAAAGGACTGGAGGCCAAACATTCCCAACTTAACTCCCCATAGCTAAAGAAATCCACCACCTTCCCCTCCATCCTCAGGAAATTGCTTCCCCATCTCCACTCTTGTCCCTAAACTGGGAAAGGGAAGCTGCCTGCCTCTCCATCATCACTCACACTCCCAGGAAACCACAGGACCCTGGCACTTTGGAGAGAACCCTGGATACATGACATGATGAAGGGCCTGAGTGGGGATCCTCGCTCAGTCCCTTGCCAGCTTTGTGACCCTGGGCAAATCCCAATGCATGGCCATTTTCTCACCCATAAAATGTGGATGCCATTTCCACCCAGTTGTCAAGGAGATAAGCACACAGGAGTATATGGTTCACATTACAAAGCACTAAGTAAATATCAAGAACTATTATTAGATAATAGTAAAAGCTACTAATTACCAGGTACTTATTCCTGACAATTCCCTTATGCCCTGTGCCAACTGCCTTATACATTATCTTATTTAACCCTTATGAACAGTGAGGTAGCTACCATGATCTCCTATAGTAATTAAAGTACCTGTAGCCAAGAGGAGCTGATTCTACCTGGCTTAAATTTTAAAAATAAGAATAAAAGAAGAACAACAACAACAAAAGGAAGAGAAGGATGAATGATTTTTAAGATACTGGAGTTGCTCAAAAAATTAATAAATCCCTAAGCATCCAGACTTGGAGCCATCCCAGGAACCGTGGCTGCAGGTGTTATGACCTGCCCTCCAGAATGCAGACATAAAGGTGCCTTCAGGTCAGAGGGCCCTGGCTCTGGGTTTCAAATCGCTAAGCTAGAGAAGTTAATTGGCCTGACTCAATCAGTTGCTATGTCCAGGGCGTAGAACTGCATTGCACAGGTTCCCCATCCTACATATTCCTAAAAAGTAAGAATTGTTTAGTAAGCCAGGAAAGACAGGATTAAAATGCTATTAGGTCCCCCTTTTCCAGTTGAGGACTCTGACCTTGGAACTCATGATTGCCCATGGTTCCGTGGGTTCTAACTGGTGAAGCTAGCATCAACTCAAGTCTCTGATGTTAGAACAAGAGCTCTGAAACTCCCCACTGTGCTGCCTATTTTCCAATGAAATGGGTCCAGGAAGCCACCTCATAAATATTTTCACTAGGTCGTCAAAAATTAACAAGCAAGCCTCTTTCATTACCTTCGAAGGCCATCTGTGGGGTGGTAATGAGTCAGTCTCTGCAGCCACGCTGCCAGTATTTGAATCTTACCTCCTCCACTTCTTACCCATGTGATTTGAACAGGTGGCTTTACTTCTTTGGGCCTCTTTGAGTTAATATATGTAAAGGACTTAAACCATGCCTGAAGTAAAAGACCTAGAACAGCCAACATAACACTGAAGAAGAATGAAGTTGAAGGAATACCATTATCTGATTTCAAAACGTACAATGAAGCTATAGTAATCAAAACAGCATTGTACTGGCAAAAGAATAGACACATAGATCAATGGAACCGAATAGAGAGCACAGGAACAGATTCACACAGATAAAGTCAACTAACTTTTGACAATGGAGTAAAAGCAATTCAATGCAGAAAGGACAGTCTTTTCAACAGAAGGTGCTTGAACAACTGGATGCCCGTATGCAGAACAAGAACCTAAACACAGACCTTAACATCTCTCACAAAAATTAATTCAAACTGGATCATAGACCTAAATGTAAAATGCAACTCTAAAACTTTTAGAGGAGAACAAAGAAGAAAATCTAGGTGACCTTGGGTTTAGAGATGAGTTTTTAGATACAACATCATAAAAGCATGATCCATGAAAGAAAAAATGGTTAAGTTAGACGTTATTAAAATTCAAACTTTATGTGCTGCAAAAGGCAGTGTTCAAAAAATGAAAAGACAAGCCACAGACTGGGAGAAAATACTTGCAAACACATATCTGATAAAGGACTTGAATGCAAAGAACTCCTAAACCTCAACAATAAAAAAAAAAAAAACTCCAATTAAAAATGGTCAAAAGATCTGAGCAGAAACCTCACCAAAAAAGATATATAAATGGCAAATTAAGATGTGAAAAAAGGCTGAGAATCATGTTTCATTAGAGAACTTTAAACTAAAACAAGATACCACTACACACCTATTATAATGGTTAAAATCCAAAATGAGAATGCCAATTATTGACAAAGAAGGGGAGCAACAGGAACTCTTACTCGTTGCTGGTGGGAAGGCAAAGTGGTACAACCGCTTTGGGATATAGTTTGGTAGTTTCTTACAAAGCTAAATATAGTCTTACCATACAATCCAGCAATCACACTCTTAGACATTTACCCAACTAATCTGAGAACTATGTCCACACAAAAACCTGCATGTGAATGTTACAGCAGCTTTATTCACACTTGCTAAAAACTGGAAGCAACCAAGATGTCCTTAAATAGGTGAATGCTTAAACAAACTGGGATATGTCTATACAACAGAACATTATTCAGCAACATAAGGAAATGATCTATTAAGCCATGAAAACACACAGATAGATCTTAAATGCTTATTGCTAAGTGAAAGAAGCCAGTCTGAAAAAGCTATATCCTATATTATTACAATTATATGACATTCTGGAAAAGACAAAACTATAGACAGTTTTTTTTAAAATCCATGGTTTCCAGGGATGGAGGATGGTTAAATAGGTGAATAGATGAATTTTTAAGGTGGTATAGTTATTCTGTACATTACTGTAATGGTGGGTACATAATATTATGCGTTTGTGAAAACTCATTGAAATTTACAGCACAAAGGGCAAATCTTAACATACATAAACTTTAAAAAAATCATTTAGGAGGTCAGGGTAATCCCAGAATGAAATGCAGAATGTGACAGAGCAATCTGTGGTACAAATGTATGAACAACCCTCACTAAAGTGGACGGAAGAAAAAGGTGCTATTTCAGTGGCTTTGGAAATGTATGCAGTCTGTAAAACTAAAGGCAAAATAAACCGTACACAAGCACTGTACTCTAGTTGACGAGGCTATTTTCCACGGGGGTATGAGTTAACAATTTTGATACTGCTACATAAGTATACTGGAATTGAACAACTAAATAAATGCGTGGCAGATGCTGGGAGCCAAGTTTATCATTTTTGGAGTAGGAGGCTACAGATAGGCAACAGGGAAAGCTAGAATGATCCACGTGATAATGGCTTAGAGCTGGAGACAAGTAACAGTTTAAGAGTTGGAAACATCAGTGTGAACTCATGTTTAGCATAATACAGATACCAATGGTTATGTACAGATATATTTTTAGATCAGTAGACAGGCATCTATAGATTGGTTCACATGCACATCCTTTCTTGCTGTCAGCTGATAGCTTATAAAGCAGCAGCAACCAGAAACACCAGCACACCTGGAGCCCAGACCCTGGCTTCTAATACCACCCTCCAATAAAAGGAGCCAGGGCTGGCCGGGCGTGGTGGTTCACACCTGTAATCCCAGCACTTTGGGAGGCCGAGGCAGGCGGATCATAAGGTCAGGAGATCGAGACCATCCTGGCTAACACGGTGAAACCCCGTCTCTACTAAAAATACAAAAAATTAGCCGGGCGAGGTGGCGGGCGCCTGTAGTCCCAGCTACTCGGGAGGCTGAGGCAGGAGAATGGCGTGAATCCAGGAGGCGGAACTTGCAGTGAGCCGAGATCCGGCCACTGCACTCCAACCTGGGTGACAGAGCGAGACTCCCTCTCAAAAAAAAAAAAAAAAAAAAAGGAGAAAGTGTGTGAACTCTGCTGTATTCATAGTTTTTCTGCAAATCTAAAGCTGTTTGAAACAAGGCTGATTAAAACAACCAAAAACTACCCATGTCTGGCACATGGTAATTGTCTATAATTATTTGGTGGCAGTAGTACTCATGGCTCCAGTGTAGGCGGATAAAGGGGACAGGGCGGAGAGCAAGATTTGCTGAGTCCTTTATGTTCTCCCTGTGGGAATTTAGGTTCAAAGGCCCAGGAAATAAACCGTCACTGTGCTGGTCACCACCCAACAACCACTTCTAGACCCTGGATCAAGCACAGCACAGCCCAAATAGCTTTATAGTGAATTTGTAGGGAGGAGGGCACTTCCCGATTCCCACAAATAAAGAGAAGGTCACCCTCACACACGCACATCCTCCAAGGCAAAAAAAAAAAGATTGGTGGAAATGCAAATGCAAAGATTTCAATCAAGAGATGTTTTGTAATCAGAAGGAACTTCTAACCAAGGGCCAAGGAACTGACCCCACACAGTGGCTGCCAGATGACCTAAAAACCCAGAAGTCAGAATGGGGGTTTTGTTAAATGGTAGCGCTCCCTGGTGTATTGAGCTGGTGAAATATGACTTGCATTTCCCTTGCCTGCAGTCTTAAATCTTCCCTCAATAGAAAAATCTCCTGTCAGGCTGATTCACACTAACCATGGGCACTCCTGCTCTCCCCAGAATGAGCAAGATCAGCCCAGGAGGTGGAGTCCTCATCTCCTGATCTCAACACAAGCATGCTCCAGCCACACTGCAACCAGGTTAGGGACAAAGGAGAAGAGTAGCCTGGATGTACAGCATTACCTAGGCGGATGCTTCTGTGAGCGTCAAAAACCCTGGGTTACAACCACATTTCACTAACGAAACACAAATAAGCAGCGGCTGTGCTTCATTTGCAACAGGCGCTTCCAGACACCAATACTGCCCACACTTGGGTTGGAGAATGTCTTTACATTCACAGCAAACCTTGAAAGTAGAAGCTGAGACACAAAGTAGCAGCTTAAATGCAGTGCTCTTCAGGGACTTCACTAAGAAACAACCTGAGTGTTCCCCAGTACGATTGCTTTAAGAGTGACGAGAGCGCCCTCTCGTGGGGGAGAAAGGGCCCTGCATGCAGGGTGCAAACCTGTGCCGGCCAATGCACCGGCTACGGGTCAGCCTGGGTTGGATTCATGTGGTTGGTGCCTGCTCTGTTTTCTCCTCCTCATGATCTTGGTGGTGTTCCAAGAGAATTGTCCACCCACACAAGTATGAGAAAATTCCCGGGAGAAATGATTGGACTATGTTCAAGCCGACTGGGCCAGGTTGGGTTTCATGTCTCTCCTGATCAGTCTGTGCCTGGGTTTATAGCTCATTCTCATCACGGAAAAAGTCCTCCCGACTACGGACCGCAGGACAGGCATCTCATCACTGTGAAGGAACGCCAAGCCAACTCTTAAAGCCAGTGGGCAAGGTCTTCGAGAAGACACCAAAATGGAGAAAGTTGCCCATTGCTGAGGGGCGCCCCTTTGGACAAACAGCAAAATGGGGCAGCCAAGAGCATCATTTCAGACAGAGAAAAACAAGAAGGGAAAGGGCTCAGAGGCATTGGCCTCATACAGAATAGACTAACTGTCCTGTGTCTAGGTCACCTCCTTAGGATACAAAAATAAGTCAAACAAAGCCATGGTTAGTGTTTTAAATAAAATATAGATATGTTTAAAACTTAGCAGCACAGGACAAGTTATGCCAACAGCATAACAGAAAAATTTGACGTGAGGGAGTAGGACGTGAGCCCCTCTGCCTGAATTCACGCCATGTTTTATTAAAGTGAACAAGGAATACGCGCACTTGAAATCCCCTCCCCAAACGGCTTTGTTAGCTGGACACAGCCACTCCATCTCAGGTGCAATTTTGCACACACAGGCAAATCTGGGGACAGCTCTCTGGGGGTGGGACATCTTCCCAGAGGCTCACAGGTACACTCTAGCCGCCTGTGGGTCTATAGCAGCCCTGGGGAAGAAGAGATGGAGTGTCTGGTTTAGATTAGGTTATTCTGGCAGCAAAAAGGAAAGGGCAGGGGAGGAGAACATTATCAGTGTCCTTCAAGAACTGGCAACTTCAGAGGGTATGCAAATAGGCAATAGCTGTAGGGAAAAAAAAATTCACAATGGCATTCAAAAAACGTAAATTAAATTAAGGATGTTACATCATTTTCCACCTATCAGAAGGGCAAAATGAAAAAGCGTGACATATCTATTACTGAATATCTGAGGAAAGAGACACCAGAAACCACTATTAAAAGGAGTAAAAATGGTCTTCCCACTTTTGGAGACGAGATGTATCCAATATCTTAAAAATGTGCATATCTTAAGGTCCGGTCACTCCTTTCTGGGAACTCTAATATAAGACTTGCACAACATTTTCCAATATGAATATCCCTTTTCTAAAGGTTTATGAATGACCACATTATAGAGCTTATACTTTGGGCTTCAGGTAAATAAGAAAATAAAGACAGAATTCAACCACCAAAAGGCATCTAAGAATTAGGGAAAGTGTTGGTGGAACCTCCCAACCTTTTCTCCATGTTCCCAGCGGATATGGTCTATGGCTGATCCCATGATGAGAAATCTCTGCCCCAAGGTCAAAATGGTGTTTTCAGCTAGTCTCACAAGTTCAGAGTCATACACTAGCACTTTATTTTCTATTTAAATGTTTACAGTTAACATTGAAACTGTGGGGGCCTTTCCTTCTGCCAGGAGGCCATGGTCACCATCCTCAGTGTGTTTCATCCTTGGCACCGCCTCCTTGGAAGCCTCGGGCTCAGCTCAGGTACTTCACTATGAACATTACCAAAGGCTCGCGGGCATTTCAGAATTTAAGAAAGAGCCCGCCTTCACCTAGCACAAGACTTTGCAAATAATCCCGACCCTTTCATCAAAGTGGCTCCACAAGCCTGTGGTGTGCAGAAGGCCGCCTGGGCAGTCTTTACCTCGTCACCCACCTGACAGGACATGTTTAGAGCCTGCTTCTCTGTGATAAGATTTCCTCCGCATCTTAAATAACCTGGACAACAAGAAGCCAGTGTTAAGGCGATAGCTGTTAGCTTCTTCTAGAATGGATCAGCAGTGTCCTTGGAAAAGCAAAAAGCTAGAAGCCCAGGTAAACACTTACAACACGACAATGACAAAAAGACATGAATAATAAATGCCTTCAAAAATATGATCTTCCTAGGAGACTTTATTTACACAGTCAGCCATTCTTTTTCTTTTTCTCTGGCTCCCAAATAGGATTTAATCTTTTGACAATTTTTCACTCCAAGAAAGACTAAAGAGCCCATGGTGGGAAGGACAATATTGTGCCATGAATCAGGTACCGTATGCCTCATAAGTCATCACAAGTTTAAATGTCTGCCTTGAGTAGCCAAGTGGAAAGAGCACTGCAGCAGGAGTCAGGAAGCCTGGATTCTCTCACCCAACTCTCAAGAACCGGCTCCTCCACAGCGGGCCTCTGTCATCTTTCTGAATTCCAGATTCATTCTCTGTAGAGACAATGTCTAGACTCCCATCTAGGATCCCTTGGAAGGTGAATCTGGGATAGGACCTGCAGCGGAGCCATCGATGCCCCACCTGTTTTCCCTCAGCCTTCATTATAACAGTTCCCACGGGCCTGACTCCAACTGCCAGCCCCTGCACTTCCTTACCAGAGGTTCTCTGGCCAGCAGAACGTCCCCTTTCAGGTGTGATCACTCAGAGGCACCTGTGCTGCACTCTTTCCCAGACTTTCCCCAGTGGAACTGAGCTCCAGTTGTCCACAGGGATGGCGAACTTGATAGCACATCCTTCGTTGGCTCCCTTCCTCCCCTTCTCATTCCCCACTCCCCTTCCCAAGTTTCCTGGGATCATCTCCCACATAAACTATGTACACTGGAATCCTGCTTCTGTGGGAACCCAAACTAGGAGGGGTGATTTGTATGCCTTTCTACCAGGGACTAAACCTTTTTAAATGGCCTGGCCTTATATCTTTAAGCGATGCCTGTGATGTAGAAAGTAGGCCATTTTCTCCAGGGCTGACCGTAATGCAGACTTTTGAAAGTGACAAAGCCTGGTTTTAACATCACCCCATCCCCACTGTTTGACCACAACATCTGAAGGTTCCTCCTGATTCCCAGTTCTGATGGATCCTCCTGATTCCCAGTGATTCTCACCTAGGAACCACCAGTGAAGGCAGGGGGGCTCTAAACACATCTCCCCTCTTCCCCCTCAGAACCAAGGGGCCACTATTTCACTTTCTTGTTTCCCTATCAGTTTGTTACTTCACTCTTAGAAAGGGGCCCAAATGCTAAGCACGTCAGGTCATGAAGCAGGCTGAGTGGAAGTTTTGGCTGATGATCTGGGGCCCGACCACACCGTTTCAGAGTCCAAGTAGTTGAAATGTCAGAATTACAGCCTGGCTACTAAAAATGGTACAAAACACCCAGCTCTACCAGGACCCAGACAATCCCTAGCTTGGCAGAAATAGGCTCGCCTGCAGCCAAGATCTCCTAGAAAAAGCCACCTTCTGGTTCCCAGTCCACATGCACACAGGCCACCTTAGACCACGCCAGGAGAAATCTCTGCACCTATAGGAGGTGCTATAATTGTCATCATCCAGATAAAACAGAGGTGTGAAGAAAGCGGGGAGTGTACACTGTTTATGATTCTGCACGCTCACACGTCTAATAGCGTTTCACAGAATCCTACCACTGCACCAGCCACGCTCAGAGGGAATCTGGTAGACATTGTTCCACAGGAAATTAGAGCTACCCACAGAAAATCTGAAGTCACAAAGGGAAGGACGTGATGAAGGGAGAACATGATAAAACTTCAAAGAAATTCCAAGGCAGAAGATGTGAATGATCAACAGAAAAAAGGCAATTAGGAGCGAATTGAGTCTACCCAGGGGGAGACATAATGAAACCTGCCCCATTCAGGGATTTCACATCTCCAAAAGAACAGTGAACCTGATTCATCCCTACTGGCTTTACTTGACACCATTAAGGGAGAGAATGAATAAGAACACACGAGAAAAGGTTAAAGAGGAAAGTTGAAGTCGACTTGAACGAAGCCTGCCTTTCACACCAAAGCACTCAACGTCAAAGCCAGCCCACCAGGGTAGTGACGGGTGAAGATGCCCTTACCAGAAACAGAAAGAGGCTCTTAGATGGGGGTTGGAAAAAAAGGGGGAGGTAGGATCTGCAGTGCTGTAAGATATTAGAGACAGTCTAGGTTTGCTTTCTCATCCTGAGGAGAAAGAAATGCAGCCCAGAAATGTGTAGTGTCTGCCTGAGTCACACTGCTGCATGCCAAAGAGCTGAGTCCCCATTCTCCCCAGCAGAGCTCTTTCCACAACCATGTCCCTCCTAGGAAGAATCAACCAGGTGAACTCTGGCTCTAAGGAGGTCCCCTGTATTTAAGAATCTCCTCATATCATTCAGGAAACATCCAGCAACGTGCAAAACGACTCCTAGAACATTATGACCCAGCAATCCCACCTCTGGGTACATATCCAAAGGAATGAAATCAGTATCTCAAAGAGATATCCACAGCCCTGTGGTCATCACATCATTCTCCACACAAGCCAAGCTATGGAAACAACCTAGATATCCATGGACTAATGAATGAATAAAGAAATATGAATACACAATGTGATATAAATACACAATGGAATATTACTTAACCTTAAAGAAGAAGGAAATCCTGTCATTTGCACCAACACGGTTGAACCTGGAGGGATAGCTATGTGAGCTGATAGATACATTAATTGCTTTGATTGTGGTAATCATTTCATAATGCATATATATATATATATATAAACATCATGTTGTACACCAGAAATACATACAATTTTTATTCATCAGTTATACCTCAATAAAGCTGGTGGGGTGGGGGAGTGGGGGAGTATCCTAAAGCCCTTCCTTTGCTTATAGGTCTGCTTATAGATGAACGGGGGATGCCAGGCTCCCCGGGAATACATTCTTTCCTGCTGCACTACAGAGAGTAACCTCATGTTTGAGCCTTCTCTTCTAATATCTAGACATGGAAGATAGACCAACCATGAGTAATTCTTCACTACACACGGCTGAATAGCTTGTTAAGGAAAAACTCCGCATGTCTATCTATCAAACAAAAATGATTTGACCATACACAGCAGGCACAAAAAGATTTAAAAGGTTGAGAACCTAGGTCCCATAAGCCAGACAAGTAAGCAGCATCATTAGCAAATATTCATCATAGAGAGACCGATGACCAGGTGCCATACACTGTGCTTCAAGCTTTGCATGAATTATCTGACCTTATTTGCAAGAATATGATGAGGCAAGCATTGTTATTCCCATTTGACAGACAAAGAAACTGAGGATCAGCAAAGGGTGTTGACTGAACTATGGTTATGCAATGAGTAAATAGGAGAATCCAAGGATGAAACACAAGTCTGCCTGATTCTATGTCTTTGCTACTTCTGTCTCCCAAATAAATACAACTTTCACTCATTTAGTTAATCCTTAACTTAGAAAGGAACAAGTTTCAGGTGGTGATACATGAATACATGGAAAAGCTGTATTAGAAAGGGCCTGGGGATTTGGGTGAGTTTTTGAAAGAGAGACAAGTTACTGCCTGGCCTCCACTGAGGCCCCTGAGGACAGAAGACAGGCCGTGGAAGGAAGAGATGTGGTCAGATGGAAAGCTAGTGTCAGCAGCCTTCATATGTATGTGAGGTCTGTAGTTTGCAAAAAAAGAAAAGCATTGCAATTTTGCAGCAAAAGTTTATCCATTGTGGTAAGTATCCAAACTCTCTTGGAGGGAAGGGAGAGGAAGCAAATAATAAAGAAAAATAAAAAAAGATATCCAAAGGAAAACCAAACATATTTGCTCTAAATTGGGCAAACTATTTGCCCAAGAGGGGAAATGTAGATGAAACGTGAACATGAAAACCCAAAAAGAAAAGAAAATATAGCCCCTGAAACCTTCCTATATCTGAATTTGTAGAACATTCTCTCCTACTGGGATGAGCAGTTGAAATTTTTATAACAGAGCTTTGTTATATATCAAAGAAATGCCTTTTAGGGAAAAAGAAACTTTGGGGAAATAAAAATTCTCATTAATAGCCCCTTGAGGATATCAAGCATTCATCTTAAGGGCTCAACTGAGGAAACAGATGCATCAAGCAGTCCCCATGGTACAGACTCGGGCACACATGGGGGTTACTTTCCTGGAAGAACAATGTTGGGTTTGTTCTATTCATTATGAATTTACTGAGCATATTCCACAGTGATGTAAGAGGCAAACATGAATACCCCATTATCCTTTTTCAGCTTAAAAGTAACTCTACTACAAGGCAGAATGTAACTGACTGGTAAAACAGGTATAAACAACAACATTCCAAAGACAGGGACCCATAGAAAGAGAGAAGGGTCACAATTACAGAAGTCTCCTTGGAAGAAATGCTACTTAGAGAGTTAGGCTCTGAGGAGTGAAGAGAGATTATGACAGATGAAGATTGAGGGCTAAAAGAGAGTGAAAAGAAAAGGCAAGGGAAGAGTAGGGAATAAAGACCAAGTTCAGGCTGGAGATAAAACTGAGGATGCGCCCTCATTCATTCCACCTGTATTGCAAACACATGCTGAGCACCTACCATTTGCTGGACACTGTTGTAGGTGCTTGGGACACAGTATGAACAAACAAATATCCGAGTCTCATGGAGCTTACATTCTAGTTGAGGTAAAATAGACGACAAACAAAATATGTAAGTAAACAGTACCGTATATTGGGAGGGGTAAAGTTCACCCTCATAAAGAAAAACCAAGCATGGAGAAGAATGTCAAATGCTGGGGAAGGGGGAAGATTGATTGCAAGTTGGTTGGTCCAAGAACATACACGGTCTTGTATATCAGGTTAAGGTATCTGCACTTGATTTCATAGACAACCAAAGAGCCAAAATGCTTGTAAAAGCCTTAGCAGTAAAAGCGAGTGATCAGGCCAGGAGCAGTGGCTCACACCTGTAATCCCAGCACTTTGGGAGGCCGAGGCAGTTGGATCACCTGAGGTCAGGAGTTTGAGACCAGCCTGGCCAACATGATGAAACCCCGTCTGTACTAAAAATACAAAACTTAGCCTGGCATGGTGGCAGGTGTGTGTAATCCCAGCTACTTGGGAAGCTGAGGCAGAAGAATCACTTGAACCCGGAGGCAGAGGTTGCAGTGGGCCAAGATGGTACCATTGTACTCCCACTTGGGCGACAGAGCAAGACTAGTCTCAAAAAAAAAAAAAAAAAAAAAAAGCGAGGAGTGATCAGTAGAAGTAGAAGTTAGCTAATGTTGGTAGTGTTTAATTTAGGATGTATTTGAGGATGTGACACGTGCAGTAGCACATGGAGTCATTAGACATAGCATGAGATGGAGAGCATGTAGGAGAGCTATCAAAGTACATTTCATCAAACACTGGTCTTCCTAGATACTTCCAAAGAAGGTTCTACAGGGAAATAAATTCAGAAATGAGAAAACCACCCAACCCCCTCCTGGCAGCATACTAAAAGTTCTAATTTGTCCTGAGGCTAAACCAACAAACAAAATGATATTTAACTGTCTAAATTAATATTTTATACTTTGTCTTGACCAATTTTTTTTTAGAGGTGAGGGGGGTGGAACCCCTGTTAAAACCTGGCAGGACTAACTTTATGAAATGCTGAACAAGAGGGAAAGAGCTAAAATCCTGTAAATTGGGAAAAGGCAATGGATTTGGGAGAGAGAAAAGAAACTGAACGACAGGCTCTGCAAGCACTTGATTGGAAGTGTGGACAGGAGTGTGAGGGAGAAAAGGAGGAGGAGGGGAGGAGCCGTCAAAGTCACAGAGGACACGAGCATGCCAAGGTGTCGCTAACAGAATCTTCTAGAACATCTCAATCAAAAGTTGAGCCAGTTTCAGGGAAAGTGCAGTGAATTCTAACTCACTCCTTCTGAATGCCTCCCATCTGACATCAATGAAAACAAGGAATAAAAAAGGAATAATCTTCCGTTTATAAAGACAGAGAAGTTAAGGCTTTAGACAGACACCACCCTGGATCACCCCTGCAATCAATCCTGAAGGGATAGAGAAGGACAGGGAATTTTGAAGAAGCAAGAAAAGGAGAAACTGTTGTTTAGAATTAAGCCTTGTTTAATCAGTCTGGGAATGTAAAGAACAGCTTAAATCATAATCTTGAAAAGCACGTCTCGTCCACTCATACAGACATATATAATTCAGGCACCTTTTCTCCTTGGCTGCTTAGCAGGTTGTCTGTATTTATTAAATTCCCTTTACTATTTTTAGATGGTTATACGTTTTCAAAAGCAAAGACCTAGTAAGCCATTTGTGTTTATTTACCAAGCTATCTTAAGTACAGGTCCAGATTATAAATGTTACCTGCTCATCAGAGAGCAAATTTTTAAATTACTCACTTGTTATCCACATTAAAAGAAAAAGAAGCTTAGAAAAAACACATAAATTTCTTTTGTGATCCCACTATTCAGGAAAATCCATTGAAAAAGCAGAAGATGACTTATCCGTGTTAAAATTTTAAAGCCCCTATTAAACTGTCATGTAAATTCTTATTTATCTAATTTTTAAACACATATAGAATTTACTCTCTATCTCATAAATGTCTCAATTCTGTGATGTCATTACAACAGCATTAATGCAGATATATCGACTTAAACAGCCATGCAGTCCTGAATCAGAAGTGAGTTTTAAGTCACTAATTATTTTCATAATTGAAAAAGAACACCACATCTGAATAATATTTTGGCCCAGAGGTATTCAACAGGCTGGTGCTTCTCAAAGAGTAACATGCATGATATACAGGAACCTTGTCAAGATTCAGATTTTGAGTCAGTGGCAGTGGGTCTAAGGTGGAGTCTGAGACTCCACATGTCCAACAAGCTCCCTGGTGATGCCCAGGCTGCTGGTACGTGTCCTGGACTTTGAGTCGAAAGGCAACAGATCACCCTTCCAGGGTTTAAGGAAGGGCAGCGGGGTTGGATGAAATAGGCTGGGTGAAAAGGACTGAGTTGGTTTTTTAGCTTGCCTGGTGTGATTCCTGCTGGACTCTCTGGAAAGCATTGCTGTGCCTTTGGTCTAGAAAGACGTGAAAGTTCAAGGTCTAAAGTCATATGTGCAAAATGTGGTAGAACAAATGTTAAGGAGAAACATGAAACTGTAGTAACAGTGTGAGGTTTGGTGACAGGCTCTCTACTCTGAGCAGCTAAAAATAATAAAGATAATTCCTAGACAAGCCTAGGTTGAGGTTCAGGATTTGGATTTGTTTATAAACGTCTGGCTGATTCTTGAGACAAGGCAAGTTCTGAACAAGCTACTTTAAGACAAGCATTATTATTTTCAGTAAAGGAATGAGAAACTCAGAAGATGCCCGAGGCCACTAAACTCATAACAGAGGGAAGATACAAACCCAGGAGGTCTCCTGACTCCAATAAAGGAGGCCCTCTCCTCTAAATTACACAGTTTGTCAAGGTGATCCCCAAAGCAGTTGGTAACCAATGTTTGAGAAATTCATAGAAGCTATCAGCCTTCAGGAAACAATTGTCATTTATGTCAACTTTTCAAGAAAAGAAGATACCAGGAACTATAGACTAGTTTCCTTCACAGAATCATCGGGGGAAGTGGGGAGAGTATTGTATTTATTAAAAGAAGTGGTGAGCGCATTAGAAGCTAGCATGGGCTCACCGCCCATCTCCCCTCCTAGGTGAAGCCAAGGCAGGGGGAATCCTTCCGTGTCTGTTTTCTTCAGCGTTGATTGTAAGCTCTCAAAGCAGTGGCTGTTCCATGATAGGCACTTAAATATTTGTTGAATGACTGAACAAGTGAATGAACAAGAAACAGGCTGACACACTCCAGTGTTTGTCAAGCTCAACTAGAGGTCAGGCACTATGGATACAAAAACAAGTAAGATGTAGTCCCTGAGTAGAAGTGGTTAGGTCCGCTTTCTTAACTGTTAGTTTGGAAAGAAATTTATGATTTCTTGCTTATGTGGCATTTGATGTTCTGGTTGCCCTTTCCTCCATCCTCTTTCCTCGGCCTCAGAGTGAGGATTACTGACCAAGCTCCTTGACCTTTCTCCTCTTTCCATTGTGGCCAAGCAGCACTCTTTCCCATCTTCTCATTCTGTGTCAGAAACCTCCTGCTATTCCTGAGCCCACGCTGCTCATGAAGTTTCTTAATGATGAAGGGGGAAAATATGGGCCCTAGAGTTTGAGAGACCCGGTTCATTTACTGAGCATTTCCACAGGCTAGATGATGCTTCAAGCTCTTTACACATATCCACTCATGTACTGCTAACAATGATATGGGAGTTGACATTACACTATCTCACAGATAAGAAGACTGAGGCCAGAAAGGCTATCAACTGGCCCAAGGCTAGCCAGCTAGGAAGTGGTCCAGTGGGCTTAAGACCCCAGCAGTCCTGCACTAGAGCCCAATCTTCACCATAACTCCAAGCTCCCTCTCAATAGTGAGGCTTCAATAAGTCACAGCCCTTATCATATTTTCAGATCCACAGTCTTCTTCTCAAGCACATGAGAAATGTCTTATCCTGGGGCACAGTGACCCCATCTGCTCGGTGTGATACTGCTATTCGATAACAATTTTTCTTCCCAAAAGTTTTTGATGTCAGTGTGGGCGTGGGCTGGAGAGTAATGTATTGAATTGTTTGGAAAATATTTATGGAATGTGTAGATGCAAGAAAAACAACAACATCACTTTGGTATTATATTCCAAGAGAATTTGATTTTTCCAATGTTTTAAGTCCTCTTCCAGGATATAACCTTTTATCAGAGGGGGCCACTTGAAGAAAAATGGGGGCTGTAAGCTTGTCTGCACTGTCATGTTCTCACTTCCATTTCAAATACACACACACACCGATGGACACACACACACACACACACCCCAACTTGGTAAGAAGTCCAAAGTTGGTGCTGGGAGAGTACTTTTGCAATCACCTAATAAGGCTTTGACAAATGAGTTTGCTAATAGGACTGCCAAATGACTGGTGAGAAATGGCATGTTCTATAGGCACTGTAAAAATTCTCTTTCCTTTAAAGACAGAAGACAAGTTAGTGGCAAGGACATTGCTTTTTAAATAAATTCCAAGTTAGTTTTAAACCCTTTACTGCCAAGATCCATTTCATTAAGTACAAAAATAGGTTCCTTCCCACAGCCCAAAAGCCTTCCATAAAAGTAAACAGGGGTAAGTTCAATTTTCCTAAAAATTTGTTTAAAAAAATCACTATAATGCTGTCTTAGGCATCTAATTTCCTTGTGATAAGAAAGTAATCCCTCCTTTGCCCTCTCCTGGTTCTGGCTGTGGGCCAACACCTTCCAGCAGAATAAAGTCAAAGAAATAAAAGACATAAAAGATACGGTGTGCCCAGATCTAATCCTCCATGTGAATTGACCCAGTGTGGCTTGCAGCAATGTGATCCAGAAGCAGATGCAAAATTTAAAAGAGAAAAAAAAAAAAAAACAGGCATTCAAGACAGGGAAGAGGGGCCTCTACCAGCAAGTTCTGCCTATTGCACTCTCCAGATAATCACAGCTGGCTGCTCCTCACTGCCGAAAAGGTCCAAACAGGATTCTTCAATGTCTGTAGAATGGCTAGAGTTCTCTAATATGGTGATTAAGGTCTTTCCCAGTTTTTATTCCCACTTATGCAACTCATGATGGCAAAGATGACTGTCTTCCCGTCTTTCTCTAGCAGCAGATCCTTCCTCCCTGCCCAGTCAGGTGCCACACTGTGGTCCATTCACCCTGAGAGTGTCCTGCGTACCTTCACACCTATCATGAAAAGGAGGCTACCTTTCCTCCTCTTCCCCTGGTTGGTGCTGAGAGTGGAAAATTAGCTATGACTATGTAGGTGTAGACAACACCCTAGGACGTGATGGAGCTTGAAGATAAGAGAATGGGTCCCTGGTAGACACAGTGGAGCAGACAAATATCCTTTCTAGATGCCAGGCCACATCTACTCTGTTATGTGAAAGAGAAACACACTTCTATTTGATTTAAGCCACGGATGTTTTAAACCTCTTTATTCTAACAGCTTAGCCTCTTCCTTAAGAGGCTAATTCACTCATCCTTGACTACTGTCTTAACAAAGATGGAATTTCTCCACCTGTCTCCGCATTCCCTCCCATCTCCACACCTTTGCTTTTAGGGGCATCTTCCCCTTACTGGGATGTCATCTTCCTCACTAAATGTTCCATCCCCCAAGGCCCGGGGTGGGGGGGGTCTCTTTCCTCCTCTCTAAAGAATCCTCCACTAACTGATCCCTTTGCCTTGGAGATTCTGTTGCCCTTTCCATCTGAAGCTTTAGCACTTGATCAGGTGCCAACCAGCACAGGACTTTGTCTTGTGAGTATATTCCTTCCTGTCTTTGCGTGTATATTGAAACCCAAACTGAAGCAGAGGTCTTGGTTGAATCTCAACTCTAGTGCAGTGTGGAAATGGGTGGCTTGCAGAGCCTCTCCTTATCCTTACACACTGGTTGTCATGAGGAGACTGAAGTCCATGCTACGGTGCTATTATAATGAAGATGCTAGATCCATTTTGCTTGTTTTTTTCATTTCCAGATGGGAGGGGATGTATGTGTTATTTTCCCATAAACTTTGTTATAAATCTTGGCTTAAAATAGGGGCTTTAATGAATGCTTTAAATGGCAAAAATCCATCTGTACGCGCTTTTTCTGCTATAAGTAAACATGTTGATGATCCATAGAAAAGGCAAGCTTTAGTTTTTCACTTTTTAAAAAAAACTACATGCTATCTTTTGTTGGATGCTGACTCCCCTCCTCTGACATGAATTCTCTAGGAGTTCAAATGACTTAAGCATACTTATTGGGGACTTGCAGGACCTAGGAGGTGTGATTTGCTTCAGGGTTTGGCTGGAAGAATGTTAGACTCTCTAAGTCTAGCATGCCAGTGCTGGGGCCACTTCTTAGCCTGACCCAGGGAAGATGCATATGTAAACTGACTTATTTTCTGGGCTACAGACAAGAGAAACCCTCTCTTTTCTGGAAATGGAGATTGTTCTTAGAACTTCTCTCCACAGCAAAAATCTCTAGCCATGAAGGGTGTTGCAACTCAGCATTATGAAATAAACCATGCTGGCCAATAAAAATATCCATTGGGCCTGTCACAAAGGGGACTGGTAAGCACCCTGATGCCAGCTCAGTAGATGGGCTGCCAGGGACATCCCAGCATGGGGCATGGAAACCAAGTCTCCAGGCTACTAAAAATGCCCTCCGTCCATTCCTTCTTTCATCCAAATGAATCCAAGACATTAATTATTTCAAGAAACATTTACTGAGTACCTACCATAGGCAAGTCCCTAAGTACACAATCAGAAAAAAGCCTGGGCACAGTGGATCATGCCTATAATCTCAGCACTTTAGAAGGCTGGGTGGGAGGATTACATGAAGCCAGGAGTTTGAGACCACCCTGGCAACTTACCTCTCTACCAAAAAAATAAAAACTAAAAAATTAAAATTTAGCTGGGCATGGTGATGCACGCCTGTAGTCCTAGCCACTTGGGAGGCTGGTGTGGTAGGATCCCTTGACCCAGGAGTCCAAGGAACTGTGATTGCACGACTGCACTCCAGTTTGGAAAACAGAGAGAGAACCTGTCTAAAAAAGAAGGAAGGAAGGAAGGAAAGAAGGAAAGGAAAGGAAGGGAAAGGAAAGGAAAGGAGAGGAGAGGAGAGGAGAGGAGAGGAGGAAGGAAGGAAGAAGACAGAGCCTCTTTGAGGATTTTACCGTTCTGTGGGAGAGGCAGAAATAAACAGGCAATTTCAATATAATCTGATAAACACTCTGCCAGAGGAAGTAAGAGGATCAGTGGGAGTCCACAAAGAGGAAGACAGAAGGCAAGCAGAGTAAGCAGGGACCATGTGACCAGCAGGGGCAGCAAGGAACAACATAACCCCCATCAGGCTCCAGGTAGCTTTGGAGCCACACATTTTCCTGCCCCTTACCTGGCAAAAGAATGGCCTTCCTTCCTCCAGAGGCACTGCAAGGGCAGCCAAAAATAAAAGGGGCTTGAATCACCCGCAGTGTTAATGAAATACCTTGTAAATGTCTAACAGGCAGAATGCAAAATATCTCTCTGCTCAAGAGATCTTGATATCTATTTCCACAGAGCATCGGATTAATCTCTTTCACCATCAAAATCAATAAGAGCTGAGAGTAGAGACAGGCAGAGGAAGCATCCGCTTCTGCAGTCAGGAAACCAAAATTAGACCAATTATATTGTTCCAGAACCTAGATTTCATGGTGAGAGGCACCATATGAATCAACCAGTGATTGATAGATACATCTAAATGAGCGTTTGACAAAGCAGTGAGGAAGCAAAGAGATTCTGTCATTTTGGCATTAGGATTGAATTTATTCCTCCTTAAGACAGGTGAGGATTCAGAGCTTATTCATGTGTTATCCCCATCCTATTCTACTTTGAACTTCCTCAGTCACTGGAAAAGAGATATGCATAGAATTTTAGAGTTAGAATCTGAAAGATCATCATTGCACAGGTGAGAAATTTGAGGCTCAGAGAACATAAGTGACTTGGTCGGCTGATTAGGGTCAAAACCAGAACTAGAAACCAGGCCCTGGACTCTTAGTTGAGTGCTTGTTTCACTCATCTCCTCTGAGCCCAGAAACCTGGCACTAGACAAGAACTTCTTTGGGAAAGATTATGATTTCCTCAGAGACTTTTTTCCTTTAATATCTCTCCCTCTCTCTGAGAATCTATGTCACCCAGACACAGGTATCAGGACAAAAGCTATACCAGTTTAAAAGCTTTCAGCTTGGCTTCCTATAGGGATAAAGGCCAAGGAGCAAATCCACAAAGAGAAAAAAGAAGCCACTGTCACCAAATGAGCATTTCTTCCCAAGAAACAGTCCATGTACAACAATGTGTGTGTGTTTCTATGTGTGTATGTGTTTCTATATGTGTCTGTTTATATGTGTATATGTTTATATGTATATTTGTAAGAGCATGTGAGTGCTATGCATATACATATGTATGTATGAGTTGTGAATGTGTGTATCGGGCCCTTTGTGTGAATTTGTGTGCTTCAATGTGCATATATGTATGCTTATGTTTGTGTGATTGTGTGTGTATGTGTAGGTGCATAGATTTTTTAAAACTCTTCCTTATATTCACAGGGGTAAAAAAGGGGAAAATGAGATCTTTACAAACTGTGTTTGGCTGCCATTACAAAGCTATGCATCTATCCCACTGGAGAGTTTACTATGGGTCCTCTTACCTGGAAGTCCTTTGCGTTGTCTGGTAGATGGAAAAAGGCACTGTACTGAAGTTCTAAAGAACAAATAGAAGCCAGAAGAAACATACAAGAAGATATGATATGTCAAGTAGACATTTTAGAGAAAAATTATACAAATACTTGCTAACCGGGCAGTGACATTCTATTTGGAAGGCTATTGGGATTTGCATAGAATGACCCATTTTAGGGAGGTGCTGGGAAGAGCATGGGAATTGCAGCGATGCAGAGTACAAGGGTCCAAGGGTCAGGTTCTGGTCCTGTGGTGAGTGCATCCTCCTAAATATTTGTCTTGAATCATGCCTTTGTTTAAATTTCCTGGTTTTTCTCAATTTCACCATGAGCAGACTGGCAATTTCAATATTTTCCTCAGGAAGAACCCCACCCTATGTTCTCAGAGAAAAAAACTTTCAAGGAAATACATCATACTGTGTTCTGTCACCTCACAAAAGCACTAAGGGTTCAGTGACCCTGTCTTTCTAAAGGACCAGATGTCTCCCCTCCATAAGCCCTTCTGAAAATGATTTTACCTATTTTCATGTTTAACAAAAAATGAATTTTTTTCAACCAGTACTTTTTGACATTCAGAGACTTCAGAATGTAGTCTTCTTCACTAGACTGTTACGTCTTTGAGAGCAAAAATGAAGTATTGTATCTCCATATCCTGAGGACATGTCATGATGCACAGCATACCTTTAAGAAAATATAGGTACCAATTAATGTGTGTCTGAATATAGAGTGAAGTTTTATCACAACAGAATGAAGGTTTGCTGTTGAAGTTATGCAATAGTAGTTACAGTGAGGTTTCCAAGTCACTTGAGCTATGCCAGTAGTTTAAGCAGGAGTGTTTGCATCAGAGATGGCCTCCCCAGGGCAACAGGGAATTCAGAGCCACAAATGGCTGAAATCAAGAAATTCATATTCATATAGATATTTTCTGCTAAACTAGACAAGTGTTTCGGCTTTGGGTAAGTGATAGAATCTCTCGGAAGGGTTTCTACCCTGGAGAATCACCGTCTTACAGCCCCTAGCAATAAATACAAACTAGCTCCCTTGCAGGGACATGACTACAACTTATAGAGAAGACAAACCAGTAACATGTTTTACTCCTATACTGAAGAATACACATAAAGACTAAGGATTATTAAATCAAAATCTCTTTGGAGTTCATGAGGGTAGGTGGGAGGAAGATTCTCTACTGGAAATTTCTAATTTGAACAAAATGTCCTGATCTTTCATTGCATTTGTTTCTATCTCATCTCTATATATTTTGTGCTTCTTGACCACCATTCCTTGGATCACCTGCCTCCCAGAAATGTGTTTCCATAACAAACTGACTGTGCAGAATGTCTACTTAGGGCAAATTAAAGTCTTCTCATCTACATGCAACTGACCACTTCAATCCTAGAAATCCCCCCAACATCAGGCCCATAGCACGGCTAACAGCTGAGGGTGCTGAAAATCGGGGCAAGAATATCTGCAAACACTCAGGTGTCCCAGACAGATACAATATAATAGGAAGAACCAACTCCACATAGATTTTTGACAGTCATTTAGCCTAGTGGTTGCCTCCTCTCTGAAAACACAGTCAGAGTAAGGGACAGTGTGGCAGAGTAGGAGACAGTAAAGTGACTTAAAACAACAGACTCCCAGGCAGGCAGACTTTGTTTTCAATTCCTCCTCTTACTTCCTGGCTCTGTGATCTTGACCAGATTACTAAACCAATCTGAGTTTTGGCTTTCTTACTTAAAGACTGAGACAAAAGTATCAACTTCATAAGCCACTGTAAAGACTAAATGAGATGTTTTTCAAGCACCTAGGATTGACTGACATTGGATGAATGATGTTAGCATCATTACTGGGATTTGTATGAGAATTGCCATTTCTGAGGCCTATAAATTTGGCAAACTTCACAAAAAAAAATTATCACCAAGGAGTTAGTGATAAAGGCTGCAAATCCAAATCATCCTAAGGGAGTGAAAATAAAAGATAAATTACTTCCCAAATACTTTAAACCTTCTTTAAGCAATAATCAGTTTCCCAGAATTGCCATGCACTAGAGATGCCATATGATTTCGGGGTCAAATGCCTCCCCAGTTCTGATATTTAACCAGCTGTGAAAGCTATTTATTACTAGGCATGTTCTTGGCTTTGCTCATCTAAAAGAAATGTTGTATGCACACACACACACACAGGCACACACACACACACACACACACACGCACACACACACACACTTCGTTGAACAGTACTCTTAGGGATTTTTTTTCTCTTGTGAAAACCAAGTAGTATAAAATTACCTTAGGGATCTCTACTCAGAATCACAGAAGACACCACTTAATTAGATTAAAATTGAGTTTGTCAAAGATGACTAGATGATATATTATAGATTGCAAATTTAGCACTAATATCAAAACCCTCACACATCAGCAGATCCTATAAATGCATTTATTTGTAAGCTGTACATCAAGGAACAAAGAGACTATTGACAACAAAGCTATTTTGTAGAACATTTGCCTCCCGACAGAAATAAATGCATTTAAAACAGCTGTTGACCAGGTTCCTGCCATTTAGTAAACCCGTTGAATTTGGTTTCTGGAAGTGTCTTTATAAATGGGCTGTAGCTGTCACTTTTTATTAGCTATTTACAATGAAGAGTATAAACTTCTAAAATAAAGCACCTGTGTTAAGGATTCTGCCGTGAGCCTGTTAGAGGTGGGCAGTGCAGCTTCCCAGCTCTGTGCAGCTGATTCCAGACTGCTCATGAGCAAGCACAAAAGACCTGGTCTCAAAAGGGCCCCATCCTGAGCAGAAAAGCCTGGGGTATGTGACCGAAACACAGATTCAAGGCACAGCTGAGCCAGAGCCAAGTCTTTCAAGAGAAAAGACTGGGGCTCCTTACCCACAACACAGATAGGGACACATATGATGCCCGGAATCAATAATATACACCTAAGATTACAGCAGAGCCGCACGGGTGGAACCTATCCAGGCAGGAAATAATCACCTTTCTACCTGTATGTCTATGTGCTGAATTGGGCCTTGAAGAAGTTGCCTGAAGGGAGAAATCCTATCTTGGGTGGCAGGTGGCTCTACTACCGGGTGCCTCACCTGATGTTCAATTTGCTTCTCAATATGGCATGATATATGGGATATTTGGTAGCCATTAAAACGCATACCCAAAAGAACACAGGTTTTTCAAGTCAGCTCAATGTCCAATGAATTTTGACTTTGGTCCTCATTGGCTATTTGATCTGCGTAGGTGAAACAATCTGAGCCTTAAGTTTCCTCAACTGCAAAATAGGGATAATAATGTCCACTTCACTAGAGTGCTGCAGTAAATGAACTAATTTATGTAAAAGTACCCAATTCAGTTTCCATCATATCAGTAGATGTTCAACATTTCGTTCATTTTTAAAACAAGTCACAACAACATGGAACATACTTACATACTAAGTTAAAGATGTATATATATTAACACAAATGCAAAACACTACTTTGTGCAATAAAGCAAACAAACATATAAAACAGAATAGGAGCAAATGCTCTAAATCTTAGCCATGCTATATTTGTATGGAGGGCATAGTAGCAAGTTTTTTATTATTTTCCAAATTACTTTTAAGAGGAAAGTACTACTTTTCTTTTTTTTTTTTTTTTTTTTTTTTTTGAGACAGAGTCTCACTCTATTGCCCAGGCTAGAGTTCAGTGGCGCGATCTTGGCTCACTGCAACCTCCACCTCCTGGGTTCAAGTGATTCTCCTGCCTCAGTCTCCCAAGTAGCTGGGATTACAGGCATGTCTCACCATGCCTGGCTAATTTTGTATTTTTAGTAGAGACGGGGATTTACCATGTTGGCCAGGCTGGTCTCGAATTTCTGACCTCAGGTGATCTGCCTGCCTTGGCCTTCCAAAATGTTGGGATTACAGGTGTGAGCCACCGTGCCCGGCCAGAAAGTTATTACTTTTATAATGGCTAGATGTTATAGTTTTAATAACACGTAGTTATTAAGCCTGAGCGTTCTTGAAAGAGACAGTTTGTCTGAAGACAGTGCTTGTCATGACACAGACACAAGGCAAGAGCCATTGCCCCAGCAGCTGGTAAAACACTAACCATGCAGGAGTTCAGGTGCTGCACCTTTGGTCAGGAGGGCACAAACAGGAAACAAGCAGTGGCCACTTCTAGAGGGGCTCACACCTAAGGGACTCACAGGGAAGAAAAGATGAGAGAAAAGGGACATCTGAAAACTGAGCAAGAAAAAGCCCAATACTGTCTCTGACCTGTCTCCTAACCCATGGTTAAACCACTGGCTGATGTGGGACACCTCTCCACAGCATGACAGTCACAAAATATTAGAGCTGGAGGATACCGCAGGTGTCACCTGTCCAGTGCCCTCATCTCATAGACTAGGAGCTTCAGGCCTGGAAAAGTTGAAGGGCATTTACTCATTCTCAGTTCAATCAACAATTTCTATTCAAAGTGCCAACTATAAGCCAGACATTACTCAGTTTCAATGAGTAGGGATACAGCTGTGAGCAAAGTACCTGCCTTCTGGAGAATGTATAGGGAGGAAAAGAAATAAACATACAATGTATAATGCTGAGGAAGCAGCCATCTTGTGACCTGTCTATGTCATTCCACAGGATTGCCTAATCAGTGCCCTGGGCCTGGGACATTCCCTAATCTAGAGGCCAGATGTCCAGCTACTCCTTGGCCTCAGAGTCTTCTTCCTTATTTGTGTAAATATTTCTCTGTTCTGGGTAGGCGGTGAATTTCCTTATACTGCTTAAGCATGTATGTCAATGGCTCCTGGACAGCTCCACTTGTCTATATGACTAGGTGGAGTGCTGGGATTGGGTCTTTGCCTGTAACCTAAAGAGCTGCATACAGGCCATCGCCCTGCATTGGTTATTGGGAGGGGCACATCTTCTCGTCATTCTGTGAGTAGAGCATTTTTCCAACCAGCCCTTGTGCATGGAGTCCTCCTTGATGACTCCAAACCTGTAGAAGATGCAGTGAGTAAAGGTCTGTGGGATCCTCCTTCTGAAAGTCAGCAATATATGCTCTCCGCTGTCCTCCATATGAATGGAATCCTCCCCTGAGATCAGCAGCTGGATCTTCCTGCTGCACAGTTTCTAGAAGTCAGCAGGTTTGCCAAAGATACTTACTGTGGTCTCGCCAAAAGCAAGGGCTTATGTTTCTGTCCCCAGATTCCCAGGGGGTAACGAGCTGGCAGAAATTTTGCCCACCCTCTGGATATAGGTGGACAAATGAGATTTACCAAATCTCCCCTTAGACAGGGATGACTTGGGCCAATGGGTCATATGGCAGAGAGACAGGGGGTGGAATCCATGGCGGAGATATAAGAGGAGCAGGAAAACTATCCCTTGACTGCTGGCCACCTTGCTGCTTGTACACCGATGGCTTGACAATTAGGAGCTCCAAGGAAGACTGAAGGCCCCTAGGACAGAGCTCCAACCAGTGAGGCTCTGCAGCCACAGGCAGATGAGATCCATTTTCCCACAATGCCAAAGGACTGATGGTGTCCCTGAAGATTAAACCATGGAAATGTGCTCAATTTCTGGCAGCAAGATAAGGAAATTAAAGAATAGATGTGGGCAGACGCCAGGAGAGTCCCAAGCTACCTGGTTGGTGTGCCTGTTGGATGAGTGGGCTTTGCAGACCCAAGTGTCTCCAGCAGAAAGATGTAGTTTGAGGAAGTTGACAACCCATCCCCCTACTATAACATATTTTCACCTGCAGCACAAAGAACAACTAACAGGACTTGACCGAGACAAACTGATGCCACTATTAGTTTTGGGTGACTGGAGGCATAACCACAGTGTATGCTACTGCAGGGGAATTTCTTGGAAGCAAGGCTCCCTGGAAAATGGCTTAGAAAACCACTGTGGCCATTAAGATAAAGGCCATTGACAGACCTGGCTGTAGGACCCTCCCCCAGATGGGATGTAGATGAAGCTGTCCTACCTTGTACAGCCCTAGAGGCCTTTAAGAGGCAGGATTCCCCACAACAGAAGACTTCCTTTTCCCTTCTGCTGTCCCTGGAATAACAATGAGCAAGGTGGTAGAGACACATCTCTGCAATGTCCCGTCATCTGGTGGAGGGAGCTCCAAGGTGGAAGCCATTATAGCTGTGGCTGAGACCTGAGCAGTAGAAACCTCTACAAGTGGTCCTCCAAGGGCCAAAAGGGGAGACAATCAGAGGGGCAGGACTCGTGTGCAGTGCAATGTGGTTCTGGCTTCTAAACAAAGGATAGATTAAGACTGAGATAGAGTCTCCACTGAAGAACTTTCTCCACGACATAAAGGGGAAAGAGAACCCCCTAAATTAGAGATGAAGCACCTCATGCAGATCATTAAGAAACAGAAAGAGCGGAGCTCACCAGATTGGAAGGATTTGGAATCTTGGATTGCCACCCTGAAGATTCAGATACTCCCCCCTCCTCCCCACTGGAGGGAAGGCAAGCTGCTACTGGAGTTTCCCAATACCCAGCTTGGACAGTGAGGAAAATGGTGGTTCTAATTATGAGCTAGACTCCGATAAAGAGGAGGAGCTGTGCTACCTCTATCTTGACTCCTTTTAAAAAGATTGGGGTAGGGCCAAAGATTCCATGCTCCCACAGGGACCTGAAGCTCTGTGCCCGTGGGGGTGGATGAGAAATATGGGGGTGGAGAGTATGAAAACAAGCATGGGGCTATTAGACACTGTTGCTTAGTGATTATTAAAACAAGCCCCCACAAGGTGAGGAGTGGAACAGTGGCTTTGTGTGTTTTGGGGGAGGGCATGGTAGCCCATAGAAAATAAACATGTACTTATGGGCAAGACAATGTCGGTGCCAATGATCATCGTACCCCTTGCATCATGTGTTATGGGTAATGACAGTTTGGTAGCCCATGACACTGAAAACCAGGGTCACCTGCAGGAATATGCACTGCACCTCCCCAGAGCAACATTTGAGCCACGTGAGCCAAATACACTCTTCCTCTTCCTCCTCCCAGAATTGCCCAAGCCCATATCCATTGTGGAAAGAAAGACATTACTCTTTAAATACAAGAATAAATTAGCAAGCAGGAGTGCATCAAACAACTTTGTCAATTTAATATCATGGTCAAAAAGGCCTCCAACACAGGGAGGCTAACAGGCTACATCAGCCTCCGTGCCCCAGAGGCTCGCTTGGACTATTGCAGGCCAAATGCCTTGGCCCCTGAGTGCTGGCGATCATCCCGTTTTTCTGGGTCGGTGGCAGTTCATTCTGGCGACTGGTATGTTGTCACGGACTAGGCCAATGCCTTTTTCTCAATTTCCCAGGGGCAGGAAGACCAGGATTAATTTGCATCCTGTGGAATGGCTTGTAATACACTTTTTCTGTCTTCCTTTAGGGGTCCCTTCATGACCCTACCATTTGTCAGCAACGGGTAGGGCTTGATTTACAGCAAGCCCAAGTCAGGTTTAATAGATGACATCTTCTTTGTGAGTCCCACTGAAGAACAAGTGGCCTTGGCTTTTTGCTCAATCATCAATGCGAAGACTAACACCAGTTGGGCCATAAATCCAGATAAGATTCAAGGACCCACCCAACAAGTACAATTTCTCAGGACCATCTGGGCATAAAATCAACAGAGTATCACGGAGAAGGTTAAATAGAAGTTACAGTCCCTGGCTCTCCCACTGATAAAACAGAAGCACAGCAGCTGGTGGATCTCTTCAGACATTGGAGACAACACATACCCCATCTGGGTATCCTTCTGGCCCTCTTGTCAAGGTGGCACAGCAACCTTCAAATGGGGCACTTCTCAGCAATGAGCAATGAAAACTACTCAGCAAGCCATGGCCCAGGCCCTGCCTCTGAGTGGGACATTTGGAGCCTGCCAGCCCCATGAAACTTCAGATGTCCACAGCACCCAACATGCTGAATCAGTAGCAGTAGGAAACCACCTCTGGGCAGGGTGCAACCTCTGCAATTCTGGACACACAAGCTGCCTGAAGCTGCTGCCCAATACATACCCTTTATAGGCAGCTTCTTGCTTGCTATTGGGTTCTGGTGGAGACTGAACATCTCACTACCAAAGCATATTATGTGATTCTGAGGCTGAAGTGCTCATCCTTACTTGGGTTCTCACCAATCTCACTAATAAAACCGGATAAGCCCAGGAGGGTTCCATCATCAAATGGAAATGTTACAACCAAGATTGAGCCAGTCCAGGACCCCAAGGAGTCAACTACATGAGCAGGTGGCCACCCTGCCAGAGGGAGCACAGCGCTGGTCCCTTCCCTAGTCATGTGGGCCATGATGAAGAGGTTCCAGCTGAAGGCATGGCCTAGTTTACCCAGGTTTCTGCAAAATGAGTTGATGGAGTCCACTGTGCCCCTCAAAGCCACCCACCCCATGGAGAGCCATTCTTACCTGAAACTGGAAGACAACACTTGGCCCATGGGGCTGAATTTCATGTGGTGGTAATGGTGTACAAGCCACCTTACCCCACACACCTTGCTACATCTTTGCCGATTACTGGGTGGTGGTCTAGCCATTTCTTCAGGAGACTGGCAACTACATGACTGAACTGTTAAAAATCTGTGTGGCAACAGGGACTATGGCAAGTCTGCTGCATGAAATGGGCAAATCTTTATCACTCATGTATATGCTCCCAGCAAAGTGCCTCTTAAATAAGAACACAAGGGGAATTCCTAAGGATCAGAGCCTGTCCAAAACAAGTTGGAAGGGTCACATGTTGGATGCTTCAATGAACCAGTCATGGAATCCCATTTCAAACGCAGGAATGGGCCAAATCCATGGGTGTAATCCTTGAAGACAAAGAAGCCAAGAATGTAGTGCGATTCCCACCAATCAGCCCAAAGAGCATGACAAGAATTATGACCTATTGTGAGGGGCATTGGCAGACTCATTTGGCAGATGGATCATACTGGATCTTTAACACCCAGCCGTGGATTCTTCTGGTGCCTCACAGCAGCTGACACCTACTTAAGGTTTAGAACGTTATCTCTGTGCTTCATGTGAATGCCAGTACCACAATAGTTGCCCTGGAAAAAAATCTTTGCCATGAGTTTGGGTACCCTACTGAACGCCAATCAAATCAGGGCACTTCTTTGATAGCACAAGTCACAAAACAATGGGCACAATTCCATGGCATATGCTGCACCTCCCACATTCACACCACCCATGAGCCATGGAGCAGTGGAATGGAAGACTAAATCAACAATTAAAGAAGGGACGTAAAGAAGGATTCTTAACAGGGTGATACCCTCACCTCACTGGGGCCATTTGGACACTTGACACTGCACTCCAGCCAAAGGGAAACAACACTGAAATGCACATTGGAGAATCCTAAGTTTGGCAAGGGTAGAGGAGCAGGCAGTCACCTGATTAGGCTGTGACTGAGGCATCCCAATCTGTGTACCCAATCACTCCTTTAGTTTCTCCTTCTGGAACACTGTGCCCAGAGTGGTCTGTGGTCCCTGCAGTGGTAGTGCCTGACGGGGACGCCCATCCCTTATTCTAACTTGGAAGTTATGCCGCCCCAAGTTTTCTCACCTCCTTGGGACCCCACAGGAAAGGAGAGGGTCATAAAACACTACAATACCAAAATCCCCCTGGTAGCATCAGGAACTCCCAACTCCCCTGTAGAGGTGGGTGATGTTATAGGACATGCAAAATTTGTACAAGACATAACCTCATTGCCTCGATTGGATGATCAGGGCAGAGAGATGTGGGTAAACAGCAAGAGCAATGTGTTCCTGCAGAGATGGTAGCCGTTGGGTTAGGAAAGATGGCCTGGGTGAATCTCCAGGACAGAGTCCATGCTATTGCCAACATATCTTGCTGTGTGTACATCAAGTATTCAGGAAAAGCAATCTACCTTCAAGCAGGATGATTGTTGTCTGTAAACCTGTGTATCCACTAGACTCTTCCTTTGACTTTTTTAACTGACTAAATCACAGCACCTGGGGCTCAGGGCTGAGAACCAGGGAGGCCTGATCATCTTCCTTGGACTGACCCTGTTAGTGGCCCTGACAAAGTGCTATCTCAGTTGGGCAGGGAAGCTGTGAGCCATGAGAATCATTCTAGGACCATGCTGAAAACACCTCCATCTTCAGTGGTGACTATGCAAGCACTGCATATTTGCTCTTTGTCCTATCGGGTGTGACATGCTTGAGGTTTTTGTCCTGGCATCTTGATGAGGGTCTGGGGATGTGCTGTGGGGGAAGCAGCCATTGCTCAGCCTGTCATCCCTCCCCAGGATTGCCCAGTCAGTGCCCTGGACCAGGAACCTTTCCTCATCTGGAGCTGCCACTGGCTCTCAGATTCTTCTTCCTCATTGGGAGAAGTTTTTCCTTGTTCTGGGGACAAACCTTTCTTGTACTGCTTAAGTGTATGCATCATATGGCATTTGGCCAGTCCACTCGTATATCTGCTCCCCTTGAGGGGGAATGGGGTGATCTCCTGCAGTAGAGCAGCCTGTGTACGGTCTTCTACTTTATCTGGAGGGAACTGCTAACCATGGGAGACTGGCACATGCTGCAGATGCTGATCTTGCTGTGCATTTTCTCCTTTCTGTGAATAAAGCATTGTTCCAACCAGGACCTTGTGTGCTGAGGTTTCCTTGGGGATTCCAAGCCCATAAGTGATGCAGGGGCCAAGGTCAATGGGCTCCGACTTCTGTGGTTGGTGGTGTTATACTCTTTGCTATCTTCCACAGGTTGACAATGCCCACCTGGGACTGGCAGCCTGATCTTCCTGTTTGACACATAACATAATGTCGAGTAGGAATAACTGCTACATAGGAACATCAAGCAGAGGAAGAAAAAAGAACATAGGGAGAATAGCAGAAGATGAAGCTGGGTCATGTAGGGCCTTAAAGGTGAGAGTAAAGACTGCAGATACTATTCTAATGTGATGAGAGAAATGGGAGGGTGTGCACAGGGTCACCTACCTGGTGGTGACAGCCTCCAGGCTCACTTCCTATGGTTCCTGGCACTAATGGGAGATGAGACTGCCTCCCTAGGTGGGCAGTCGGCCCTTTCATCACTGTCTCATCTCAGAAGACAGACATCGCTGACACATTACTAGGTGCCCTTGCAGACTTTATTCCAACATTTGATGCCACTAAAAGCAGCAATAATACTTTCCTCAGGATCACGGTGAGGGATCCATGACATAATCCATGTAAAATATTTAACACAGTGCATGCCAGAAGCACATAATAAATGTTTATTATTCAATCGCACAGTAAAATAGAAGAATAGACAAGTCCATTTAACACACGAAATTTATTGTAAATAAAGACAGAACCTTCACTTTATTTCCATTTCAAATTTGCAATTAAGTCTACATTTTGAGTAACACAGTTCTTGCCATGCTTCCTTTAGTTACCATGCACCTCATCACCATCTGTTATGAGAGAGCAGGAAATTTGTATCTTCAAGCCAAAGTAGATACAGTATTACTCTGCTGCCAATTAAAACATTACTAATGGTTGGGGGCCCCAGGTGGCTTTTCATGCTGATTAAAAACCCCAGGGGCAGTCAGTCTTCCCCACAGCAAGTTGTTTGAGCCTCTCCATGATGCTTTGGCTCCATGAGGCCAGCTTCCTCATTTATACAACCACCCACGTTTTGAGGATATGCATTTCACAGAGCACATTACAATTGAGCTCACAGAAGTTCTGAAGATGATTTCATAAATCTACTTCAAAACTACCTCAAAACTTCCCTTTCAAAAGATCCCTGCAACACTGAGCAATTTTAAACTTTGTTAGCATCATTTTCTTATGTGCCTAATAAAAGTCTTTTAGAAGTACAAAATCTAGTTTACTGAAGGTATGACCGTCATATCCTTGCTGGACTCAAGAAGGCTGAGACAAGACATTTATCAAAGACCCTGATGAGAGGTATTTAGACTCTTCCTTTGACTTTTTTAACTGAATAAATCGCAGCACCTGGGGCTGCCTGAAAGTCCACTGGGAGTGAGGCACTTTACATGCACAATCACCTTTAGTTCTGAACACAATATGGCAAGGCAGATATAGTCGTGCCCCCATTACAGACATGGGAATGGAACTGCAGAACAGCGACACTGTTTGCTCAGCATAAAAGGGAGACATGGGACAAACTCATGGCTCTGAATCCAAAGCCCACACTCTTGTTCTGCTGAGTGCTGAGTCCCAGAGCAAAAGTTAGGGGACAGTATCCTGTATGTCACTAAGGAATATGTTTACTTGATTAAGAAAAGAAAAAAGTACAGTATCATGAAATGTATTCAGTTATGTCTACAAGGTATATTCATTCCTCATGAAAGACAGTGAGACAGAGAGAGGAAGGAAGCAAAGAAGGAAGGGAGAGAGGGAGGGAGGGAAGGAGGGAAGGAGGGAAAAGAAAGAAGGAAAGAAGAAAGACTTTTCCCTTAAGGCCATCACTTACCAAGTTTTATGATTGCTAATTAATTCCATTTGAAACAGGGGCCTAAGGTTAATGAGTGCATGAGAGAAAGAGGGAAATAGAGGGAGATGGCAGGCATTTAAAAAATACTAAAAAGATGGACGGGCAGGGAGAGAAAAAAATGTTGAGAAAATAGAAGACTCTCTGTGGTCGTTTCTCTTGAAATATTTGAAGTAACTTCCTTATCAGCGAGACTCTTGAGACAGACCTCTAAAAACATCTTTCAAGGCAAAGAAACGAGGCCCTATACTATCTGGGGGGGCGGGATCTCTGTATTAACTTAAGTCTTGAAAATCCAATAAGATTTCCAGACAGAATCCCAGGGGACGCTGCTGTCTCCAACACCAGCAGGAAGATTTACACTAACTGAATACGGCTTTCTGCAGGGCCCGCTCAATTGACTCCATCTATCTAAATAGGATTCTAACATAGTAACTGGGAATAAAAGTAGGAGATTGGTGTGGTGAGTGTCAGTGAAGACTTTAGCATGAACACAAATGGCATATCCTGACTGGTGTTTAAAAATGTATTAGGATGAAGTAGATCTGGTGTTAAAGAAAAGGCAGGGAAACCAAAAGGTATCCCCCCAGAGTCACAAAAGCTAAGATGCCAGATGCGGTCAACAACAAAGATTTTGAACCCAGCTACAAAAGAGTCTGCTGTCTGCTGATGGGAAACACGTGTCTTGTACAGAGAGACTGCTTCTGATCTTCAGAGTGTATTCTAGGTACTAAAACAGGATGATGAAGGATGCTTGACGGCTCTTTCCAGATGGACCACAGAGGTTTGCCCTGCCAGTTAAAAAGGTTCAATGTGAATGTCAGTCCCAAACCAGGGAAGAGGAGCAGAGGGGAGAGAGGTGGAGGAGGGGTCAGAACTGTGAGGATCACTCACATTTAGGGCTATAGCCCACCCAGAGGAGCCTGCTGAGGAGTCCCAGAAAGACCAGATGATGGTGAAGATGGGACAAAGAGCCAACCAGCAGCCACTGAGGGATCAATCAATAGGTGCAATGCCCAAAACCTGAACAAGATCTGATAAGGAGGTCCGGGGAACAGGTAAGGAGGAAGAGGTGAGGGGAAAATCCCATGTGTGGAATAAAACTAACTGACCTTTGACTCTAAATATAGATTCCAGCAGACAGAAACCTTGTTGGCTGCTCCTGGTCAAACAGGTTTAGAGAGAGGCTGCCCCAGAGACATGTAATACAACTACAAACACATGCCATATAAGAAACTTTAAATTTTCTAGCAGTTACATTAACAAAAAGTAAAAAGAAACAAGTGAAATTAATTTTGATATATTTTCTTAACCCAACAGACCCAAAATACTCACTAGATAATACAAAAATTATCAATGAGCTATTTTACCTTCTTGTTAGTAATGAGATATTTTACGTTATTTAATCAAGTCTTTTGTAATCTAGTGTGTATCTTACTTTTGTAGCACATCTGGTTCAGATGCTCCACATTTCAAGTGCTCGGTAGAGCCACATGCAGCTAGTAGCTACCATATTGGACAACGAAGATTAATAGTTGTATACACATATTTCACCTTTTCCCAAATTTTATTTCAACAATAAAAACCCCTGAAGAAGTAGATGATCAAAAGGAGGTCTCTGAAAGGCCTAGGTAGCAGACAGAATATCAAATCCAGGTAAAGAAAGACTGGGACAATTAGGGAGCTTTTTAACACTATCACAAGAGGGAAAAAAGTTGGGGACAGGCTGACCCCGTGTTTGTTGCTGAAGAGTAGAACAGATGACAGCTGCTGTGAAATGGAAATCAGAGCTGGTTCCCTGTTAGGAATAAGTCAATACAGGTTTTTAATACACAGTCGGTGGAGACCGGCACATCCGCAGCCAGGGACAGACTACATTATGCAAGGTCAAGTAGCGGGGACTGCAACTCACCCACAGAAACAGGCCCCTCCCCAGCCCAGTCAATGCCATCTAAGAAGATTTCTATCTGGAACTTTTCAAAACCTTTTAGTCATCTCTTCACATCACCTTGAAAGAATGCACATGATTTCTTCATCACGGAGATGCTAACGGGACTCAGCTTCACAGCTCTCTACCTCCATCTCATCAGCAGCAAGGCAGGCTCCCCAAGGAGGAATGGCAGGAATGAAATGCATCGAATTGCCCAGCTGGGGCTCACCTGGCACTCCAGCAATCATAGTCAGGAGCTCCACTAAATTCTGCTTGCCTCTTTTTCTCTTCTTTTTAAGACATAGTTTCACTCTTGTTGCCCAGGCTAGAGTGCAATGGCTTGATCTCGGTTCACTGCAACTTCCGCCTCCCAGGTTCAAGCCATTCTCCTGCCTCAGCCTCCCAAGTAGCTGGGATTACAAGCACCCACCACTACATCCGGCTAATTTAGTAGAGACGGGGTTTCACCATGTTGGCCAGGCCAGTCTCAAAATCCTGATCTCAGGTGATCCACTCACCTCAGCCTCCCAAAGTGCTGGGATTACAGGCATGAGTTGCTGCACCCAGTCTCTGCTTGCCTCTTTTCTCCAGCTTTTGAGACCCTCACAGCTGCATCTGGAACCAAAAGCGTTCTTTTTCTCTTCTGATAACCCCAAAAGTTGTTCATTAGAAACTGTCACTCCTGAGAGAAGAAGAGGTCAAAGCATTGGCACCTAAGCCTATGAAATGAAAGCAGATTCCTGCTTACCTCTCCAGCCTCATCTCCCACATGTCCTTACCTTCCTCACCTCCTGTTTTGTACTTTAGTAACACCATGCAGCTAGCAGGTGCTCGCCCTCTCTCCCTCATGCACGCAAGCGCACATACATGCACATGCTTGTGCACACACATGCATACACACCCAAGAAGAGAGACAGAATTGTGCTCATATAGTTAATACACCAGGCTCTAAAGACAAACCCGAATTCCACTGCTAACATTTGCTAGCTGTGCCAACTTGGGCAAATTACTTGGCCTCAGTGAGTGAGTTTCCTTCCCTTGAAAATGGGGATAATAATCATGTGTACTTCACAAAGACATGTAAAGATTAAAATGAGTTAATGTTTTAAAACAAATGCATTCAAAATTAAAATAAGGCCAGGCATGGTGGTTCTTGCCACCCAACACTTTGGGAGGCTGACGTGGGCAGATCACTTGAGGTCGAGAGTTGGAGACCAGCCTGGACAGCATGGTGAAACCCCATCTCTACCAAAAAATACAAAAATTAGCCAGGCGTCATGGTGTGTGCTTGTAGTCCCAGCTATTTGGGAGGCTGAGGCATGAAACTGCTTGAACTCAGGAGGTGGAGGTTTCAGTGAGCTGAGATCATGCCACTGCACTCCAGCCTGGGTGACAGAGTAATTCGTTTTTGGCCCACAAAATTAATTTCTCAAAAAAAATTAGTAGAACTGGGCCTGGAGCATGCTAAGAACTATTTGTGTTTACTATTATTTGTTATACTATTATTCAGTATTCAATAGGTGAAAGCTATGATTATTATTAATAAAATATTTACTCCTTCCTTCAAACATTACCTCAGCTATGACCTCATTCTGCCAGCTATTCCTGACCAAGCACTATACCTAACCCCTTACTGGCCACACACAAAAAATGCACTCACACACTCACTTAGAGTGGATGCGTCTCTCTGGGCAGCTGTGCTTCCTGCTCTTTCCGTTCTTAACACAATCTCATTGTGTGCAGTAATTATCTGCTTATGTGTTTGTCACTTTCCCTACAGCAAAGTTTCTTTTCTTTTCTTTTCTTTTTTTTTTTTTTTCTTTTTGAGATGGAGTCTCGCTCTGTCACCCAGGCTGGAGTGCAATGGCATAATCTCGGCTCACTGCAACCTCTGCCTCCCAGGTCCAAGCGATTCTCCTGTCTCAGTCTCCCGAGTAGCTGGTAGCTGGGATTCCAGGCATCTGCCACCATGCCCAGCTAATTTTTGTATTTTTAGTAGAGATGGGGGTTCACCATGTTGGCCAGGCTGGTCTTGAACTCCTGACCTCAGGTGACACACCTGCCTCAGCCTCCCAAAGTGCTGGGATTACAGGCGTGAGCCACTGCCCCCAGCTAGCAAAACTTCTTAAACATTAATGTGCAGAGGAATCACCTGGACATCTTGTGAAAATACAGATCTGGATTCAAGAGATCTGGGAGGGGTCCAGAGATTCTGTGTTTCTAACAAATGTCCAGGTGATGTTGATACTGCTGGTCCACAGAGCCCACTCTAAGTAGCACTGACACAGACTACAAGCTCCTCCAGAGCAACAACTGGAGCTGTTTGAGCTTTGTGTCTGTAGCTCTCATCTCAGTCCCCAGCACATGGCATATGCACGACAGAGTCTGGCTGAGCTGATGGAAATGATGCCACCTGTTCCTGGAGCTCACGTACCCCTTTTGCAGCTCACGCACACATCCAGAATATGGGAGGTGCTTTGGGGTCCAGTGAACATTCTCAAGCATAATCACCCCCATATTAAACTCTCCCAAAAAGCTGTGCTGGTCAGGGAGTAACTCAGGGGTATGCAAACACTATACGCACGGTCCCACCTCTCATGAGAGGCTTACAAAATGTGTGCACGTAATTACAAGTGGTGCATAGCCAGTGAAGGAGGCTTTCAAGGAGTCTTCAGTTCACCTTGGGAAATTCTCAGTAAATAGCTCAGTGCTTTGCCAGAGAGTAGACAGCCCTTCATTGGCTTGAGAGAGAGAGAGCCGTTCACCCGTTCCCTGAGGGGCATGTTTGACCTGTGCTGACTGATATTTGGGGAGGTGTTAGGAAAACAACCACTTTGTTGATATTACAAAATCATACTTTTCTTTAACCACCTATGAAGATAACGCATGGGGGAGGGAAGAGCACGTTCTATCCAGAACCAGAAGACCTAGATTTAAACCTCAGGTTTCCTCTGTATACTCACTCAGCATTCCAGATTCTGAGAAAATGCAAATTGTCTGCCCTCATGGAACTACCCTCTGAGGGAGAAAGGTAGATGATACACTTACAAGCACTGTATATACAATATATGGTAGTCGTGCCAAGTGCTCGGATGGGAAAATAAAGCAGGATAAACTGACAGTGTCAGGTCAGGCGGGGTGACACGGAAGATAGCCCTGCAGAGCTAAAATTTAAGCAGAGACATGAAAGAAGGGAGGCAGGGAGCCACGCAGATATCTAAGGGAAGAACATTCCAGGCATGTTCCAGGTATGGTTAAACGGCAAGAGGGCTGGAACAGTGTGAGTGAGGCGGAGAGTGGAAGACAGGAGAAGACAGGAGGTCAGGAATGTAAGGCCAACAAGGGCAGACAGCAGGGGCCAGAACTATTACAAGGACTATGGGTATCCTTTTTCTGAGTACGATATAAACCTCCAGGAGGGTTTGTGTGCAGGGCAGTGGTGTGATCTGACCCACATTTTAAATGTGCTGCTATACAGAGAACAGACAGTGAGGAGGCAAGCCTGGAAGCAGGGAGACGAGATGGGATGTTTTGGCATAAACATCCCAGGGTGAGTGAGGGTGGCAGGTGAGGTGGTGGTGGTGGAGATCCCAGTAGGGCTTGCTGATGGACTGGATGAAAGAACAAAGGGTGATCCCTTGTAGTAAGCAAAAGATTGGCCCACAAATTCCAATATCCTAATCTCCAAAACCTGTGAATATGTTACTTTCCATGCCAAAGGGACTTTGCAGATGTGATGAAATTAAAGATCTTGAGATGCTGGGATTGTCCTGGAATATCTGGCTGAACCTCAGTGTAATTCCAGGGATCCTTATAAGGGAAAGGTGGAGGCAGAGTCAGAAAGGAGGGCCAGAGTTGGAGAAGGAGATGTGATGATGAAAGCAGAGGTCAGAGTAATGCAAGTCACTTGCCAAGGAATATCAGAGCCCCTAGAAGCTGGAAAAGGCAAGGAAACAGTTTCCTCTGAAGACTCCAGAAGCACTGTAGCCCAGCCGACCCACATTAGATTTCTGGCCTCCAAAAGTGTGAAATCATAAATCTGTACAGCTTTTATGTTGGTGGCAATTTGTTACAGCAACAATAGGAAACTAATGTACCTGGGTTCCTTGGGATGCCATTTACTGAAACAGAGAGCATCAGTGCTCTTCAGAGAAAGAGCAGGAGTCGGGAGCTCTGTTTAGGTCATGCTGGATTTGAGATGCCCATTAGCTATCCAAGTGGAGGTATCAAGTAGACAGATGATAACTGACCCTGGAGCTCAGAGAAAGGTTGGAATTTCATGTGACCTTGAGCAAGTCCTATAATCATCTCTGAGCTTCAGTGTCTTCTACAAAATGGGAGTTCTATCTTCTTTACCTATTAAGGATCAAAGGAGACATTCTATGGCAAGTGTTCAAAGTATACCACTAACATAAGGCATTTGCTATTCCTATACATCAGCCTCTCACCCAAAGGCAATAGGAGTCATTTCTCAGAGACCTTTTAAAGTCTTTTGTTCCCACAAAGCTCATCATATCCCATCAAGTGCCACAAAATGCAGAGAGCAGCACTTAGGGCAGTATGTGGCCACAATTCTCAAGGAAACACCAGCTCACTCTGGACACATCCAATTAATAGAACTGTAAGGAAAATCCCACCCTCAGCACTTTCAGGAACTGCCACTGTTTCCCCAGTCCAGCCTTGCCAGACTGTAACTGTGACGAGCTTATATTTAACAGCCAAGAGATGGGGATGTATATTTTATTTCCACCTAAATGATTAGTGAGTTTGGAAGGTCCTTCAAGTCCAGTCAGAGAATTCAAAGCTCCCACCAAATGCGGAGTCTGTTCATGTGTCCATTGCACATCCATTTGCTGACCACTGGCAAAGGCCAGGCCCAATGCTGGGCACTCTGCAGTGGAATACAAGGCAGGCCTGTGCTCACAGAACCTATTCTTCCTATAGCCTCTCATGCCTTCTATGATGGAGGCATTTGCTCTTCCTGAGGCTTTAGAGTCCTATGGACCTGCCACTTAAGGACCAATTCCCAAACCTATTCGAATCCCAGTTTCATCATCTGTAAAACAGGGATTACAATCCCTGGAGGGCACCTAGCACAGGACTCTATACTCACGAAATGCTCAATAATTGGCAGACTTAATTGTTACAGTTACTATTGTTGTTCAAGTTTCACCTAACTCTTTTAAATAAACAGCCTAAAATATGCCTCCCTGAAATATCCAGTATGATAGAGTAAGTAAAATCCCTCCTCCCCTGACAGCCTTAAAATACTTGATGGTGACTTTTATTACTCCTCTTCATCTCTCATGCAGGTCAAATACACCATCCCTCACATAATTCAACTCCTAGAACTCCTCCCCATCCTCACTGCATGCTCTTATGTGAACTTAGGTTTGTCCACAGCTCTCTTAAATATGACCCTCAATGGAACATGGCAGTCTGACCAATGTCCAGTAGAATGGGACCATTCTGGAGTAAATACTTAGCATTAAAGGACTTAACAATCATTGTTTCAGTTATTCATGAGGAATTCCAAAGAACATGTTCCAGTGTGAAATTTCAGTGAGATGCAAACTTGGATCCTGTGGTTGATGTACCCAGTGTTTAGAATAGCTATGTAGGTCCAAAGGGCCCAGCATCTTTCTGGCAATAAAACTTGGAGATTCCTCCCTTGTCCTTGGGTGCAGTAATGCCTGTGAAGTGACTACAAACTCAGGTTCCTTGTAAAAAATTGCCATCGGCTGGGGGCTATGGCTCATGCCAGTAATCCCAGCACTTTGGGAGGCCAAGGCAGGTGGATCACAAGGTCAGGAGATCGAAACCAGCCTGACCAACATGGTGAAACCCTGTCTCTGCTAAAAATACAAAAATTAGCCAGGCGTGGTGGCATGCACCTGTAATCCCAACTACTCAGGAGGATGAGGCCAAGAGAATCGCTTGAACCCAGGAGGCGGAGGCTGCAGTGAGTTGAGATTGCACCACTGCACTCCAGCCTGGGTGACAGAGTGAGACTCCGTCTCAAAAAAAAAAAAAAAAATGCCATCAAGCAAGGTAAGATACTTCAGGAAAACTGTATTCACATAAAAAAGGAATGTGCACAGGAAATGAGAATCCTTATAGAAATATGATTTGGGAAAAATAAGGAATATATAAGCATTTCCATATTCACAGGTTTGGGGGTTTGTGAAAGTCTCTAACTGTACCTTTTGCAAGCCTCATGTGTCTCTTTATACATATTGATGTAGCCAATGAATGCCCTAGGGCATCTGCACATGAAATAGGCAGTGTAGTTAGTAAAGCACTGAATTAGGAGACAGGCCCCTAAGCTCCAGAGCCAGCTCTGCCCGACCCTGCAAAATTGCTACTCTTTGGGGTTTCAATTTCTGTCTACAAAGTGAGAAGGTCAGTTTATGTCAGGGATTCTTAACCTGCTGTCCAAAGACAGGAAAATCAGGGGAGATGTTTACTCACTGAAGATGGATAGGTACTTTTTTTTCTTTTTTTTTTGAGACAGAGTCTTGCTCTGTCGCCCAGGCTGGAGTGCAGTGGCGCGATCCCGGCTCACTGCAAGCTCTGCCTCCTAGGTTCATGCCATTCTCCTGCCTCAGCCTCCTGAGTAGCTGGGACTATAGGCGCCCGCCACCACACCTGGCTAATTTTTTGTATTTTTTTTTTTGAACAGAAAGAAAACTTTTATTACACAATCAAACTTGAATGTGACATGCATCATAGTCAATCTGCTTAAGAGACTGCAAAGACGGAAAGATGGTCACCAAAATTAGTCCACAAGTAGAAGAATTTACAGCATCATGTCATATATAGTTTATCCTAAATTCACCTGGAGATTGAAGAGGCTATCTGTGTATGCTAACTGTTTATATTCAATGACAAACTTCTCACATCTTCAGAACAGGAGGTAGTTTAGCAGCTTGAAATCAGGTACTTGCTGAAGGTAAGCTTTCATTCTGCTACAAAAATGGTTGAAAAGACTTCTATCCTTTTGGTTATTTACATTTTAGAGCAGTGGCTCTGCGCTCTGTGGCACTGGCTACAACTTTTTGTATTTTTAGTAGAGACGGGTTTCACCGTGTTAGCCAGGATGGTCTTGATCTCCTGACCTCGTGATCTGCCCACCTTGGTCTCCCAAAGTGCTGGATTACAGGCGTGAGCCACCGCACCCAGCCATGGATAGGTACATTTTTAAGGTAAAAGAGCAAATAGCATTTATCAAATTCTAGGCATTATGGTAACTGCTTTACAAAATAATATCCATAATAATGCTAATACTTAAGAACTTACTGTGTCTTGGAACAGAAAACCAAACACCGCATGTTCTCACTCATAAGGGGAAGTTGAACAATGAGAACACATGGACACAGGGAGGGGAACATCACCCACCAGGGCCTGTCAGGGGGTCGGGGGCAAGGGAAGGGAGAGCATTAGGACAAATATCTAATGCATGCGGGGCTTAAAACCCTATGGGCTGATAGGTGCAGAAACCACCATGACACAAGTACACCTACGTAACAAACCTGCACGTTCTGCACATGTATCCCAGAACTTAAAGTAATAAAAAAAAATAACTTACTGTGTTTTATAAATATTATTTTACCAAATCATATTAGTCCCATGAAGTAGGTACTATTACTACCTCATTTTATCAACAGGAAAACTGAGATTCAGAAAGATCAGGGAACTTGCTTGAAGTCATCTAGCATGCAGATACCGGAGGTAGAATTCCCACACAGGTCTGAATCCACACAGCCTGCTCTTATCCCATATGCTACACTGCTTCCCAATTAGCTTAGTTACCAGGTAACCAGACTAGTTGATTATCTTACCACAATGTGGAATTGTCATTAATTTGCCCATCTTTAGGCTAGACCTTCTCAAAGCTCAGCAGTGGTTGGCAAGGACTGTTCATTTGAATTAGCAGGCTCAGAGGTCAGTCCAGCATGAACAACCCTGCCATCAGCAGAGTTACACACTCCAAGAGTTGATAATGCAGCAAAGACAGAATTAGGAAAATGCAGTTGGTCACAGTTATATTAAATAAACCATATTTTAGGTTTATGCTAATAATATTGCTGTTTGCATCACCTTCAAAAAGAAATAAAACCCAAGTAGGCTAGAAAGACTCACATCAGAGAGAATGCTACAAGTAAAAGTTCACTTCTTATTAAGTTTTTACACTCAAGTCCATAAGTTATCTTGTCCAGTTGTTTTTGCTTAGACTGCAAAGTTCCCTTTCATCACATTTACATTCTTGGGAAATATGAGAAGAGCTTAACTTCTCCTGTCCCTTTGTATCCTCAAACTGAACTAAAGGATAACTGACTTTCCATGAATTAAGAAGCTTTAAGGCCCATTTACAATCAGAAGATTGCCCTAAAGCAAAATTATTATACACATCTACAAATACCTGCACATATAGAGAAAATAATTTTGCATTAGTGACAGAAACTAACTGTGGCAAGTATAAACAGCAAGTGGGGAAAGAAGACTTTTTTAGGGGAATACTGTTATATTACAGGATCCAAGACTAGGATACATGTCAGAAAGGTCTGGAGCCAGCGCCTGAAACATGTGGAGGGCCCAGAAATATGATGTCCCTCCTTGATTTTACTTTATCTTATTTTTATTTATTTATTTTTTTTAGACAGAGTCTCACTTTGCCACCCAGGCTGGAGTGCAGTGGCAAGATCTCGGCTCACTGTAACCTCTGCTTCCCAGGTTCAAGCAGTTCTCCTGCCTCAGCCTCCTGATAGCTGGGATTACAGGCGCACGCCACCAAGTCGGGCTAATTTTTGTATTTTTTAGTACAGACGGCGTTTTGCCATGCTGGCAAGGCTGGTCTTGAATTCCTGGTCTCAAGTAATTCTCCCACCTTGGCCTCCCAAAGTCCTGGGATTACAGGTGTGAGCCACCGCACCTGGCCAGATTTTACTTTAAATACTCTCTGTGGTCTTGCTTCATTCTTCCATCTCTGCTCTTTAGGCTGCTTGACAGAACATGGCCTCCAACAGCTCTTCACTTTATAATCCAATTCCAATACCCCCAAGGAAGCAAATAAAACCCCTGGATCAATCACCTGTGGTTGGGACACAGAGTAGCTTAAAACAACATGGCTGCCTCCATGGTAACCATGGAGCTAGAGAAATGGAGAAGCATGTTCCAAATGGGGAAAGGAGCTAAAGGAGCGGTGGTCAAGCTGCAGGCAAATAAAATAATGTGTGTCCCCTCCGTGTCTTTTTTTAAGTGGGCAGAACACTCCTAGTTCATAGAGTCCAAAGTCCTCACTGCAGCCCAGGAGACATCATGGTCTGGGCATACTCACCTTCCCTCATTGAGCTCCTGTCCCTGTATTTTTTTTTTTTCATTCTCTTCAATGACAGATGCACCTTTTTACTCCAATGCCTTTGCATAAGGTCACACACACTCTATATCCACTTCTCCCTCAACTTATCTTCCACTTAGACTCCGTCAGGACACCCTGTCCACACCATAGCACTGTACACTCTGCAGTGAAAGGGCTACATAGCTTTTTGGTTGCTGTTTTCCTTCTTTCCTATCATACAATAAGCTTAATGAGAGCAGAGCCTGTCTCTCCAGTTCGTATGTAATTCCATAGTACCTAGTACAGTGCCCTGCAGCAGTAAATGCTCAAAATATATTTAACACCTATTTTAGAGTAAAAAAATAAACAAATGAACTAGGTCAAATCCTAAACTTTCAAATGTAATAGTACCCAAAAGGTAGGAGTGGTCTAAAACCAAATAAAGTATTTCTCACACCTCATATTCTGATTCAAAACACTGACATAGACAGGAACCAATTGGCAGGTGATGGCTGGTAAGGACAGCCCTGAAGGCATAAGGGATGCTTTGTTACACCAAGGTAACCCTGAAAACAAAGTCAAACTGTGGTCCACCAAGAAGCAGAATTTCTGTACTCAAAGAAGTCAAATACAGGCTCCCGTCCCCAGTGTCTTTCTAAAAACAGGCTATTAGCCACTCATCTGAAAACCAGAAATCCCACAACATCAAGGTTCTTTTTAACCTAAAATCAAAACATACATTACCAAATGATCATTGCTTAAGACCCACAGCTCCTGTTAAATGTAAATGACTCCTTCTGTGGTTTTAATACTAAGTATGGCTTTGGAATATGATTGGCATGTAGTAAATTTAAATTATTTCCCTTCTAACTGACATTAGAAAAATTACAGCTACCCAAATCAGTCATGAATCATGCCAGGTGTTGAGGGTGAGGAGGAGTTACTTGGTTTACTTAGAGGCATACTGAAATATACTGACATGCAGAAAATATACCAAAACCAAGCCTAAGCTTCAAGAGCCAAATTTCCACCATGAAGTGCCCGTAAATATATCCTGAAATGTAATATATCTAACAAGTGATCCCATAGTAGCAGTCTCATTTATTTTTCTCCTTGAAAACACAAAATCCAATTCTGAAGGACAGACAACAAAATATACACCATGCCAATATTTTAAGTGAAGGCAAAATAAAGTTGCCATGTCAATTACTGACTATTGTGGGTATGGACTCACACTGTGGACTCTCTTTAGGATATCTTCTCTACAATGAAGCACTTACATCCAAGAGCAGAAATCTACTTTATTTTTTTTTTTTTTTGAGACAAGGTCTCGCTCTCTTGCTCACGCTGGAGTGTGGTGGCGCAATCTCAGCTCACTGCAATCTCTGCCTCCCAGATTAAAGCGATTCTCCCGCCTTAGCCTCCCAAGTAGCTGTGATCACAGGCATGTGCTGGCATGAGCCACCATGCCTGGCTAATTTTTGTATTTTTAGTAGAGATGGGAGTTTCACCATGTTGAACAGGCTGGTCTCGAACTCCTGACCTCAAGTGATTCCCTCACCTTGGCCTCTCAAAGTGAGAAGCTTACCATTTATATACATCCCTCAACTTGTTCCTTTCCATTCTAGTTCTTTCCATGTAGGCCTTTTCTTCAGTTACACTAATATAATTTCCTAAAAGTAATATTGAGTACTTTATTATGCATGCTTCATTTTAAAGAGATTTATATTTTGTGATTAGGAAAAATAATATGTTCACCGCAGAAACTGTAAAACTAGAGAAAATCATTCTGTTGCTGAGGTGTCATTTACACTACCCTGGACCTGGTGCAGGACAGCTGCTCCCTGTTCTAGGAAAGAAACAGATAACCAACTACATTAGTAATGAATTTCAATCTTTATAAATGCGATAACATACAAGTACAAGTACAGGATAGGATGCTATGAAAACTATGATGGGACTCCTTACTATAGCTAGTATTTTGGAACCCATGCTTTCTATATTTTTTCAGAGCAACCATTAAATATATATATTTTTTTACCCACCTGGGATTAGGTAATGTATACTGTTTTAGGATAGAAATTTCATTTGTCCAGCTGGGCGCAGTGGCTCATGTTTGTAATCCCAGCACTTTGGGAAGCCAAGGCGGCCGGATCACCTGAAGTCAGCAGTTCAAGACCAGCTGGCCAACATGGTGACATTCTGTCTCTACTAAAAATACCAAAAAAAAAAAAAAAAATTAGCTGGGTGTGGTGGCGGGTGCCTATAATCCCAGCTACTCAGGAGGTTGAGGCAGGAGAATTGCTTGAACCCAGGAGGCAGTGAGCCAATATCATGCCATTGCACTCCAGTTAGGTGACAAGATCGAAACTCTATCTCAAAAAAAAAAAAAGAAAAGAAAAGAAAAAGAAAGAAATTTCATTTGTCATTTCCAAAACTAACTTCCACAAACAAAGGAGTAACTTGTCTCAGAATTTTCCTCAGAAATCCCAGAAAACAATGGTGGACAAAACAGCCATTATGGAGGAACAACTGGCCACAGATAAAACGAAGGAATTGTGTTTTCCAGATCTCTCTGAAGCAGTCAAATAACCTCCAGCCAAAAGGGGGACATTGTTGAGAGCTAGATGAGATGAGGTCATTACATCATCTTAGAGGTACAATCAACAGTACAAAGGACACTCACACTGAGTGTCCATCTTGGGGGGGAAAAAAAACAGAAAAACAAAATAAACCAAAAAAAGTACGTAAGAACACATTCCATAAGACTTCTTTCTTATAAAGTCTTGCAAATTTGTCAAAATGGCTCATCCATCATTAAAACATAACAGAGTTCTGCGCTTGCAGATAAGGCCCCGTAATAATGCCATTTGGGAACCTCCCACCTGACCAGCCCTGGAAGATCTAGATGAGATTGGCTAGAGACCTCCAAACTGCATGCCTAGTGGAGATACAAACCTTTCACTAAGACATCTACAATTTTCTAAGTGGGGCTATGTTCTCTAGTCACCTCTGCCTGCAATACTTTATTTCCATACCAGCTGTTTCCACATTAATCTAGACAAACAACAACAACAACAAAAAAAACAGACAAACAAAAAAACCTCAATGCCTTCCCTAGTCTTCACAAAATAATTCACTTAAAAACCATTTGTGAGTAACTAAAGATTGGTAAGTCACAGAAACTAGGGAGCAAAACACACAGTAAACTAAATTAATATATTACATTAGACATTACAGTTCCTAATATCTCTAAGCCTTTCTTACTGGCTTTTAGGACACACAGCATCCAGTCTTCTGCCATCTTTCCAGATTTTCTCTCTCTTCCGTCTCTTGTCTCTTCTCCTCTATTTTCTTTTCTACCTCTGCATAAGGCTGAACAAAGCGCAAATTCCTTTTACTTTCTTGTGTACAAGAGATTAATCATCCCAAATGTCTTATCACAGTATTTTCCCACACAAAGGTAATTCTCACCCTAAGGGAAACGCTGGTAACAGTGTTTAAAATTATAACATTTCCTCCATTTTATATTGAACTTGTTGGGACCAAAGACCATGAAGAGACAGCCTTGTTGCTTCAAGACTATTCACTGGTGGACACTTTCAATCTGTCTACACAGCCTGCTCCTTTAACACTCAACTTTATCCTTGGACTCTCAGGTCTGGAAGGGCCTCTAGCGATCACCTAATACAACCTACTCATTTTACAACGATGCAGGGAGCTGACACTCCCAAAGCCACAGTGCAGGTCAGTGGCAAGCCAGAACTTTGCAGGTCCTCACTTCTCCCAAGACTCATACACACTGTGCTCACAAAGTCACAGCATTAAGACAAACGATTCAAAAATAGGGCAAAGCACAAAGTGTGCAGATTTGTTTCTGAAAGCATTTAAGCATGGCTTCTACTTCCTTTTTAAAGAAGGCAAAGCCTTCTAACTCACAGTAAACGATAACACTTAAATGCCCTGGGAGTATCAATATCCAGGTTATACACTATCCTGACATTCACAGTAAGGTGTAAAAGGTATAGGTGACCGATACCCATTTCTTTCTTTAGAGCAGGATTCCAGAGGAGAAAGATATGTGGAGAATATGAGGGTTCTCCACATATATGGAGGGCTGAAAGAATGAAAAAGAATTTGAATGAGCCCTTTGGGCAGAAGAAGGTCTGTGAAAGAGGAACAGGGAATGGCCGGTCCTGCTGGTTTCCATCCAGATATCCAACAAACAAATTAAACTTCAATGATAATTCTCAGCTCACTGCCTGATCTTCTCAAAGGCTTTCTTATCATCTTAGTAATGAATATGCACTGTATTACATTTTCAAATTCTGGTCTTTTTTTTTTTTCTTCCAGTGGAAATCTACCTTCATAATGTGTTAGTAGAGGAAACAATAGAAGTAAGGGCAAACCTAAACCTGTGCTTGAAAGAACACACTCCCAAGACCAATGCTGGGCTAGCCATTGTGTAGCCTTCTTCATCAGTTCTGACACGTCCTCAGGGAAGAATGACTTCACCCAAAGTGTGTCTGAAAGCCCCAGCTCTGTATGGTGCCCTGGCAGGCAGACAATGCCAGGAGCAAGCAATGCAGATGCAGCCTTTGCCATTCTCTGCTCAGCCTGAGAACAGATCCGCCAGACCAGAGAGGAAGCTGGTCTTCACATGCTATATCGAGACAGTGAGGCAAAGGGCAGGACACACACCCAATGGACAGGAACCACCAAAGGCTTTAGAAAGGTGGAAACAGAACTTGACTGCTTTTCCTTTGAATGGAATATTGCAGAATAACCTACAGAAGGCTCTAGACAATGAGCCAATTATGCCACAGCTCTTAACAACAAATGACAAACCTGCAGCCCTTGGGTTTCATGCCCTGCCTACCTCAGCTCAGCTTACGGGAGTCTTTGGTTTTCTGCATGGAAACATGATGCCACTTTAGTTCAGGAACTCTCCCGTTACTCTCTTAATGGGTAGGGAGTAAGGAGAGTGTAGCCAGGAGAAAAGTCAGCAAAAAATTTTATCCACTCCTTTGCAACCTGTCAACTTCTGTTTGTGTTGATGGAAGTCATACATAGCAAGTCTGTGACATAAACCATAACAGCAAACGAGGCCTGGGTACCACTGTTCTCTTCCTCTATTCTAGGACTCCAAGTTATGTAAGATTCTTCCCAGGAACACAAAGGCTGCACCAGATTTTTCAGAGAATCTTTAAATCGTCTAATTAAATAATATAAAAACAGAACCACAGTGTGGCAGCATTCTGATTAGCTGTCATACTGCTGTGAACTAAGGAACCCCAAAGGAAACTGCGCCTTTATTTTAGATGTGAAAATTTTTATTTTCTTCAGACACACACACACACACACACACTATGTGTACAGATTTCAGAACTCATTGCATTGGTATTACCATTTTCAAAATGACCAAGACTTTTGCAAATATTTAACCCACTACACCTAACCATTACTGAGATTTACTTTTTCTACCCTCCTATGATAATTTGTTTCAATCGAGGGATTTAAATTTCCCATAAAATAGTTTAGAGACCCTTCACACCCAGGCTCAGAAGACAACTCCTGTGAAGATCAATCCTTTGCTACAGATGCCCTTTTTATCATAAGTAATTCCACACAGTTACTTTGTTTCTTTAACCATCTCTTAAAGCTTCAGTGATGAGCAAACACAACTTGGCTGAACACAGTTCCATCAAGGAATCCGAGCTGAGTTTCTAAAACTATTCACAATGGAAAAGGCCTTGATTTGGAGATTAGAATGTGATTAAACAAGAAAGGTAGTGCACCAAGCTAGGGGTCCTGGCTGGCAGTCCTCAGATGGGCTTCAAAGGATCTGTGAATCCCTTCAAATTGCATGCAAAACCATGTTATGTATTCTGTGAATTTTTGTGAAGAAAAGAGCCTGTAGCTTTCAATAAAAGGGTTGGTGATTCAACGAGATTTAGGAATCCTGAGGCACATAGACCAGTAACTGCTTTGTGAATAAATGAATAAATGCACTCAGGGAGAACAGCTTCAGCCCACTGCCAGGCTTGACCTTCCAGATCAAACTCTTCTTTAGAGGTGATTTCAAGAAGACAGTGAGAGACTGGCGGTACCAGACCATTATTACACATGTAAGAGTCAGCTGACCACGTCACAGTCCTGCCTCCCACCTCTTACACCAAACATTACTTTACTCTTCATCATTTTCAACTCAAACAGCCCAAATATATAGCTAAAATCACAGATCTTTTCCCTAATTTTGGAAATCAATTCAAGTATTAGAGATCCATAGCCTCAATGCCAGGAGATATAAATGTCTGCAGACAAAATGCCAAGGGTACAGACTCTGAGGATGATGAAAGGGCACATAGGAGGAGAAATGGGCCAAAAAATAAAGTACATTGGGTGCAGAGAGAAGGAGTGGACAGAAAAAAGAACCTAGATTTGCCATAGAAGCTTCCATTCTTCTCCACATTGCATCTTCCTATGAGCCTACACACATAGGCTGCCCATAGTGCTTACCCACAGGGCTGTATTTGAACAGGAGGTGGGCTGGCAGGTGGGGCAAGAGAAAAGAGGGCTCAATCACAAAAAGCTCACACTGATTAATAAGTGAGGAACTGGAAACGCGAGTAGGAAGAAAAAAGCCCCTGTGTACTATGAATAATAAGACAAAGATAATACCACATACAAGAATATTTATAAGGCAAGGACATAATCGTGGTACAAAAGAGAGTAGAAAACTGGTTAAGAACAGAACACGGCCGGGCGCGGTGGCTCAAGCCTGTAATCCCAGCACTTTGGGAGGCCGAGACGGGCGGATCACGAGGTCAGGAGATCGAGACCATCCTGGCTAATACGGTGAAACCCTGTCTCTACTTAAAAAAAAATACAAAAAACTAGCCGGGCGACGAGGCGGGCGCCTGTAGTCCCAGCTACTCGGGAGGCTGAGGCAGGAGAATGGCGTAAACCCGGGAGGCGGAGCTTGCAGTGAGCTGAGATCCGGCCACTGCACTCCAGCCTGGGTGGCAGAGCAAGAGACTCCGTCTCAAAAAAAAAGAAAAAAAAAAAAAGAACAGAACACAACTTTGACAATCAGACCAATCTGGGTTTGAGTCTTGGCCATACCTTCTAAAATTGTGAGCTTAGGCAAGTTATTTAACTCTTCAGAGCCACCATTTTTCCTCAGTGAAATGAGGATAAAAAGAGGGCAGATCTCATTGGATGCCTGATTATTATGAAAAAAAAAGCAAAAATGTGTTTAAAGAATAACATGTCTGATTAATACTGAATATGCAATAACTGCTATTATTCTCATCAACCATTGTCTTCACTGGATTAGTCAGGGAAGAAGTTAGTCAGGAAAGAGGGGCGGAGTTTGCTCCAGACTTGAAGAAACATTTGCAGTACAGTTGTAAACCCATAGTGAAAGTTCCCTCCATGACCAATCCAACCCCACCCAGTTGGTGAAGACCCTGAATGAAGCCTGTGTTTCTTTCCATAAACTCATGACTGAACAGCATGTGATGATTATCCTGCTGGCTCACAGGAAGAGAAAAATAGAAGTTAATTTCTCAGCAAGATAGGAAGAATTTGTCTTCAGACTCTATGTACAAGTCTTGAGCAACGCGTAATGTATCCATGTTATTACTTCAGAGTAAATGCTGCCATGCACACATTTCCCATGACAATGGCAGTGAGCCTAGGGAAGGAAAGATACTTTGGAAATGATACTTTTATTTATTTATATACTTCAGCAAGCTGTTTTCAATAATTGTTCTCTGCCCTGGGCTTTTAGTTGTTATTGTTGTAAAATTCACTCTCTTCCATCCAAAACTTAATGTCCCTCATGTTTAGATTATGAATTTGTCTGTGTGCTTAATTCAAAAAGAGAAGAAAAGTACATTGTTGCTGATGATCCACCTCCCGCCACCAAGTGACATGACTGCTTCAGCATTTGAGGAGCATGGGTGCACCATCCAATTCCCACACAAAGCATTGGGGGCCATCAAATGGAAAACACAATTATCCCAAGCACGAGGCACAGCGCTGAAGTCAAAGCACAGCCTTTAGACTGCCTCAATGAGCTCAAAGTCCCAGCAGCATTGAGTAGGAGGGAAATGGCAAAGAGTTTCCAAAATTATCTTGTACATTTATCAAAACTCTGTTCTGTCAGCCCCTCTTGTACCAACTAACATGGTTCAGCTCATTTTTCCAAGGGATGAAGGCTAGAGAGGAAACAAAGAAAGATTGCCCTGCAAGACAGTGATCTATTGTAACAACAATATTTTTAGTCTTACAAATAAATCAACTAATTAAAAGAAAAAATTTCCCATTGGATTTCATTATCATTACTGTAACAACAACAAAAATATGAGATTTATTGACCACTCATTATGTTCAAGGCCCTATGCCAGGTGTTTTATATACATATGAATTCTAAAAGACAAGCATTCTTGTTGTCATTTGACAGAGAAAAGTGCCTAATGTCATAGTGATGATAAATAGCAGAGCAAATACCTGCACACAGTTTGGTACGACTCCAGAGCTTATACTCTTTCCGTGTTACCTGACAATTCTACTTTCTCCAGCATGTGAAGAATTGTCTCTCATAAAAAAGCTAATCTTTCCAGTTTCAAAAAAGAGTAAGAAAATTGTTTGAAGTGGTATTTGTACAATATTTTTTAAAAATGTAATAGCCAGACGTTAATAGCACTAGCAATCCAGGATGTATTTTATAGGGCTATTAATATATGCCTCGAGTGGTCAAAGGCTTTGCCACTCACTTGAGGCAAACAGTAATGGCCAATAAAACTTGCCTGGTCATGTCTTAATACCACATTGTATCATCACACTTGTAATGAAATGCTCTTAAACTTCAGTGTTATCGGAAAGGAAGAAAAAGTGGTAGTTAAATGAGCTAGCAAAGTGAGGAGGAAGTGTGGAAAAGTGGAGAGAACCCTGAGTTGAGACCTTGGCCTAACTCTCGCATGCACCTGTGTGACCTATAGCACATCTCAAAGCTCAGGATGTCAGCATCTCCATCTGTAATCCGTGGTTCATTATGACAAGCCAGACTTCCTCCAGCTCCCACAGTCCATGGTTCTTCTGTGAATTCACATTCATTTAGTAATAGCTCACTGAACATCAGCTAGGGGCACACCTGTGCTAGAAGCTCAGAACAGCAGTAACCAAGGCAGAAGTCTCTGTCTCTGATGCTGGCCATTAGAGGTGAGTGGATGGCTGTGAGTTGAGATATTGCCTTGCTTTATAATTTCTCTTCTTATAGGTTGTGAACATTTCCATGCAAATATGACAAAATCTTGATAATGGTTGCATTTGAGTGATGGAGGAATATTTGTATTATTCTCTCAACTTCTGTAATTTTTGGAATTTTTAATCATAAAAATTTAAGGTGGATTGAAGAGAAAAGCTTCAGAGAGACTACTGCTTCTGATAATGACCCTCCAGATATGCCAGATAAACCTTTTGATATGATTTGGCTGTGTCCCCACCCAAATCTCATCTTGAATTCCCACATGTTGTGGGAGGGACCCAGTGGGAGGTAACTGAATCATGGAGGTGGGTCTTTCCTGTGTTGTTCTCATGATAGTGAATAAGTCTCACAAGATCTGATGGTTTTAAAAAGGGGACTTTCTCTGCACAAGCTCTCTTCTCCTGTCTGCCACCAGGTGAGGCGTGCCTTTCACCTCCCACCATGATTGTGAGGCCTCCCTAGCCATGTGGAACCGTAAGTCCAATAAACCTTTTTCTTTTGCAAATTGCCCAGTCTCAGATATGTCTTTATCAGCAGTGTAAAAACAGACTAATACACCTTCCCATTGAAGACAAGTAGAAGAGAGAAAAAGCATTTATTAAATGCTTTAAAACATCTGAAAGCTAAAAAAAAAAAAAAAAAAAAAGCATCAGGCCAGGATCAAGGGAAGGAAGAAGTCCAGACAAAAGAGGTTGGCATTCTGTACCTATTGTTCCCCTAACGATGTACTGAGGAGCCAAGGAAATAAAGATTTGTGTTTAAGTCCCGCTAAGGATGGGAGAACTGACCAGGTATATCATTTGTTTTGGTCTGGGCTCCTCAAAGAGCTGTGTCTTCACAGAAAGGGAGAATAGAGAGCTAAGAGGCCCTTGCAGAGGACTATGGATCATCTTCAAGCCATCTCAATATCTGAAACTAAAATCAGATGCTTCCAGAATTCTAATGCCCTCAAGTGCTTGCAGAAGCAAATGTAAATCCCTTTTGGGGTTGAGAAACCTCAATCTTGACCTCAAATTATATCTGTAAAAAATTGTACAAATATACTGTCTCACACTCAATTAAAAATAACCAAGCACATAAGGAGATAAGAAGACATAAACAAAACCAGAAGAAATAACAGAAATAGAAACCCACCCACAAGCCTCCAGATACTAGAATTATCTGAAACAGACTTTTTGTAAAAACTATTCCTATTTATAGAAAGATAAAATTATAAAGTTGAGAATTTCAACATACAATGGTATAGCAGGCTAAAAGGTGGCCCCAAAAAAGATATGTCCACATTTTAATCTCTGAGATTTGTGAATATTACCTTATTCAAAGGAGCAAATAATATATTATATGGAAAAAGATGTGACTGAATTAAGGGTGCTGAGAGGAGGACTTACCTTAAATTATCAAGATGAACCCTGAATGCAATCACATGTATTCTTATAAGAGATTGGCAGAAGAAATTTTAAGACAGACACAGAGAGGAGAAGGCCGTGTGGAATGGAGAGACAGCGAGATAGCTACATGCAAAGGAAGGCCAACAGCCACTAGAAACTAAAAGAGGCAAGGGGTGGATTCTTCCCTAGAGCCTTTGGAGGGAGCATGGCTGCTGACACCTTGACCTCCAGACTCCTGAACAGTGAGCGAATACATTTCTGTTGTCTAGGCTACCCAGTCTCCATAAAAATGAGAAACTCAGAAACAGAGAGAGTCGAATGAAATTTTTAGGCCTAAAAATACATGAACTAAAATTAATAACTTAATAAACGAAGAACAGACACAACTGAAGCAGGAATTAGAAGCCAGAAGAAAATAACTAGAATAAAGTATAGAAAGACAAAAGGATGGAAAATATAGGATAAGACACTACAGGACACAGTGAGGAGGTATAACACATATGTAATTATAGCCCATGGAAAAGAAGAGACTGAATGGGGAAAAGCAATATTTGACAAGACGAATGATGCCTAAGAACTTTCCAGAACTGAAGAAAGATATCAGGTCTTAGAAGGAGCCAAGACAAAGAACCCTAGAAACCCCAAGCAGGAAATGTAAAAAGAAAACTTCACCTAGGCAAATTACAATAAAACTGCTAAAACCACAAAGAAAAAAAAAAGAAAACTAAAATCTGTAGAAGGGGAAAAAAGAAACAAAAATCAGATTTTTATCTAACTTATCAACAGAAATAAAGAAAGCCAGAAGTAAATAAAATATCTCTTAAGTATTGAAAGAACATAACTGAGAGCCTAGAACTTTATGCCCACAAGAAATATCCTTAAGAGTGATAGTAAAATAAAGCACTTCAGATAAAAACTAAAAGAATTTGTTACCAACAGACCTATAAAGGAAATACTAAAGGATGTTCTTCAGGCAAAAAGAGAGTGCTCCCAGATGAAAGATAAATAATACAAGAAACCAAAATGAAGAACAAAGAAAAGAATAAATATATGATTAATCAAAATGAATTATGACTGAATAAAGCAATAATAAAATAATGTCTTGGGCATCTGAAAGGTATAGAAGTATAATACATAACAATGACACAAAAGTCTAGACAGCGATAAATGCCATTAAAGTTGTCTAAGACCTGAGTCAAGATGCGTACTATAATCTCTAGTGTAAGCACCAAAATAATAATAAAAGAATATAAAACTTCCAAGGTAATAGACATTAAAAAGTGGAATGGTTAAAAGCAACAACAAAAAATCCTTAATTCAAAAGAAGGGAGAAAAAGAGGAGAAACTGGAACAAGGAACAAGCAGGACTAAAAGAACGATAGCAAATTAATAAAATAGTAAATTTCAACCCATTCGTGTATTACTACATTAAGAGTAGGAAAACTCAATGCTGCAATTAAAAGACAAATTCTGTCCAATTCAACCATATGCTGTATACAAGAGACACATCTAAAACTAATGCTATAGAAATGCAGGAACTAAAAGTATTAAAATGGGCACGCGCACACACACACACACACACGCACACACACCAGGCAAATACTAACTGAAAGAAAACTGGTGTGGTTTTGTTAATATCAGATAAGATAGACTACAAGGCAGAAAGTCTTACTAGGTATATGGAAGATCCTTTGCAATTGACAGAAAGACAAGTCTGCATTATATTATGGAATTTTAACGTATCTGTCTCAGAAACATATAAAACAAAAAAAAGACAAAAGAAATCAGTGAGGATACAGAAAATCTGAAGAACATAACCAGCAAAGTTGGCCAAATAAACATATAGGACATTGCACTCAACAAATAGAGGATATACCTTATTTTCAAGCACATAGCAAACACGTATAAAAATATGCCAGACGTTATGAAATCAAACACATCTCAACACATTTCAAGCACTGAAATCATTCAAAGTGTGTTCTTTGCTCACAATGCAATGAAGCCAAAAATCAATAATGAAAAGATGGTTAGAAAATCGCTGGTACAAATTAGAAACTGCTCTTAACTGAATGATAATAAAATGATTTCATCTGAAACAGCAAAAACAGTTCTTAAAGGGAACCCTATTGTTTAAATACATTAGGACAAAATTTGAGAATCTACTAACCACTTCAAGAAATCATTTTTAAAAATCAGTAAATATAAACAAAAGAAAAAAGAAGAAAGGAAATGGATAAAGAGCAGAAGTGAGTGAACTGAAAATAAACATACAATATAAAAGATCAACATGAGGAAGTGTTGAAAACACCACACAGTCTAGCAATCACTCTCCTTGGCATTCACCCAAAGGAGTTGAAAACTTATGTACACGCAAAAACCTGCATATAGGTGTTTATTCTGTGTTTATGAATACAGAAGCTGTATTTATAACTGCCAAAACTTGGAGCAACCAAGCTGGCCTTCAGTAGAGGAATGGATAAGCCAATTCTGGTACACCTAGAAAATGAAATATTATTCAGTGCTAAACAGAAAATAGCTATCAAGCTGTGAAAAGACATGGAGGAAACTTAAATGCATATTAGTAAGTGAAAGAAGCCAATCTGAAAAGGCTACATACTGTATGATTCCAACTATATGACATTCTGGAAAAGGCAAAACTCTAGAGACAGAAAAAAAGATCCGTGGTTTCCAGGCGTTACGGTGGAAGGGAGGGATGGATAGGCAGGCACAGAGTGTTTTTAGGGCAGTACCACTATTCTGCATGACACGATGGTGGATATATTTGTCCAAAACTCACAGGATGTACAAAACCAAAAGTGAATCCTAATATAAACTATGGACTTTGGTGATAACGATGTGTCAATTTAGGGTCATCAATTGTAACAAATATCCCACTCTGATGGGGGATCTTGGTAACTGGGAAGCCTGTGCACAGATGGGGCAAGGGTTATATGGGTTATCTCTGTACCTTCTGCTCAATATTGTTGTGAATCTAAAACTGGCATAAAAAATTGTCCATTAAAAAATTTTAATGCATAATTTAAAAACTTCCCACAAAGAAAAAACAACCAGATTCTGATGACTTCACCAGGTAATTCTACCAGAAATTTAAAGAAGATACAATACTGATCATACCCAAATAACCTCCAAACAATAAGAGAATACATTTCCTAACTAACTTTAAGCATGACCTCGATAACCAAAACCTGACATGGACTTTATGAGAAAGAAAAATTTCAGGTCTATCTCATTAGAGAGGCAAAAAGCTTAAACAAAATATTAGCAAACCAAATATAACATTACAGAAAAATGTGAATCCATCTTGACCCAATTGGGTTGCTTCCAGAAATGCATGGTTGTTCAACATTTTATAAATATTCATTACATTATTAGAATTAAGGAGAAAATACATATAACAATTTTAATAGAAGCAAGATTAGCTTTGACAAAATTCAACATCCATTAATGAATAAAATTTCATAGCAAAGGAGGAATAGAAGGGAAATTCCTTTAAAATGTATCTATAAAAACGCTACTGCAAACCTAACACATTGATAAAATGTTGACAACTTTGATATCAACATTGTATTAATTTTTGTAGCCAGTACATTCAGGTAAAAAAAAAGATATAAAAGATAACACAACTAGAAAAGAAGAAGCAAAAGTGTCATTTTTAGTAAATGATATGATTGTGGATGTAGAAATCCAAAGAATCTACAGAAAAAATTTATAAGTCAATGTAACAAGATTTCTGGATATAATTTTCAGTAAATAAAAACTACATGTTTATAAACCAGCTATAAACAAAATTGAATTTAATTTTTTTATTTCCATTGTATCATAAATACTTAACCATACCTCAAAATAAGTGAATATTTATTTGAAAAATATGAAAAATATCTATGTAAAAACAAAAGAATATTATTGCAAGAATCGAAATGCAATAGTACTTGGAATTACATAACATATTCCTAGGAAGACTCAATTTGTAAAAATGTTAGTTCTTCCTAAACAAATCTATAGAGTTAATGGAGTCTTAAAAAAAAACTTAATAAAGTATTATTATTTATTTACAATAAAATATATACATTTTTAGAATGTGGTTTGGTGATCTCTGTCATCATCACCCCAGTTGGTACCCACATGCCCCTGTAAAGCTCTTCCCACTAATTTCCCCCACTTCATCCCTGACGCCAGTCAACCACTGATTGATTTTTGTTGTAGAGTTGGGGCTGTTATAAACTTCATATAGATAGAATCACGTATTACATACTCTTTTATGTCTGGCTTCTTTTGCTTAATGTAATGTTTTGGAGATTCGTCAACATTGTTGCATGTATCAACAGCTCATTCCTTCTTCTTGCTTAGTAGTTTTACATTTTATAAACATATTGGTTGTTTCCAGTTTGGAACAATTATGAATAAAGGGGCTATGTACATGTGCATGTACCACTCCTTCGTGGACATATGTTTTCATTTCACTTGGATAAATACTTAGAAGTAGAATTTTTAAGGATTCAACGCAGTCTTAAATAAAAACTCAGTGAATAAGATCCACAGTTTTTGTGGAACTTTATGAGCTAATTCTAAAATTCAAAGGAAGTATAAAGGGGCCAGGATTGCCTCAGAGAGAAATAGCAAGGTGGGAGGTCTGGCTCTATCAGAAATAAAGACTTATTATAAAACTTATTATAAAAAACTACGGTGTGGTATTGGTATTAAAATGAACAAACAGATCAATGAATCAACAGAATTTAGCAATATATCCAGAAAAAGATTCAAACATATGAACATTTGGGTGTCTCTGCCAAGCAGTAGCGAAAGCACAGTCTTTTCAATGAAAGATGCCAGGAAAATTGGATACCACATTGGGATAAAAAATGATGCCCTATTTTACATCATACAGAAAAATAAAATCGAAATAGATTTTAGATCTAAATTTGAAAGGCAAAATAATGTAGTTTCTCGACATTAATATGCTAAAATATTTTCATGAAATCAAACTGGTGAAAGACTTATTAAGGAGGGATTTTAACCATCATTAATCGTAGAATAAAAAATTAAGAAAATGGGCTGTAGTATAATTGTTTTGTTCATCAAAGACACCAGTAAAGGAATGAAAAGACAAGCTAAAATGTGGAAGAAGATATTTGCAACACATATGATTGGAAAATATGTATTAATGCATAAAATACATATAAAACACTCCTACTCCCCAAAAAGGTAAAAGACAACCCATTTTGTTAAATGGAGAAAAGACTAGTACAGGCAGTTCACAAAGAAGATATTCAAATAGCTAATAAATATCTAAAAGGTGTTCAACCTCATTCTTAATCAAGGAAATGCAAATTAAAACCACAAAGAGATACCACTGCATACCTACCAGAATGGCAAAAGTTTAAACCAATTGTTGGCTAGAAGCAAAAGGAACTCCTGTGACACTTCTGGTGGAAGTTGATACACTAACTTTGGAAAACAGGTTGGTATTATCTACCTCAGGAAAAATTGTGAAAGATTTAGAAAAGGGAAGGAAAAAAAAAGCATACTGAGTGTGCAGTCTAATGCACCCTACCGTGTTATTATGCCTTTTTATGTCTTTCAGCTATTCTACGACTATTTAAGTTGCAGAAAACTGATAATGATACAAATTCTTCCAGTCCATAGAAATGCAAGTGAATTATGTATGGTGGAAATGCAACAAACTATTGCCTTGTGGATAGATCCATTTCACTTTTATTAATAAATTCATTTCCTCATCTCTTATTGCCTACACATACATGGACCTTTCTATTCTCCTTTGAACCAGCTGCTAACATCTACTGGTTTCCTCATTAATTAATGAGTTAAATAACATCTTTGACACATGTTCATTTTGTATTTGTATGAGAGCAATTATTTTGCTTTTTGTTAAAAAACAACAACAAAACCTTTTTATACTACTAAAGCCAAAGATAACACATATCTTATGCCCCAACAATTCCACTTCTAGGAACACAACCAATAGAAATGCATGCACATGTGCCCCAAGAGAAAGGTACAGGACTGTTCATAACATCAGCATTTATAGCTAAAAACTGGAAATACCTCAAATATCCATCAGTGGCCAAGTGGATAGATAAATAGTGGAATATTCCTACAATGAAATATAGCAAGTAAGATGAACGAACTACAGCTATACACCACAACATGGATGAACTTCATAAACATAACACTGAAAAAAAGAAGCTGTATTAGTCTGTTCTAATGCTGCTAATAAAGACATACCTAAGACTGGGTAATTTATAAAGGAAAGAGGTTTAATTGACTTACAGTTCAATATGGTTGGGGAAGCCTCAGGAAACTTACAATCACGGCACAAGGGGGAACAAGCATGTCCTTCTTCACATGGCAGCCGCAAAGAGAAGCGCAGAGCAAAGTAGGGGGAAAGCCCCTTATAAAACCATAAGATCTCATGAGAACTCACTCACTATCACGAGAACAGCATGGAGGTAGCCACCTCCATGATTTAATCACCTCCCACCAGGTCCCTCCTATGACACATGGGGATTATGGGAACTACAATTCAAGATGAGATTTGAGTGAGGACACAGCCAAACCATATCAGAAGCCATACATAAAACAATGCTCTGGCTGGGCGCAGTGGCTCACGCTTGTAATCCCAGCACTTTGGGAGGCCGAGGTGGGTGGATCACCTGAGTTCAGGAGTTCAAGACCAGCCTGGCCAACATGACGAAACCCTGTCTCTACTAAAAATATAAAAATTAGCCAGGCGTGGTGGCACGTGCCTGCAGTCCCAGCTACTCGGGCAGCTGAGGCAGTAGAATTTCTTGAACCCGGGTGGCGGAGATTGCAGTGAGCCAAGATCGCGCCACTGCACTCCAGCCTGGGTGACAGAGCGAGACTCTGTCTCAAAAAAAAATGCTCTATGACTTCATCTACATGAAATTCAAAAGAGACAAAACTAAACCAGAGTGTTTAGAAATGAATGCTTAGGCAACAAAACTTCTAGTAAGAACTTTGTTTATTTGCTTTGGAAAGCCAAGACAGCAATCTCCTTTGGGAGAGTGAGAGAAGGGAAGGGTTGGAAGTGGGGAGAAGGGCTGTTTCTGGGACACCTACGATGTTCTGTCCTCACCTTGTTAACAGCAGCAATCATCAATGTATTCACTTCATGATGAATCATTGGGCTATTTAATTGTTTGGTGCACTTTCCTTCATTATTAATTTATTTATAAAATAAACATATTTTATAAATAAAATTTATAAATATAAAATACATTATATTTCAAAATAAAGAAAATGTCTTAAAAGGAGGGGGCTTTACAGAGTGAAGGACTGAAAAGCCAATTAGAGACAAAGCTATAGTATTCACTGTATTGTCCAACAAGCAAGTTTTTACATTAATATTCCAAGTCATTAAAGAAGTGGCCTTCAGAGACTTCCAATCCTTCAAAGCAGTAAAATAAATGAAATAAGCTGCTGAAAAGACAGGAAGCCTAACAGTCCCAGCACCAGGATTGTTTTTTTTTCTTAAGAGGCTTGCCAGGTTCATAAACTAAGTATTTTCAGCTGGAAGTTTGTGTTGTTTAAGCTCTACCCCTGCCTCTCTGAAAACAGAAAATTCACTCCAAAGAAATTAACACCTGCATCTACCTCATTTCAAGAGAAAATTGTTTCCTTCCATCTCCCCGCAAACTTAATATTCTTCTGCATGCATCAGGAGGCAGTGAGAGGCCCTTTGTCATCAGCACAGGTAAACATTGCCTAGGTAACCAGGCCCACCACCAACAGAGCCAGCTCCTGCAATCACTGCCTGGGCTGGGTTCACCAGGCAGAGGGCACCATCCCCACATGTGAGGGAGTGAAACATTTGGAGATTTAACCAATGACTATCAGCTCTTCACGTTTTCATCCATTATGTCAGAATGTTAGAAGGGCATGTCTGAGGGCCCCGCGGCAAAGGCTGCACAGGTTTACAAGACATTCAATTTCATTCAGCCTTGAGAGGAGAAAAGATTGGAGATGGAGGGAGTGGAGATGAGGGAGGACAACTGAGAGGATGGGAAGGAAAGTGTATAAACCCCTCCCATACTCCTTCCCCCACTCTTTTGACACTCAACACTCGAATACTAACTCCTTTGTTTTCAGGAATGAAAATAATAATAGTATTTATAGAACACTTGCTATGTGCAAGCACTTTACATAAAACATCTCAATCTTCTTCATGATCAGCCCTACAAGTAGGCAGCTTTGCCTTCATTTTCCAGGAGGTAACAGATGCCCAGAGAGGTTAAGTGATGTGGGTAAGATCACACTGTGGGAACAGTCTGACCCACCGCCTGGAGAAAACAATTATCCTCCCCACCCACCCCACCTCCATTCTGGCAGTGAATTAACCAGTCTTTCTAAACATCAACTAATTAACCACTGTCTGCCTAGATCCCTCCAGGTTTGAAATGCTATAATTCATAAAGTTGCCATAAATGATATCAAAACAAGCAAAGTACAAATTGTAAATAAAATTGCTTATACTAGAGACGATGTAGCCAGTGAACACTATTTATACAAAGTATGTCATCTTATTTCATTTTGTTTCTGACAACAACCAGTAGAGCAGGTATGATTACTATGCCCAGTTTATCTCTGAGGTCCAAAGAGGTCTGCTGCCTGCCCTCCAGATCCCAGGGGTATAATAACACAAAGGACTCTAACTCCATTCATGCCTCTCAGTCATTTCAGGTACTAATAATGACCACTAAGTGTACACATCGTATCACCTAATAGGTATACATACAGGTGACCAGAAACCACATGGATGTTTATAATGTAGAGAGGAGTACCAAGAGGAAGAAGAAAGAAGGCTAGGTTGGTGAGTGATGCTGAGTGATGATCAAGTAACATAAAGGTCAGTGAGTAAGAAACGGTGGAGGGCGGGGGTGAGGAATCTGTTCAAAGATAGAAAGAGTGGGGAGAAGGTATTTAAAGCCAGAATTGATTCCATCCATATACCAAGGGAAGAGAGGAGAAGTCATTTTTAAAGAACATGTATTCATAGCTTCTGTGGTGGCAAAACCAGAGATGCTCATCTCCCTGCACCCAGCAGGCCACACTTCCACTAGAACAAACTTGGGAAATGTAAATTATGTCCATGTTTCCTCTACTCAAATTTCTTCCATCACTGGAATTGGTATAACATTGCCATCAGGAACACAGTTTCTGGAGCCAGACTTCCTGGTTCACAATCCCAGCTCTGAAACATACTAGTTGTGTGACCCTAGGTAAGTTATTAAAAGTCTCTGTGCCTCAGTTTTCTTCTTTGTTAAATGAGACTAGTAACTAACCCCAAAGGGGTGTTGGAGAATAAAGATATTATAGGACTAAATCATGCCTAGCACTTGGGAAGCTCTCAATAAATGCTAGCTATTATGATCACCATCCCTAATGCCTTGGGATATATAAATCCACAATCCTTAACTTAGCACACTAACATTTGGTCCCCACCTACCTTTCTAACACTTCCCCCAGGGCCAAATACTACAGTTCATCTTGACCATGATCTCCCTCGCCTCCGTGACTTTGTTCTTACTGTTCCCTCCACAGATGAACACTCTGTCCCTCTTCTCTACAACTACAATTCCCCTGACCCTTCTAGACTCCTCCTGACTCTATCAGCTGCTTTCCTCATGTTCCTGCGGCAGATGCCTCCCTCTGTCAGAGCCTCAGTTGCCCTGCAGTGACTGTCAGGGAAGAAAAATAATTTTCCCCCAAGACCCATAAGTTCTTAGCTGGGATGAACTCCTGTAATAAAAGACAGATTAACAGAAGTAAAATAAACAACTTATGAATGCATGCAGTGTACATCACACAGGAGAAACCTCAATGAAAGGTAACCCACAGCAGCGGCTTTGAACTCTGGCTTATGTGGCATCTTCAACAAAGAACAATAAAGTTGTCAAGAAAAGACAGGACAAAGAAGTGAGGTTTTGGGCTTCCAAGGATGGGAAACTGTGGGAAGGTAAATATATAGGAGGAAACTGATGAAGTGAGGTTAGTTTGCAGATTCCTCTGGCGTTGTCTCTGGGCTGATGAGTCTAGAGTTGTCTCCAGTAGAGGAGGATTTATATCCTGTCTTTAGGCAGAAAATGGGTAGGATAGAGAGAGCCTTTCCCCTGTTTACTGCTTCTTAATTGCCTTCAGCTCAAAAATAATTTTATATCAAAGAGGCAGATTTGGGGGAGTCATGTTCTGATTTTCTTCGTGACCACACTTGTTTTACTGGCCTCTGAACTTCTCTTCACAGAAAGTTCTCAGAAAATGCTGAGATATGGAACTTGGGCAGTTTCAGGCTCTAGCCATAGATCATGGAGGAACAGCTTTTGCCAAAATGATGAAAATCCGCCTCTATCTTTCTATATTTTCCTTTACTGCAATCCATGAAAAGTTAAAGAGAAGCTTCTCATAAACAGTCTATAAAATTGTATGTAGTAATTAAGTGTCCCCAGTCCACAGTGCACAGCACTGAGACAGGCAGTGCCAAGGGACTGCCTTCCTTTCATATGTATTCTTTCCTTTCCTTTTTCCATTAAAGCTGTAACAAAAAAGTTACAATATTTCCACTTTATTCCCATTTATTTTTAGACTATGATTTTTACTATAGCTAGGATATGCAATTCTTGCCATATCTTCAAATCTTTACTACTGCACTCCCACAAACCTAATTAGGAAATTGTATGTATCAAACATTCAGTTCAACAAATAAATTCTGAATCTGAAGAATTCAACAGACATGAGTCAAACCACCTGCCTCTGCCTCTAAAGACATGTCCAGAGAAAAAGAAGATGGAGGACAGTGTTTGAAGAACATGGGAATATGGGAAGCTGGAGGACACAATGAAAGAGCACACGCCGGAGGCCAGGCAGTCACGCCGGAGGCCAGGCAGTCACGCTGGAGGCCAGGCAGTCTGGGTTTGAACCTCAACTCTGCTGCTCACTGAGGAATGGCCTTGGGCAATTTGGCTAGGCAGGACCAACCACATAATTTATGAAGCTCCATGCAAAATAAAAATGCAGGGCTCTTGTTCAAAATGATGAAGTCTTTTAAGAAAATAATTGCAGAATATTACACCAAGCATGTGCCCCTTCTAAGCACCGGGTCCTGTGTGATCATGCAGGTCACATGCCATGAAGCCATCCCTGCATCTAGCCTCTGTCACCTCAGTTTACTTCTCTGTCAAATGGACACAATAACAGCACCCATTTTGAAGAGTTGCTGTGATGATTACATTAGAAACTCCCAGAAAAATTGCTTCTAAAAGCACCTGGTACTTATCAAAAAAATGTTATGTTTTGCCTTTAGTATTTTTTGAAAGTCAAGTTATGAAACAGAATAGCTACTAAGGCATTCATAGTCAATTATAAGACACTTCTTTACCAAGGGATTAGCCACAAAGTCCTTCAAACAGTGAACTTCCTTATTTAAATCTGAAAGCGTTTACAAAAGACTGATGCCTGTACTACTTGCTAAAAATATGTATTAGGCAAAATAAAGTATCTCTCTAATTAGAGAAATAAAGCCCAAAAAGATGGGCTTTCAGACAAGATGGTCCAAAAGACATTTTCATTTAAGGTCTATAGGAAAGGAGATATCTTCCTGTGTTTCCACCTGTACCATTCTGGCCTGTCTATAGGACGGTCTTATGACTCGGACAGAGCTGGGGTTAAGAGCACGAATGTTGACATTAGTCAAAACTGAAGGATCTCCTAACTCTCTGACTTTAAGCAATTAACTTCTCTAAGCCTGCATTTCTTCATAAACAATCCAAACTCACAGCAGGATGAAAAAACAGATTCACAGGATTGTTATAAGCTTTAACTGACATATACATACAGTCATGAATGGCTCAAGGATAGGGTATGTTCTGAGAAACGCATCCTTAGGTGTAGTTGTGTGAGCATCATAGAGTGCACTTACATATACCTAGATGGTGTAGCCTACTACACACCTAGGCTACATGGTATAGCCAATTGCTCCTAGGCTACAAACCCATACAGCACATTACTGTACTGTACACTGTATGTATAATAACTGTAACACAATGGTAAGTATCCGTGTATCTAAACATAGAAAAGATACAGTAAAAATGTGACATTATAATCTTACGGGACGACTGTCAGATAGGCAGTCTGTTGTTGACCGGACTGAAACATCGTTATGTGACCCATGACTATATGTGGTGCTTAGCTCAAGGTTTGGAGCATAGGATGACTCCATCAACAGCTGCCTTGAGGGCAATAATATGGAGCCACACTCTAAGTCAGGGAAACAAACAGTAGGCATTAATGCACAATGGGCCAGGAGTCCCTTACTCCTCCCAATTTATATCTTCAGATCACAAGCATTTACTGTTCATCCACATGAGAAAGAGTCTGAACTCAATGATCTAAGGGCTCAAAAGGTTACATTTAAATTTAGGACTGCTCTGACTAAATGAAAATTTCAACACCTACATTAATAGCTTTATTTGCCTAGAATATTTTACTTTTATTAGCATTTTCAAACAGACTGATACTCTTGCTTATCTTCATTTTACAGGTGACACATTCTCACTGAAGCATGGTCACAACAGAATGTGGTCTGGGGCCAGTGCAAGATCCTAGCTCAGCTTCTTGATTTCAGAAAACATGTGCCTTAAATATGACACACAAGGAGAGAGATATCATTGCCATGTTTTAACTTAGAGCTTTCTGATAAACCTTCTGCCAGGGCAATTGCAAGGCTGTCATAATTGGAACAAGTCATTTCCACATACAAAGGGCAATGACCAGTGGCAATGCAGGGACTTTGAGCACTCTAAAAAGACAAAAAGACAACAGAAGAATATTCTACTCCCCAGCTCAGTGGCTCCATTACATTTAGTTCTGTGCTAAAAATGTCTCAAAAGTGTTCCATTACCTACAAGGTCAAGTCCAAACCCCTTAGTCTACCTAATCTCCCACCAGCCCCGGGAGTCCAGACTAAGCTTTAGCCATAAAGTACTTCCCATCATTTTCCACAAATGTCATGTTTCGGATTCAGGGCCTGAAAAGACCCCAGAGTAGCTAGAAAATAAACAACAAGAGGTTGAGTGCCTTGGAGGAGACTGGAAAGGGATCATATAGGCCTGTGGAGTCATGATTCAAAGACCATAATGTATTCCAAATGAAAGAGGAAGCCACTGACCAGATAAGGAAGGGAATGAGATCATCTTACGTGCATCTTTTAAAAATTCCTTCTGGTAGTTGTGCCAAGAACTGATAAAAGAGTGACAAATGAAGAAGAGGAATTTGTGGCAGGGAGACCAGTAGGTGGGTAGACCAGGAGGCATAGCCACCCGGCCAGTTAGCCTGAAGTTAACGCTCATGCTTATTCATCAAGATTCTGTTCAAGTATCTGCTTATCAGTGAGACTAATTCCACCAGGTCTTACCTGAACTAAGCCAGTTAATAAATTGTCTTCTTAAGTATAGTCTAGTTTAAAAGTTCTTAACATCAAAGAAAAGTTCTAGGAATTTCTTGACTTTCAAAAGACAATCAGTTTAATTCAGATCAAAATTATTTCCATAAGCTCCTTCCTAAATGATTCTCTCCTCTACAGAGGTAGAAGACCAGATGGTTAAAAGCAAGGTATTTGGGGTCAGACAGTTCTGAATTTTACTCCCTGGCCCCACTAGCACTTACAATGGAGAAACCGTGGCTCAGATAAGTTATTCTTAACTTCTAGGTGTATACGAGCACACTCTCAGTGCACACTCAGGTGTATATAAGTGCACTCTAAGTTACTCTTAACTTCTCTGAGCCAGTGTCTCCATTTGTAAAATGGGGACACATCTACCTCAAAGAGATGCTATAAAGTTTACCTACATAAGGTAACATGATTAGCTTATCTGCCACATTGTAGGTTCTCAATAAATAGTAGCTGCTGAAAGAATAATATTGTCTTTCCAAGGCAGGACTCACAGACAGCTGCTATATAGTGACTCTGAGGGAAGAACTACCTAGCATCCTCCTTAAGGACAATACTGTCAACTGAATGTCAAGAGTTGACTCTACCAAAAGGAGCCATAAATCCACAATGTATCATCTAAATGACCCAAGAGATAATGCTCAAACTTGATTCCCTTCATCAAATGGAAAATTTAACAACCTGCACAACTAATAACTTATTTGCATAAAACGTTTAGTTATGTTGTCATTGGCTTGACCCATTTGATGCATGCAACTCCAAGCTCCGTCATAAACAAGCACACTTATATCTTTGGCATATTTTAACTTTCAATGTTCTTTTTGAAATTGCCCATGTGCAATCATTGTAGCAAAATTATCATTGAGACAAGTAATTTCCAAATACAAAATACAATGGACAGAGCCAACTCAAGGACTCTGTTTAAAAATCGGTTAGTGTGGCTGTGTGCAGTGACTCATGCCTGTAATCCCAGCACTTTGGGAGGCCAAGGCAGGCGGATCACGAGGTCAGGAGATCAAGACCATCCTGGTTAATGTGGTGAAACCCCGTCTCTACTAAAAATACAAAAAAAAAAAAATTAGCCGGGCTTAGTGGCGGACGCTGGTAGTACCAGCTACTCAGGAGGCTGAGGCAGGAGAATGGCATAAACCCAGGAGGTGGAGCTTGCAGTGAGCCGAGATTGTGCCACTGCACTCCAGCCTGGGCGACAGAGCGAGACTCCATCTCCAAAAAAAAAAAAATCCTTTAGTGTTTCCCCATTTCTAGAGGATGAAATCCACATTCCTTGACAAAATCGACATGATCCTTATGATCTGACCCAACTGTGTTATCTCTTCCAGCTCCCAAAACCAGCTCAGTGCCAGCCATCCACAACTTTTCACCGTTTGCCAAAATGTCCTGTTCCTTCATGCCACCATATCTTTGCACGTGCTAATTTTTTGCCTAAAATTAATTCATTTCATCATCCTTTTGTTGACTGCATTGTGCTAGCTGATAGATACAGAGCGACAAACAAAACAGTTGTGATCTCTTTAGTTTTTGTTGTGATCCTTTTAGTTTTTTGACTGACAGGTCAACAAACAAATAGGCTGCCATGATCTTATTTACTTTTTAAAAGATCACTCTGGCTGTTCTGTGGCCTTATCTAGAAAGATGAGTGATTGAGGGGAGAACAGGGAAAGCAAAGAAGGAAACCTGCCTGGCATTCCCCACCCAGGCAGCACGATGGACTTATGCTCAACACCAGCTCCACAAGGAAATTCATTCCTCCGTGTCTGATTTGACCTAAGAGGGCCTTCCTAAGTTGATCTGATTGGAACTTCTTCAAATACATTTTTTTAAAAGCCTCAAAGGATTTTTAAAATTCAGTTTATTTCAAGTCAAAATTCAAGTTATATTTTCATTTCCACAAGCTCCTTTTAAGTAGGTTAATTTGTGACTGGAATGGTTTGTAATAGTACCAGTGATTCTCTGCTCTAGGAGATAGACCACCAAAGTGTCAAAAGAAACAAAATCTGTGGTCATAGGTGTGTCTGTTATAGACTCCAGGGTCAAATTGCCTGGGTTCAAATCTTACCACTGTCACAGAATAGTTCTGTAACCTTAACCACTCTGTGCCTCAGTTTCCTTACCTGTAAAATGAGGATTAAATGAATTAATAAATGTAAAGTGCTGAGAACAATGCCTAGTCCTTAGTGCACATAGTAACTGTTAGCTAATAACAATAACAATTATACAAATAATATGACCCCACAGGTGTTCCACTCACTGGCCACATGACCTCAGACAAAGAACTTAAGTTCTCTCTGAGCCTCAGTTTCCTCAGATAAAACAGATTTCTAATAGGATTGTTAAACATTAAAAGAAATCATGTGTATGGATTAAATACACAGCCTATGATATAGTAAGTGTCCAGAAAATCTTTGCTGATGTTACTATATCATTAAAGTTATTATTATCATGGGCAAGTTACAAATAAGTTTATCTGTGTATGATCTTAGTAATATGTTCTAGGAAATGTATTTGACTTCAGCCAAACTCCTGGATTCAAAGCATAACCCCTCTTTTACTAGTAATATGACCTTTGAGAGGTGAATCAGCCTCTCCAAGCCTTCATTTCCTCACCTAGGTGGATGTACCTCATAAGCCTGTGAGGATAAAATGAGATAATCCACAAATATAAAGCCCCAACACAGTACAGGTAAGCACTCAGTAAATGTAAGCTATTGTTGCAATTATTATCACTATTCATACACACCCTAAATTTCCCTAGAAAAAAATTAGATCTTCAGTGAATCTTTTATCTCCATTCTCTCTAACCCTCCTCTTACCTACAGTACTTAGATTCTCTATAAGTGCTTGATAAATAAACTTCCCCTTCACATGTCTCTATTTGCTGAAGATAAGTGGGGAAAAAGTCAAAGCCAGATCCCTTTAACCTGCATAAATCTGAAATAATGTATAGTGGATTTCAATAGTTCTAACACAGAAATCTAGAGTGGTATATGGGTTGGATGTCCTTTCTTCAAATAAGGTTTTAATCATGGGTCATAGATGGGTAAGAGAAAAACAAACCTTAATTTACCAACAAGTTAGAAGTCACGTGCAGAAATCTTGGCTCAAATCAAGCCATAAAACCAGGCTGCTGAGGTTAAGCAGCATGGCAAAATTAAATAAACATCAAACCAGCCGACGAACAGATAATCAGGCCACATAAACCAGGTAGGAGAGAAAGGTTCTCTTACTCCCAGCCAAAACAATGGGAGGAAAAATAAATAAGGCAGCACACATAAAGTGGCAATGGTTCAGGTACTTGCTGTTTCTGGGGAATGAATTTTCTCTTAGAAATAGGAAGAGAGAAAGAATGACCTGGTTGACAAGGTCAGCAATAAAAGAACAAACACAAGTAGTAGTGAAGTCAGCCTCCAGGCCATGGCAAAGGTGTGAGGGATGACACGGTGAGCTGTCATGAATGCCATGCCAGTGATTTTATATCAGGCACAGCAATGATTCATATTTCCCAGAGAAGGATTCCTAATGGAATGGCTTATATCCTGGGACTCTGCAAGAGGGTTTCATCTACTTGGTTTTAAGAGTTCACCAAGCTTCCCTTCTTTTGGGCTGATAGTATGGTTCCTTAGACATCCTAGCTAATGATCCCTACAACACCTGTATTGGGAAGGGGCATGAAAGCTGTAGATGACGAAGGAACATCAGAAAAATAGGCTGCACTATAGATAAAGGCACAGAAATAGAGAGCCAGGAGAAAGCAAAAGGGAAAACTTACAGAGCAATTTCCTTCTTTACACAAATATGAGCCTATAGAAAGAGACTAAATCAGCAGTATCCAGTGCTTTTTATTACTTATAAAAGTCTAAAACAAGGCTATGAATCATCAACATAAAAAAAAACTATAATCTTTCACCAGTTTTCGATCTTCCCATTCCTAATTCTTAAATAATGACTTTTTAAATATGAGACTAACCCAGTAATTAAGACAGTGAACTCCAGCACTAATGCATTAATTTTGTAACCAAAGCCAGCATAATCTAACTGTGAAAGCTATTTCCTGCACCCCTAATTCTCCCTGTTAGCCAGCAAAGAAGTGGGGGGGGGGGGTCCAAAGTGTGAGAAAGGATTTGATATGCAATCAGCAGGAACAAAATTCCTTGGTTTAGAAATAATCATAAACTGATTTTTCCAGAAACACACAAGTGATGCCATCAGCGAGGGGTTAATTTTAGACCCAGCCCCTAGCTCGTGCAAAGGCAAAAAGTTTTTCAATGTGTATGGTGGCCTGAGCCTCATAGCATCAGAAATCTTGAGTTTAATGAAAACAATGGGCCGGGCGCGGTGGCTCAAGCCTGTAATCCCAGCACTTTGGGAGGCCGAGACGGGCGGATCACGAGGTCAGGAGATCGAGACCATCCTGGCTAACACAGTGAAACCCCTGTCTCTACTAAAAAATACAAAAAAAGCTAGCCGGGCGAGGTGGCTGGCGCCTGTAGTCCCAGCTACTTGGGAGGCTGAGGGAGGAGAATGGCGTAAACCCGGGAGGCGGAGCTTGCAGTGAGCTGAGATCCGGCCACTGCACTCCAGCCGGGCGGCAGAGCGAGACTCCGTCTCAAAAAAAAAAAAAAAGAAAAGAAAACAATGAATGAAGGCAGAAATCAAATTATTACAATGCCAAGAAAGTTGACTGGAATACACTGCACTTCAATTTCTAAATTGATTTAAATTTCTAGTCAATTTATTTTGGGGAATGTATGGGTTTGAATCCATGCTCTGCAATTTCCAGAACTCGACAACTGTTCATTGAGCTGGATGTCATATGGTAGGGTTAATCAAAGTGTGGTTCCCGGATGTGCAGTGCTAGTATCACCTGATGGTTTGTTAGAGATACAAATTCTTGAGTCACACCCCAGACTGGAAGAATCAGAAACTGGTGATAAGGCCTAGCAAACTCTAGTATAACCGCCCCTTCCAGTGGGCCTGATGTAGTTCAAGTTTTGCAGCACTGAGGTCAACATAACTGTTAGGAGCTCAGACTTTGGGTCTGAATTCCAGCCCCACTATGAGACTTTGGGTAGTCACTTGCCTCAGTAAGCTTCAGTCTCCTCTTCCTGTGTTTAGCTCTATGCTCAGTAAATACCCACAGCGTTCAGAGTGTGAGGCATGAGGCCTGGTGCTGGCCAGACATGAAAGAACCACACTGCTCTTCACGGTGGTTCTTAAAGTCCACTGAAAGAACTCAACAGCCTAGCACAAGGGTTGGCAAACTTTATCTGTAAAGAGATGGTTAGTAGATATTTTGGGCTTTATAGGCCATACGGTACCCATCTCAACTTCTCAACTCTGCCTTTGTGCCATGAAAGCAGATATGGTGAATAAGCATGGCTGTGTTTCAATAAAACTTTATTTATGGACAAAAAATTTGAATGTCATATCATTTTCACCTGTCAACTCTTATTCTTCTTTTGATTTTTTTTCAACTATTTAAAAACACAAAAGCCATTCTTACTCAGGAGCTGCATATAAATAGGCAGCAAGCCAGGCTTGTTCTAGAGAAAGTAGTTAGCTGACCCTAGTCTAGCACCCTCATACTGGTAAAGTGGTCAAGCCAGAGTTTTGTCATGTGTCAGATGAAACCAATCCTGCTCATGCTGAAGGTTGTTGTGAGACAATAAATATCTGTAAACTACCTAGTAGGCTGCCTGACATGGAGAAAGCCCTCAGCAAATGACAGATACTGTCATTATTATAACAAAATGTTCATCTCATGAAAAAAATGCTAACACTGGATGATCTAGGACAACGAGTTGGAGCAGGGCAGGAATACAATGGAAATGTGTGGGCAAAACAGAGATTCAGGTTTACAAACAGATTTTCTCTAAGCACCATTGGCCATATGTCTATTAGCGTGTCGCTGAATTTATACACACAGAAATAAGCAGTAAAAAATAAGCAAACCGAACAAAGAGACTGCAATCACCTTGCTCTCTTGACTTAAAAGAAAACATGTGGTTTGTTCTGGACATTTAAATTGCTCCCATATGTGTAATACCCTCCTGGAGCAATGAAACAACTCAAATAAAAGTGCATCAAGTCTGTCTCTGCCCTCAAAACCTCCAGGAGTTCACACTACCACACTGAGACCAAAGAGCCAACTCACACATCCCACAAAGCAGCACTCCCTTGGGAAAATTCACAGCTGCACAACATCTGGGGGGAAATTAGGCTCAGGATATGGTGAAACCGAGGACTACATTTTCAGATAAAATTTCAAGGGCTCATCAAAGGCTCATCGCATGTGTCCCTGAGTCAAGCGCTCATTACTTGCTCATCAGTCGCCAGCCTTTGGCTGCTAGGAGTCCATCCAACAGGTGTGTCCTCCCCATCTGAATCTGACCCGGGGGCCAATCCTTTCTGCAGCCCCTTACACTACTCTCATTGTCTCTGAGTCTAGGGGTCTCTTCTGATGGTGAAGATGAATACCTGAAGGAGCCTGCTGTCCAACAGGAGCCACTAGCCACATGTGGCTTTTGAGCATTGAAACATGGCTGGCATAACCAACAAACCACATTTTTAAAATTTCATTTCATTTTAATTTATTTACCTTTAAAAAATAATGTTCCATTCAGCTATTGGAAAAGGTGTAAGCACAATTCGACTTAGACGAGTGAACTTACTTTTTTACTTTAAATTAGTAAAATCAAAATACAAATCAAGTATTTCTGATGAAAAATTTAGAATTCAAACTGAGAGATGCTATAAGTGTAAAACGTACACTGAGTTTTAAGAATTGTTTGTAAAAAAAAAATCTATAAATATCTCATTAATTTTTATATTGAGTACATTTTGAAATGAAAGTATTTTGGATATATCAAGTTAAATAAAACACATTATTAAATTCTACATGTTTCTTTTTTGCTTTTTTAAAATATGGCTATTAGGAAATGTACAACTGCATAAATAGCCTACATTATATTTCTGTTGGACAGCACTGCGACAGGCCATGACATAAGGGTATTATTGTTTTATTCATATTAATCACAAAGCCAGAATGGGACTTAAGGTCAGTCTAGCTCTGACCTCCGCACCCCACAGTCTTCCTACTGCCCACGCCCCAGAGAGCAGCTCCAGCGTCTTTTCTTGGGTACCACTTTCTCTGATAAGGCAAATGCTTCACAAAGGGAGACTTTCACTTCTCTCTTTCGAGTCCAGCCCATTGTTGCAGCCAGTCACGCAGCAAACAGCACCAGGAATCACAGCCCTGCTCGCTGCAAGTGCATATAGCCCACTAGTCCCAAGGAGTGTGATCAACTCACAACAGTCGTTTGCTCATTCTAGTTCTCAAAATCTAAGATGACTATCGCAACCAGGTTTTAATTCCAGATCAGGACTCATTTCCAACCCAGAACATACACATGTTATTTCCAATTCCCTTGTGATCATGATCTTCTCAGAGCAAGACGCAAACAGTTTTCATAGCTGACCAGAGAAGTTTTTATTTTGTGTCTAGTAAATGCGTAGCTAATAAACTCACTAAAAAACCAAATAGCCTTTGAAATCAGAGAGAAGTCCCTTCCAGAAAAGGATTTTATGTGCGATAGTTTTCAGATCTGAGTAAATATTAAGATAAGATTGAATGAATGTGGATGTATATTTATATTTACTATGTGTGCACAGAGACACACACCTTAAAAAAAAAAAAAAACCACAAAAATGAGCCAAGTATCCTCTTTTTTTGGCCTCCGACAAATCTGTTTAGGAGTTAACTTCTCCGTCACTCTCTCAAGTAGCAGATGTTGTTGGCCCCCACCCCTCCACATCACACAGGAAATGAAAGAGAGGCCTGGAGATACGGAGTGTGGGGTAAGGGGCTTCTCAAAGAATGTCACCCTACCCTAGGGCTGCTGTTTATTAAACTCTCTTAGTATCCCAGGCCAAGGTTTCTGACTTAGTGATTTTAAATCAGTTTACAATCAGAACCAGAGCCTGGTCTCAATTTTTGAGTTGAGAGAGACAGCAATAGAGAAAGCGCAGATAATCCCTTCACCTCATTTGAACCTTTTCCTAGGCCCACTCTCCTGCTGACAAACCTTTACAGAGCTGCTAACAACGAGAGAAATGAATCAATTTGGGGTTTAGCACCCGTTTTTTTTCCCTGCTCAGGTGAAGTCACTAATTGGCAGTAAAAGGCATAAAAAGTGTACATCAGAATGGCTGGAGGCAAACGGGTCTGGATAATCCATAAACTGAATAATGAGCCTTTTAATAACCAGGAGCTAACTGCAGCTTTTGGTAATGGGATCCAGGTAGCACTTGTAAATCTACTCCCTCCAATTAGAAAAATGCCTTCTTCCACTGTTCCCTAAAGAAAAGAAACAGAAAAGAACCTCATTCAACTCCTAGCCCTCAGGCATAAATGTGTGTTAAATTCTCACAAACAGAAATTTTTCTCCTGGAGAGAAGCTTTCATAACTTTGCTCAGTCGTTTACTAGAAAGCTTAATAGGCTTCCTCTGTTTTCCTCAGATCTAAACCCCTTCTTTCTCCCACTAGTCCTTCAACAAAGGTTTCCTCGATTCCAGCTATTACCAGTACTAATAATACTAATAATATTTTTTGCCGTTTCCACTTCATACCTGTGCAGTGCACTCTGCTTTGCAAAGTGCATTCACAAGCATTATCTCTTTTGGTCTCCAACACCACCCCAGGGACAGATCTAGGTTGGGGAGCCTGAAATGTATATAATTTGTGGGATTCCTTGATAAAATGAATATAAAATTATAAATACCAAAATGCTAGTGTCTCTTCCCAGAACCTTGGAAGGGCCCTGAAGCTTGCACTCAGGGTAAGTCCAACTCTCCCTCACTCCCACCGGCAAAAAGGACATACACGTTCACATAACTTGCCTAGGGTTAAAGATCTATACAGAGTTAAACAGAATTAAAACCTTCTTATCTCCTCAGTCTTTGCAGCCCCTCTAGTTCCTCTAGTTCCTCTGTCACAAAGGAAACTCAGAGGAACAAATAAAAACAACACAGCTAAAAGTGGTCCCCATCAGGCCACCAGATTAGGAAGTTGTCTAGACTGGATATTGCCTGGGGTAGAAGATGGTGAAAGAAATTCAGAATCCCTATAAATATTTACTTAATTGGCACTGAAGGTAAAAGACAAGCTCTATAGCTTGTCCAATCCGCAGCCCAGGACAGCTTTGAATGCGGCCCAAAACAAATTTGTGAACGTTCTTAAAACATTATGAGTTTTTTTGCGATTTGCTATTTTAAAAATTTTTTTAGCTCACCAGCTGTCATTCGTGTTAGCGTATTCTATGTGTGGCCCAAGACAATTCTTCCAATGTGACCCAAGGAAGCCAAAAGTTTGAACACCCCTGCTTGATAACCACACAAAGCCAGGGTGAACCCCACCTCCATCACTTACCACAGGACATGGGGCAATTTACTTAGGTTTTCTTAACTTCAGTATCTTCCTTTGTAATAAAAGTTTACTTAGCACAGAACCCAGCCTGAGCACTCTGGCTGTTCAATAAATGGCACCTATTGTTGCTGTTGCTATCAATCCATCCAAAGAACACTACTTTTACCCAAGCCACTCATTCCCCACAGTGTGCTGATATACGTAGCAAAGCATCTGCTCACTCACTGTAAGACTGGAAATTAGGCCAGGCAGCTGCTGAGAATTCAGCATTTCCTGGGCAGCAGTAAGAAATGTCATAGCAGATTTATTAAATGAAGTGACTTGTCTACTTGCCAGGGTTATTCTACGGTTTCAGATTTATCATCTGTGTACCTGCGAAGTCCCTGTGGCTTTCCAGTCTCAGTGAAGCCACACTGTTTTCAAATGCTTTGAGACCTCATGGTTTGAGAACCACACAATCGTTTGGTTGTGGGTGTTTGGGTTTTGATTGTTTTTTTGTTCTGTTTTGTTTTCTGGTATTTTTTGGTTTATCTGTTTCTGTTAATCTGGGGAACCAAAATGATCATGACAAAAGTTAAACCACACCTACACTTCCCTTTTTTCCTCCTTCTAGTCCAGTTCTCCCATCTCCCCACCCCCCCAACCTCAAATTTTAAATTGGCCCCAGATTTTATATGAGGAATGATAACAGACCTACCTACAAGAAACATACTAAGAAAAAATTTAAGGAGCAAACTAACTGACAAGCTTTAATCTGCTTGCTACACATTAGAGTTAAAAAATCCATGCCACATCCTTGAAGAGCTCAGCTGTTTTCAGAAAACAGGCTGGACCTGTGTCTATACCTGACATCAACAAACATTAATAACACCACTCATACATTCAGCAAACACTTAAGGAGCACCTACTGAGAGCCAGGTTAGTTCTTAGCAACACCAAGTTGAATACAACAAAGCCTTTTCTGTCTTCCACATTCAGGTAAGTAACCACCACCACCCCACCCATATACTCCCATGCCATGAGGTGTAACTTTCAAAGTAATTTGCATAGTTTTAATTCCTAGTTTAATTATTTGCCTTCTCACTGAGTCTATAATCTCACTTAGGGTAAGAACAGAATTCATTTACAAATGCTCAGTAAAAAGGCTCAGTAGAAAGGCTGCGGCTCCCTAACAGTTGATAGTTAAAAAAGAGTTGGGCATGAAAGCAGTTTACTGACAGTACATGGTAATACCTGCTACTACAGGGACAAGAACTTAGACCACAGGAGCATGGAGGAAGCCTGCTGAGGCAGGCGACGGCTTGACCACAGATGTGACTCTAAAGTAGGAGTTGAACAAGGCAGAGGGAGTAAGGATGGAGAGGAAGAGGCAGAGCTGAGAGGTTTTCCTGAGACAGAATTGATGCACTGTAGAGAAGGATTAGATTTGGGGCAGGGGGAGGAAGAGGAAATGAGAAGACGCCAAGTTCGTAACTTGGTATCATCATTCATCTAATTACCTATCAATCAAGATAAATATATGAGGACAGGTCACTGGAGAGAAGGTAGTTGTGGCTTAGTCATGCATCTATCGTATCAGCTAACTGCTTCATGTTCATAAGCCTCATCAACCTAGTAAAACCATAATCTTCTCGAAGGCAGAAATGATTCACAAGGCTCTTGTGTCCACATGTCCACTCAATGTCCACTTCCAATATAAAAGTTAATACAATTCACCTATATTTTTAAAAAATAAAAGTGTACAAGACACTGTGCTAAAAATGTACCTGCTGACCAAAGGTAGAAATCATAAAAGAAAATATGGATAGGATTTATTGCATAAAATGTTAAAGTATCTATAATTTATAAAAGAAGAAAGACAAATGACTAACACAAATTTAAAAGCTTAACTTCACTAATGATCAAATAAATACAAATTGAATCTAAGAGTTTTTCCTGTCTATCAAATTTGAGAGACTTTTTAAACACCCCCACAAGATCTTCCCTGTAATCTGTCTGCTGGAGCTGCTGAAAACAGAGAATCTGACAAGGGCTCTGGGGCCCAAGAAGACACCAGAGCTACTATGAAAAGAGACTGGTCCTAGACCAGGCACGGTGGCTCATGCCTGTAATCCCAGCACTTTGGGAGGCCAAGTCAGACAGATCACTTGAGGCCAGGAGTTCAAGACCAGCCTAGCCAACATGGCGAAACCCTGTCTCTATTAAAAATACAAAAAATTAGCCGGGCATGGGGGCACATACCTGTAGTCCCAGCTACTTGGGAGGCTGAGGCACGAGAATTGCTTGAATCCAGGAGGCAGAGGTTGCAGCGAACCAAGATCATGCCACTGCACTGCAGCCTGGGCAACAGAGTGAGACTCTGTTTCAAAATAATAATAATAATAAAGAGACTGGTCCTTGAGTTGATTCTTTATTCAATGGTAGAGCTACACAGCAAATCTGCCTAACCAGGAGCATGGCAAGAAATGAACCTGCCAAGATTCAGAATTTCTTTTCCCCCCTGCAATATAACTAATATACAGATTATCTCATTTAACCTTTAGAATAACCCATTGAGGAATGCATGATCATTCCCATTTTGGAAACTGAGGTAGTGAAATCAAGAAACTTGCTATGGCTCGATAATTAACAAGGAGTGGAGCCATAATTAAAACTCACATATTTCTGGCTTTAAAGTCCAGGCAATGTGAAGTCTGTATTCCAAAATTAAATGATTATGAGGTGATCACCATTCTGTTTGAGAACTAGCCCTATGTATTGGCAGAATGGGCCCTCAGCATGCACAGCACCTTGAGGGGATAGTTCCATATCCCCTAAAAGACCAAACTTAGCTGCCACAGCATGGGGGTCTCTTCTGAGTGAGGGTCACTATTGTGTAGGCAATAATGATACTTTAATCAATATCTCTCTATCTCAGTTTTCTCATTTGTAAAAATGGATAGTAAAATCCACTGCAAAATTCTGTTGAGAAGATTAAAGTCTTAGCCCACAGAATAAAGTTGGCACTGCCTCGAAAGTTATCTTTCTAAAACACAAGCTCCATCATAGTAAATCCTATTTAGTCTTCAAACCACAACTCCAATACCATCAGTGGGAAGCCTGTCTGAACTACCCAGTGACAGGGGCAATTGCTCTCTTCTTCCAGGCGTCTATTATGCCCTCCATGGACCTATGTAGTTTTACTCTTCACATTGTAACCTAAGCACTCATTTACTTTTCTATCACCCTTACTAAACCGTAAGCCATTTGCGAATGGGGTCAATGGTTTATGCATCTTGTGATGTAAAAGGAATCAGAACAGGCCACCCCAAAATATATCACTTTGGCATATTGATTATTTTGAGCTAAAGGCAACTGAGAAAAAGCAGATACAGGAAGGGCTTTCTGACCTCCCCATTTCTACCTAAAAGCAAGGCGTAAAATTTCCCACGAGAAATGTCCCTTCCCTGTGCCAGGAAGAGGAGAACATTCTTATGATCAAAGATGGAGAGTCAACACCAAGATAAATCTCTACTAAAAACACTCACCTATTTTCCGTTACTTTTCCCCATACATTTCCCACTTTCTCGCAATCGACTGCCCCAGTCCAAATTCCCTTTTTCCTTTGTCTTGTCACATCTCCACAATTTATCCTTCTTTATTAAAATGCTTTATAAACTCTCAGGCCTCTCCCCTTCTTTGGGTCTTTATTTCTTATATAGGAAGCCCTCTATGGTACACATAAAAACATTAACATCAAATAAAATGTGTATGCTTCTCCTCTGTTAGTATGCCTTTTGTCAGTTTAGTTATCAGGACTAGGCACAGAAACTAAGAAGGCAGAGGAAAAGCTTTCCTTTTCTACAGATGCCAACACTAAGTCCAGGGCCAGCAAATGGCAGAAAATGTTTCATTTAAAAAAAAAAAGTCCATAGTTTTATCCTCATAACAACTCTGTAACGCAGTGGTTGTAAGTCTATGAACACTTCAACATGGGAAAACTGAGGCTCCAAGTTGCAGTGGCTGTCTAAAATCATATGCAAGAGGCCAAGCTTGCACAGAACTCAGGTCTCTGGACTGAAACCTGTATTCTGCACTGTTCCATTTGTAGCTTTTCAAAGACAACAAAGAAAAAAGACCCAGCCCAGACTGTCTAGACCATGACTAGAGAAAGTGATTGCTCAAAGGTGTTAGGAACTGAATGGTATTAGGACATCTTAAAAGTCATCACCTGGGAGAACCCGGGAGGCTCAAAGGTGTTAGGAACTGAATGGTATTAGGACATCTTAAAAGTCATCACCTGGGAGAACCCGGGAGGCTCAAAGGTGTTAGGAACTGAATGGTATTAGGACATCTTAAAAGTCATCACCTGGGAGAACCCGGGAGGCTCAAAGGTGTTAGGAACTGAATGGTATTAGGACATCTTAAAAGTCATCACCTGGGAGAACCCGGAGGCTCAAAGGTGTTAGGAACTGAATGGTATTAGGACATCTTAAAAGTCATCACCTGGGAGAACCCGGGAGGCTCAAAGGTGTTAGGAACTGAATGGTATTAGGACATCTTAAAAGTCATCACCTGGGAGAACCCGGGAGGCGGAGCTTGCAGAAAGCGGAGATTGCGCCACTGCATTCCAGCCTGGGTGATAGAGCGAGACTCCGTCTCAAAAAAAAAAAGTCATCACCTGGGAAAGTATTGGAACAGCAGTAAAGTATACGGAAGGTTGACGTACCTGGGTCTAAATCCAGGATCTCTCTGTCATTAAACCTGTGTGGCCTTGGGCAAATCTCTTAAACTAGGGAGCTTCAGCTTTCTTCTCCGTAAAATGGGGTTTAAAACAATGATACTTATCTTTTAGGGTTTTATGTAAAGATTAAAGAATAAAAGACATTTTGTATTTTATAAAAAATAACAGTTATAAGAAACAGACTGAGGATATAGTAAGGATCAACCAAACTGCACTTATTATTATATGTTACAGGAAAAAATGGTACATATTAAATCCCTGTGACACAAAGTATTTTTCACACCCTATCTTATTTCATCCCCACAGCAACCTTGTGAAGCAGGTGCCACTACTTTGATCTTATATTGAAGAAACTAAGGCCCAGAGACATTTAAGTAACTTGTTCAACATCACAGAGGTAGCAGTGGGCAGAGCCAGCATCCAGACATATCTTTCTGAGTCTAAAACCCAGATCAGTTTCAGTGGAGGGAAGATAAGGTGAACAGAAATGTCCCAAATGTCTGAGAGCAGTGTGAAGTGCTAGAAGAGACAGATTGGACCACATTTATGTGTAGTTGGGATGTGCATTAAAGATGTTTATCACATGTATAGGATAAGGCAGGGGAGAAACCAAAAGGGAAAAAGATGGCCAACAATAAATATCATGCTCCTCAATGTCCCTTTCAGCAAATAACACAATGAATAGTAAAGATGACTCATATTCATATTTCAGTCCTTGTGCTAAGAGCCTCCAGGTTAAATATCGCATATTGTCATAGTGATGTATTATTTCCTCATGATTTTGCTACCATTTGTTATGTCCTGGAAAATGTTCTGAAACAAAAAGAGGAAGTTCAGAAAGATCACAGGAAACTTCTGATCTCCTTTATGCAAAGAAGGGGAAACAAGTTCTACGAGGTTAGTCTCTTATTTTCATCATTAACACTAGGCACGTTAGAAGATGATTCAGGTAACCAGAACAGCAGTAGATGACTTCATATTATCTTATAGAGGAATAAATGCTATTCACAATAACACAACAACAACGAATTGTTTCCTGGTATTTTCCTTCATCACACAGTTCCCCCATGCTTGGACAAATAGGTCTTTGCATTCTCCAGTCAAGGCCCAGGAAACTTTCATGCTGTGCATGTTTTTGATTCATGCAGCCAGGTTATGTTCTTGTAGAAAAGTAGTGGGAAAAAAAAAAAAAAAAAAACTAGGGTGGAGGAAGCCTCTACCAGTGGGATGGAAAGTTCTTTTTAAGTGAGTTCCTCACACCAAGTCCTCCCACCTGAGGCCACAGTCTGCGAACCCAGAAAGATGCTCAGTTGAGGCTAAGAATCCGGTCTTGGAGAAAGAAAACTCAACAAAGAAGGGGTGGCTGAGCGCACTTTGACAGAGTATAAAATCATTTTGTCTATTCAAATTTATGAGCATAAGGAGAGGGAGAGGTTCTCTACTAACATATACATCCTCGTGTGAACTTTTCCAAAGTAGAGCTAAGGGCACACAGAGCTAACAGATCTCATAGAAAACTCATTCCTAAGGGACTACCTGTAAACTCAGAAGTTTCTGTCTTCACATGATCAAATGCACAGTAGAGACCACCTCCGCTCTTCCCTCCATTAAAAGCGCTATGCCCCTCACCACCAGCAACTCACGCCTAGCCACTCCACCCCTCCCCGTGGCCCCTGAAAGGCCTCAGGCTCCACAGAGCCGCGGGACCCGCGGGAACACCCCTCCTCTCCCTACCATCCCCATTATTCGGCACACAGCCCTGCTCTTCCCTGGAGCCAACAGTCTGCAGCTCCTTCAATGCAGGCGCGAGCAGGCAGGAATGGTGGGAAAAGAAGCTGTGCCAGCTGCATGTTTCAGAATCTCCCTCCATATGCATTTGCCAAAGGAACAAAAAGAAAATCAATGCCAGGAAAAGACAACTGAGATGAGGATGCTGTGGGACCGCGGCTGACTCCGTGCCTCTGAGCAGCAAGGGGCTGGCCAACCACGCGTCCGAGCCACAGATCCGAGTCGTTACCTTCAGGATGCAGGCCATGGCGCTCCGCCGGCCCTCCTGCCACCGAGCAGCGGGTGCGCCTGGGTCAGGGGCAGTCCCGGGGGCAGGATGGAGGCTGGTACCGCGGCAGGACGGCTCCAGCCCACATTCCCGCAGATCCAAATAAGGGGACCGCGGGGCAAGCTGCGCCGCCACAGACCCCGCCCCCCGAGCCGCGGCCCCGCCCCCGTCCCCATCCACTGGCCCGCGGCCCGCGCGGCCCCGCCCCCGGATCACGTGCCGTCCCGGGCGCCGGCGCCAGCGGCCCCTCGATGCCTGCTACTTCTTTCTCTTGTTTTCTTCTGTGAACGTTTCGCGGTTCGGCGTGCACCGAGTGCGCTCCGCAGCAGGCAGGGACCTGGGTCCCGCGGGGGGCCAGAGAACGGCCTTTTCTTCTCGGTTCCGTCTTCTCTCACACATCAGAGAACTCCATTTTACAGACGTTTCACACTTTGTCAAACTTCAGTGCGTTTGGCATCGCCTTTCTACAGACTTTGGGCACATCAAAGGGTGTTTCGAAAGTAGCAACGAAGTTCTCGCTGGGCTGTTCAAGGATTGAGCCTTCACTCTGTGATGGGCTTATCTAAAATTAATAATTTGCCACTAATAAGGTAGCACAAATATCAACGAATGAAAGCCGTCATGAACCTTACACTGTGTATGGTATATTTTGTGTGTGTGTATTTTATATACACATATATGTGTGTACAATATATGGATTATTGCCTTTTCCTGCTACAAGCTTGTTTATGAAATCATATGTGCATAATATACAGTCTACAGATACAGGATGCACACGTGTATATTGTATTAGATATGTACATGTTTATTGTACAATATATGTTTATAAAGTGTGTGTGTGTACATGACAGGACTTTGCTCTTCCCTGCTTCAAGCAAGAGCCGGCTAAGAGAAGCAGTTATTTCTACAAATAGAGTAAGCACATTGCAGAAGGGAGAAAGCATTCCGTGTACACACACAGATTTTTACCAGTTGGTCTGTCAGAAAAAATTTTAAAGCAGCCCCCAAATATTTACCCAAAAGAAGTTTCACTTGCTAGAAGCCCCGTCTAGTTTGCCTCCATGGAATCAGGAAAAGCACTGTGGGCTGGTGGTGTCATGAGATTGGCTCACAAACCACGAGGCAGAAACCAGGCTTTCAAGGAATTTGGTATTTTCTTTGATGAGAACTTGCAAAATTCTTAGAGAGCAGAAGTAACCACAGGAAGGAGGTTGCAGAAGCTGAGCCTGTGGATGAACTGCCTGTCCCATGGGAAGCTCCTGTCTTCAGTCTCCGTGGGGTACCACACCCTGTCTTCGACTTCTTACTCCTGCCGCTCCCTCCTCTGCCTTACAGATCCAGTGTGTTTTCAGTAAGAACTCCTTGTTCGGAAAGATATACTTTGCTGCTGTAGCTCGTGGTCCTTCATGGGCCAGGAAAACTCAGTATTTCATTCATTCACTCATCCCTTGATTAACTCCACAAACTTTTTTTATTGAGCTACTACTAAACGGAGGAATAAACTTTATTCCCCTTCCACTAAGTGGAGGAAAAATATTGAGGACCTTTCAGGGATAGGAGAATGACTTTCAGGATATCTAACATCAACGTGGGCTCACAGTTAAGTGAGAAAGATAAGAATAAAAGATACATGATATTATAACATGGAAAAGGCCTTGGCCAAATTGGAAGCAAAGTTCTCAGGAAGGAGAGTCTGGGCCTGGCAGAACAGCAGGGCAAAGGGGCAAGGGTGGGCAGACCACATCGTTCTCTCCAGGAAGTTTGTACATCCGGAAAGCGAAACAGCAGGCCCTACTGAACAGCCCCGCTAAGTACTTCCCTGCAGGGTATCCTTGATCAAGTTTCTTAACCTCTCTTTAATCCTTACCTTATCTAATAGTATCTATCCTCAAGAGAATAAAATGAGATAATAATGTTTGCAAATGCACTCAGCTCAGTTTCTAGCACTATGAGCACTTTTTAAATGATAGCTATTTATGTAAAAAAGAAAATCTTCCACTAAAGATAGATTTGTGGGAGAAGCTGAGTAGGATGATTGCCATCGACCTTGGGTGTCTCAGGAGGATGAACACCAACAGAGCAAACATTTAACATGTTATGCCATGATGGGGCCTTTACTAACTCCCTCAGTCCACTTGGGTATGGCTTTCTCCATTAAATTTCTACCCACCCATGTCCATACTTCCCAAGGTGTTATGTTTTGTTAGCATCCAAAAGTTATGTCTAAATACAACTAGAAATCTTTATAACAATCTAAAAACAAACTCAAGCTCTAGAATAAATCTGGACTGGAAGGTTTACAAAACAATCTTAACAATCACTGTTTTAGATGGACCACTCTTGATGTCTGGAAAAGAAAAAAAGCTTTTGGATGAAAATAAAAACAGGTTTTGAACCTACCAGGGAATGCAGTTATAGCCAGGTTTGTTGGGGCTGGGAGGGTAGGAGTGTGTGGCCAGGATTTTTTTTTGTTTTAAAACTGGCCAAACTACAGGAACAGCTTAGTCAAGTCCATAGGTGTAGCATAATTTTCCAGCTCTAACGTTGTGACTTAAAGCCAAGAGCTTCTATTTCCAAAAATAATCACAACAAAATGGACGCATCCTTCAATTAAATAAAATATCTCATTTGATCCTCACAACATCCACATGGATGTTATCATCCCCACCTGGTAACTAGGGGAACAGGGACTTGAATCTAGGGACTTGTGGGTTTGCCATCTTAACTGCTACATTCAGCTGTCCAGTATGTTAGAAGCCCAAGCTCTGTCATTTGTCACTCTTCAGATTTCACCTGTTGTCTTAGTGTAGCCATAGGAAAACTTAGGGTAAGTATGAATCCTCCCTGGGATACATACTAGGATGCAAAACCTAGGGCAAGAATGTGGGTATGCAGGGAATAGGTACACTCTATCAATCTGAGTGTACCGGATAGATGCACTCACACTGTATTTTTCAACCCTCAGCTCCTGGGTCCTAGCTTAACAAAGACCCAGCACTTCTCATCGTCTCTTACCAACCAAGCTGTTACCACCTTCTGTGCATGAGAATGACTTCCAATCAAAGATTCTCACCTCACTGCTGTATCTCACCTGCTACCTGGGGGTGCCACAGAGCAGCCTGCCAGCCTTTGCTTCCCTTCATGGAGAGATCCTTGGGGACTGCCCTCTCACTACCTCAGCCTCCCTAGGGCTCTTCTTGGTTCCAAGTGGTCTATCTTCCTTCTCCTCAGAGGCCTTTCACTTGTAAGATTTCACCATGCCTCAAGGTGAAGACTTCATGAGTTATGACAAGTCATGGGTGAAAATTTGCTATTTAAATTCAGTTTTGCTTCAATGTAAACAGCCCCATTACCCCGTAATTCTCAGAGTTATAACATACAGTTAGTTCCCTGATAGAAACAGAATTAACATGCTGACTCTCATAACTTCTCCAATTTCAGCCTGCACATATATTAATTTAATATATTTATATGCAACATGGAGTCATTTATTAAGATTTTAATTGGATCTCAATTTTTCCAATCTAAAGATTTTAAATGAATTCCACATATCATAAAACTCTTTTTGTCATCCACTACATAAATTATGCCTCCATAGGAGACTGTGACTGGAAGATCCATTAGAAAATGTTATGGGAAAGTCATTTTTTTAACATTCTGAGCCAGGATAGGAAATGATCTTCTTTTACTAGAAACCATTGCACTGTTGTAATTGTGACCTAGGAAATTTTTCATATCCTAAAGTAGGCATTTAGGTGTCCAGGTCCACATGTGTGTCTGTAGTTGTGTTTAAGTGCATCTGTGGCTATGCCCTTTTAGGTGGCTGTTTATGAGAATACACTGACATACGGGGTTGAGCTTCATTTCCCTCTTTTTTGATAGTAGGACATTCCAAAATTTCATCCAGTTTGCATTCCCAGGACTTGAGCTTACTGCTATTTCAAACCTTTACACAGTTCTAATCCAGAATTCGTCATTATCCCTGACTATACTGATATTTATCTGGGATGAACTCCAAGACAAGTTACGCGTGATTTAAAATTGCATTTTTTAAATATTATATTCAGTAATGTTCCCCCTTAACTTCATCTCAGCTATTGGAAGATTCCATCTTTTCCCAAATTTTGTTGTCAAATGAACCAGTAAAAAAAAGCTGTTTTTAATTTTTTAAAAATCCACAACTAATGTTGTTTACCTACTTTTCATTACCTAGAAGAATGTAGTTTTTAACCTGATTTGTTTTTCTTAAAGAGTTTCCCTGTAAGATTTTTCTTAAAAACCATAATCAATTAAAAGTAAATATGGACTAGGCATGGTAGCTCACGTCTGTAACCCCAAAACTTTGAGAGACCCAGGCAGGCCTATCACCTGAGGTCAGGAGTTCAAGACCAGCCCGACCAACATGGTGAAGCCCCTAAAACTACAAAAATTAGTCGGGTGTGGTGGTGCACGCCTGTAGTCTGAGCTACTTGGGAGGCTGAGGCAGGAGAATTGCTTGAACCCGGAAGACAGAGGTTGCAGTGAGCCAACATTGTGCCACTGCACTCCAGCCTGGGCAACAGAGCTAGACTTCGTCTCAAAAAAAAAAAAAAAAGTAAATATGGCTAGAAGCATTGGCATGTAGTTTGAATTAAGTTTGTATTGGATCTCTCCAAGGCTGTTGAAGGCTCCATTATTAATTGAGTCTGATATTTCTTAACCATGTTTCCCAGAGTTTGTTTCCTTTTTATTGTGAGATTCCCCTCATGTGTGTTTCTCTACACTCTTCTTGGATTTCTCCTCTCAGTGAGGCCCAGTTACATGCTGCCCTAAAAGATTAGAGTGGAAAGTTGATATTTGAAATGCTTCCATGCAGGACTGATGGGAACACCCAGGGGGGAGGGCCCGACAGTTGGGTTTTGCTGCAGTTTATTTTGCCTGAACCATTTTTTCTCTAATGGTCTGGCCCTCAGAAACCCTCTGGAGAGAGCTACGATTTTTGCTAATTCTTCGTGTCAATACCATCCCCTTCCAGGAATCTCCCCGAACCCTCCTGTTTGTATCTATTTCTGAACTATTGCCTAAAAAGTAGAAGAACAACATCATCCAATGCAAAGAGAAAAGGTCCAAAAAGAAGTCACCTAAGTACATTCTTTACAGAACCCCTGAAACACAAGGCATTGTTATTGTGCCCAACAATGTCGATATGTATCAAGCTGCTCCCAGCACACCTGTGTGAAGGTAGCGCAGACAAACTGAGAGAGTAAAGGGGCATGTCCCCTGTGGGAAAGCCATTCATTCTTTTCAAGAGCAACAGATATAAAGCAACAAGTGACTTAGGAATCTGAAAATCCTGGTTCATTTGTTGGCTTAACAAACATTTGCAAGCCCAGGTGATGTGTATAGGAAGCAGAAACCATTTGTGAATGGGCTTCCTCCTATAGTCAAAACTTTCGGTGGCCTCTTGATATATTTATAGGCCTGCCAACATTCTTTCCATAATCATTGCCCGTTATTCTCTTACATCAACAGTTGGCAAGCTTTGTCAGCAAAGAGCCACACAGTAAATATTAGCCTTTGCAAGCCATTTGGTCTCTGTCACCACTATTCAACACTGCCATTGTAGTACAAAAGCAGCCATAGATATAAACAACGGGCAGTGACTGTGTTCCAATAAAACCTTTTAATGGACACTAAAATTTCTATTTCATATACTTCTCAGTGCTATGAAATATTATTCTTTTTTTTAACTATTTAAAAATGTACAATCCATTTTTGGTTCTGCAGATGTAGAGAAACAATCTGCAGACCCAATGAGGCCCACGAACAGTAGTTTGCCAACCTCTTTCTTGACTTTCGCATTCTTTATTCAGCTATATTTCACCCTCCTTCAATCCCAGATCAAATCCCATTTGGCCCTTGATGCATTTTCAGACCACCCTAGTCTAGTGTAGCTTCTCCTCTTTGAATTCCAACAATTACTATTTGCAAAATTCTTTTGGCAATGAGTCACGTCCTATCTGGTGGAATTTTTTTCTAGTGTTGACTTGACCTATTATCTACATCTTTTTTGTTATTATTTTTAGCCTTACTTCCCTAATAGATTGTAAGCTTACTGATTTGTTCTTTCCTTTGCAGCCTTCACCTTTTTATGCCCCCAGCAAGGAAATACAGTACCTTTCATACTCAGTAAATGCTGATTAATCTGATTCGATTCATTCAATTCTGAAGAGATAACTAAGAATTCCAGATGAAAGATGCTAACAACCATAAATGTATGAAATTGAAAATCAGATTGTCCTACTATTCTGGATGCTGCTCAAAGGTTTTAGGTAAGAAACTTTGGATGTGTTATTACTTCCTTCATCACATATGATATTTTCAGATCATCTTATATTTCTCTATAAGGTATTTTCTACTTTTTAATCATCAGACTGATTACTTGATTTGGACGGATTTTGAGTTCATGTTTAACGACAAGAGTGGCCTGTGATTATCCCTGTGGGTGTTCTCAGTTGATTGAGAAATCAGTGACACTTTTCTTCTAAGTGGAAACTACCTTATTTATATCAAGATTTTTAAAAAATCACTGTATGTAGTACTTTTTAATCAGCCATGGTGCATTGTGTTTATTTGATATTTAGTTTAGTTAAAAATGATTCACTAACACTATGATTTCTTTTTCAGTTTGTTCCACTTTATTTCATCTTCATTTTTATTAAAATATAATTAATAGAATCATAAATAAATCTGTTTTGCCTAATAGATAAAGATTTTCAAAAGCATCAAAGATTTAAATAACAGAGTTTGTGGTTTTTACTGACACCTTTATAATTAAGAAATAGTAAGAAATTACATACTAAATAATGGCATGTTCCAAATAAGATTAGTTTTCCCTTCCAAATGGTGAATTCAGCAGTATTTAGGACAAGCACTGCATAATTTGAACACTAGAAAAATGTCTATCTCATTCTTTCATCAGCTTACATTTTAAATGAGTTATTCACAGCAGTCTGTTTCCATTCTTTAATGGTAATAAAACTTTGCCATTTAAAAATTGGCGAAGAATAGCCAACCACCTCTCTCCCTATAAACTAGCCCTTGTCCATATTTTCAGCAAAAGTATGTCTATTAGCATCACCATGGGATGAATCTAAAATATTTGTAAACAACATTTGTCTGAACACATTTTTAAAAGTTTAATGCCTATACACTACTTTTCTTTGACCTGTTTTTTGTTTTTCGTTATTTTTTGGTATTTTTTGTTTGTCTGTTTGCTTACTTTCTTTTTTTTTTTTTTAATAGAGATGGGGTCTTGCTATGTTGCTTATGCTGGTCTTGAACTCCTGGCCTCAAGCAACTCTTCCACCTTGGTCTCCCAAAGTGCTCAGATTACAGGCGTGGGCCACTGCACCCAGCCTATTTTTGGTACTCTTATCACTCCATTTTGACCCTTCTTTCTTTTACAACATCCTTTATTCATTTTCCCCAGGGAGGTTTTTGAGTTTAAATTTAACAAGAAAATTAAGTATGATAGGGTATATTTTTCTTTGAGAAAGTACTAGTTTGGCTCAAGTATTTGTCTGAATAAAATGTAAATACTCAAAGCAAATAACAAAATTTGTGAAGGGTCTGAAGATTTACCCCACATGCAAACTAAGAAATTATTTACACATTTTTATGGCTGTTGGATAAAGGTACAGGACCCCTGGGCCAGAGATGTAGAACTGTTTATTACTTACAGTTATGGGACTACTTGTTACAGCAATTGCACCCATTCCCCAAGCCCCAGTTCCCATATGGTAACTTGAAGAAAACCAAGCCACGGTGGGTTTTGTTTAAAAGAAAAAAATCCTGAGCTTAGGGAACTCAAATACTTTATAATAGGCAGTAAGCATGCTGGTGCACTGCTCTTGAGGGAAATATTCTTTCTGTCTTTCTGTCTCTCCCTTTTTCTCCCCCAAGGCTAGTCAATAATGCAAATATCCTTGAAAAGATAATCTATAACAAAGGCATTCTCTAGCTCTTATCACAAGACATACAGAAACTTAGGCAGTCCATAGAGAATTGCCTCCTACCAGTGATCACATTCCTTATACATGCCATTATGAATTCTGACTCCTGTGGTGCTGTGTACCTACTCTCAACGAATTTAGGCAAAGGACATACGAGGCGTTCGGCACTGTTTGTTGGATAAATGTGAGCTGTCTCAAATAATTTTTAGTAAGTAGAGTTTGTAAAAATAATAAGTAATTATAAGTAAGTATATTTGTTATTTCTCCTCCAGTCCTAGACATCATATTCCATTAAAACCTGCTATGCTCTAAAAGTAAATATTTACTCACTGACTCCAAAATATCCTTTATTTTATTTTCTTTCCATTTTCTTCTGTTATACACACACACACACACACCCTATCTTTCTCTTGACCAGAAAATACCTACATTATTACTAAAAGTTTAGCCATGTAGAGAATGGTTACAGATGAATTACAGATGAGTAGCTGATATTCTGTTAAATATTCAAGGTGTTCATAGCCCCCAAATAAGTTTTTTTTCTTGTTAATTACACTTCTCTTCTTCTTCTCCTTCTCCTTCTTTTTCTTCTTCAGCAAACCCAAAAGTCCACTTGTTAAGCCTAGGGGAAAACCAAAGAAAGTTAATATAGCAGTACCTTTTTTTTTTTTTTTTTTTTGGCAACACTGCTCTGTTCTTTAATGATATGAAGCAGTCATGCATATCTGGCTACTGCATAAAAGTTAATAGTGTTGGCCGGGCGCGGTGGCTCACGCCTGTAATCCCAGCACTTTGGGAGGTGGAGGCGGGCAGATCGCAAGGTCAGGAGATCGAGACCATCCTGGCCAACATGGTGAAACGCCGTCTCTACTACAAAAACAAAAATTAGCTGGGCATGGTGGTGAGCACCTGTAGTCCCAGCTACTAGGGAGGCTGAGGCAGGAGAATGGTTTGGACCTGGAAGGCGGAGCTTGCAGTGAGCCGAGATCATGCCACTGCATTACAGCCTGGGGGACAGAGCAAGACTCCACCTCAAAAAAAAAAAAAAAAAAAAAAGTTAATAGTGTCTCAAGTAGACTTCTGAATTAACCCTCTGTTTCAGACAAGATAGTACAAATTCAGTGCATCTCAGAAAGGAATCCATAGTATTTAAAGAGGGAATTTCACAACATTCTATAGAATTCCCCAGCTCCAATAATTCTAATCTTTTCAAAATCCCCCTTTACCTGAAACCCGAAATTTTTCTTGCAGCGTATTAAAGCTCTTTTATTACACATAACTCTGATCTTCCCATCTCTTTGTGGTCCCGCATTCCACTTGTATTCTCCATACTCTCACTGCAGATTCCATGTATGTCTGCATGTTCAGTGTGCTGAGCCCTGAAATGTGTGTGTCTGGCATTGAGCCTCTGATGAGAGACATAAAATAAACACTTTCTATTTCCCTCAGTGCTAAACTTCCTGCTCTTCTCTGGCGCCTCTTGTCTGCAACCAGGGAATGGGAGTGACATCACTAAACACGTAATGTGTGTTGTGCTGTGGGGTCAGCTAAAGGGTAATTTCTAGGAAGCATGCTCATTCAGAAGACAAACCAGTGTTGGCACTGAGCAGGGGCACTTACTTAGCAAAATGATGCATCTGAGATGACATTTCTGCAGGGTACATAGTGCTAGAGATCTCACGCACCAGCCATGCTAACAGTTGGCATGCTAGGGTTCTTTGGGCACCTCAAGTGGCTTCTTCATGGATGAGAAATAGCAAAATAATGAGATTTAGATAGGGGTTCGTCTTGAATAAAAGCGAATACGTGCTGTCAAATGAAACACTCTTGGCATCCTGAAAAGCTTTCTTCTACCTCTGCCCCTCAAAGTGAATGTGCCCAGATATTTTTCTTTGGCACGTTTAAGGCTAAAACCCAGGCTGACCCTCAAAATAAGCAATGTTCCTTCTCCTAATCCAAAATGGGTGTGGGGCAGGGGAAGCAGTAAGAACAATATGTTGAAGAAGAGGAGAAACACGAACACAAAATAATATCTCATCAAGTCTATGCAAGTGATGAAACCTAAGGATAAGCTATTAAATAATTTTATCAGTTTATCCAGCTTTTCCCCCACCCCTCACTCCCCACTTGTCTTCCCTGCCCTGCATTGTTTTTTCACATGCCATTTATTTACCTGGATAGTCCTCCCTTCTTTTCAGTAATCAAAATCCAACTCATCTTTTAGTGTCTAATTCAAAAGTCACAATCCATAGAATGGCCAATACTAACAGGAAGTACTTATTCAATGAATTTATTTGAGTGCCTACTGTATGCAAGAACCTGGACATGGAGCCCTGAAGAAAGCCCTTAGGGCACGGCAGCATCAACTCCTCTTCCAAACTCTTAGAGTCTTTACTGTAACTCTGACTCATTTGTGAGTTGGGATATACTTCTTTGTACTGTGAGCCAATTTTTCAAGAGTGACCTCTCATTTTCCCAGCCAGATGAGAGGTAACTTGTGTGCAGGGAGTTGAGACCAAAGCTAAAGCAGAAACACCTTGGTTTAAATCTCAACTTTGCTATCATTATTTTACCTCTCTGCAACTCAGCATCCTTTCGAATTTCCCCAACTTTTTATCTGGAGAAATTTCAAGCCTGAAGAAAAATTGAATAATACAAAGAACACCCTATATGCACATTACAGAGATTCATCAATTTGTTTTACCTTTTTTTGTTGTTGTTTAAGAGATAGTCCGTCTATGTTGCCCAGGCTGAATGAAGTTCAGTGACACAATTATAGTTCACTGTAGCCTCGAACTCCTGGGCTCAAGAAGTTCTCCCACCTCAGCCTCCTGAGTAGGTGGGACTACAAGCTCAAATCACTGTTCCTAGCTAATTCAACATTTGTTAACATTTTGCCACATTTACTTTTCCCCTCTATCTCTCTTTCTTTCTCTCCCCATGTGTGTGCATACACATACACACCCCTGCAACATTTGATAGTAAGTTGCAGACATTAAGACACTTCACTTTTTTTTTTTGAGACGGAGTCTCGCTCTGTCGCCCAGGCTGGAGTGCAGTGGCCAGATCTCAGCTCACTGCAAGCTCCGCCTTCCGGGTTCACGCCATTCTCCTGCCTCAGCCTCCCCAGTAGCTGGGACTACAGGCGCCCGCCACCTCGCCCGGCTAGTTTTTTTGTATTTTTTAGTAGAGACGGGGTTTCACCGTGTTAGCCAGGATGGTCTCGATCTCCTGACCTCGTGATCCGCCCGTCTCGGCCTCCCAAAGTGCTGGGATTACAGGCAAGACACTTCATTTTTAAAGACTTTAGCATGTCTCTTATAATACCAAGAATATTCATTTACATAACTACACCATCATTATCACATTTAAGACCATATTTTAACATTCCTTTTTGTAGCAACAATGTTCCCTATTGTTGATTTCAGTCAGGAAGGCAACAGGGATCACGTATTGCTTTTGATTTACCATTTGTCTTTCATCTCCTTTAATCTAGAGTAGTTCTCCTATTTTGTCTTTCAAGACATTGACAGTGTTGAAGAGTTGTTTTTAACAGTCGTTTTGAAAAGTTGTTTTGCAGAATGTTCCTCAAATTTGATTTGCCTGATTATTTCTTCATGATTCGATGCAGGTTAAATATTTTTGGCAAAAATACAGCTGAAGCTTTCTTATCTGAAAAATGAAGATTATAAGAATGCAAATATCGGCCGGGCGCGGTGGCTCAAGCCTGTAATCCCAGCACTTTGGGAGGCCGAGACGGGCGGATCACGAGGTCAGGAGATGGAGACCATCCTGGATAACACAGTGAAAACCCGTCTCTACTAAAAAATACAAAAAACTAGCTGGGCGAGGTGGCGGGCGCCTGTAGTCCCAGCTACTCGGGAGGCTGAGGCAGGAGAATGGCGTAAACCCGGGAGGCGGAGCTTGCAGTGAGCTCCAGCCTGGGCAAGAGACCGAGACTCCGTCTCAGAAAAAAAAAAAAAAAAAAAGAATGCAAATATCCCTAGAAGTGTTTTTTTGTGAGGAGTGTAAGCCTAAAATGAAATTCTAACCCCCCCACCCCCAACCAATTGAATACACCTCTCCTCTTAGCCCAAGGCTTTCTTAATTAACCTGAAAACTAGTGCAAGCCATGATGGGAAGAGGGAGCTGGACATGCCTCATTATACCCTTCTCCCTTTGGGATCCAGGCATAGGTGACCAGCATTGGCACCAAAACAGAGATCTTAAGACGTTTTGTAGCAATAACAGTAAATTCCAGCCTGACTCTAATGTAGCATCACATGACAGATAGAAGACCTTGAAAGAAGTCCAAGTATTTTACCCTAAAATACATTTCTTTGACATATTTTGTTTGTTTGTTTGTTTGTTCTTGAGACAGTCTCGCTCTGTCACCCAGGCTGGAGTGCAATGGCTCAATCTAGGCTCACTGCAACCCCTACCTCCCAGGTTCAAGTGATTCTTCTGCCTCAGCCTCCTGAGTAGCTGGAACTACAGGCATGTACCTCCACACCCAGCTAAATTTTGTATCTTTAGTAGAGACAGGATTCCACCATGTCGCTCGATCTAGAACTCCTGACCTCAGATGATCTGCCCACCTCAGCCTCCCAAAGTGCTGGGACTACAGGCGTGAGCCACCATGCCCCACCTCTTTGACATATTTTGAAATGCCCTGCAAAGCTGTCTCTTATGGGGAAAGTCTACATTCTGTAGAGAACTCCTTTCCCTGTCCAGGTCTTTTCCTTTATCCAGGAGAGAATTAATTAAGAGTCTGGCACCTTTTTAAGTCTGATAAGAAACATTTACACAATCTATTTTCTGTGAAGCCTGCTACCAGGAAGCTTTATCTATATAATAAGAACCTGGGTCTCCACAACCCCTTTTCTTAACCCAGACACTTCTTTCTATGGATTCCAGATCTTTAGATGAACTCTTTTAACCGGTTGGCAGTTGGAAAATCTTTGAATCGATCTGTGATCTGGAGGCCACAGCTCTCTTTTGAGTTGTCCCACCTTTCTGGACTTAATCAATTTATATCTTACATGTCCTGATTGATTTCTTATGTCTCCCTAAAATGTGTAAAATCAAGCTGTAGCCCAACCACCCTGGGCACATGTCATCAGGACCTCCTGAGGCTGTGTCACGGGCATGTCCTTAGCCTTGGCAAAATAAAGTTCTAAATTGATTGACACATGTCTCAGATACTTTTTGGTTTACCGAATTAAATGAAGTAATATAGATAAAACAGTAGGCAAATAGTAGGTCCTCACCAGATGTTGGTTTCTCTCCACACACTTTATAATTATTCCTTAGACCAGCAATTCGGCCTCAGGGTTATTTCAACTCAATGAAATTTTCCAAAGAAGGAATAGAGATTTCCCCCTCAGAAAACACTTTTTGGGCACGTATATGGCTTTGTGGATGAATGTCTTTAGTAGGCCTATTTCGAAATGCTGCCATCCTTGGATATTCTAAGAAAGATGTCAGACCAGACACAATGAAACTTAATTACCTCAATGATAGAAGTAGAGCCGAATAAATAAAACTGTGGCTTCAGTAAAATGAATTAGAGTTGCATAGAACATTTCTGCCTCAATTCTTATGGTTAAAAAATGTTTCTGAATCTGTTTGCCTACTTTATTTCAATATTGCAAACAAAAGTAATACTTCTTTAAAAGTTGGGGTTTGGCCGGGCGCGGTGGCTCAAGCCTGTAATTCCAGCACTTTGGGAGGCCGAGATGGGCGGATCACGAGGTCAGGAGATCGAGACCATCCTGGCTAACACGGTGAAACCCCGTCTCTACTAAAAATACAAAAAACTAGCCGGGCGAGGTGGTGGCGCCTGTAGTCCCAGCTACTGGGGAGGCTGAGGCAGGAGAATGGCGTGAACCCGGGAGGCGGAGCTTGCAGTGAGCTGAGATCTGGCCACTGCACTCCAGCCTGGGTGAAAGAGCGAGACTCCGTCTCAAAAAAAAAAAAAAAAAAAAAAAAAGTTGGGGTTTTCCAGCATCATCCTTAGCAATAATAGTTTTTACTAAGCAGAATTGTAGCTGGAAGTGGGCCAGGAAATCGGGCTTAATATATACTGCTTCAGAACCACAATTAGGAACCCACTTTAAAAACATTTATTTGGGTTATTGTCATGGCATTACTTCTTTTTTAAACAGAAAAAATAGTACCAGAGGTAAAAATTCAATTATTTGAAGGCTCCAGAGTTGAGTTCCATGTAGCTCACTTCCACAGTCATTAGTCTATTGGGCTATAGCCAGGCAAACTTCAACTCTGGAGAGATAGTCTCTGATCATGTACCTGCAGTGTGGTGGGTCACGTCTCATGACATGTAATCAGTAACTGCAAATTACCCATATTTCAAACAAATGGGCATTTAACAATTTAATAAAGTACTCTCTCAACATGAGAGTTAACAACATAGTCAAATGAAATAAAACATCAAACAAACACAATTATAACTACATTTTACACTGATTAGGTCTCTCATTGTTTCCTGGGTATATTTCTCATGCTCGTGTAGGTTCCTCACGGAGCCTGTGGGGCTATGTCTTTTCTTTCTTTGATTTTCTCTAAAAAGCCTACTATGATCCAACAAAATTATGATGTGACATGTCATCAGGCCTGATTATGACTTTTAAAGACCTAAGCATTGAAAATGTTGTGGTGTTCCCTCCCCCAATGTATAATTTAACATAAAAACCTTGCTAAAATTCATATAGTCATTACCAACAGGGATATGTTCTGAGAAATTCATCATTAGGCAATTTCGTGATTGTGCAAACATCATAAAGTATACTTGCACAAACATAGATGGTATAGCCCACTACACATCTAGGCTTCTAGTACAGCTTACTGCTCCTAGTCACAAACCTCTACAGAATGCTACTCTATCAAATACTGTAAGCAGTTGTAACACAATTGTAAGTATTTGTGTATCTAAACATAGGAAAGTTACAGTAAAAATATGGTATAAAGGAAAAATGATACACCTATGCAGTGCAGCTCCATTATAATCTTACGGAGCCACTGTTGTACATGTGGCCCATCACTGATCAAAACATCATTATGTGGTGCCTGACTGTAGCAGCTGTAACAAAGTCCAATATAGTCTGGTTTTTGTCTTTCATGAAAATTACTTTGATGCTTATATATCAATTTCTTGACCATCTCTAGTTGTTTCTTTTTTCATGCCCCTATTTTATTGATACTTTTGGAATGTGTGGCTTGCCTACTGGGTAATCCAGCAGTGCATATAATAAAACAATATAAAAAAATAAGCACAGCACAGGACATTTTATATACACAGTGACCTGGGTCAAATGTCAACAACAGGTTCCACCCTAGGTCACTTCTCTTGAAGGAAATGCTTCATTAAGGTATCAGTACACTATTGATTAGCCATAATAGGCAATTTGTTCTAGAAAATAAAATTTATTGGATGATGTGAATATCATCACTAAGTTATGCAGACACTACTGTCTCCTCTTAATCTTGCCCAAGTTAACGCAAGTCCTAGAAATTGAAAAGTTTTAACAGTTTATATCATTTTATTGTTGTATGAGTTTACTTCGAATTGAAGATGCCTAAGAAAGAAAAAAAGCAAAAAAGGATTCAGTGTTGTAAAATTTACTTCTATTGTCAGAACAGTTTGTATTCCATTTTCATATTCAAAGTACCCATGTATGTTATAGTTCCCCTCAAGCTGATATAACCCATTTACCAGCAAATTTCAAAGTTAGAGTGAACTTTTTAGAGCATCCTCATTGCAACCCTTGGTTTTCAAAAGCCTGTGTCACTATTTGTTTTATTTTTTAAAGCAAACATCTCCTGTCAGGATTCTCATGCATCATCTAAACTGTGTATCTCATTGTGGTTGTGTGCAAATACACTGAGTTTAAAAACAAATATGATATTGAATGACACTGTGTTGCCCTAACAAAGGGAACACTGTCCATCTTCCCTGACAGCTTCCCTCTAATTAAAGAGGCCCTGATGCCCCACAGAATGCCAGATTCCTTAAACACTCCCCTCCCACCCACTGTTTTCACTGCACAAACAGTAGAGAAAACAATTTGTAGCTTACTGGTCTCCTTCCTAGAAGAAAATTTAATAACATCCCAGAAGAGATGTAGAAGCAAAATTTCCTGATGGGACATACATTACTTCTTTTAAACTACCACTGGCTGTGGGATTTGGTTAGAAACAGGGCTTTCGTAACCATCTCTGAGCTGTCAGTGTGGAGTTGGCCTCATTTTTTATTTTTAACAATGGCATCTCATTTGTTTTATCCACACTGAGAAATCATCTTTGACATTCCGTGTTCAAAATCTGCCTCTACAGAAACACAAAAGCTAAGAGATTATTTCAAGATAGAAAGGACAATGTCAACGTTTTCACTTTTGAAATCTCATCTTCAGGTGGACATTTTACACAGCAAAATGTGTACCAAAGATGTGCTGGTACACATTAACCTGTGTCTATTCTACAGTCACATTGTTCCGCATCAGAGCTTACAAAGGAAAAATTTTCTCTGTTTCTCTAAGTTTAATACAGGTCTCCACTTACTGAATCTCCTATCTAGATCAGGTTGCTTGTGCATACATATCTATACACTGCTATAGAAAGAATGCAATAATACCCAGCATAGCACCACCATGTTTCTTTTTCTTTTTTATTTCTCTAGGTTTTGCGGGGAACAGGTGGTGTTTGGTTACATGAATAAGTTCCTTAGTGGTGATTTCTGAGAGTTTGGTGCACCCATCACCCAAGCAGTGTACACTGTACCCAAGGTGTAGTCTTTTATCCTTACTCCATCTCACCCTTTTCCCCAAGTCCCCAAAGTCCATGGTATCATTCACATGCCTTTACATCCTCATGGCTTAGCTCCAACTTGTGAGTGAGAACATATGATGTTTGGTTTTCCATTCTTGAGTTACTTCACTTAGAATAATGGTCTCCAATTCTAGTCCAAGTTGCCGTGAATGCCCTTATTTTAGTATTTTTTATGGCTGAGTAGTATTCTATGTTATGTGTGTGTGTGTGTATACATATATATATGTGTGTGTGTGTGTGTGTATATATAAATCACAATTTCTTTATCCTCTCATTGACTGATGGGCATTTGGGCTGGTTCCATATCTTTGCAATTGCAAATTGTGCTGCTATAAACATGCGTGTGCAAGTATCTTTTTTGTATAATGACTTATTTTCCTCTGGGTAATTACCCAGTGGTGGGATTGCTGGATCAAATGGTAGTTCTACTTGTAGTTCTTTAAGGAATCCCCACACTGTTTTCCACTGTGGTTGTACTAGTTTACATTCCCACAGCAGTGTAAAAGCATTTCCTTTTCATCACGTCCCTGTCAACATCTATTTTTATTTTTTGATAATGGTTATTCTTGCAGGAATAAGTTGGTATCTCATTGACACCACCCTGTTTCTACTTTATTTCCATTTCCTTATAAGAACTGTTTACTCAGAGGCAAACTGTAACATACTTTGAGTTAAGGCAAAAGTAATAGAAACAGTAACACTATACATTTATACTTCATAGATTCCAAAAGAGTACATTCATATTCTGTCACTTGGCCTTCACAGCAAGCTGTGAATCATACAGCTGGTAAATATTAAGGGGTAACATTACTGAGTATATACCCAAAGGATTATAAATCATTCTACTATAAAAACACATGAACACATATGTTTATTGCAGCACTATTTACAATAGCAAAGACTTGGAACCATCCCAAATGCCCATCAATGTTAGATTGGATAAACAAAATGTGGCACATATTCACCATGGAATACTATGCAGCCATAAAAAAATAATGAGTTCATGTCCTTTGCAGGGACACAGATGAAGCTGGAAGCCATCATTCTCAGCAAACTAACACAGGAACAGAAAATCAAACACTGCATGTTCTCACTTATAAGTGGGAGTTGAACAACGAGAACACACCGACACAGGGAGGGGAACATCACACACCGGGGCCTGTCACGGGATGGGAAGCAAGGGGAGGGAGAGCATCAGGACAAATACCTGCATGCAGAACTTAACACCTAGATGACAGGTTGATAGGTGCAGCAAACCACCATGGCACATGCATACCTATGTAACAAACCTGCGCATTCTGCACACATATCCCAGAACTTATAGTAAAGGTGTAATGCAAAATCCAATTTTCATGCTCTAAATCAGGGATCAGCAACCTTTTTTCTGTAAAAGGCCAGACAGTAAATATTGTAAGCTTTGCTGGTCTCCCTTACAAAGAATCAACTCTGCCATTGTAGTGCAAAAGTAACCACAGACGATATCTTAATGAATGAGTGTGACTGTGTTCCAATAAAACTTTATTTCCCCTAAATAGATAGTGGGCTGGATTTGGTAATTTGGACTGTAATTTGTCAATTTCTATTCTAAACCACAATGCTTTAAAAATCTGAGAAGGTAGAAATCATAAGACATTGACAGGTAAAAAATATTTGGCTTCAAGGGAGGGAGACATTACAACTTGGGTTATCAAAAAAAGGCTTTATAGATGAGGAGGTGATTTAGTGGGGTTTGAAAGATAGGTTAGATCTAAATGTGAACACCAGAGCATTGGATATCTCATGCAAAGAGAATGATGTGAGTAAAATTATGGAGAGAGGATATGGAGTGGGGGTATGTAGAGGAGGAAGAGAAAGTTTAGGTTGACTGAGAAACAGATATGTAGACCAGTGAGATAAGAAAAGTGGAGATTGTGCTGGATCCGATGGCTCACACCTGTAATCCCAGCACTTCAGGAGGCCAAGGTGGGAGGATCACTGGAGGCCAAGAGTTCAAGACCAGATGGGCAACATGTTGAGAACCCATCTCTTATAAATAAATAAATAGATAAATAAATAAATAAGAAATGTGGGCCTTTCATTAGATAAAAATATCTGGAACTGAAAAACAAGAGCTTTATTTCTTTTTTTTTTTTTTTTTTGAGACGAAGTCTTGCTCTGTCACCCGGGCTAGAGTGCAGTGGCCGGATCTCAGCTCACTGCAAGCTCCGCCTCCCGGGTTTACGCCATTCTCCTGCCTCAGCCTCCAGAGTAGCTGGGACTACAGGCGCCCGCCACCTCGCCCGGCTAGTTTTTTTGTATTTTTAGTAGAGACGGGGTTTCACCGTGTTAGCCAGGATGGTCTCGATCTCCTGACCTCGTGATCCGCCCATCTCGGCCTCCCAAAGTGCTGGGATTATAGGCTTGAGCCACCGCGCCCGGCCAAGAGCTTTATTTCATAGAAAATTGGAAACCACTACATGTTTTTGAGAAGTGGGGTGGCATGAGAGAGGGAATAGTTGTATATGTTATGCTTCTTTATGATGATGAGAGACAGTTGTGCCAGAGGGGTCAAGAATTAACCTAGGCCATAATGAGTGAAGATGCACTTCTAGTCATTGCAGTAAACTAATCTGACTGGAAAGGGCCCCAGTGAAACACTTGAAAAGTTTCACCCACTAGACTAATGAAATGAGAAGACATGTTTCCAACTGCCTACACTATGAGTGGAAAAGGATCGACTACAAGAATCGGAATCCCAAGGCTAGGTGGTGAATTCAAACTACTTGCTCATCACCTGTTAGTCAGGAATTCAGGCCGGGCTTCACTGGATGGGTCTTCTGCTCCACTCGGAACTGGGCTCATTCACTCCCCAGGTTTCAGCTCGTGGCTCCAATGGGCTGAGTAAGATGGAAAGGGCCAAGAAATTTTCACTTTCATGTTTAATTCATTGATATGCCATTTCCCTCTATGTGTAGACAGCATGGGCTTCTCCACCACATAGTGGTCTCCAGTTAGTTATGCTTTTAATATGATGACTGGCCTCCAAGAGGGAGCTCTCCAAGTAGTGAAAGCAAAAGTTGGGAGTCTCATAAGGCCAGTCTTGGAAGTGATGCAGTGTCATTTTGGTCACATTCTATCAATCAAAGTCAGTCACAGGCAGCTCAGAATCAGGGGAAGGGATCATAAACTCCACCTCTTGATGGAGGAGTGGCAAGATCACATTACAAAAGAGCTATTGGGAGGGGGTCTATTGTTGTGGTCTTCTCCAGAAACACAATTTACCACAGACGTTAACATAAAAATTAATCTAGGGCCAATGAAACCTCCAGGGACCTGACAGAGGCAAACCCCAAACCACTTCTGTAGTTCAGGCCTCATGAGAGTCCCATGGTACACAAACCTTGTTGAAAATGTTCTTGTGATCAAAAATTACAAACCACATAGGGAAAAAGGATGCAAATACAGCAGAGAGCAGAACTGGCACACCGTGACTTGGAATAATGGAAGAAGATGAAAGAGATTTAGAAATAAACATGATTAACATGTCCAAAGAGCTAAAGGTAGAAAATATTAAAAAACACATAGGCATATTTGAAAAGTATGAAATTGAAATTGTAGTGACAAAAAGTATACTCATTGAAATAGAAATCCCAACACAGGTGACAAAGAATTAATGAAATATAAGATAGGCCTAAGGAAATTATTTTAGCACAAGTGCAGCACAAATAAAAAAGATATTAAAAACATAAAATATCTAAGGTATATTAAGATACTAGAAAGTTAAAATATGAGTTTAATCCATACATCTAATAGGAATTCCAAAAAGAAGGAATGGAGAGGATGGAGAACCAATATCCGAAGAGAGACTGGCTGAAAGCTTTCCACAATTAAAGAAAAATGTTGTTATATTTAGTAATAAGTCACAGCAAAATTTAAGCAGAATAAATACAAATACACAACTAGACACATCTTACTGAAAATGCACAACATCCAAAACAAGAAGTAAACAAAGCTCCAGGGAGAAGAAAATAAGACATACTAACAATGGAACTGACTGTCTTCTCAGCAACAATAGGTAGATAATAGAATAATGTATTTTAAATGTTGAGGGAAAATAACTATCAATCCAGAAATCTTTGACGTATGCAATTGCTGTTAATAATTAAGGCTAAATAAACCCATGTTGTAAAAAAGACAGAAATCATCAGATCAGAATTTTGTTATTTAACTTTACTGAAACATGCTTTATATACAATAAAGTACAGCCATTTTAAGAGCACTGTTTGATCATACTCTTGTAACTACCACCACAATCAAGATACAGAACATTTGTGTCACCACGAAAGGTTGCCTTCATCCCTTCCCCAGTCAATTTCCCCACCCCGTGCTTGGCCCCAAGTAACCACTGACCTACTTTCTGTCACTATAAATTAGATTTATTTTTTCAAGAGTCTTTTAAAAAATGCTTTTAGACTGCATGTAATCTTTGTGTCTGGCTTCTTTCACTCTGCTTAATGTTTTTCGCGATTCATCCATGTTATGTGTATCACTAGTTTATTCTATTGCACAGAAAAGAAAACTGATGCTTCAATATTAATTCCAGACAAAAGAAAACTTAATCAGAAAGTACTATTAGGGCTAAAGAGGGGTTGTATATAAGAAAATTACACCAAGAGAGTAAAATAAGTATGAATGCATATGTTTCTGACACTAAAACCACAAAGCATTTAAAGTAAATCTGATAAAAATTACAAAGAGAGTCCAGGTGCAGTGGCTCATGCCTATCATTCCAGCACTTTGGGAGGTTAGGCAAGAGGATTGCTTGAGCCCTGGAGTTTGAGACCAGCCTGGGAAACATAGTGAGACCCTGTCTCTACAAGACATTTTTTAAATTAGCCAGGCATGATGGTGCATGCCTAAGTACCAGGCTGAGATAGGAGGATGTTTGAGCCCAGGAAGTTGAAGCTGCAGTAAGCTACAATCGCCACTACACTCCAGTCTGGGTGATAGAGTGAGATACTGTCTCAAAAAAAGAAGAAAAGAAGGTAGGAAATTTAAAATAAGAATGGAGGCTTCCCTGATAAAGTCATCAGTTAGTTGACTGTTAACACTGTTATATGCTTAATCATGCTAGCAAATCAAAGCATAATCATGCTGGCTCTTCTAGAAACAATATTAGTGGAAAGGGTATTGATATGAAGGAGTTAACACTATTCATTATTTTCTAGGCCATTGGTAACCATGATTTTGCAGAAGATTTAAAAACATTGGATCGCTTTCCCTTTACTGTAAAATAAAGACCAAAATGACAAAAAAAAAAAAAAAAGCATTAACTGAGCACTTGTCATGTGTCAGGCAATATGTTAAACACTGTACCTGCATTCAATACATTAAACACTGTACCTGCATTCAATACGTTAAACACTGTACCTGCATTCAATATGTTAAACACTGTATCTGCCTTCCATACATTAAACACTGTACCTGCCTTCATTACGTTAAACACTGTATCTGCCTTCCATATGTTAAACACTGTACTTGCATTCTATACGTTAAACACTGTACCTGCCTTCAATACGTTAAACACTGTACCTGCATTCTATAAGTTAAACACCGTACCTTCCTTCAATACGTTAAACACTGTACTTGCATTCAATATGTTAAACACTGTACCTGCATTCTCTCTTCACTTCTTGCATCAACTTTTTCCTCAGTTTCATGGAAGGAAAACTGAGGCTCACAAGGAGTGGCTAGTGAAGAGCAACATCAGGACTTGAACCTGTGTGTAACTCTAGAACCAACTCCTAATCCTACTAGACCATACATATTATGTCAACTCAACACCAGCAGTTTACAAATTTCCACCATTAACTTTCCCTTCTGACAGCAGAACACATTCCTGACCCGAATCCCTACTAAGCCACCAGCCAGTTCATTCTTACTCAAACTGTGGAGCAAACACTCAGCTGGATTATTTCTCACGTAAAACTTTCCATCTGCAGAAAAGCAAGACGGGCTTATTTTTTAAAAAACAGTCTCCCTGGGGCTGGCCGTGTGATGGAAGTGAGAGGCAGCGGGGTACCCTGGCCGTGGCTAACAATGAAATGCTGGAGATCAGAACTGGGGAATGATGTGCAGACACAGCACATCAAAGCCACAATGAGTGGCCTGGAAACAGGCAGCTCAGCGTCACCCAGCTCCTGCTGCTGGCGGAGGAAGGATGCTGCAACGGTCCTCACTTAACCGCTCTCTGACTGCCAACAACCACAATAACTAACGCCTTGCACTGAATTTTCATGGAACCTTGTTTCCTGTGACCTCAATCTTACCTTACCCCCTAGATCATCTTGCGAAAACAAGGTATATATTTTTTAAAGGAAGACACACTGGAGTTCTCATATGGACTTTAGAAAACTATAAAAACTAGACCCTGAATGAATCTCCATGTTTGTATGTTACCTTGCCTAATCATAGGTTTATGAAATCAGACCTTTCCATAACCTGAATTATGTCTTACATAAAAGAATAGAAAAGAATAACTCATTGCTATTCTGCAGCCAGTTTGCAATTTTCTACAGAAAGATTATGAGAAGATATAACATTGTAGGGACTTACATAAAACACAAACCTAAAAGATAAACATTACCTTAGCTTTTGCCAAACACTGTGTATACTGGTCACCTGGTACGAGGCCTGGCATGTGGTTGGTGCTAAATAAATATTTTGTGATAACAATGAGTAATTATGACACTTTAAAAGGCTTGAAGCAAAACTCTCTGTTGAATTAAGTGAAATGAGTGCTATACTGTGTTTATATGAGCAAAATAAACGGACAAATGAGCAATTGTTAAATGAATTTAATCAACCTGGATCATAAACTACCTAGGTTCAAATTCCCATTATTCTGTTTGACCTTGGGCATATTAACTGTACTTGTCTGTGCCTCAGTCTGCTCGGTCAAATGAGAATTATAAGGCTATCTGCTGGGGTTGTCATGAGGATTACATTAAATGACACATGTAGGCACGTGGTATGGTGCCGAGCATGCAGTGAGCACCTGGCAAATGTTGGCTCATGACTTTATTATTATTTCTCTAGGCCACTTTTTCAATTGTTTTACCTTTATGAATAAAATGTAGCCATAACAACTTCAAATAACTTTTTTTTTAAAATAAGAGGCCTCTAAACAGTTAAAACCCCAAAGCTGACTTTCTTCCCGTGGTTAATGTGATGGTTAGTGTGGCCCAGTGTTTCACCAAATATTAACTTTTATTCTTTCCTCTCCTTACCAAAGACACTTGTCCTTAATGAAAACAGAAAACTGATTTCCTACTTAACATTTTCAGAAATATGGCTTGATTATGCACCATTTTCAGTCAAAATAGATAGCTATGTCAGAAATGTTCTCATAGGCAGTGGGCTAAAAGTGGCTTTCATTTCAGTGTCAGAAGGACTAGACAGTAGGTTTTTGAGGGAAGGGTTTGTCTCTCCACAATTGCTGTAGCTTAGGTGCTTGGCACAGAGCCTGGCATATGCTAAGCACCCAATCACTTCTAGTTGATTCCTCTCTGTCATAGCAAGTGGCTCTCTATGACTTCTTCCTCCAAAGATCATGTGGTGTCATGAAAAGAACCTAAATCAAGCACACTTGGCTTTAAATCTCCAAACTTTTACTAGATCTACGGTCTTCAGCAAGATAATCTTTCTAAAGCAAGCCACAGTTTTCCATCTGTAGATGGGGCAACCCTTATAGGATTTCAGCAAGAGTTAGTGATAACAATGGTAGCTTGATAGGGATAGCATTGAATCTATAAGTTACTTTGGGCATTGACTTTCTTCAAAGAATTAGAAAAAACTACTTTAAACTTCATATGGAACCAAAAAAAGAGCCCGCATGGTCAAGACAATCCTAAGCAAAAAGAACAAAGCTGGAGGCATCATGCTACCTGACTTCAAACTATACTACAAGGTTATAGTAACCAAAACAGCATAACACTGGTACCAAAACAGATATATAGACCAACGGAACAGAACAGAGGCCTCAGAAATAACACCACACATCTACAACCATCTGATCTTTGACAAACCTGACAAAAACAAGCAATGGGGAAAGGATTCCCTATTTAATAAATGGTATTGGGAAAACTGGCTAGCCATATGCAGAAAACTGAAACTGGATCCCTTCCTTACACCTTATACAAAAATTAACTCAAGATGGATTAAAGACTTAAATGTAAGACCTAAAACCGTAAAAACCCTAAGTAAAACCTAAGCAATACCATTCGGGACATGCGCAAAGACTTCATGGCTAAAACACCAAAAGCAATGGCAACAAAACCCAAAGTTCACAAATGGGATGCAATTAAACTAAAGAGTTCCTGCACAGCAAAAGAAACTATCATCAGAGTGAACAGGCAACCTACAGAATAGGAGAAAATTTTTGCAATCTATCCATCTGACAAAGGGTTAATATCTAGACTCTATAAAGAATTTAAGCAAATTTACAAGAAAAAAACAAACAACACCATCAAAAAGTGGGCAGAGGATATGAACAGAAACTTCTCAAAAGAAGACATTTATGCAGTCAACAAACATATGAAAACAAGCTCATCATCACTGATCGTTAGAGAAATGCAAATCAAAACCGCAATGAGATACCATCTCATGCCAGTTAGAATGGTGATCATTAAAAATTCAGGAAACAACAGATGCTGGAGAGGATTTGGAGAAATAGAAATGCTTTTACACTGTTGGCGGGAGTGTAAATTAGTTCAAATATTGTAGAAGACAGTGTGACAATTTCTCAAGAATCTAGAACCAGAAACACCATTTGACCCAGCAATCCCATTACTGGGTATACAACCAAAGGATTATAAATCATTCTACAATAAAGACACATGCACACATATGTTTATTGCATCACTATTCACGATAGCAAAGACTTGGAACCAACCAAAATGCCCATCAATGATAGACTGGATAAAGAAAATGTGGCACATATATACCATGGAATATATGCAGCCATTAAAAAGGATGAGTTCATGTCCTTTGGAGGGACCTGGATGAAGCTGGAAACCATCATTCTCAGCTAACTAACACAGAAACAGAAAACCAAACACCGCATGTTCTCACTTATAAGTGGGAGCTGAACAATGAGAACACATGGACACAGGGAGAGGAACATCACACAGGGGCCTGTTGGAGGGTGGGGGACTTATGGGGAGGGATAGAATTAGGGGAAATACCTAATGTTGACGATGGGTTGATGGCTGTAGCAAACCACCAGGGCGCGTGTAGATCTATGTAACAAACCTGCATGTTCTGCACATGTATCTCAGAACTTAAAGTGTAATTTAAAAAATTAAAAAAAAACCACACACACAATAAAAAAAGGAGTGATAACTACTGTAAATACTTCTTGGACATAATAGTGCACAATAAATGGTATCTTTTTAAATTAACTTCCTGAAGATTTTATCATCCATGGATTCGTCTACATTTCAGTTGAGTCTATTTAGATCATGCTTCATCGTTCTCACATTTTTCTATCTCATGTGTTAATGCAGAATGGTGTACGGTAATGAGCTTACATTTTGGAAACCCACAGATCTGGGTTTAGAGCCATCTCTGACACATAGGGAGACGGTTCGCTCCAAGGGAGGCAAAGACAGAAAAAAAAGACCCTAACCTATTATTTACTAACTCAGCGACCTTGAGCAACCAAGGACTTAACTTCCTAAGCCTTGATTTCTTAAATGGAAATGATAGTTTAACCTTAACCCATAGGGTTGTGATAAGGATTAAATAAAGGCTCATTAGGGCTTTGTTTTATCTTCATGTCTCAGAGAGAACCAAGTGCAGTGAACACCTAAGGTAATAAAAAATGGGGGATGAAGAAATCATTCAATGAATGAATGAATGAGAAGGAAGAAAAGGTGAGGGAGCAGGGAGGGAGGGCAGAAGGAAGGAAAGAGAGTGCCCTACAGATATTTCAGGACATAAGTACCTTACTTTGAGCTTTTTCTTTTAAAACGTAGGGTAGTAAAATCTTGAGGGCAAATCCTGAAAGAACTCATTTGTAAAAATTAGCACTTCCTATAAGCCTGTCATATCATCCTTACCAGACCTCATTAAGCATCTAGAATACCTTGGAAAAGCACCAAATTCCAAATCATAAAAAAAAAGAGAAAACATTCCCAAAGCAAAAGGATTCTTTTCTATCTTCCCAAGCATCTGTTCCTTCATACTGAAAGATTTCATGCAAAACATATTTCATGTAATTCAAATAATTAACAGAAACGAATATTAAACAAGTAACAGCAGCAAATAATAAATCTCTTCTGATTTCATTACTATTGTTCTAAGCTTGCAATAGATATAAACATTCTTGTACCCAAATTGCTGGCAAAATTAAGAATGTATTACCAGTTTTAGTAGAAATAATTATTGGGAAGGAAGAACTATTTGATTTTTTTTAATCATTGAAGAGCAAAACAAGCACTTAGAACTGTGTATTTTTTTAATAAAAAGAGCAAAAAAAGGAGTTATTGAAATCAATTAAACCTTTTTTGTGGTAGAAAGGGAACATCCAAAATGCACTGAAAATAGTCTATTTTGAGCAGTCATAGTTTTCTTTTTTCTTAAACATATCAGACACAGATTTCACAGCTCATAATTAATTCCCAGTGCCCACATCACCATTAATTTTTAATCAAAGCAGAGCTGCTGTGAGTGCTACTGCTATTTCACCAAGATTAGCAGGGGTTTGCTTCCAGAATGAGAAACCATTATTGGTTCTGCATAACAGAGACTGATCTACAAGGATAGCCAGATGCACCCCGCAGTTCCAGCTAATTACCCACAGGTGATGGGGACCAAGCTCTGTGTCTTGACACACACACATATAAACACACACACACACACACACACAAATCTAGTTTCACAGGCTAGGGATTTGGGGTTTTATATTCTTGGCAGTGTTAGACTTAGAATGTATATATTGTTAAAAAGCATTTCCTCTATATGTATAAAGGGAATTTTCCACAATCAATTTACCATCCTTATGTTCATAAACGTATGTGTACAGGAACGCCCCAGATAGCACAGTTACCTTGCACCAGGGAGTAAATATGATACAAGTTCACGGAACTTTTCTGACATAAAAATCACCAGACAAGGAAATTACTTCAATGTGGGTTTAAGAAGGCCCCAGGCAAACTATTCTCAAATCCAGCATCAAACAACACAAGGCAAAACCAGAAGACTAATGCTCAATTTCAAATCGGCTAAGTGTTCTAAGTAAAAACAAATACTATCAACTAAACAGAAACCCTGCTGCAAGGAAATTAGGTTTAATACCTTTGCATAAAAGGCACAACTTGGTCATTTAGATCTAAACAACTATATAAAGTCCAAATTAATTTCTTTCTGGAAAAGTAATGTCATGTTTATTGAAACGTAACAAAATGTCTAATAAGAGAAGATTAAATCTGGCAAACAGAATATAAATGAAAGCCAAACTGTTTTAACATACATGATGAGATATTTACACACATGCATATACATAGATATATCTTAAAGATATACACAAGTATATGTCAAATATATATATACGCTCATTAGAGATTTTTCAAAATAGAAGTATTAGTGATAATTTTAATTTTTATGTATTATTCTCTTTATTTTACAAATTCTTAAAATGAACATATATTGTCTTTACAATAAGAAAAAAAAAATCTGGGATCTCCCAGAAGAGGAAAAAGGCTGATGTTGGGAAGGTGGTATGCATGCACAATCACCAAGGAAGGAGCCAGCCTGGGAACAAAGCAGACAGAGAAAAGTACATGTACTTTTTGAGGGAGGAAAGTATGGCAAAAAAAAAAAAAAAGAAGAAGAGCCACTGGATGAAGCTGACCCTGAAGGTTACCGGAACTTGAATTTCCAGCTGTCAATACATTTTCTTATTGTTTAAGCTCATCTAGGTTAGGTTTTCTATTGATTACAGCTCAAAGCTCCCCAATAGGTACACTGGTGAAGCAGATCTCAAACATACCTCGGTCTGAACCACATCTGTCTAACTCTGCAGCCTGCATCTCAACCACTATGCCACACTGCGTCTTCAGAATCTACATGAGCAATGTGTTCTTGGCCAACTAATTTGACTGGCCCTTCCTCCAAGATGCGTAATTTCCAGCTCCCCACTCAGTTCTCCGCTTCTAGTTATACCACAGAATGAAGACCAGCCAGTCTTCTGAGGGTATGGACATGCGGTGCCTCTTCCCTCATATCGGAATCTTGCTCCCATTTCCTTCCCTGGTTGGGCTTCTCTACTGCCTCACTCTTCTCATTGCCTTCCTCATGTTTCCTGGTATCACCTATCCCAAGTTGGGCTTTAGTTTGAGAAATCTAAAATAAAATAGACAAGTAGTGTTAAGAATAATCAAGAAAAATGAAACAGAAAGACATGGTGGGAAGGAAGACAGTAACCCATTTTCGTATGTCACTGGGAAAAATTTAAAGTCTTTATGTCAGTAGGCTACGGTGAAGAAAAAAACATGATGTGCTCCTATTTTATTTTATTCAATTAATTCAGCCAGTATACATTGAACACTTTTTTAAGCTCTGGGAATATAATAGGGAGTACAACAGGATAGTCTGCCTTTTTGGAGTTTGCAATCTGTCTGGAAAACAGACATTGACCAATTAATTACACAAATAAATATAAATATAGGTGCCGTAAATGCCATGAAGGAGAGATGTGTGATGAAAAGTTATTGCAAGAGGACAGTGGGACAATGGGTCAAAGTAACAGAAGATTTTATGTATATAAAATATAAAAATTAATTAAAATAAATATATACATTATATTAATGAAAATAATTAAGATAAATATTAATTGAATTGATTACAAATAAATACATAAACATACACACACACACACACACCACACACACACACACATATATATATAGAGAGAGAGAATCACATAATTGGAGAAGCTGAGAAGTAGAGACCCAGGAAAGCCAGTGTTGTAAACTCTGGTTTGAGTCCGAAGGCCTGAGAACCAGGAACTCTGATGGTATAAGTCCCTGTGTAAGGAAGAAAGAAGACAGATGTCTTAGCCTAGGCAGCCAGATGCTGAAAGTAAAGTGAAACTTCCTCTACCTTTTTCTTCTATTTGAGTCCTCAGCAGGTCAGATAATGCCCTCTCACACTGGGGAGAACCATCTACTTTACTCAGTCTACCGATGCAAATTCTAACCTCTTCTAGAATCACTCTCATAGACATACTTATAAATAATGTTTAACCAGATACCTGGGCATCTTCTGAGCCAGTCACATTGATGCATAAAAAGAGCCATGACAATTACCTTGCAAGGGGAAGAGTATCTGAGTAATATAATCCTGCCTGCTAGAGTACAATGTAGTACGTTCAACATGGATTAAAAGAAAAAAAATTATAATAAACTAACCAGAGACTCTAGTTAGGCTCACATGTTTGTCTGGCTCTTTTATATAAGTATCAAGGAGCTTCCCTCTTTATATGGTTAGAAAAACACGACAGTCAACAGTGAACCTAGAATCTTCTAAGTCAAAAGTAAGACTGTCATTCTCACACAGCTGAGAACATTTTCAGTACCAGTGTGTCTCCCATCAGGGATAAAACTGAGAGACTTATGTTGTTTTATTGTACACATCTTATAAAATTTCACACAAACAATAAAACTGTAAAATAATAGACTGAAGATTCATGCATTTGTTATTCAGTTTAAAGAATAAAATATTTCCAATATAATTTAAAGTGTAAAGTACCCATTTGCTTCTCCCTCTGATCACATTCCCTTTCCTAATACTCAAAGGTAACAGATATTCTAAATGCACTGATTATCATCATCATGAGTTTCTTTATACTCACTATAAATGGAATATCCCTAAAGAACAGTCTCAATTTACATGGTATTATATTTTATACTAATATGAACATATTGTATACATTCTTCTATGCTTTACTTCTTCTGTTTATTGTTATATATGTGTGGTTCATTGTTGTAAATGTAGGTACATCCTGTCTGTTAATTTTCACTGCTGCATAATATTCAATGGTATTCATTCATTCTCTTGCTCATGAAAATTTGACATTTTTCAGCTTGAATCAGTCTATCTACAAACATAGTATGTTTCTCCTCTTAAAATAACTGAATATTAATTTTGTCTTTAAATTTGCTTCAAAAACATTCTGTTCATTTCTGCATGATGTTATAGAATCTGCACTCCACTGGTGTGTCAAAAGTCTAGTTCTGAGATTCTGTATACTTCTGTGTCACTTATGGGTGGCTATTTGGTCTGTGTATATTGGGAATGGACCTGAGAAGTTCATCTCTATAGTGATTTTCTCTATGACAGCCTTAAATAATTTTTTCTTTGCTACCACTGAAAGTACAATGGCATACAAGCATGATTACTCCATAGACTCAGGAGAGAGGAAATGCTAGAAGCCTTTGTTCTTATATGGATATAAAGACGTGTCAGAAAAGGCTATCATTATTCAAATTCATGACATGTCTTTCTTCTAAAAGTACTTTAAAACTATATAATTGAATTTATCCTGAAAGTACTTCTGGGAAATAGAGGCAATTTCAGCCCAATTTAATAAGTGACACTGAAGTTTGTTGGATCATCCCAAATCACACAGACTAGCTTTGATTCTTGCTCTAAAATGGCATATCTTCAACTGAACTGCCTCATACAGCTTTCATTTTTGATAGAATAGTTAAAGCCCACATTATTGTAAGTTGTGGCACTAGAAAAGCTATTTCAGCAACCGAATCGACCAAGTCTCCAAATCCCTGCCGACAGCTTTATCAGTTATGGTCCATTTGTCTGGCAATAAAAGAAACCCAATGGTGTTAACAATAGGGACATTTATTATCTCACAAAGAAAGAAGTCTAGAAGTAGTTAGCTGATTCAGTGGCTTATCATGGTCATTGAAGAGCCAGATTCTTTTTTACTCTGCTCTCCCTTCCTTATATCAACATTAACCTCAGGCTGGTAGCAACATAGCTGCAGCAGCTCCAGGCATCACATCCAAATACAACAACATTCAGAGGAAAAAGGGAAATATATCTTTATAATCCTCTCTCAGAAACGGTCCTTGAAACTCCTCGTCTGCCCCCACCCAGCAAACTTTGCCTCTAGTTTCACTGGCCAGAGCCATGCCCCATGCCTATCACTGAACTAAATATGAGCAAGGGGATGAGATTGTCATGTTTCTGCCAGTCAGGCCCACACCTAGAGGTGGGATTGGGGTCAGCTTCCCCTGAAATGCATGACTATGTGAGACAGGAGGAGATATCTAAACAAAATCAAGGTTCTGGTAGAAACAAAGAAAGGATGCAGCATAGGCAACCAAGAGTCCATCAGCATCAATTCTCTTTAAACCCCAGGCTATATACTAAGGATATAGGCTTTATCTCTAAGATTTCAGAGACAAAGAGGTGAATTCCAGTTGTTTTAGCCGTATAACAGATTTTTACAAACTCCAGATCCAACCCCCCAAAAAATAACCCTACTACAATCCCCCAAAACCTGTAGATTTGCAATCTCAATCAGCAAAGTGGATTATCAGTATTTGGTTATTCATAGGCCAAAATAAAGACCTTTGACCTGAGTATTTGAGTTAATTAACACTAAGGAAGAACATTTTGTGTTGTCTAGCTATAATGTGGTTTGAGGACTTAAGCCCATTGCTTCTAATGTAAAATGACAGACTAATATTCGCCATTCACTTGAAGAACTCTCTAATGTTCAATGTAAATTTTAAAGTATATGGAATTAAGTTAAATAGCTGGAAACATTTCCTTTCATTTCCCCCACCTTTTTTTTTCTTTTCTTTTTTTTTTTTTTTTGAGACAAAGTCTCACTCTGTCACCCAGGCTGGAGTGCAATGGTACAGTCTTGATTCACTGCAACCTCTGCCTCCCGGATTCAAGTGATTCTCCTGCCTCAGCCTCCCCAGTAGCTGGTACTACAGGCATGTGCCACTACACCCAGCTAATTTTTGCATTTTTAGTAGAGATGGGGTTTCACCATGTTGGCCAGGCTGGTCTTGAACTCCTGACCTCAAGTAATCCAACCGCCTTGGCCTCTCAAAGTGATGGGATTATAGGCATGAGCCACGGTGCCTGGCCATTTTCCTTTCTTTCCATTCCCCAAGAATGAACTGGCCAAATTAAAAAAAAAATTAAAGCAGACTTCAAGTAGGTACTTCAGATTTAACTTTGAACATACAGCTATCTTTTTTGAGTGACAGCTAGGTATTTGCCAAATGCTATAGATAGACACATCCAGACAGCCTGAAGGAAACTTGCCTGATCCAACAGTTTGCATATACATCTCTTTTCACATTCAAATGCTCTTAAAAATAAGTAGATTTTAAAATGATGCCAATATACCTGAAAATGCCAGTTAATTTTAGACAGAAATTTAAAAGACTGCCTGAATTTGATTGAGGCAACTGTCAAAAATAAGAAAACATCCAGAAAATCTAGTAGTGAGGATCTGGGCAGATACACTGTAAAATCATCTCAATTGTTTCTAGTGCCAGATTTAGATGCCTGTTAACAACTCACGTCTTTATAAGGAGGCTCCAAAACTGCAAAAGTTTCCAATAAAAGGAAACTTCTGATGCCCATGTGAGTTTTCCATCAATTTCTTCTATGCTGTGATAAGCTTCTGTGAGTCTCAGCTACAGGCAGTGTTCTATTACACCCTTTCCCAAATCTCAGGAGTTTTTCAAGATTTATTTGAAAATACACATGGTCTTCTGACTCTGCTTTAGCATCAGCTCCAAGACAGCAGCTCTGCTTACATCCTTAAAGAACTTCAACGTGTATTTCTTTCAAATAAAGGCTTGCTGTCTTTAAGAATTCCAAAGTGTTTTTGATGTAAATAGGAAGAAATGTCTTTGGACATCAAGTAATGAAGCCCGTAGATTTCATCAATGTCCATGGCAATTGGCTGTTTAAAAGCTGTTAATTTGTTTACTTCTGAACAAATTAGAGAAGAGATGCCTGGATGGGAAACCCAGTGAAATTACTAGATTAGGTTCCAATGCATTAAGACAGACTTTCCATGACTTCAGAGCCTGGAATATGATTTTAAGCCATTTTACTGGATAATTCCTATGATTCATTTTGCATTCAACCACTGTGTCTGCTTTTTATTTTTCCAGCACACATCTTCCCAAAGCTAAATCCTATGTCTTCAATAGCAGACAGTGGTGAAACATACACCACGTGGCCTTCATGTGAGTCACCTGTGTTACAGGTCATTAAGGCGTTTAGGGAGATGAATGACAAAACAGGAGTCAAAGAAAGAGGTTACCTGGAATCTGGACGCGCTTCTCACTCTTCCACTTCCTCAGCTGCAATTCATTCTCTTCTTTTCTTTTACCTTTTCTCCTCCATTTTCTTCTTCTTTTTCTCCCCTTTTCTGCCTCTGAAACATAGAAAAACACATTTGAAAAGCATGTTACTCAGTTGAAAGAACAGATAATAAATGGATCAGTTACAGGGTTTGCAGTCTGCTCTCTCCCTCACCTCCCACGTGCACATACCCCATCTACTAAAAACCAAAAGCCAAAACAAATAAACACAAAACAAAACAAAAACCCATCTTGGGAAGAGCAGCTCTTCCTCTCTCCCCTCTCTTCCTAACCCCACCCCTATCAACTCCCAGGGAGGTTAGGAGCTGCATTTGGGTCACTAGATTTCACAAATGAAGATCAAGGTACTTGTTAGAAATAAGTAAAATAATGTACAGAATTAAAGAAGACCTTGGAAGGGAGAGGAGGCCCTGTAAGTCAAGAGCCACCCTCCCAGCCAGGCGCAGTGGCTCACACCTGTAATCCCAGCACTTTGAGAGGCCGAGGCAGGAGGATCACCTGAGGTCAGGAGTTCAAGATCAGCCTGGACAACATGGTGAAACCCCGTCTTACCAAAAGTACAAAAAAAAAAAAAAAAAAGTTAACCCACGAGTGGTGGCGGGTGCCTGTAATCTCGGGTACTTGGGAGGCTGAGGCAGGAGAATCACTTGAACCTGGGAGGGGGAGGTTGCACTGAGCCGAGATCACGACATTGCACTCAAGCCTGGGCACCAAGAGCAAAACTTCTGGCTCAAAAACAAACAAACAAACAAACAAAAAACGAACCACCATCCCCCACCCCTGACTGCCTTCAAAACTCAGTTTGAAGTTGAGAGTTGAATCCAAGGAGTGAAGAGGGGAACTCAGGGAGGGGAGACATGCAGGCTGTACGGGCCGTGGAAGCACGTCTGACACATAGGAGACATTTAGTAAATATTATTGAATTAATTAAAAACAACAGGAGTGGAGACAAAAATCTATGTGGGAGCTACAAATTAGATATCCTTATTTTCTAAGAGTCCAATAAAGATTTGAATTGCTGTTAATTACTTTTGCTTGATGGATTGGACTTCTTTCTGTGACACTCTGTGAGAGGAGAGAGAAAGAAATCAACTAGTCAGATAGGGCAAGGGTCCTAAGTAGAATTCCCTTCTGACAAAAAGCAGCTTCTAACACAGAAAGGGGCCTCCTGTGTGACATACAGCCATACAGTGGGCCCCAGTAAGCACAGTCCTCTCCCTTCTTAGAAATACTCAGACAAGGAGGCTTGCACAGCTGGGAGTGCCTGCAGCAGCACTGATAAGAAGAGCTACCCTGGATCAGGAGAGTTCACTGTGGAGGATTCTGCCTCCTGGCCTTTTTCACACATGCGCAGTGGGAAGAGATACGCAACGTGGAGTAACTTAAGACTAAAGAGCCCGTATGAACACTAGAAAAAGTGGGGTGGGAACTGTCAGACATTCGAGTCTTATGTAAATGAAACACCCCTCCCCACCAGCTTGTCTACAAAAACCCTTGCATTTCATTGTAAAATGGCAACCCATCTTTCTGGGATCCTTCTCTGCTCCCGAGAGCTTTCTTCCTTTCGCTTATTAAACTTCTGCTCTAACCTGATCTTTGGAGTGTCAGCATCCTTGATTTCCTCTGCCGTGATAACAAGAACTTCCAGTAACACCCAGACAATGAGGCTGGTTTCAACTCTTTGCCCTGGCTTTTATTCAAGTTATATACACACCTTGTCATCTACCACATTGGGAAGTTGACATCACTTGGTAAACCGCAAAGCTGGTGTTAGAATGGGGTTTGTTACTGTTGTGGATGAGCATCTCAATGACAAGATACACTTGCTTTTTAAACATAAATATGTCTCCCTGGCTGGGCGTAGTGGCTCACACCTGTAATCCCAGCACTTTGGGAGGCTGAGGCGGGCGGATTGCCTGAGGTCGGGAGTTCATGTGTGGCCAACATGCTGAAACCCCGTCTCTACTAAAAATACAAAAAAATTAGGTGTTGTGATGTGCGCCTGTAATCCCAGCTACTTAGGAGGCTGAGGCAGGGGAACTGCTTGAACCAGGGAAGTGGAGGTTGCAGTGAGCTGAGGTTGTGCCACTGCACTCCAGCCTGGGCAATAGAGCAAGACTCCACCTCAAAAAAAAAAAAAAAAGTCTACCCAAGAAAACCATAGAATGCTTACCATTTTAACATGTTATTTTAGAGAGGTGATAGTGCCAAATCCCTTATTACATGGGTACTAAGTTATAGACTTCCAGATGAAATGTAAGAAAATACAAAATATTTTTAATGAAGCAGTAGAATGAAGATAAAAATGGGTGAAATGTATTTATACTTTCAAGAATGGCAGTTGAACATCTGCTGGGTGCCAGACATTGTGCTGGGTGCAATGTAGCATTAGGAAATGTGGTTAGAGCATCAGAAAATCAGAAATTCTGATTTACATTAGGAGTGTGGTAAATGCATTTCTACCCATATGAAAATATAAGTTGAGGCCGGGCGCGGTGGCTCAAGCCTGTAATCCCAGCACTTTGGGAGGCCGAGACGGGCGAATCACGAGGTCAGGAGATCGAGACCATCCTGGCTAATACGGTGAAACCCCGTCTCTACTTAAAAAAAATACAAAAAACTAGCCGGGCGACGAGGCGGGCGCCTGTAGTCCCAGCTACTCGGGAAGCTGAGGCAGGAGAATGGCATAAACCCGGGAGGCCGAGCTTGCAGTGAGCTGAGATCCGGCCACTGCACTCCAGTCTGGGTGGCAGAGCAAGACTCCGTCTCAAAAAAAAAAAAAAAAAAAAAAAACGAAAATATAAGTTGAAAATCATGTAATTCCCTCCTCCCAGGAATGCTAACCTCCCTCTTCGGGGAATCTCCTCTCTTCCTGATTCTAGACATGTGAAGGTTCTAAAGGAGGCTTCACATGACAGGGCCCCATTGTTTTGGCCACAATTGATGAGTCCAGAGATGGGCATCTAACCCAAACCAGCTAGAGATGGTGCTGAACGCTTTGCTTCTCATTATGTAAAGAAGCCTGTCTGGAAAAAAAAAAAAGGTGTGTGTGTTGGGGGAGGTGGTGTGCAAAAAGAAAAGGAAAGAAAATGAGGGAGAGAAAGAGAGGCCTCACAGAACAAGAGTCCCTAGCTCCATGGGCCTGTGCTCAGCGGCACCCCTGCTTTCTCCTGCGGACAACTGAACTGGTAAGTTTCCATTTTTTACTAAACTAGCTTGAGATAGTTTTTGTTTTTTTGTCACTAGTATTCAAAATGTTTCTAACTAATATACTCAATAAATTTAAAGTGGTCTATATAAATGAACAAGGGGCTTTGCTACACCAAAGAATTATTTTATGAGCCTTAACAAAATAGACTTTTGAAACCAAAGACTTGTTTAAAATCCCGAGTTTATTGCTCACTAGTAGAGTAAATTTGGGCTACTGCCCTTGAACTGTAGTTTCAGTACTACCTATAAAAAGCAATAAATACATACATTTATAGATACACATATATGTATATAACTTTGTGTCCTAAGGATCAAATGAGATACTACTTATCTCATTTGTGTCCTAAGGATCAAATGAGATACTACTTATCTCACCCAGCACTTTGGGAGGCCGAGACGGGCGAATCACGAGGTCAGGAGATCGAGACCATCCTGGCTAATACGGTGAAACCCCGTCTCTACTTAAAAAAAATACAAAAAACTAGCCGGGCGACGAGGCGGGCGCCTGTAGTCCCAGCTACTCGGGAAGCTGAGGCAGGAGAATGGCGTAAACCCGGGAGGCCGAGCTTGCAGTGAGCTGAGATACTTATACTACACTGTAAGTGTAGTATAAGTATAGTTCACTCTATGAAAGGTGGTCATTGTTTTATACCCACTCTGATGATCCTGAATTAAAAGAAACAAAAGTTACAGACACGCTGTTGCTATACTGAAAGAATGTGGGCTGGAATGATTAAGGGAGTTTAAGAGCATTCCTCAGTCAGATGGGGAGAGAATTATGGCCCTGTTAAGTGAGCTCTTGGTAATTATTCAGAGCAAGGTCAACAGAATTATTTGCCACAGATAATACAGATAAGGGACCTGATAGAGTAAGTAGATTACCTCCTTTAGAACTAATGCGAAACTATTTGGTAACATGAGAAAGAAAGTGGAAGAAATAACACTTCTAGAGGTAACTAATGCTTTTCTGAAAATTCCTGGGTTTTTCCAGGAATCTCAGCATATTAGTTGGACAACTTGATTAGACTCTGTGTAGATACTGATGTCTGCGCATAGTCAACCACTAGAGAAGGTGCACTATTGGATCACTGGAGAACTATAAAAAGAATCTTAACTATTAATTTATGCAAGGGATTCTGGTAAGTTGTCTTAGATGAAGAATATGGTGCTAAAATTGCATCATTTGCAATCCTTGTTTGTGTGTGAACACAGTGTCACACTTTCTGGATTGATGATCTACTTTTCAAAATTTGGCCAGTGGTTCAGCCATTTGAAGTAGTTATAAAGGCATCATCACAATATTTAACCAAAGTGTAAAAGATCATCTGGGGCATCTCAGATTATTGCCAATTGAAAATCATAAGGGTGATCTGAAACACAGCTTTAAAAATGCTACTTGGAACTCCCAGATGTCAAATACTCCACAGGAAATGGAAAATAAACAAGTAGACTTTCTCTCCACCACCCATTTTCCCTCATCCCTACCATATGAAATAACAAACATCTTCAAATCACCTCCAACCAAAATGCAGCTGTTGTCTTCTGTATGTCACTTTCCCTGAGCCTCCAATGCTGCTCTCACCTCTAAAGCAAAGTACAGAAAATTGTTGTCTGCTTGGAGTTCCTAAGGCATGATATTCATCACCTGCTAATATGGCCTTTATCCTATAATGTTGCAGGCACTAAAGTAAGTGTTTGTTTTCCATACATGACTTCAGGCAAAGTGCTGAGTGTATTCCTTGAGTCCTGGGACTTTGGACTCATTACACTTGTGGAATATTGGAGTTTCCTCCCACAGGATGGACATTTGCTCCCCACTGAGAAGTTGAGTACTGAGCCCTGGGTAATTTTAAAACTGCTCCACATTCATCAGGACCTTTCGAAAAGTTTTCTTTGTCCTCATGAGGGTGTCACATTTGAAGATAACCAATGAGAAACCACTGAAGTTTTTAAGATAATTGACTTTCTCCAACTACATGGAAGACAAATAATTTAACTTAAAAAATAAGGGAGCCAGTTGTGATAGCCACGGAAGATGACAGTCTGGGAAAAAGATGGCTTCTCTGAGGCAAAGGGGAATGTGCTTCTCTAAAGCTATATGTTGCAGAGGTAGATTACATCAAATCTGGAGTATTACACTGAGATACTTATAATGTTTCATTAATCTGGTTTAACTCAGCATAGGCAATGTAATTTGTTTATCCAGATCCTAGAGTATTAACAGATTTGTTCAAAACTGAAATTTCTAGGTTGATTTTGAAGATTCCAGATGTTCCATTATTTATTCAAAATGTCAAATACTACATCATATACAGTCTTAGGGTTAGGTTTTCATGTAGGCTAAAGTAGGATAAAATATACTGTTATGTATCTTTTAATAAAAGAATTAACAAGAGAAAGATATTTGTCTTCTATTCAGAAAAACTATTTAGCACTCATAGAGCTTTGATAAAATCAGGATTGTCAGAATTGTGATTTCTGGAGAAACATTAGAATGATCCAAGCTTCACTGCACACCTTTGAAATCAAGCTCCCAATGTGCAATTCCACAGCAAGTGGGAGCTGGGGTTTGAAAACACTGTTCTAGATTAACTGCTTTCTTGTTGGAGAATATGCACAAGAAAAAAACTGGAAAACTCAAGAAAGAGACTAAAAAGCCTACCTTTGTACATTTCAGGGCAATAATTCTGTAAATTTGTTATAATTTGCAGTCTTAATAATTCCTACTCCCAGAACCAGCCCAGCCTCAGAAATCTGCATTTTAACAAACCTTCATGTGATTCCGGTCTTAGGCTACCATTTTCAAACATTTCCTGTGGGCTTACTTTAATAAGAATGTGGCTGTTGTTAAGCAAAATGCTTTGTGCTATGAGAGGAGAACGAGAGTTGAAGCAACAATATTCAAGGTATGCAGCATGGTTTCACATGCTGTGATTTATTGATGATGATAAGTGATAGGTTATTCTAATCAGTCAAATTATCCATCAGCTATTAGTGTTGTGTTCCAGCATTGAGCATCCCATGGTCTGTGGATCCCTTTTGACTCACAAGCTAGTTCCACAATGAAAGATCAGAGTTGTGCCCTGATAGCAAAATTGCTGGGGATAATGAGCATGCCATTTTCTCACTGACATTCTTCTGTTAAATAATGTAGGTAATTTAATTTGTATGGATATACATTCTTTCTAAGGGACTTAAATATATTCCAACTCTCAATTTTTAAAGTAGCCCATAAATAGTTAATAAACTGATCTTCATGCCAAAATGTTCCAAGAAATTCTTCACACATATCACCTCATTTAATCCTAACAACAGCCTTATGAGATAGATACTAAGAATATTCCTATTTTACATATAAAAAAGCAAGGTATAGAGACATCAAGAAACTTTGATACAGTCATGTGGCCAGTAAGTGCTGGAATCAAGATTTGAACTCACATCTTTCAGACTCTAGACTCATGTGAAAGAACTAAAGGTACATCCAGGCCTGGCTGATTCTCCCAAATTGAATAAAAATATGGGGAAATGGTCATGTTTTATTCTGTAGTTAAGTTTAGACTAAGGAGCAAGAAAGCTGCTGCTCCTTTTCTGGACCAAGAGAGAATAATAGAGAGCAGTCTTCATCTGTCTAGTTATAATCTATGGCAGTGATGATGCTTAACAAGCAGTGGTTCACAGTTTAAGTCCTCAGCCTGAGCACTGCCCACCATACACCTTTCCAGAGAGCATCACATGCATGTGTAATGGAAAAGCTCACATATAAGTAAGGGGGCTTCTTGTTTAATTTGAAGTATATTGCTCCAAATAGTTTTCTGATTGTATATCAAATCATTTGGGCAGATATATGAAACTGATCGGTTGAGAATAGGTGGACATTTTTGAAACTCTCAAAGGCAAACAGTGCAAGGTCCATAACTGTAAGCTACCAGGCAAACTGATGCCACCTCCTGGCAAAACCAGGACATTTTAGACTGTGAAATTACAGAGGAGGAACAGTCGGTTATGAATACAAAATGCTAACTGCAAATCACTTCTCTGGCAACCTCAACTACCAGAACATAGGCAGGAACTAGAAAATAATAATTTTAATTAATTAAATTAAATGATTTTAATTTAAATTAAATAATAAATTAAGTCATTTTTAAAAATTGACTTCTGAAACAGTAAAAGAGAAATCAAAGCCCACGTGCTTACCTTATACAGAAAAGCTTGGCTGTCACTTAGGTATTACTGACTTCTACTTTAGAAACAATTTTAAGAATCAACCCAAATGCCCATCAATGATAGACTGAATAAAGAAAAGTGATACGTATACACCATGGAATACTATGCAGCCATAAAAAGGAACAAGATCATGTCCTTTGCAAGGACATATCTGGAGCTGGAAGCCATTATCCTCAGCAAACTAACGCAGAATAGCAAACCAAACACTGCATGTCCTTGCTTGTGAGTGGAAGCTGAACAATGAGAACGATGGACACAAAGAGGAGAACAACACACACACTAGGGTCTTTTGTGGGGCCTGGGGCAGGGGGGAGGGAGAGCATCAGGATAAATAGCTAATACATTTGAGGCTTAATACCCGGGTGATGGGTTTGTAGGTGCAGCAAACCACCATGGCACATCTTTACCTGTGTAACAAACCTGCACATCCTGCACGTATATCCTGGAACTTAAAATAAAATAAAGATTGTTTCAAAAAGAAATAATTTTAACAAACTTGGTAATCAGCAATAAGTGGAGCAGATGCTAGTGTTAAGCACATTTATAGCCCCAATAATAGCTGATAACTGATGGAGAAAAAAATCTTAAAAACTATTTCTAAAAATTCAAAAATGGAAAGTTACCACAGTGTGAGAATAAAAAAGGGCAATAGTCCAAAGCCCCGCATATCTCCTTGTTATAAGGATATCACTCTACTACAGCCTATTAGGTTCCATTGTATTACTGATGGACACATTAGTCATGGTCCACCAGAAAGTCATTCATTAATATGCTGCGTACTGTTTAAAAGGGAGGGAAGGATATAATCATTTGAGAAAGCAGCAAGGATAAAGACTTTTCACTGTTACCTTTTAATCTTAGGGCCATGTTGTTTTAGTCAGTTCGGGCTGCCATAACCAAATACCACAGACTGAGTAGCTTAACAGAAATTTATCTTCTTACAGTTCTGGAGGCTGAAAGTCCAAGACAAAGGTGACAGAAGGCTTGGGTTCGTGAGGCCTCCCTTCCTGACTTGTAGATGGTCTCCTTCCCACTGTGTCCTCACATGATCTTTTCTCTGCATGCATGCACTCCCCATGTCTCCTCTTCTTATAAGCACACTGGTCCTTTTGGATTAGGGCCCCACTCTTACCACCACATTTAACTTTAATTATCTTCTCAGAAGCCCTGTCTCCAAATAGAGTCATATTGAGGATTAGGGATTCAAAATATGCATGTTGGAGCAAGGGGCGGGGGGGGCAACACAATTCAGTTCATAACAATATGAACATAATACTTATTCAAAAAAATGAAATGAGTTTGAAAATAAAAAGGCAAACATTATCCCGCTGCCTCCCCCTCCTCCAGTTTATTGAATGTCTACTATGTGCTAGGTGTCTGGTAGTACTGGAGGAAGATTAATCACAATAGAGGGAACTCACAATAGAGTAGCAAAACGAACAACAAGCTGTTTTAATATTTAATTTCCTCGGAAAGTGAACAGTAGTTTTCAAATAATATTTCTAAGATGTTGCTGTATGCAATGTATCAAACATAGTATATGAGGTATGAAGTATTCTGTTCTCTTTTCATCCTTGTCTACTTTTATTCCTCTTTTCCCTTCTTAATTCTTTCTCTCCTCTTATTTCTTGCTTACATTTTCAGTAACTCTTCTTGTTCTGGATTAGGGCCTCTCATTCAAGTAGCCTGGAGACCACTAAAAGCTTCAATTCACTCTTGCTCATTTAAGAGAATTTAGGGCTCAGAAAATATTCTCACTTTTATCTCATGCTCTTTCTTAGGATGGAGGATAGCAAGGATTCTAGTTTCCACAAAGGACTTGCTTTCACTCCTTTACTTTTCCCATGTTATTAATATTTCAAATATCTTCTGCTTACCTACAGAAATTTATCCAATGAAGTATGATTTCGTAGTCAAATAATTCTATAAAGGGACTGAAGAAATGCAATTCTGGTTTCTCTCTTTGTTGTAAAGACCTACAGAAGGCCAAGAAGTCAAGGCAAGTGGTGACAATTTTGAGACCAGTGTCTGCAAAATGCAAGGTTTCTGGCTTACAGAATCACTCGCCACTCTAATGAGATCTTAACTCATTAGCAAGCGAAAGCAGTTGCTGAACAGATCTAGTAATTTCAAGGAAATGTTAAAAGGAATATTTTTTATCTTTGATTTGTGAGTTAAGCTTCCTGTTTTAAATTTGTTTTGCCAGACAACCAAGGTACGCAAGGGAGGGCATAATCTCTGTTCTGCTGCAATAAGCCTCCTGCACACGAGACAACGAGGGATGGGTTATTAATATCCTATAATTTGCTGAAAGTATTGAAGCACAGCTTTATATCAGATTTTTCTTATTCTTCTTCAAACCTCTTGTCATTTCTCTTATCAAGATTCGACAGCAGTAGGCCCATAGCTCAGCTGCCTATTTATACTTCAGCACAAGACTAAGAAAACATTTCCTTGCTATAGATAACTTTCTAAAAAGTTAGATTCCTATTTAATGTGGAAAGTTCAAGATTTGCCTGCTTAAAATTGTCAGTTAAGCAGTCACTGTGGAAATTCCATTTACTGAGGGGAGAAGACAAGATTGAAAGGACAGCAGATGTCATGCAAATGGCCTTCGAAGTAAATTTTCTAATGGGAGCATTGAAAGTAATGGCCATAAAATCGACTTGAGCAAGTTCCAGGCTAATGACCAGCTGCAGAGTAAACATACCTGCATCCTGACGACCCCACACTTCCTATTCTAATAACAGCTCTTGCAAGTAAAGATTTCCAATGATATCAAAATGTCCCATGTTGGTTGGGATGAAAATAGTCACAAATTAGAGTCCTATTGTCAATTTGCATTCCAACTTTAGAATATTCTTAATCTGTTTAAATTTCTGGCTGTTCAGCTGAAAGACAAGCTCACCTTTTAAATTTGCTCAATAAACACAATGTTCTTGAGAGCTAAAATTTTAGTGATATGAAGACATTTGTGACTTGGGCTATTTTAACTGGAGATGTTTATCTTGCACAATGTCCAGGGTTTCAACATACTGTGCTTGATACATAAAATTCAGTGCAGTGGGGGCAGCTGTCCATGTAGACATTGTTGAGAGCTAAAATTTTAGTGATATGAAGACATTTGTGACTTGGGCTATTTTAACTGGAGATGTTTATCTTGCACAATGTCCAGGGTTTCAACATACTGTGCTTGATACATAAAATTCAGTGCAGTGGGGGCAGCTGTCCATGTAGACATTGAGATGTATATTTTGCTGCTTCACTATTCCAAGGATAGTGTGTGTTTCATTGTAATAGATGACAGGCGAGGTGGGTAGCATCTTAAAAGTGTGAAGCTAGAGGTCATCTGTCTAGTGATTCCAAATCACAGCTTCACAGCTAGTTTCAGGCTGGCTGCAAAGGAACTTGCTAAAAACACAATGTTACAGGTCCCACCCCTGGGAGGTCCTGAAGTGGGCCCTCCAGGTTTGACGATTTTTTAGATTCCCTTGGTGATAATGATGTCTCATCAGCATTGGGAACCATTGCTCTAAGTCCAACACGTCATTCAATGCAGGCAATTCTGTTCTGTCATCATTTATTCTTTCAAATCACAAACTAAAGCTTCCTGGGCTAATGGGCAAAATAGATACAAAAACAGACTACCGAAACTACATGTAACTTGGTAAGAAGGCCATTACCAAAAACACTGCAAATAGAAAAACACCAGCATAGTTTTTAAAAGGTTAAATGCCTTTAAAAATGGATATAGTAAATATAAAACTTAACCTTGAAAGACAGAGGGGAGTTGGTTTGATGGAAGAGAGTGTGAGAAAGGTTAAGTACTGAGTTTTTAAAAACCACAAATATTGGAAGAACTGCACAAGCACGTCCAAGTCAAAATACCTGGTTAAACTAAGCTAAGATGAACCTGGACAGAAGAGACATGGGATACCGCATTGTGCTACATGGCTGTCTGTTTTCAGCAGCATGAGGGCAAGTTACATTCAGCGAGGGTTGCTCAGTAGTGCAAAAGATTAAAGAGCTGATGTGAGCCCAAAATGATCCAACATAACATCTATGTTATACTAATATTATTCCACTAGCGACCAGCTAGATAGGCACTTTGTCACATTTAGAAACATATGTCATGATATCACAGATCTAAATCAATCATCCAGACGGCATGTCTACCAAATGTTTATTCTCTTCTACTGGAACACTTCTGCCTGAGATAGCCTCATCCATTTTTGGACAGCCCTCATAATTAAAAGCTCTTCTGTATTTTGAGCTAAAATTTATTTTTCTGTAGTGCCCATTCATTTATCTGAGTCTAATTGTGTTTCCACGTGACACAGCTTTTCATATACTCAGAAATGGCCATCTTCCTTCCCCTTTATCTTCTCTTTGCTAAGCTAAGTATCTTTCAATTTTTCGCTTGCTTATCACGTGGCATTGTTTACAGTCTCTAATCACTCACCCTACCTCCCTTTAAAATGGCCAGGGTTTTGGTATCCAGAATTATTCACCATAATACTCTGAATTTGGCTGATCAATACAGATACAACTATCAGGTCTTTTAGGATAGACATTGTATTTCTATGGAAGCAGAGCAAGCTAAATAGATTCTTGGCAGGAAAATGACATCATGGGCACATATTCTACTTGCAATTACCCATTCCCTAACCTAGAGGGTACCTTCTAACCTCAAGGAACACCCTCCTTCCCCTTGGTTACAGAAACCTAATACAAAGCCTCTGTGGCTAACCTGTTCATTGGCAGAGAGTTCTGCCTGGCCTCACCTTTCCAGGTCCTTCTTCATACCTCCCTAGGCAACAGCTATTTATGATTCTGGACTCTCCCTTGAAAATTAGATCATTCTTATCACATACCATTTTAGATTGGCTACCTAATTTTGGACTAGTATGTTCCTGAAAATATTTTTATCTCCCTGATATGGAGGAGAGATCATGCTCCTGATTGGAACCCAGGCATTCAAGTTACCTCTTACCATTCTGTCCACAAAAGGAACATGAATAATCTTAAAGCCCTAAGCATGTTTTTAACATGCGCTTCATTTAAATCACATCTCTCTAGGCTCAGCAATAGAGGGGCTTTTTTTTTTTGGCACACAATTGTTGGGTAATACATTCATACCTGTAATACTTTATGCTGTTAGATTTGCCTATCATGTTGTGGTCCCCATAGTTCTGAAGTATTATCCAACACATTTGTTACACTTCCCCATCTGTATCACTTGCTAATATGATTTTCATGACAGCAATAGATTTTTCTAAGTCATTAGTAAAACTGTTGAGGAGAAAAGACCAATGACAGATTCTTGTGGGCTTATCCCTAGTAACTTCTATCCATATAACATCGATCCATAAAACCACATTGTTTGAGTAACTGCTTTAATAAATTATAAACCTATAAAGCCAACAACTCAAAAGTACACATACAATTAATAAGTTATACTAAAAACTAAAGTCATGAAAAAAGAAGAAAAGCCTGAGAAATTTTGATAGATCAAAGGAAACCAAGGAGGCATGATAACTAAATACAACATGGCATCCTGGATGGGATTCTGGAATAGAGGAAAAAGATACTAACGGAAACACTAGTGAAATCTAAATGGAGTGTTTACATTACTTAACCATATTATATCCATGTTCATTTCCTAGTTTTAACAAATGACCATGGTTATGTAATAAGTTAAAGTTAGAGGAAGTTTGTTGGTGAGGGTTATATGAAAACACTCTGTACCATCTTGTAACTCTCTGTAAATCTCAAATTATTTCAAAATAAAACATTTTAAAAGCTTAAAGTATTTTTGAAAAAGGCAAAAAACACTCTAAACCCATCATTTCCTATTTATTTTCTTATTACTTATCTTATTATCTGTGTACTTGAGGTTATTTATTTCTATGGTATCTATATGCATACATTCTGGTTTTTTTTTTTTTTTTTTTTTCCTAAAGAGCTAGTTGTTAAACACTTACCAACCCACCACTCTTCAAGACTTTCATTACTAATCAGAAACATGGTAATAGTCTTTGCTCATGTCTTGACCATAGTAAACATTTTAATCAATTGATTACTATGGAAGAATCTGAGCCACTGCTATACTTATAAACAAAGGGATTGTGTGATGATGTAGCTTTGGAGCTCTTGTTTTGTTTATTTTGATTTTTAATACACTTTAATTTTAAGCCAGTTTTAGGTTCACAGAAAAATTGAAAAGAAGGTATGGAAAGTTCCCATCTACTTCCTATCCCCATGTGCATAGCCTCACCCATTACCAACATCCTCCATGAAAGTGGTACATTTGTTACAGTTAATGAACCTACAATGACACATCCTTATCAACCAAAGTCCGTAGCTTACAGGAGGCTTCACTCTTGGCGTTGTACATTCTGAAAGTTTGGATAAATGTACAATGACAAGTATCCACCATTATAGTATCACATAGGGTAATGTCACTGTCCTAAAAATCCTCTGTGCCCCACCTACTCATCCCTCTCTCCTATCTAATCCCTGGAAACTACTGATCTTTTTACTGTCTCTACAATTTTGCCTTTTCCAGAATGTCATACAGTTGGAATCATATAGTATGTAAACTTTTCAAAATGACTTCTTTCACTTAGTAATATGCATTTTAAACTTCCTCCACACCTTTTCACAGCTTGATAGTTCATTTCCTTTTAGCATGTTTTAGCACCATTGTTTGGATGCACCACTGTTTATTTATTTTAGATCTTTTTTATCATTTTAATCTCTGTTAAATCTATCTGATAAATTTCTTTTTTTTTTTTTTTGAGACGGAGTCTCGCTCTGTCGCCCGGGCTGGAGTGCAGTGGCCGGATCTCAGCTCACTGCAAGCTCTGCCTCCCGGGTTTACGCCATTCTCCTGCCTCAGCCTCCGCAGTAGCTGGGACTACAGGCGCCCGCCACCTCGCCCGGCTAGATTTTTGTATTTTTCTTTAGTAGAGACGGGGTTTCACCGTGTTAGCCAGGATGGACTCGATCTCCTGACCTCGTGATCCACCCGTCTCGGCCTCCCAAAGTGCTGGGATTACAGGCTTGAGCCACCGCGCCCGGCCTCTATCTGATAAATTTCTGAATTGCTTTTCTGCATTATCTTGGAGATCACTGAGTTTCCTTAAAACTGCTATTTTGAATTCTTGGTCAGAGAGTGAACATATCACAGTCTCATTGGGGTCAGTCACTGGTTCCTTGCTTTCTCCATATGAGGAAGTCATAGTTTCCCATTTACTGTTGTTTCTTGCGGATGTACATAAATATGTCTTTCTATTGAATGATTTGTTATTTATTTCAGTCCTCTGTCTGACTTGTTTAGGTTTTAATTGGATATGTTTGCTTAGAGATTCTTTGTAATTTATCTGTTGGTTTTCTTTCTTTCCCACCACCCCTCCTCTCCTGCTAGATTACTGCTTTCTTGGCACTATAGATGTTGCCCTAAGCCCAGGTGTGTCTTGATTGTAGTAAACAATCAGAGTGCCACTCACCTCAAATGGTGGAGGTCTCAGAGGGGATATCCCAGTAGTGTGGGAAGGCTGGCTAGGGTTCATGCCCAAGGGATATATGGAAAAAAACCTTCTACAGTGTGGTGCTGCTGAACAGCCACTCTGATTTGGCTTCTCCTTTGGCTGAGTTACTGAGCAGAGTTTCCAGGGCTGGGGATGGTAGTCCTGTCTTCCCCCTTTGTCTTTGGCCTTCCCCTTTGTCCTCGGGGATATTTCTCCCTTCACGAACTCCTGATGCCTCCTGCGGGTTGAGGCAGGGACAAGTCTCTCTCCAGAAAACTCAAGATGGAGGGAAGCTGGGTGTTAACCTCAATGTCACTTTCCAGTGTCGAAACTGTGAGTTGGGGAAATTTTCACACACTAGGTGCTATACAGATTGTGGGGAGCAATGTCTCAGATATGGAAGTTTGATTCTCTTACTGTGTGCTGGAAGTTGTTTCACTTCTCTGTGGTCCAGGAACTGTCTCCTCTCATAGGAGTTCTGGGATACTGCTGGTGGTCATCTCGGCACCACGTATTTGCTTTTTCATTTTCTGTTGCAGGGAGTAAAGCTAGTTTGCTTTTATGCAGCCATTTTGGAACTGGAGGTCTAGGTTTCTTTTTGTGTAGATTGTCTGACTGCATTTTCTACCATGGCTACATCCTTTCTAAAGCAACCAGGTTTTTCTGAAAGCTGTAGTTATTTGAGGAATATTTTAAATACTAAAACCATAAGGATCACTAGGATTTCCCTGTTGCACACACAAAAAATTGCATCATTAACCATCCCCCCCACAAGCAATCATTCAAAGTGTTACGAATCTAATCACTCCATGTCCTGCATGTACTGGTTACAATCTTTCCTACCTAATCCTGGCATGGTCAGGATCACATTTCTCATGTTGACTATAAAATTGCCATGATATACCCTGCAAATGCTTTTCTGAAATCACACACATTGTGTCTATCGCAGTCTATTGACTAACTGGACTAGTAACTCATTTTTTAAAAAAATTAAGCTACTCTGATGAGATTTGTTCTTGGTAAACTCCATGATTATGTATCACTTTCTTCTAAAAACTATGTGAGCTGGCTCCCTTCTTTATTAGTTTGGTTGCAAACTCTGTGAGACTCAAACAAATGTGAAAGAACTGCAGAAAACTACTTCCTAATTGTCAGACTTATATACTGTGTTCAGAAAAACACAATAACAAGGCTTGCTTCAGAATTGCTTCTGTTTACCTTCATTTTGATCAAAAGCAAATAATTAAGAAATTTTCTTTCTGGAAGACTTCTAATAAGCATATTGCCATTATCTTTAACCACATAGTGTGAGCTGACTTTCTTTTCTTACTGAATCCTGTAATGTGGATGTGGACATGCATTAATCCAGCCATGGCTGAGCAGAGCTTATCAAAGACAAGAATCAGGGGTCCTCCTCCCTCAATACACAGATTAATAAGTGCAGGATGTAGCCTCCATGGCTAAAGAGTTGAAAAGAACGAGAAAATCTGGACCTCTTTTTATCCCAAGGGACTAGACATTATTTATGTTTTTAATGTAACTGTGTTTTACTGACAGCTGAATATGTGACAAATTGGAGGACAACTTGAATAGTGAATTTCACAAATGATAATAGATACTATTTATTGTGTGAAATACTCTAGTATACACTGTAAATAAATTACTCATTGTAAAATAATGACATTATTATTCCTTTTTCATGGATGAGGAAATTGATATTCAGAGATGCAAACTTGTTCTAGATGACCAGGGTGGCAAATGGTCAAGCCAGGATTTAAACACAGGCCTGTTGGGTGCCCGTCTTGATTCTATCTCTCTGCCTGTCTCTTTGGCTCTTATTCAGCTAAACTACTGAGCAATAAAATGGGGAACTCATTTTTGTGCAGTGAGAGCCACATGAAGTGGTTCTCATAGACTATTAGTAAAATCTTTCAAACATAAATGTATGGGTTCATAAATTATTAATATGTACTTGTGATGCTATAATAACATGTACATTATGAAAGATACAAAAGTAGAAAATTTGTAAAATGCTATAAAAGTTAAATATGTTCTAATATCTTCTTCTCTCATCTAGTGGGTAACCTTGTATACCCTTTTAACCTATGACCTTCCTCACAACATAAAGGTTACCCTTTGCTAAATTTAATTAATTATATGATATCTTGGTATATTCTTATAAAATTATTTTAAATAAATGTTTTTACACGACAGTTTATGATTCCAAATTCAATTAATAGCAGGCAACACTGGCTACTTTTTATTTGTAGGTGACATGAAAGGGGCATGTCTCTTGAAGAGGATCAAAGGGTGAAAGCTAAACCTAATTTCTGACCGATCCCATGCCTGTGAAAAGTTCAATATGTATTGAGCACCTACTATATCTCCCTATAACAAGTTCCATAGCCACGTTGCACCTTCGGGGAAGGAGTAGCAATAGCATCATTAACCAGTAGGATCTGTGGGGGAGACTCCTGAAGATTAACAGAAGTTATAAATCATTGAGCTCCTTGTGGCATTGAAAGTGCTATGTTAACATTTCCTAACTCAGATCTGTCACCTGTTCTGTGCACCAACTATGGATTTCCACTAAATGACTGAAATGTTAAGAGTTTAGGCAAAACAAATAATATTGCAAGTGAAAGTTTCCATTTTTCACAAGAATCATTTATACTGTTGATAGGATACTTTATGCTTATCTAGAATATGATGCAGGCTATACTCTTCTACCATAAATTCCCAGCACATGTGGAGTGAGAATTTTTCAGAAGAATAAACATACTATTGGTAGCATAATTTGTCAGGGGTGAAGAGTGCAATTAGGGTAATGACACTACAGAGTGAACCCTGGATGAATGACCACCTTTATGGTCTTCATGGTGACGCAATTAAATGTTCTTTTGTGTGTCTTTTTTTTTTTGAAACAAAGTCTCACTCTGCTGCCCAGGCTAGAGTGCAGTGGTGTGATCTTCACTCACTACAACCTCTGCCTCCCGGGTTCAAGTGATTCTCCTGCCTCAGCCCCCCAAGTAGCTGGGATTACAGGTGCATGCCACCACACTTGGCTAATTTTTGTATTTTTAGGAGACACAGGTTTTGCATGTTGGCCAGGCTGGTCTAGAACTTCTGACCTCAAGTGATCTGCCCACCTCGGCCTCCGAAAGTGCTGGGATTATAGGCATGAGCCACCATGCCTGGTTTTTGTCATTTTAATTCACTGGTTCTAAAGTTGTGTTGGGTGGAGTTCAAGAATGCTGCCTGCTACAGGGGTGAGGTAGGAGGAAAAAGAGCAGGAACCTAGCCCAGGGTGTTCTGGGCCTCCTTCTCTAACCAGAGCAATTCTCTTCTGATCTGTTTTATATACTGGAGATCCCTAGAAGATTCCATTCAAACAACAGGGTCCATTCAAACAATCAACAGTTTGGTTAATTTAAAAAATTAACCAAAGCCCTGATATATGTTGGCCATCTTAATGTTATCTTTAAAAGTAAAATGTAAAAGCTTCCTGCAGCTCATTTTTAAAACTTGAAGCAAAAATTTGAGCCACAAAGCAGATTTGATGAAACTCCAAGAGCAAAGAAGAATGTTTAAAAGTTCAACAAATTAATAATGTTATAGCTTCTACGTATGTTCCAAGTTGAGATAAGAATACTTGGATCACCCAGTTAGAATTTCAAGTGGAGATATACAGACTTAATCCCTGCTGAGGATGACCTCCATGACAAAGTCACCCAGCCCGGCACACATCTGAGTCTTCGTGCAAACATATCTGGAGGACTGATAAGGGATGTATGGGGTTTTGAGCTCTCAGTCACTGATTATCAATCTTTGTGGGTGCTTTGAGAGCAAAATCAAGAATAGATAAAACTTCTAGCATATGGGGGAAAGTACAAAAATTAAAACACACTGAAAGAATCAATGATCTTGATCTGAAGGATTTTTCTGCAAAATACACAGGTGAAGAGGTGTCATTTTCACGTTAGCTGACATTTTAGCCCATCAGTGCTGACAGCCTGCTCAAAACAGGCCTTGTTACAGACCTTTACTACAGGCAAGGCAATGAACATGCAGTCCTAGGAAGTGTTAAGAAACCGCAATTACAAGCATAGACAGACTGCCACAAACCTGGGGAAACAGAAATTGTTTTGACCTGAGTGAATTAGTCTCTCAAATAGGTCTAGTGCCTACACTCTAGAGAAAACTCCTTACTTGGTCCAACCAATCCTATGGCTAAATAATGTACAACAGAAAAATACTGTCCAGCTAGGAAGGTCTATCTGCAGCTCACCTTTGCCCTTGTTAAATGTGCATCCTGAAATAGCTCCCTGCCTTTATCCAGATCATCTTCATTTATCAAGAACTAAATGAAATGCCCCCTGCTCTTTAATTAGTTCTGTTTATAGTAATTTCCCTCTTCTCCAAATTCACTCATTCTTTCAACAAATATTTACTGAACACCTACTATGTGCCAGGAATTGTAGTTGTTGTGAATACAATGGTCATTAAGACACACAAAAGCTAGATTTGTGTGAGTCTGCTGTACGATGTTTCCACAATGACAACATTGGTAATGATGCATTTCTCAGAAAGTATCCCCATCATTAAGTAACAGAAAATGTATGTACACACACATCTACATATATATTTATATATTACAACTTCAGGAAATAGTGCTATGAGGAAATATCAACCAAGGTAAGGGGAGCTGGCAATAGCCACTGTCTATGTGACCCACTTTCAATATAACACCTTGTATTCCTTGTATTCTGATTTAACTTTTACTCTGTGACTGTTTTGTAAGAGTCTTAAGGGAGAGATGTGCTATCTTCATATCCTCCACAAAGCCTAGCTCAGGTCTTACAACAGGTTTTCAATAAATATTTGTCGCATTTCTATTAGATGAGATCCATTTTCCAGCATCATGGAGAGGGATTTTGATCTAATATTGACTAATGGGCTGGCTTGAACCCCATGCAAAGATGAGACTCTTTGGGGATGGTTTGCAGCTGCCATAATGACAGATGCTAATCTAAGTCACAGAAATTTTGTTTTGAAATATGCATAGCTTTCATCTATGCAATACATATTGTAACTACACTGTGGTGGTTCTTAAGATATAACACCTATATTTTCTCTATTTTCTGGAATATCTCTGACTCCACATACTTATATTATCTTCAAAATAAATTTTGTAGCTATGCTAAACTTGTTAATTATGTTGATAACTTTAATTTTATATTTAAGAATTCTGCACATAAGTAAATCCACGAATCATGGGGATAAAACACTCCAAGTAAAACAGTGTCTATGGGTCCTCCTTTTCTGTAATGTCTTCAATTTACTTATGTAACCAAAATCTGAATGGCATGTTCTTTATGCCATTCTTTGCTCCATAAGTCAGTTACATTTTCCAGTAAGTCTATCTATTAAATATCTTTGAATGTCATGACCACAGGACTGTCATGGGTGAAGGATGTGGAAGTGCAGGCAATGATGAAATGCTGTGCTTGCCCTGGAGTGTGGTGACCAGCGAGACACTTAAAGTGCTAACTTTATCAGCAGCTCTCATTCCCCTCCAACTCATTATGATTCAGAAAGCAGAGCATCCTTTCACAATGACCTTCACATGTTGTGAAGGTTGTGGTAAACAGAATGTGTGATCTGAAGTCAAATGAATGGGATTCAAATCCTAATTCTGCCATTCCCTGGACAGGTGACCTTGGACAAGATGTTCCATCTCTCTGAATCTGAGTTGTCTTGATGTAAATGGGCATAACAGTAAACAGCTTTTAGAGCTGTGGTGAGGATTAAATGATACATGATATGTAAATGTCTATTAAATGCCTTGTGCATAAGGGGCTCTCATTATTTTGTCTCTGTTTTTATCATTATTTTTCACTTATAACCACTTTGTGCCAAGTATCGAAATAGGAATTTGAATAAGATGCCTTCTAAGACTTCAAGGAACTTATAGTTTAAGTCTAGATAAGGAAAGATAAACATAAGTAGACAATTCCAATGAATAAGTGGTAGAAAGTAATGAGTACACTGCTGGAAAGGTGCCCAGATTAGTTTGGGAGCTTGAAGGAAGATTACTGAACTTATGGGGTGTGAGAAGCCTTCCCACTGAGTATCACATAGTAGATCCTAAGGGGTACATTCAGGTAGAATGGGGAGAATGGAAGGGCAGTCCAGGCACAGGGAAGAGTGTGAGTAAAACCATGGAAGCAAGGCATAGAATGGTATGTACAAGCAGCTACAAGCCATTCAATCTTGCTGTCCACAAAGTCTAAGACAGAGAGTGGGGAGCATGGAAAGATGAACTGGAAAGATAAGTGAGCAGCAACTGATGGGGTTAACTCATGGAGCTATGTCATGGTAAGGATCCTGAATACCACCTAGTAGAAAATTGATAGAAAATGCAAGTAAAGCATTTAAATAAAAAATTGACCTGGCTATATTTATTCAGGCTGGAGTGTAGTGGCACAATCACAGTTCACTGCAGCCTCTGCCTCCTGGGTTTAAACAATTCTCCTCCCTCAGCCTCAGTCCTGAGTAGCTAGGACTACAGGCGTGCACAACCAAGCCCAGCTAATTTTTGTATTTTTTTAGTTGAAACAGGGTTTCACCATGTTGGCCAGGCTGGTCCCGAACTTCTGACCTTAAGTGATCCACCTACCTTGGCTTCCCAAAGTGCTGGGATTACAGGTGTGAGCCACCATGCCCAGCTGACATGGCTATATTTAAATAAACTATATCATATTGGTGGTTATGCACAAAAGAAATGGGATGAAGATATCAGGAAGTGGAGAGACACAATATTCTGAACTAGGGCATGGTGGTAGGGATGGATTCAAGAATCAAGAATTAGGTAGGGCTTAATATAGAGAGGAAGAGGTAAAGGAGAACCCATAGGTCTCATCCTAGGTGATAGAAATGCAATGAATTTAGAAAGTCCAGGGAAATTGTGAAGCTTGTAAGCTCACTCTATCCTCCAGGATCCTGAAATATCCTACAATTACGGCAGTAGTTGGAAAGGAGAGTGATAGTGAAAGCTAGAGACTTCCATGAAATAAAATGTAATTAGGGCTCCATAAGCAGCAGTGTACCAAGTATACTGTGGGATAGCTTAGTGGGATCAACCTCCCAAAAGTATGAATTTTACACAGGGTAAATGCAGGCCTGTGTGAAGTGACAGTGGGTACCTGAGAACACTAGTAACACTCACCCCAACTTTCCACCTGTAGTGTGCACATTATGCAAGAATAATAGCTCCACTCAACAGGTCTGGAGGGATGGACTTATACTGGGGGGTTGGCCAGGGTTCAGGCAAGACCTAAGAGGAAAGCAATATTCTCTGAAGGGAGCTTAAGGGTTTAGGAGGTTTGCTAGCAGTAGCACAAGATTTTCCCTCAGTTAGACTTATTAATTCCCATACTGCCTTAAGTGGTGCCAATATTAAGCGCTCTCTAATCTATTATCCCTTCCCCTCTTAACAGAGCAGACTATTAACTGTTCTGGCCTCTGCAGCCATGTGCTCCTCTTTACTGATGCAAAGATTAATGCCCGTAATATATCTCTTTTCTGAGAAGTTCCGAGCACCTCAAAACTCATCATGGTGCATGAGCAGCTTTTAAACTGTTTGCTCTTGGAGCCTCAACGTAGCCAAGATAGTGAGTATCAAGGGGCTGTGGTCATGAATGATTCTCCTGATGTGGCGGGGTGCAACTGTGACGGGGACCCTCAGGGATACATCTTACTGTTATTTTACAGGTACCTGAAGATGGCGTTACTCAGAGCATCCCCTCACTAAACAAGACCAAACTGGCTGAGTCTGTCTAAGAATTTCCATTACTTTGCAGCATTGCAGGAAGACTTGCTAATGGTTCTGAACTTCTGACTTTAAAATCGCTTCTTACTGAGAATGTATGTGAATGCTCTGTCTCGGCTAGTAAAATATTTACAGGAACGGATACCTGTAGAAACCATCAAGAGTTTATATAAGTTGAAGGAGGAGTTGCATCCTTGACTATATATAAATTCAAAATGATAAATATATGTTTGTAAAACACACAGAATTCTCTTTATCCTCTCAGCGTTGGTAGTACTCCCCTTTCTTCATCAACTTACAAGGTCAACACTAATAAACGTATCTGCTGAAATGTGTTATTCAAATATAGAGGTTATTGAAAGTACAAGCAGTACAGGAACTAAAACTAGATTCATTCTATTTATTAAACCCTGCATTCAACTATACTGGGGAAATGGATGTGTTCACAACAATACTTTTAAGAAAACTCTTTCCAGATAGCATATTCAAGGACAGAGGCAAATCCAAGATTTTTACTTTAGGCTTATCCTTCTCACAAAATAAGTCAGCCATGATGTTCACGGTGTTGATGCCTCCTCTTCTATTTTCGGAATCCCTTCTTGGCTGTTTTAAGAAAATAAAGAATTAACTTTAGGTACACAACTAAGAGACACCTTGACATGTCACCTGGTTGGTGAAATTATTTTGAGAGCGGCCTTGCCAACCTTGTAAAATGTAAATGAAAAGCATACTAGTATCGACCACAGACTATTTATGGTATGATCATGTGAAGTTGCAGAAGCAAAGAGACTGCTTGCTTTTCAGGAAGGCTGGATTGGCACAGAACACCCTTTCCATGGGTATGTGTCCTGGCTGCTTTTTGGAATCAATTTTAGGGCAAAAGCTTGCGAGGCTGGAGGCAGGAAATGGAGAAAATCTTGCATAAGAGCAGTTTCAGTGATACAGTCACTTTTTCACAGAATGTAAGAGAGAGGACACTAACAGCTTATTTAAATAGAATGACTCAAATTGGGTTCTGTGAACAAGGATTTGACAGAGCCCATGCTAAGCACATTTGCAAACAGAAAACATGAGGAAACTGCTTGCATCTTTGCTTTTGTCTTTCAGAGTTGAGATTTTCCTTTTCAAGTGCTCTGAGCACCCCTGGTGCCTGAAGACAAGTTTGTGAATGCTCATACCCAATTGAGAATATGTTGACATTTACATTTCAATAACATTTGCAAGATTAATGTTGTTTTTTCCACTGCTGCTGTGTGCAATGCAAAGAGCTTTATATCTGTCCAGAATAATCATGGTTTTTACAATCTGTAGTTATGTCTACAGGCAACAGATTCAGGCAGGAACCTACAGAGTCAGGAGTTTGTAAGTTGTAGAGTTCAGCAACTAATAACCTCTGCAGACTTGAAAAGTCCTATTTAAAAATAAGTGTCTGTGAACTTTCAATCCTAGCATACAATTAAAAGTGACAGGTAACCAGTGTTTCCCCATTGGCCAGTGAAACATGGCTGGGTTGGAGATGTTATCTAAGCTGTGGTAGTTATGGAATGAAGCACCAGTTCTCTCTACTTATCTAGAGTTTAATTTGTTTATTGAAGTTGAAGCCCTACTTTTTTTAAAACATAAAGGTCTAAGCTGGACATGGCGACTCATACCTGAAATCCCAGCACTTTGGGAGGCCAAAGTGGGAGGATCGTTTGAGCATAAGAGGTGGAGGCTGCAGTGAGCCATGATTGTACCACTGTACTTCAGTCTCGGTATTAGAGTGAGATCCTGTCTAAAAAAAAAAAAAAAAGAAACCATGAAAGACCAATTGGTCTTTATCTTATTTAATTTTAATTAAATCAACATTTATTAGTTGTCTCCTATGTGCTAAGCAAACTGTAAGAGACATACAAATGATTTACACCAAAATATTATACTAAGAGGATAATCCATGTGACACTACAGTGCATAAGAAAAAAAATAGTCTGATATTAAAAACGGAATCCCAATATTTTAGTTCTAAAACCTTTTCCTCAATGTATGAGTAAGAAAAATACTAAATGCAATGTTTTTCTTTCTTCTTTTGAGAGAGATAGGATCTTGCTTTGTGGCCCAGGCTAGTCTCAAACTTCTGGTCTCAAGTGATTCTCCCACCATGGCCACCCAAAGTGCTAGGATTATAGACATAAACCACTGTGCCCAGCTGCTGAATGCAGTTTTATAATTGTTGTTATTATTATGTAGTGATCAGCCTTTGAGAAATGGTGTCCTGTGTCCAAGAACACCAGGGAATCCTGTAAAATATCCTCTGTTGTTGAATGTGGAATCTCTTCACTGATGCAGAGATAGCATCCATCACTAAGAAATCCTGAGTTATGTATTCTAAACTGGCTAATTGCTGGTCTCTGTATGCCAGAGGTCTTCAAATTTTCTTACTTCTGTCCCCTAAAATAAGTAAGAAAGACTAGATACTCCTGTACATATCCTTAGGCTGTTACCTAAAACACTTCACTATTAGTTTAAGTAGGTGCAAAGACATAATTTCAGCATATTATAACTACTTATAAATATCAAGTCTTCCCTCTTTCCTTCCTTCCTTCCTTCCTTCCTTCCTTCCTTCCTTCCTTCTTTCCTTTCTTCTTTCTTTCCAGAGTCTTGCTCTGTCACCAAAGCTGGAGTGCAGTGGCATGATCTCGGCTCACTGTAACTTCTGCCTCCCAGGTTTAAGTGATTCTCCTGCCTCAGCCTCCTGAGTAGCTGGAATACCGGCACATGCCAACACACCTGGCTAATTTTTATATTTTTAGTAGAGACGGGATATCACCATGTTGATCAGGTTGGTCTCGAACTCTTGACCTTGTGATCTGCCCACCTTGGCCTCCCAAAGTGCTGGGATTACAAGCATGAGCCACTGTGTCCAGCAATATGAAGTGTTTCATTACATTTTTAAACAAATGCAATGAACAATGCCATCCCCATTAAGCTACCAATGACTTTCTTCACAAAATTGGAAAAAACTACTTTAAAGTTCATATGGAACCAAAAAAGAGCCTGCATTGCCAAAATAGTCCTAAGCCAAAAGAAGAAAGCTGGAGGCATCACGCTACCTGACTTCAAACTATACTACAAGGCTACAGTAACCAAAACAGCATGATACTGGTACCAAAACAGAGATATAGATCAATGGAACAGAACAGAGCCCTCAGAAATAATACCACACATCTGATCTTTACCACATACAACCATCTGATCTTTGACAAATGTGACAAAAACAAGAAATGGGGAAAGGATTCCCTATTTAATAAATGGTGCTGGGAAAACTGGCTAGCCATAAGTAGAAAACTGGCTAGCCATAAGTAGAAAGCTGAAGCTTACACCTTATGCAAAAATTAATTCAAGATGGAGTAGAGACTTAAATGTTAGACCTAAAACCATAAAAACACTAGAAGAAAACCTAGGCAATACCATTCAGGACATAGGCATGGGCAAGGACTTCATGTCTAAAACACCATAAGCAATGGCAACAAAAGCAAAAATTGACAAATGGGATCTAATTAAACTAAAGAACTTCTGCACAGCAAAATAAACTACCATCAGAGTAAACAGGCAACCTACAGAATGGGAGAAAATTTTTGCAATCTACTCATCCGACAAAGGGCTAATATCCAGAACCTACAGAGAACTCAAACAAATTTACAAGAAAAAAACAAACAACCCCATCAAAAAGTGGGCAAAGGATATGAACAGACACTTCTCAAAAGAAGACATTTATGCAGCCAACAGACACATGAAAAGATGTTCATCATCACTAGCCATCAGAGAAATGCAAATTAAAACCACAATGAGATACCATCTCACACGAGTTAGAATGGTGATCATTAAAAAGTCAGGAAACAACAGGTGCTGGAGAGGGTATGGAGAAATAGGAACACTTTTACACTGTTGGTGGCATTGTAAACTAGTTCAACCATTGTGGAAGACAGTGTGGCGATTCCTCAAGGATCTAGAACTAGAAATACCGTTTGACCCACCCATCCCATTGCTGGGTATATACCCAAAGGATTATAAATCATGCTGCCATAAAGACACATGCACAGGTATGTTTATTGCAGCACAATTCACAATTGCAAAGACTTGGAACCAACCCAAATGTCCATCAATGACAGACTGGATTAAGAAAATGTGGCACATATACACCATGGAATACTATGCAGCCATAAAAAAGGATGAGTTCATGTCCTTTGTAGGGACATGGATGCAGCTGGAAACCATTATTCTCAGAAAACTATCACAAGAATAGAAAACCAAATACTGCATGTTCTCACTCATAAGTGGGGATTGAACAATGAGAACACTTGGACACAGGAAGGGGAACATCACACACTGGGGCCTGTCATGGGGTGAGGGGAGGCGGGGAGGGCTAGCATTAGGAGATATACCTAATGTAAATGACGAGTTAATGGGTGCATCACAGCAACATGGCACATGTATACATATGTAACAAACCTGCACGTTGTGCACATGTACCCTAGAACTTAAAGTATACTAAAAAAAAAACAAAACAAAACAGAAATCTGAATGCCATAGTGTTTTTATACCCATCATCATCTATTTAAAAGATACATGACTATATTAGTCCGTTTTCGCACTGCTATAAAGATACTACCTGTGACTGGGTACTTTATAAATAAAAGATGTTTAATTGACTCACCGCTCCGCATGGCTGGGGAGGCCTCAGGAAACTTACAGTCATGATGGAAGGCAAAGGAAAAGCAAGCACCTTCTTTACAAGGGGGCAGGAGAGAGAGCGTGAGAAGGGGGAAGTGTCAGATATTTATCAAACAACCAGATCTTGTGAGACCTCACTCACTATCACGAGATCAGCAAGGGGGAAATCTGCCCCCATGATCCAATCATCACCACATCCCTCCCTTGACATGTGGAGATTACAATTTGAGATGAGATTTGGGTGGAGGTACAGAGGCAAACAATATCAATGACCATGCTCTTTGATGACTGTACATTTTACCCAATATTTTGCCTCTTTGTGAAGTTTTTTCCTTCCACTTCCTTCACATAATTTTGCCCTAATGTAATATGATGTTATGCTTGGAAATATTTTATTGATAGCCCTATCATATTTCTCTGCTATAAATATATTTTGAAACTGAAAATTATAAGAAAAAAGTTTTTTTGTTTTGTAAACATGAAGCTGTAAGTATTAAATTATTTTTCTGTATTGTGTTATTGTTACAATTATTAGTGGTACATGGTTGATTAAATGAATGTTTCAAATTTTGAAATGTAATTATTGTACAAAGTAAAATGCTATTGGAAATCCACTTCTGAATGCACCATATTTCTTTCTCAGTTAAGGTAAGCTTGGATGAATATTATTTAATGGTGAAATGAAACAGGAATCAACATCAGTTCAATCTTTATTACCATCTTTTAATGCATATAAGTGCTGAGTAATCATCTGATGGAAATGAAGAGTTCTAACTTACCAGTTTTTTATCGCCTGAGTTAGATGCCAAAAATCACACAGTGATCTATCATCAATGATTATTTTTTCATGATCTTTCATCTGACAATTTAAAGAAGTCCTCCTCAATCAAAAACTAACAAGAAATGGTAAAATCTGACTTATAAAAGGGTATGTTACTGAGTCATTATAGGGATTCACTTTTTAGTTCTTGGGAACTATAGCAACTTATAAAATCTGTACAAGGGCTCATCAAGGGACATTTAATTCTTAATTAAACTCATTCTAGTCTTTCACTTAGAGGCACCTTGTTTGTTGATCTTTAAAATTAAGTGAAACTGAGCTTATACATTTTAGACTTTTTCCTATTGTCTGTGAACAAAGACCTATATCTTCTTGCCAGACTTCCATCTATTAGAACATGTTAAAGCAACTTTAAAAGGGCATGGCAAATAGAGAGACAGGCGGGCTTGATATTTAGATAGGTAGCTAGCTAGCCAGATAGACAGATGACTGTTTTCCTTTCATAGTAGAAGATTATTAAGTGTATAATTATGGATCTGACAGGATTGAAATTGCATATCAATATCTGAGAGGGAGTCACTGATCCTATTTAAATAAAGTCGGCTCTCCAAAATCCAGTGCATTACATGCTAGATTGCATTTAGGGAAAAGCGTATTCTATACTTAGAAATTAACATCAAGAAGTAGTAAGGGCAGGGCTTAAAAGTGGATATGAGTGCATTATTGATTGTTGTTAAACACATTATTTACAATAGAATCCACACATATTCAGGTTAAATTAATCTATATCATATAAGGAGATGATAGAAATAAAATGAATTTGCAGAAAAGAGGTTGAAGAATAACCATGAGCAGAAGCTTTGTTCCCAATAAACAAAACTGGAAGAATATGGGTTTATATTATCCAGTTATGGTTTGGTAGGTCACGAAATTATTTCTTTTGTAGGTCTAAACAAATGTGTGAGGAAAGCTACCCCTGATGTGTTTCATTTTCACAAAAATGTCATGTTGATCTGTTGAAAGTAAGCACAGGCATTTTTACTTTCCCCTCTTTCAAATTATACAAAATATGTGACTACATAAATGTACTCTCTTGCTCTTTTTTCATGATTGAAAATGGTGAATGTACCAAGATGCTGTGCTTCATAACCAGTTGACTGTTCCCCAGCAGCTTTGTTACAAAGCTCAAATATCTTAAGATAAGCTTGTATGGTATGAGTATATCAGGATTCTGTCAAGAAAACAAAAACCACATGAAGCATTTTAACATAAAATCTACTACAGGGACTTGGTTTTCCAGATGGTGGAGGGCTGAATAGGCAACAGGGATCGCAGAGGTAACTCTGATGTACAACAGCAGGAGCAGCTGCTGTTCAGGGAAGAAGTTGGAATAATCACAGCCCAGAAGCTCAGAGAAAGAGCTGGGGCTTAGACCTCTGAAGAGGAGCATGACCCAGCTCTTGCTATTACTTCTGAGAACATACTAACAGGCTGGCTCTCAGGTTTTCAAAAGAGGCTGGAGACTGGAACCAACCACTGCTGTCAGGCCAAGGTTACTGTTGGGATGATGCTGAGAGGAACGACAACAACAACAACAAAAAAAAAAAAAACAAGAAGAAAGCCCCTTCTCCCACTAGATGCTAGTCTCCCTCTAGCATCCCTATTTGCAGACTGATGTGGTTTGGTTCTATGTCCCCACCAAAATCTCATCTTGTAACTCCCACCTGTTGTGGGAGATGATTGAATCATGGGGGTGCATCTTTTCCATGCTGTTCTTGTGATAGGGAATGGGTCTCACAAGATCTGATGGTTTTGAAAACAGGAGTTCCCTGCACAAGCTCTCTTTGCCTGCTGCCATCCACGTAAGATGTGACTTACTTCTCCTTGCCTTCTACCATAACTGTGAGGCCTCCTCAGCCATGTGGAACAGTAAGTCCAATAAACCTCTTTCTTTTGTAAATTGCCCAGTCTTGGGTATGTCATTATCAGCAGCATGCAGATAGACTGATATATAGACCCTTACAGGAAGCCAGTGGGCAACGGAGAAAGAGTCCTAGCCTAGTCCCATGGAGTACTGTATAGAAAGGAGGGTTTGCAGCTGAAAGGTAAAAAACTGCTCAGCATAAGGCTCAGCCTCGAGCGTGCCACCTGGATGCTAGTGGCTGCCTCCCCAACTAACAGGCAGGCACCCATGTTTGTTTCCTTCCTACTATTGCATTTCAATGCCTGGAAAAGAGGCCAGCACTTAGTAGGCACTTACTAAGTATTTGTTGAACCAATAAATGAAGAAACAGAATCCAATCATAGATCTGTCTGATTGCAGAGCCAATGATCTTAATTATTTTCACTGACACTACAACACCCACTGCCTTTGAGAGGGAATCAACCAAAGATAATTGCTTCCTACATTACAAGTTTGCCTGCAAGGGCCCTTGGCAGCCCATTTTATTAATGTCTCCAGTGCTATGAGAGTAAGCCAGCAAGAACTGATACGACATTGGCAGTGACTCATGACTTCAGTCTGCCTCTTTTCACAACACAGAAAGGAATTTTACCTGATGACCATGTAGACACAAAATCTTCACAAACACATACAGTCCAGATTTTATTCTGTGCTAAACTGGAACTGCGAAAACAAAGTGATAACAGTTACAAGAATCTCAGGAACACTTCAGACACGATTGTTTTCCAAAAGAGAACAATATATGTATATTGCTCTTTAGTAAAACCCATAAAAATTCAAATGATGCCAGTGGCAAATAAGAAGTTGTAAATAAGTCATGGCCTTCTTAAGCCCATGGATTTGCACCTAGCTCTTGACGATGTGTCTCTAACCTCCTTGCTGTATTCAGTCACACATCACTGCACAACAGGCACTCTCTGCTCTTTAAAACCCTGAGACAACAGTGGCATTCTCATTTGCATTTTTAAAAAGAGAAAGAAAAAGAAGAAGTTTTGGAGATTCAAAAAAAACAGATAAATTCTACACTACACTATGACAATCCAATGGGGTTTATATGTTCTAGTTGTAAGCCAGTAGGCATTTAGACTTTTGCTACCAGCTCCACTGAGTTCAAATAACCTTTCTCAATGGTGTCAGATACATAGCAGAGTACCAAGTCCCATTTCCATAAGGGGAGTAAGCAGGTCACTGACACTGTGGCCACCTTTCACCCAGTACAGAAATTTCAAGCTGCCTTACTTTTAGCAGCAGCTGGGCTTGTGTTCTATAAGACTGAGTAGAACTCAGGAGAACTTCTTTGGAAGCTTGTGCCTGGCTCATTAGACCAATATCCCTGATGAACATCAATGCAAAAATCCTCAATAAAATGCTGGCAAACCAAATCCAGCAGCACATCAAAAAGCTTATTCACCATGATCAAGTGGGCTTCATCCCTGGGATGCAAGGTTGGTTCAACATATGCAAATCAATAAACATAATCCAGCATATAAACAGAACCAAAGACAAAAACCATACGATTGTCGCAATAGATGCAGAAAAGGCCTTTGCAGAAAATTCAACAGCCCTTCATGCTAAAAACTCTCAATAAATTCGGTATTGATGGAACGTATCTCAAAATAATTAGAGCTATTTATGACAAACCCACAGCCAATATCATACTGAATAGGCAAAAACTGGAAGCATTCCCTTTGAAAACTGGCACAAGACAGGGATGCCCTCTCTCACCACTCCTATTCAACATAGTGTTGGAAGTTCTGGCCAGGGCAATCAGGCAGGAGAAAGAAATAAAGGGTATTCAATTAGGAAAAAAGGAAATCAAATTGTCCCTGTTTGCAGATGACATGATTGTATATTTAGAAAACCCCATTGTCTCAGCCCAAAATCTCCTAAAGCTGATAAGCAACTTTGGCAAAGTCTCAGGATACAAAAGCAATGTGCAAAAATCACAAGCATTCTTATACATCAATAACAGACAAACAGAGAGCCAAATCATGAGTGAATTCCCATTCACAATTGTTTCAAATAGAATAAAATACCTAGGAATCCAATTTACAAGGGACGTGAAGGACCTCTTCAAGGAGAACTAGAAACCACTGCTTAATGAAATAAAAGAGGGCACAAACAAATGGAAGAACATTCCATGCTAATGGAGAGGAAGAATCAATATCATGAAAATGGCCATACTGCCCAAGGTAATTTATAGATTCAAGGCCATTCTCATTAAGCTACCAATGACTTTCTTCACTAAATTGGAAAAAACTACTTTAAAGTTCATATGGAACCAAAAAAGAGCCCATATTGCCAAGACAATCCTAAGCCAAAAGAACAAACCTGGAGGCATCATGCTACCTGACATCAAACTATACTACAAGGCTATAGTAACCAAAACAGCATGATACTGGTACCAAAATAGAAATATAGACCAATGGAACAGAACAGAGCCCTCAGAAATAATACCACACATCTACAAGCATCTGATCTTTGACAAATGTGACAAAAACAAGAAATGGGGAAAGGATTCCCTATTTAATAAATGGTGCTGGGAAAACTGGCTAACTATATGTACAAAGCTGAAATTGGATCCCTTCCTTATACTTACACAAAAATTAATTCAAGATGGAGTAGAGACTTAAATGTTAGACCTAAAACCATAAAATCACTAGAAGAAAACCTAGGCAATACCATTCAGTACATAGGCATGGGTAGGACTTCATGTCTGAAACACCAAAAGCAATGGCAACGAAAGTCAAAATTGACAAATGAGATCTAATTAAATTAAAGAACTTCTGCACTGCTAAAAAAAAACTACCATCAGAGTGAATAGACAACCTACAGAATGGGAGAAAATTTTTACAATCTACTCATCTTACAAAGGGCTAATATCCAGAACCTACAAAGAACTCAAAAAAATTTACAAGAAAAAATTAAATAACCCCATCAAAAAGTGGGCAAAGGATATAAACAGACATTTCTCAAAAGAAGACATTTAGGCAGCCAACAGACACATGAAAAAGTGCTCATCATCACCAGCCATCAGAGAAACGCAAATCAAAACTACAGTGAGATACCATCTCACACCAGTTAGAATGACAATCATTAAAAAGTCAGGATACAACAGGTGTTGGAGAGGATGTGGAGAAATAGGAACACTTTTACACCATTGGTGGCACTGTAAACTAGTTCAACCACTGTGGAAGACAGTGTGGTGATTCCTCAAGGATCTAGAACTAGAAATACCATTTGACCCACCCATCCCATTGCTGGGTGTATATCCAAAGGATTATAAATCATGCTGCTATAAAGATCCATGCACACGTATGTTTATTGCAGCACTATTCACAATTGCAAAGACTTAGAACCAACCCAAATGTCCATCAATGACACACTGGATTAAGAAAATGTGGCACAAATACACCATGGAATGCTATGCAGCCATAAGAAAGGATGAGTTTATGTCCTTTATAGGGACATGGATGCAGCTGGAAACCATAGTTCTCAGCAAACTATCACAAGAACAGAAATCCAAACACTGCATGTTCTCACTCATAGGTGGGAATTGAACAATGAGAACACTCGGACACAGGAAGGGGAACATCACACACCAGGGTCTGTCATGGGGTAGGGGGAGGTGGGAGGGCTAGCATTAGGAGATATACCTAACGTAAATGATGAGTTAATGGGTGCAGCACAGCAAGATGGCACATATATACATATTTAGCAAACCTGCACATTGTGCACATGTACCCTAGAACTTAAAGTATAATAATAATAATAAAAAAATACAGAGATTAACAAAAAATACCTTTTCTGATATCTTACACATTACTTTGATATTTAAGGCCATGTAAAGATGTTGTGGATTCCTGTGGTTCCTTTTGGCAAAAGTTGAGTGTTAGTAGAGTTTTGGTTTTGAATGTCATGTACTGACCCATTGTGTTTCCTGGAAAGACAAGCTGAGTTTTGCTTGACACTTAGTTTGGAGAGGATAAAGTTTTTCCCTTTTCCCTCACTTTTGGGGTTTTCTGAATATACTACCTGGATTTCTGATCCAGGCAAATGGGGCACTGAGTTATGTTATATTCGGTCACACTCACCTACGGTGGATTTTATGACATAGTATTAAAGCCAGAATTACACTTGGAGAAATGAAGTGTTGGCATTGGAGATGGAAAAGCTTAGGCGGTGATTATTTTTGCAACCTATGGAGTAATGTTAGACCAACATATGGCTTCAGATGAATAGGTCTCCTCCTTGGACCCCCTCTGTGGGGAAGGCCTTAGGGCACACAGTTCAGAACCAGGCTGCCTGAGCAAAACTGACTTGTTAGATCAGAATGGCTAATGGACATGAGAACCACTGAGCCATCCAAAGGCAATTTTTATCATTAATCTCCCATTCCCGCTACAGAAATCCTTTCTCTTTTGTCACCTCTTTATCATTGGTCTATAAGCCTGTTTCTGTTTCTTTTATTAAATTTTTCTTCCTTCCTTCCTTCCTTCCTTCCTTCCTTCCTTCCTTCCTTCCTTCCTTCTTTCCTTTCTTCCTTCTTTCTTTCTTTCTTTGACAGAGCCTGAGACTGTCACCTAGGCTGGAGTGCAATGGTGCAATCTCAGCTCACCGCAACCTCCTCTTCTCAGGTTCAAGTGATTCTCCCGCATCAGCCTCCTGAGTAGCTGGGATTACAGGCATGCATCACCATGCCCAGCTAATTTTTGTATTTTTAGTGAGATGGGGTTTCACCACGCTGGCCAGGCTGGTCTCGAACTCTGGCCTCAGGTGATCCACCCGCCTCAGCCTCCCAAAGTGCTGGGATTACAGGCGTGAGCCACCTTGCTCAGCCTGTTTCTTTTATTTTTTATTTTTTTCCTTGCTTTGTTCTCCTATGTCAGAATCTTTGTTGTTTAATGCTTACCCCTATTAGTGTTTTTGGAATTAAAAGGTTATAGACCCCTAATGTAAAGCAATCTTTAAACTGTGGTTTGGTTTTCTATAGAGCATTGATGATTACAAGTGATAAAGACATTTTACAATGGTTTTATCATTCTAATTCATGAAACTGATGCTTTTATCTCTTTTATATAGAGTTGTAATCTTACCACCAAGAGCATTTTTCCGTGTACATCAATAGTTCTCAAAGTGCAGTCTAAGGAACCATAGAGGTCATGGAGATCCTTTCAGGGAGTCTGTGAAGTCAGCATCTAAAAATAGTAATACTAATAAGTTATTGACCTTTTTTACCCTCATTCATGTTTTAAAAAAAATTTATCCAAGTTAAATTTAAAAGAGTTTAATAGAGAAAGAACAATTCATGAATCACGCAGTCTCCCAACCCAGAGTAGGCTTGGAGACTCCAGTATAGTCACATGGCAGAAGCAGATGAATGGATGGAAAAAGGAAAGCAACCTACAGAAAATGGATGCAAGGTGCAGAAACAGCTGGGTTGGTTACAACTCAGCATTTCCCTCATTTGGACAGTTGGCCACATTTCATTGGCCAAAACTCAGTGATTGGCACAACAGTAGGCCACAGTCTGCTTATGATTCCATTTAGGTGATAGTTCATGATGTACAGAGAAGCCTTTAGGCCGAACTTAAAATATGTAAGGAGGCAGCTTTAGGCTAAACTTGATTTAAAATTATCTTACCTGTGCACAGCAAAGTTTTTCAGAAGTTACGTGATATGCTATATCACAATAGACTGAATGCAGAAGCGGAAATGAGAAGCCAGCTGTCTTCTGATGTTAAAGAAATTAGCAAAACTGTAAAGCAGTACCATTATTTTCACTAATGTTTTTGTTTTAAAAATAGTTTTCGCAAAATTGTGTTATTTCTGTTAACATGTAATTTGTTTATTAAGTTTATTATTGTTAGTTTTAAATGAATCAACCAATATGTTAAAAAATACATATTTATCCATAGATGTAATCCACATAAACAAAAACTCTCTGGGGTATTCAATAACATTTGAGTGTAGTCTTGGAACCAAGAAATTTGAGAACCACTGTGTTATATTATAGCCTGAGCAGTCAAGTATCAGCCTTCACTTCAGTGTAACTTCTGTAAAGTGTATGCATTCTAGGAGAATTTTAATAGTTCAAAATAAGCCCTGATAATTTGAACTCCAAACTATATTGGGAATCTAACCACTGCTAACCACCCTCATCACCTATACTCTAGCCTACTTAGACTGAAGTTATTTTGTCCAAATCTGTTTCATTGCATCCACTTGTGTCCCGCTATAATCCATTCTGAATATTATAATCAGGACAACCTTTAAAAATGAACTTCTTTCCTTGTCCATTGCTTGTCCAGACCCTCCATTGGTTTCCCACCATATTAAAAATAAATGACTGCATAGCCTACAAGATTCCACATGGTCCCATTCCACTGGTCTCAACCTCCTTTCTGAGCATTCCTGCTGGTCACATTGGCCTTCTTGCTGTTCCACTAATGTTATTCCCTCTGCCTAGAGTGCTCAGATATTTTCATTGCTTCATTTAGCCCTTTGTCATCTCTGAGTTCTCACAATATAGTGCTCTACCTTCATCCCACCCATCCTCTTTGTCCTCTTATCCTTCTTTATTTCTCCATTGTCATTTCACTGCCTGACATTATATTCCATATTATTTGTGTATTGTCAGTCTCTCCTACTAGAGTGAAAGCTCCATGAGAGCAGAGACTTTGACAGTCCTACTTATCACAGTATGTCCCAGTGCCCAGAACAGTGCTTGGTACTGAGTAGATACTCAATAAATATTTATTGTGTAAGTGAGGCCTAAATGCCTCTAAAACTTTATAGTTGTGTGCTAACTTAACATGTGCTATGTACCTCATAGCTCTATACCAGAATATGGAGATGAATAAAACACAGCCCAAAGCCTATACAGTCAACCAGAATGAAGCCAATCTTAGAAGAGAGGTACAGGTAAGGTGAGAGAGCTACTAAAGATAAAAGGATTTATTTCAGTGGAGAGGTTCACAGAAAGCTTTGTGATAGAGGGAATTACTGATAATGTTTAGCGATATTGATTTCAATGTTATCTTATCTGGGCTTTGCAAAATCTTTTCACTTTGTTGTAGTCTTAGCTGTAATCATTCAAGGCTTTTTGTCTTAAAACAATCAGAAGATTCTTCGGTTCATTCCTACTACCAAGAGTCAGTTCTTTCAATAGGCTATAGAAGCAAAGTAACCAGTTTTTGCTGGGGAAAAAAAAATAGTAAGAAGAACAAGGACAAGAAGAAGAAAATGACAGGGTGAGCGGAGACTACTACAGTTCCCTGCTGTTCAGGTTTTTAGGCCTTGGGCCCCAGACACTCAGATGGTTTTTATCTTGTAAACAAACCAAAAAAGAATAACTGAATTTCAGAAGATCTGTCTAGTATCACGAAGACCCAAAAAATCCAATCAACATTTTATAATAGACTTATAGAAAGCATCAGATCAATGTGGTATGAAAATTCCCATGAACATAAAAAGAAATGAAGATGAAGTATGTCAGTGCACATTGCCCACATCCATGCTGTTGCTAGAATAAGAACCAAGGATTTGAAAGATGAACAAGAAAAGGACCTAGAGTCAGAGTGAGAGAAAAAAGGGAATGAGGGTGGGAAGAGAGAGGGAGGAAGGGGGAGAATGAGGCCTTTACTGAAACTCCCCAGTGTTTGGAAAAAATATAAATATATAAATTTTTGCAATAAATAGCCTGAAATACCACATAAATTCATGTCACCGCTAAATATTAGATGACATTTTGGTACTATTTGCCTCAGAACAGAGGTGAACTGAGTCTCATGTCTCAATGGTATTTCATAACGGAAAAATTTCAAAGTGGTGCCCTTTTCCCCAATTTGTACAGATTTTCTGGTACTGCATACAAACCTCCCCAAGCTAGTCACAATCTTGGTCTTTATCTCTAAGTCCTATTTGAAAGTAAGCCTGTTAGGGTATTTTAAAACTAGTCATATCTCTTCAGACTTCCTCTGTTACTCTCTTCATCATCAATTCCATCTAGTAGGGTCTGATGCCTGGACTACCTATCCTAACACAACAGAAATTAGTTATAACCAAACACTTATTATGAGTGAACACTAGATCATGCTTAAACTCTAGGTGATTCATCCATGTGTACTACTGCCCTCTCTGGAATCTTACATACTACAATTGAAATTTTGTAGAGTGGCCATCCCTTGATTGTTGAGCTAACCAGGGAGATCTACAATTTCTCTTGGTGCCTGTGTAAAGGTCTGCCAAAACAATGGGTATATAAGAATACTTTTAGCAGTGAGATTCATTAATCAAACTCAAACTGAAAACAAGGATAGGCAATGGCACATGTACTAAGAAGTCCAGAAATACAGTGTGCCTCAGCATTGGTTTACCCAGGTGCCCAGCAATGTCATTAAGAACTCAGGTTCTTTTTCCATGTATCTGTCTTTCCGTAGAGGTCATTTGCTCCTAAGGCTGGTTCTCCTCATGGACATAGGAGTGCTGCTGGTAGCAATCAATACCACAGCTGTTTTGTTCACATTCATCAAGAGAGAAAGTCACTTCCAGAAACTCTTAAGTGTAACATATTCTTTCCCAGAAGCCTCTAGCAAATCTTTCCTTGAGTCTCATTGCCCTAAACTTCTAGTTTTGGGAAAGAGGATAAGCTCACCCTGACTGGGGGTCAGCTCTCAAACCTTAAGGCTGGAGTACAATGGGGAGAGTGAAATTCGGGCGACAATCATGGTGTCCACTACAGAGATTCTGTTATCTTACACCAGGTTAGGGAAGTATTGGAACTTCTTTTATAGTCTTAGCTATATAACTATAATTCTCTTCAGCGCCACAAAGCAAAACAACTTTTGATTGATGAGCCTTCCTACTGCTGATCTGTAAATAGCGCCAGCTTCTTTAATTGTTTTATTTGTACCAGTTTATCTGGATTCACTATTGCTCTCCACCAATGCCCTCTTTACTTGTGAATAACTGAGTGGGAAGATATTCTCTAGTTCTTGTCTTAGAAAAGAGAGGCTGGATCTTCATTCAACCCTATGGCTGCCTGAAAGAAGGCATTAATTAATGTGCTAAAGTTGACCAGCTACTGAAGTGACCGTGACAGGTGGTGGTGTTGATTCTTTATCCTCCTGACCATGGGAACCTTCACTCACCTTGGTGCATCCGGAGGGGTCATGAAGTGACTCCAGGGGGTTAATGCATGTTGTCACTTTGATGCTGAAACTGCAGTCATTTTCTTCTATCACAGGCATGGTTTAAAATGGCAATTCGTAATTCATGTTATCCTATTAGTATAGATGTGTGCTTCAGCAGATATTTGCCATGTGGATCTACTTGGTTCATCCAAATACTTTAAAGCCTCTGAGATGCTGAGGAAGAGCTGGACACAAGAGCATCTCCTTAGAGGCCTGAGATGGCCTGGAAGCATCCCAAAGGGAATCATCTGATGAGTAGAGATTTCCTTTAGAAGGCCCCCACTCCAGGCACGCTTGGGCATTGCTTGGGTACACAGAGATACTTGCAACAGAAATCAACGAATCTAACAGGATTTCCAAGGGGCTTCCAGTCACAATGAGGAGTTCCTCCATCTCTGCTGGAATGTTCTTCTTAGGCCTTTGGAACTCTCTCCTTTTGCAGAAGGATGATGATTCTTTCAAATCTAATACTCACCCTCATATGAACAGGGCATTTTATATAAGCTGTTTGCCTCTACTGCTGTTCTTTTTCTAATACTAGGGACAATCAGTTTAAAACTCAATGAATCTCTTAGCTTGCACATTACCAGCATCCTCTTTTACCAAGAAAAAGGGAGAAGATGTTACTTATATCCTAGTCATGGCTTCATCATGAAAAAAAGTTCCACTTTACAGATATTTTGTTCTGTTAGGTCTTCACAATACAGATTTTAGAGAATTGCTTTTTGGACATTCCTTGATCCAAATATTTGTTCAAGACACTGTAAACATGTGACTGGACACCAGACCATGTTATTAAATATCAAGTGAATCATCACTGTAAACATCTCTGTGAAATCTCACAGCAATTTGAAAGTACAGGATCCCAGGTGAACCATGATGCAGCCTTGGGGAAGATCCTGAATGATGGCTTTCCATTACACAAAGCCACAACTGGAAAGAAGTCAAGGAACATTTGCTTGTCATCCAGGCCTCTATTAATACAACATAACTGGCCAAATTCCACAGAATGTAGCTGCTTGCCTATTTCAAGTTTAAAGTTCGTTAATAAAAACAGAAAAAAAGGCCTTCTTGGGACATAATTAGGTGCTGCAGAGAAATTTTTTTAAGTCAATGCCAATGTCCAAGATCATGGCAGTCATTCAGGATTATTCTATTTGCTAACAAATTTGTTAAAGATGAGCTAACCAAAATTTCTGCACCATCAGCTGAAGTTACAACTTGCAAAATGTAGCCAAAAGGGGGATTAGAAGCCATTTGCATAAGAGCTGGTGACATTTTCCAAGATGAGGCAGTACATTCCAAAGGGAGAAGCATCATTCAGCATCATCACACAGCATGTTTCTTCTATCTGTGACAGATGTCCAAGCTGGCTTGAAAGGAGATAAGCCAATAGTTTTCCAAGCTGACTTAGAAACTCAACAAAAAAAATGAATATCTCATTACTATTTGTCAGCATAACCTACCTTCTCTTATTATCTGTCAGTCTGAAATATCCCTCAATAATGAAAATGTCAAGACTTGAAATTTGCCTCTAAGTTTGTCATTGGAGCCAACTCACTATTTTCCCACTCATTTAACATCAAAAGAGAGAACCTCCTTCTGACCCCATCACACCTTCACCTCTGGCTCGAACAGAGACCCATTCTGGAGCAGGAAGGACCTGGGCCCTGGTGATTGGGACAAAGAGAAAAATGATAGTAATTTATCACCAAAATCTAACTTTACTCCTGGCTTGGTTAGGAAGGCCTTGCCTGGAAGTCTCTTTTTATTCACGTACTGAGCCTCTATTGAACACCCACTAACAGGCCTGTGATGGATACAAAAGTAGAAGGTATCCATATAGAATGAGGGCAGTTGTTAACTTCTATTCTGAAAACAGGCGAGAAAAAAGGGTACCTGCCTATAACTGGAAGCCTAAGAGAAATTCTGGGTAATCCATCACATCTTCCTCTGTAAGGCAAGGTCTTTTGTCCCTGTCTATAGGGAAGCCCCTGGGCAGTTTACATACTGGTTACAGGCACACAGTCTAGAGCAAGCTGTGAAACCCAGCTTCTCCACTCTGTAGGCATAGGACCTGGGCAAATTATTTAATCTCTCTATACCTCAGTTTCCCCAACTGTAAAGTAGAAGTAATACTACTACCAACCTCAGAGGGCTGTCGTGAGGACTAAATTAGTTTATATATGGAAAGTGTTTAGGATAATTAAAATCAATCTGAATAAATATATATGTAACAACTTATATCAGTATAAAACATATATTCCAGCAATATATAAGAGCTAAGTAAAACTAAATTTTATAATAAAAATATGTTATATATGATAAAAATATGTGTAATAAAATATATATAATAAAACTACCACATTCTCTAAAATCACTTGTAGTAAAGTAATATGCACATTGATTATAAAAGATATCCCAATGCAGGAAAAACATAAAACTGCATAAAAAGTCTGGCCTAAGGCCGATGTGTCAGAGGGAATATATTAACAAATAATATAGGAGTGAAAGAAAATATTTTTTAAAGAGGAATTTTTTTTAGTGACCCAGATTTATCTAATGAAGAGTAAGCTTATACTTTCTTTTTCAAAAAAGTAAATTTTTTCTACTTATTAAGCAGAATCATTAAAATAATTTTACAAATCTCATAGATTAATGTAATATAATACTCAATAAACACTTATCATTGTTAATAATTATGATAGTGATCGATCTCTCACAAATTAAACAATAAAACTTCATCACTAACACCTAACATTGGATTAGGTCTTTACAAAGCACTTCCCATACATTATTTTGATAAAGCCTCACAGCCACCCTCCAAGGATAATGCTATGCTTATCTGTTTTCTTAGATGGGAAAATTAAACTCAGGATGGTTGAATGACATGCTGGGATTTGCGTAGCTTTAAGTAACAGAGGTGATCCTCGAATTTTAGTTGATTTTTCCTTTCACACCATACTCTAGAGAGGGAGCTACGCATGTGCCCAATTGCCTAAAGTCAGGTTGTTATAATTATTTAGTGAATGTTTGGCAGTGTTGATGTAGATGATAGTGGGTGGAGCTTCCCCCATAAAGTGCTTACACAGCACCTTTTCTTTCCCTTTTTTCCTGCCTCTATGGTTCCTCAAAATAACCAGTGCAGCTGTCTCAATATCAGATCAAAGCAATTCCAAGATGAAATAAACCTGGATGGGCTAAGTCACACTTTCTTATAGTCCTTTCTGATTACTACTATATAGTCTCATCTTGTGTGAGTGTATGGTTAATAAAAGCAACAGTATTCAGCATGTTTACACATTTATTGATCAAACTGATTTCAAAATTACTTCAAACTATCCTAAAAGAGTAAATTCACTTTTAAAGAGTAAAAATGTGCTACAAACCAGGGATATTCAATGTAGAAGAGAATTCTCAAAAAGAGATTCCAGAAAATTTGGGTCAGAGGTACATCATTAAAACAAGAGCCAAGTTCTGCTTCTGCCTGAGTATAACAAAACTGGAAAAAGCATTTTTTTTCACTCTAACAGAGACAGCTGAAATGGCAAGGCTACAAAATTACCCAAATCCCAATGAGAAACAAGCCCCATCAAGAGTGGGATGCACAAACTGGTACACCTACAGCAGAGCACAGGCAAAGGAGGCACCAGCCACGGTGCACCCAGGTAAGACAAAATCAAATAAAATGTGAATACACTGCTAAAGGCCAAGTGTGGGCTACTGTGACAGGAAAGAGCCCTGGGAACCCTAGACACAGAGGAGTTTGCACTCCAGCAGGCTCTCTCAAACCACCATAGGAAGAGTACGGACAGATGGGAGCCTGGAGAGGACCCACTCTGGTAGTGCAGAATGGGATTAGCCCCACCTGAGGGTATAATTCCTTCCCAGGTCTCTTCTCTTATATGGAGCAAAAGTCTTAAACCACTGGGGAGAGCAGTGAATCCTAATGTCATCACCCCCCAAACAAGGCACATGTAAAGACTCATTGCCCCTGCCTCTAAAAAAAAAGGGGGCGGGGGAGAGAAAACCCTCCACCTGTGGGGAAGACATAGAAGAACTACACCACTGAGGTCTCCTACCACTGGCGGAGGGGCAGGGGTTTTCTTCCACCCAAGATGTACCGCAAATACAAGACAGTTTGGCTGCTGTTATGGTTTAAGTATGTCCCCCAAAGAGTTCAATGCAATAGTGTTGAAAGGTGGGGCCTTTAAGAGATGATTAGGTCGCAAGGCCTCTCCCTCATGAGTGAATTAATGCCATTATTGTAGGAGAGGGTTAATTGTTGCAGGACTGGTGTCCCTAATAAAGAACGAGTTTCCCCTCTCTGCCCCAATATGTGCTTTCTTTCCCTTCCACCGTCTGCCATGGAATAATTCATCCAGAAGTTCCTTGCCAGAGGTGAGAACATTTTTAAATTTTTTTTAGAGATAGGGTCTCACAATGTTGCCCTGGCTCGTCTTGAAAACTCAGCCGCAGATGGTGTTCTCACCTCAGTCTCCCAAAGTACTAGGATTACAGATGTGACCCACCATGACTGGCAGATGTGAGAACATTTTAAGATAGAAAATTGGTACTGAGAGTGAGGCTGTTATAGCAGATACCTGCAAATGTGAAAGTGGTTCTGAAATTGAGTAATGGACAGAGGCTAGAAGAATTTGGAGGAGTAGGCTAGAGAATGTCTAGATCACTGTGAATGAAGTGTGAATGAAATGTTAAGGGAACTTCTGGTGAGGACTCAGAAGACAAGAGTTGAAGCAAGACCCCACATCTTCTGAGATATTACTCAAGTGGTCTTGACAGAATGTTGATAAAAATATAGACTATAGATAGCAAAGATCATTCTGATGAGGTCTCAGATGGAACTGAGGAAAAAGGTAATACAAACTGAAGTAAAGGCCATCCTTATTACACAGTTGCAAAGGACTTGCAGAATTGTGTCCGTCTCCTAGGCCTTTATGGAAGAGGGACTTTAAGAGCAATAAACTAGGATATCCAGTGGAAAAAAATTTCTAATGAAAATATCAAAGGAGTTGTTGACTTCTTTTAACTGCATATAGTAAAATAGAAGAGAGAAATAATTTAAAGACAAAATTTATAATTAAAAGAGAAGCAGTATAAGGGATTTGAAGGCTTCTCAGCCTGCCTGTGTGGTAAGAAATTAAGGACACTTTCAGAAGAGGAAATCAAAGATGGAGCCAAGCAACTATTTGATAAAGAGATTAGTATGGGTAGAATGAAGCCTGGGGCTATTCATCAGAACAATGGAAGAATAACCCGGAAGGCCCTTTGAAAATTACCAGTGCCCATGGCTCAGAGTGCAAAGGCCTATGCCCTAGGAGAACAAAATAAGTCAAAAGAGAGACCTAGGGTATTGTATTAGTCCGTTTTCATGCTGCTTATAAAGACGTACCCAAGACTAGGCAATTTACAAAGGAAAGAGGTTTAACTGGACTTACAGTTCCTATGTGGCTGAGGAAGACTCACCACCATGATGGAAGGCAAGGAAGAGCAAATCACATCTTACATGGATGGCAGTAGGCAAAGAGAGCTTGTGCAGGGAAACCCCCCCTTATATAATCATCAGATCTTGTGAGATTTATTCACCATCACAAGAACAGCACAGGAAAGACCTGACCCCATGATTCAATCATCTCCCACTGGGTCCCTTCCACACACCTGGGAATTCAAGATGAGATTTGGGTGAGGATACAGCCAAACCATATCAGGTACCCTCTGTATCTTAGGGCTCACTGCCCAAGGATGCCTCAGTCTCTGCTCTCCATATTCTAGTGTAGCACTCCTCAGCCTCTCCAACATGGCCCAAGCAGGCCCAAGTTCATCTCAACCCTCCACTTTAGACGGCACAAGCAGTGAGCCTTGGTGACATCCATGTGCTAATTCTACAGATATGCAGAATGCAAGAATTGTTGGTGCATAGCTTCCTCTGGATTTCAAAGGATGTAGCGGACAGCCTCAAGCCCAGGCAAAGGCTTGTTACAAGGGTGGAATCACCACAGAGAGTCCCCATTAGAGCAATGCCTAGTGAAGCTATGAGAGGAAGGCCACTGCCGAGAGTCCCCACTAGGCCTAATGGAGCTGAGGTAATGGAGCCACTCCTCAGACTCCAGAACTGTAGACCTACCAGTGTGTAAAACCAGCCTAGAGGAGCTGCAGGCATAAGACTTCAACCTGTGAGAGTACTGAGTGGGCTGAGCCCAGCAAAGTTGTGGGAGCAGGGCTGCCTGAGGCTTTGGATGCCTAACCCCCACACAGTGTGTCCAGAAGTTGGCCCAGGGAGTCAAAGATTATTCTGGAGTCTTAAAATGCAATGTTGTTAGCTCTGTTGGCTTTTGGAATTACTTGGGACATGTTTCTCTGTTTCTCATTTCTTCTTTTCTGTTACTTCCCTTTGGAAAGGGAATGTCTAGCCTATGCCTTTCCCACCATTGTATTTTGGAAGTACATAACTTGTTTAATTTCATAGGCTCACAGATGGAGAGTAATTTGCCTCAGGATGAATTGTTCTTTGAGGCTCAACCATACGTGATTCCTATGAGACTGTACTTTGGACTTTTGAGTTGGTGCTAGAACAAATTAAGATTTTAGGGACTATTGGGATGGACTTAATGCATTTTGCACATAAGAAGAACATAAATTTGGGGGAGGACCAGAAGTGAAATGCTATGGTTTGAAAGTGTGTCTTAAAGTTCATCTGTTGGAAACATAATCCCCAATACAACAGTATTGAGAAGTGGAACTTTTAAGAGGTGATTATGTCATGAAGCCTCTGTCCTTACGAATGGAATGTTGCCATTATGGCAGGAGTAGATCAGTTATTTCAGTAATTTCAGGAGTGGGTTCCTTATAAAGGATGAGTTTGTCCCCTTCCTTCTCTCTTATGTACATGTTTTCTTGCCCATTTGCCTTCTGCCATGGGATGACATAGGAAGGAGGCCCTCACCAAATATAGCCCCCTAACCTCCAGAACTATAGGAAATAAAAGTATTTTCTTTATAGATTACTCAGTTCGTGGTATTGTTGCACCTACACAAAATATTCTAAAACAGTTGCAAAGAAGAGAGGAAGCAGAAACATTGAAAAAGCCCTACCACAGAGGTGTAGGCATACAGGACGATGAACCTGGGACTGAGTTTGGACAGGATGAGAAAATGGTGGAAATAGGAAGGCCAGTTAGGAAGTTATTGGAGAATCCAGGAGAGACACTAACAGTGACTCGAGACAAGATTATAACAGTTGGTAGTGGTGAAAAGTTGGTGGATTTTGGATCATTTCTAAAGGTTCAGTTAACATTTCTTGATGGCTTGGATGTGGGTTAGGAGTAGGGAGACACGAATTTGTTTTGCCCTGAACAATCCAAGCTTCAGTTGCTGTCTGGTCATAACTGGTTATAGCAGTTTCTTTCATTCTGAAATAACCTTGTTTGCACAGTAAATTATATAGACGCTCTAAGTTTGAGATACAGAGAGGAGTCAAGGATGTCTCCAAGTGTTTGGGCTGAGTAACTGAAACAATGAAGATCCTTTGAAATAGGGAAGGCTGTAAGTGGCACAAGTTGTGGGAGGGTAGTCAGGAGCTCTGTTTTGCATGTGGTGAATTTAAGAGGTCTGTGAGTCATTGAAGTAGAGGTGTCAAGTATGCAATTTATTGTTCAAGTCTGTGGTCTGGGAGGGAGGACTGTGCTGGAGATGTGAATGTAGGAGTCATCAGCATATAGTTGGTATTTAAGAGGCTGAGAAGGCTCAGCTACTCAGGTAGGAGAAAAACCAACAGAATGTCATATCCTGGAAACCAAGTGTGTTAGTCCATTTTGCATTGCTATAAAATAATATGTGACGCTGAGTAATTTGTAAGGAAAAGAGGTTTATTTTGGCTCATGGTTCTGCAGGCTGTATGAGAAACATGTTGCCAATATATGCTCAGCTTCTGGTGAGGACCTCAGAGCTTACAATCATAGCAGAAGATGATGAGGGAGCCAGCATACCACACGGCAACAGAGAGAGCAAAAGAGCTGCCAGGCTCTTTCAAACCACTAGCTCTCACATGACCTAACAGTGAGAGTTCATTACTGCAGGAAGGGTGCCTCATGAGGGATCCACCCCCATGACTGAAACACCTCACACCAGGCCTCATCTCCAACACTGAGGATTACTCTTCAACATGAGATGTGGAGAGGACAAACATCCAAACTATATCACCAAGTGAAGGATGTGAAAGTCCATTCTTAAAAAGTATTGTATACTTCTAATTTTATACTACATCATATTGGCCTTCCCCTAAATTAAGCTGTTGTAAGCTTTAAAACACAAGTATCTGGAAGTGTTCACCTTAGTATGTAAAGTCAGAGATGAAATAAGAGATAACATGATATATTTACCAATTCAGGAAACTAGGAGTTTAGTTCAAATTCTTATGTTAACTTACTTAAGTCAATCACAGTTGATTTGTGTTTTAAACCTCTCATTTGCTAAATTGTTTAGTCCTTCACTCATTCAGCAGGTATTTATTGAGTGTCTACTATGTACAGTACCCAACCAGGATCAATACCACATCACTTAATTATTAGGATAGATGTGATAATGTAAGCACTTTGGGAAGTGTACTGTGTAAATATGCTACATGTTGCCTACAATTTTGCTGATCATTCTTTAAAGACTCTTAAAATATAAGATATGCTACAACTACGCCCCTTGGATGCCTTTGGTTCAGTCTTGTTGGGAATTAGAAGCATGATCCAGGACCATCTCTTAACTTACAGTCATTTGTTTTCATGTGTTTATTATCCACTGGGTGCCAAGCCCTGCACTACCTCTGGGAATACAAAGGTGATTAAGATACAACCCTTGTCCTTGAGTAGCTCATAATCTATTAGAATGATAGTCAAATGAACAAATACATACAATACAATGGACTTTTCAGCAATGGTCAGATATCTTTAAAAAGAAGAAAAACCACAGAGGTTAAGGCTTCCTCATTTTTATTGACAAATTTATAGTATTTTAATAAATTGCATGCTAGAGAGAAAAACTCTCCATTTTACATCAATTTAGAATAGTTGAAGAAATCAAAATGCTTTAAAAACCTCCTGAAAACAAGTTGACTCCCTGACAACTATTATCCTAAATGTGTCTTGACTGAAGGGTGAATTTTGTCCAGGTAAAATAATGCAGAAGAAAGTTGGAAATAAAATGACAAGAAAATTAAGGTATTAAAGCTTCAAAGATCAACATCCTCACAGCTATTTCCAAGGGCATTCACCTTATAAAATGTAGCCAAAAATTACTACCTTAGAATTCTCTCAGGGATTCTCTGAAGTTCTGTAGACTAGCATTCTGTGTAGTTTGACCCTTCTTAATAAGCCAAATGTTTTGCTGATTTACACTAAACTTTTATCAGAACTGACAATCTCAAAGATGAAAAGGCAAGTGAATTAAATGCCTTGAGGGAAAAAATTGCATATTTTCATTGTCTTATCCATCAGCAGTTACTTTTTTATTGAAAAAGCAAGATCTCATTCATATTGGAAAAAGACAAATATGTGCCTTTCCAAAGATAATGGCAAGAGGAGAAGCAGCAAATTTTGGAGGGAAGAATTAAAACTAAAAGTCCAAAATGTAAAGGGAGAATGACTTCAAAAGTATTCAGCTGAATTAATAACCACAGAGTTTTTATAATCACCAAAAAACTTACTTTCAGAATTTTCCTTTAAAGATAATGTAATTCACTATCTTATAAAAGAAAAAGACAGTTATTTCTTCAGAACACTAAACATTCTCAATTTCCAACAAACATTCTCAATTTCCAACAACCAAAGAGAGGTGAATTATGCTTATGACTGTGGCCTTTAAGGCAACTCATTTGATTGGCTTATTTAAATATAAATCTGCTGAGAAAAAAGTTCTTCTGAGTATAGATTTTCCATCTCCGCTCTTACCTTTCCAATTTGCTAAATTAGCAGTTGTTTGATTTTCATCAAGTTCGTCCCATCTGGCAGATTGAGGATGTTGATATGAGTTTAAGAAAATTTCGTATTTCCTTTGAAAAACCCAATATATGCCATATTCAAACAATAACACTGCAAATTGATTTCTAAGACCAATCTATGTGATTTTCAAATCTGCAAATGAACCTCAAAGAATAAGATTACTTTTGCCTTATAAACATGAATGGAGATGAGGTCTCCATTAAGACTACTTTCAGCCTTTAGAAAATTTAAGTAACAATAATAGCTAACTTCTAAACATAAAACATTAGCACTGATCCTAGCCCAATAAAATGTACAGTTACTATGTCACCAAAAATTCTAACACTTTGCACTTCCACTGTTTTTCAATCCAAATAATAATAAAACATATTACAAAACATATTATAAAACATATTTCATAAAACAATATAATCTCCCCCATGTAGTGTTATCCCTGTAATAGACAGTGTGATAAAAAATGCTTGAGAACCAAAGAAAATGCTATGCTTGACTTGCAGCATGTTAGCTACGGCCCATGACTCTGTGAAAGTCTTCCAGGAACTCTCCACCATGCCAGTATGCATGGCCAATAAGGCAGGGAAGAAGATGACACTTCAGAGATGCCAGGATAACCATCGCCATGTCTCCCCTCATAGCCCTTAGTGAAACCAAAGATCCCTTGCCAGATTACTTCTGCTCAAAGGTAAAATAGGAAACCTGGAGGAAATAAACCAATAGGTCGTATGATTACCTATTAGTATGATTACTAGCTAGTATAGAGCTAGGTGTTAGTAGCTATCCCTTTGGAAAAAAAATAAAATAAAATATACCTCATTGGGTTGTTGGGATTAAAAATTAATACATCAAAAGTAGTTAGAACAGTGTCTGCAAATTCTATGTAGTTGACAGATCACACACACACACACACACACACACACACACACACAGAGTAGTTTTGGAGTATTGAATTGAAATCTGTTCTGTGGTCCATAGAATATGAGTGAGGAAGAAACCTAAAGCACTATGAAGCTCTTTCTCATACCCAGTGATACTAAAGAAAACATTTAAATAGGATAGGTTATGGAAAGTTTACAAAAGAATAAGTTAAAATCTTGTGTTCTAAGTTGGCAATCATGACCACCACTGTATTTCCAGCCCTATCTCTCTTACAGCTGTTAACATTTGCAGGTGTCACCTGAAGCTTGTGCGTGCAAATTTAAGCATAAATACCTTATCTAAGAAGTGTCAGATCTATTAGAATCATATTTCTTTACATTATTACAGAGGGATGCTTCAAGGGGTAATCCCAGTTATATTTACACTCACTGTCATCCATTCACAGGGGCTGCTATCACATGCACCATGTGGATACAGGGCACACCATGCAGACCCTATGCAGAAGTAAAAAAAGCAAAGTCCTGGCTAACGCGGTGAAACCCTGTCTCTACTAAAAATACAAAAACTAGCCGGGCGAGGTGGCGGGTGCCTGTAGTCCCAGCTACTCGGGAGGCTGAGGCAGGAGAATGGCGTGAACCCGGGAGGCGGAGCTTGCAGTGAGCTGAGATCTGGCCACTGCACTCCAGTCCGGGCGACAGAGCGAGATTCCGCCTCAAAAAAAAAAAAAAAAAAAAAGCAAAGTATCCAAGACTTTAAAAACAACAGACAGGCATCTGAATTTTAAAAACGCATTTCAACTCTCTTCATTTTGTAATAATTAAAATATTTTGAATGTGCAAATATATGAAATCCTTTATCTGTTGAGCCAGAGCTGAATCTTCTGGATGAACATTAAAAACATACAAAGAGCAGTCTTCAGTGAATAATCAGTTGCAGACAGCTCTATGCACAGAATATTTTTAATACAAATCAAAAACACAACAAAACAAAACACTCAGCATTCCCTCCCAGGAGAAAATTCTTTTAGGGGGCTATATGACATGAATTCTGCTTCTGGTGAGATTTTGTACATTCACATGAATGCACTTCAGACAAAAGAAAGACCAATGTATAGAAGAGTTCATGACTTTACTACAAATGTTATTTCAACATGGGTGTTTTATAAGCAAGCTGAAGGTGATCTTTTGCCATTTTGGTGGAAGAGACAGCAAGGGCTTCAGCAAGGTTATATCCCCATCTTGATTACACTACCATACTGAAAATCTAAGGAAGGCTTGAGACTCGACAGCCTTGAAAATAATCCATCTCATCATGGTTCCCCAAAACGTTGGAAGACTGGCTGGCACTGCATCTCTCCTTCTGGAATGCTCTTTAGTTCAAAGATGACATACCCTAACTCTTCTCCTTTCCCTAAACCCTTCTTCATCTGTTAACATAAACTTCGAGGTAAAACAATGTACTTAATATGAACTGATTTTTTTAAGAAAAGGAAAGATTGGCACAAACAGCCTTAAGGACATAAATAATAAAATGTAATTTAAAAGTTGCTTAAAGGAAGTTGTACATTTTGATATAAATATACCAATATTTCTTATAGATGTGGCCCTGGTGAAAATCTTCTAGAGATCCCTGCCTCCATGCCCCCAAAACGGGAATTTCAGAGACCAGTAAGTACGTTACCATCTGTGCTAAAGCCATGATAAGCCAAATTCACTGACTATAAGATCCTAACTGATAATTAATAAAAGTGAATTTACAGAGCTCCCTGAATATACAGTTCTCTTTGTTCCAATCAGAGACATAGTTTTGAAAGTAACCAATAACAGAAAATTACTGAAAGAAATAAAATCAGTCTAGTGAGTGTGTCAGGTCAAGTTACATTAATAGAGATATAAACGATTACATTGTTACATAAATAGGACAAATAGGAGGGTAGAGTGGTCCTCCCATTTTTCTTTGTTCAACTTTAAATTCAATTCCTAACTCCTAAGCAGATGCAGACCGCACTGGCTGTCTTGCATTGTTTTACCTCTCTCTCAGTATCTCTCAATTCCTCTGTCTCTGTGTCTCTTTCTCTGTGTGTATGTGTCTCTGTTCTTCACTCCCTCTCTCCATTCTCAATCTCTCTCCCTGTTTTCAGAAATACAGTCTGAATTAGACAGAATTAATTTGTCCAGCACCCTTGGAAAGCAGTATCAGATACAGATTTCAGTAAGTAAATCATCTGTAAATCCAAGATTCAAGCAGAGGGGATTCAACATTATCAGGACCACTAATTCTGAGGCAGTATGATTTTTCAAGTGGAGAGCACCTAGGGATTCCCCTATGAGAAGTTAGAGTTTTGTTTCAACTTTCCCACTCCCTTATATACAGCCCTTCCTCCAACTAAAACAAGGAATTGGTTCCTTGCCAAGTCGTAGCCTGGTGTGGTATGTGAATATATGAAGTGTGATCATAAAATATCAGAAGGAACTTTTTTTTTTTTTTTTTTTTTTTGAGGAGGAGTCTTGCTCTGTCGCCCGGACTGGAGTGCAGTGGCCAGATCTCAGCTCACTGCAAGCTCCGCCTCCTGGGTTTCCCCCATTCTCCTGCCTCAGCCTCCCAAGCAGCTGGGACTACAGGCGCCCGCCACCTCGCCCGGCTAGTTTTTGTATTTTTAGTAGAGACGGGGTTTCACCGTATTAGCCAGGATGGTCTCGATCTCCTGACCTCGTGATCCGCCCGTCTCGGCCTCCCAAAGTGCTGGGATTACAGGCTTGAGCCACCGCGCCCGGCCGGAACTTTTTATCAAAAACATTAGTCTTGTGTATGCTAGATAGTTTCCAGAGAGTATTTCTTCCCAATCGCGTTAGGAGGCTGTGCAATTGTGCCATTGCTCTGGACATTTTGAAAACTCTACTACAATTCTCTTTTGTGATTGCAGCATATCAATAGATTTCATTTTCATTGCTTAAAGACAGGATCTCATTCCATCACCCAGGCTGGAGTGAAGTGGTATGATCATCGCTTACTGCAACCTTGAACTCCTGAGCTAAAGCAATCCTCCTGCCTCAGCCTCCCAAAATGCTGGAATTACAGGAATGAGTCACCATGCCTAGCCCAATATCTTTAGTTTGAATTACATCTTCAAACATTGAGGGCATATTTTATAAACTTTTTCAAAGTAATTTAAAGTTAAATCTAATGATTGAAATCAGGTAAACATTATTTGAGGTCAAAACAAAATATGATTATAAAGTTCAAGCTACAATATGTAATTCATCTTTTACCCCATCCATGTCTTTCATTTTACCTAGCACATACTCAAAAAATGCTAATAGAAATGGATAATAGATTTTCATTAAATGGTTCATAAACTAGTTTTAAAGACCATTCTGAGAGTTTTAAAATAACCATTGAATTTCTCTAGGTGTCTACTTTGGGTAGAATAGCACGAATTTTATAATTTTAATTTTATATGTGGAAATCTAGTGTTTTCAAAAATCTCATTACTTAATAGCCACATGCCTATTATGCATCTATTGATTGGATCTGGCCATTTACAGCAAGCTGATTTATTCAGCCTGACTTATGCTCTGGTATCTTGGCACTCTATTGATGATTGAAACAGACTAACCCATAATTTCCATTTTGATCTAGAGTAAGGGTCTGTAAACTTTCTCTGTAAAAGGCTAGGCAGTAAATATTTTACCCTTTTCAGCCCAAGTGGCAATGTTGATGACATTATGTAACTGCTTATGTAACAAGAGGTAAAATAAACCTCCACAAACGTATTACTGGCAAATTCAAAATATAATAATAATAATAATAATAATTGAGTATAATTTCTTATAATACAAGTCTACTAATGACAAGATTAAATACTTTTAGAAGGCATAACATTTCTTTTAATCGGAGTCATAGTTAATGCTCCCTATTATCAAATTAATTGCAAATGTTCATCTGTGAAAACCGTTCTTAACTTCTGCAGTGTATAAAAACAGGTGTTGGGGCAGATTTGGTCCAAGGACCATAGTTGGCCAACCCCTGTTCTAGTGGCTGCAGTGAGTCATCATTGACTACAGGGGTTCATTTAGCTCTCTAAGGAGAAGTGGAAGGAAGCAGTCTGTATTTACTCTCAGTAAGAACAAGAACCATTCTCCTGGAAGTCCTGTAAACTTGGTTGTTTTCAAGCCATCTCTTAGGTGCTCCAGGGTAGAGATAGGTTGAGGGGGAGGCTAAGACAACTAGAAAAGAAGGCAACTGACTGAATACACTCCTCAGAGTTACCATATTTATTAATACAAAGACAGAAAGTTTTTTTTCCCATTTAAATATCTCTGAAATCAGATTGGGCCTTACAATCAACGATTCCATTTAGTTGGCCGGACTATTTTCTTCCTTACCGCAAATGAAACAGCAGGGAGACTTCAAATCAATGACATCTTAGCATTTATGAAGTATGGTCATATTTCTCATTCCAGGCTGCAATTCAGTTCCCCCTGGAGTCTCTTTATCCCTGTCTGAGTAACTACCTTTCTTATTAGAGCTATGTTCTGCCTCCTTTTTCTGTTGCTACGAAAATGGAAAAGTCATTCTTAGTGAAGGCTCTGCATGAGCATTAAGAAACTATCAATTTTGGATTACTTCGTAGCAGGGTGTGGTAGAGCTTTGTTTAGAGGTGGACTTTGTTGTAAAATTCGAGTTTGACTTATTTTTAAAAATTAACAATTTCTTTCCTTTCTAAATGACGAGAGAGAGAGGAGAATTCTTGAAGGTTAGTGTGTCCAGCATGCAATCTTTCCCTCCTGGATAAGCATCCCTGGTGTAGGAAAGCCAGCCGGCCTCCTGCGCTGGCACAGAGCCCGGTTCCCTAGACAACTGCCTCTCCAAATCTGATGTCCAGCGCCACCTGGTGTCCACATCAAGCAGACACAACTAATAGTCAACCTGCTAAGGAAAACTGTGAGGGATAAAAAGAAAGAGGATTTATGAAGGGAAAAGAAAGTTTAGAGGATATGCCATGATTGGAATGTAATGAGTAGAACCAGGAAGGCAGTCTCTAGCCAATAAGGTGTTACAACACATGTATCTGCTTTGCCACGTGGGATATGAAGGCAATATATGAGTAAGCATTATGTAACATAACTGATAAAAAAAAAAAAAGTTAATGTAAAAGGGGTACCAGAATAGAAGTCAGGCATCCTGGGTATTATTTCTGGTTTTCCAACTAATAGGCAAATTGTCTGTTATGCAGCAGGCAGTTTAGTAGGTATTTGAGCCAAGCAAACATGGGAGGAGCTGCGGAAGTGCCAAATGCTCTACATAGATTATTTCATCCACATCTCAACTAGCCTATGAGGGAGACAATAAAATTCCAGGGAGCATGAAGGCAGAAGACAGAGAACAGTAAGCACTGGAAAGCCTCATCAAAGGCCTCATCAAAGCTAACAATGTTGTGATTGGTAGTGAAAGTGTTTACTCATAACTAAGGCTATCCCAAAGTTATAAAAGTTTGCTATCAATCTTCTTTTCTGTGATCTCCTGGCCTCACCTAAAATCAGGTGATTTCAGTAAAAGTCAGGGTTCCCAGAGCTACTTCCACCACCCTGTGAATATCTGAACACTTCATATTTGTGCAAATGCCAAGAATTGCATCACATCACTGCAGTAACGGTGCACACCATTTCTGCAGCCCTCCCGGCCATCAGTCCCCCGGCACCACACATCTCTTGAGCCAGAGATGAATCACAAACATAAGGAAAGAAAAATGTACAAACATATGGAGGAAATAAAACTCTCCAGTAAACTGGTAGAATTTATTTTCATCTCCAGGAGCTGTCCTCCAGACTTGCAAACCTCTACCTTCTTGCAAAAGCATCTGAAAGTTCAGAATTGCTTTCCTTTGGCAAATGCATGAACTGTGACTCCTATATTTTGTATCTATTTTCTCACTTAAGACTTGAGGGCACTACAGGAAGAGCATTTCTCTCTTCTTTTACCATCTTCACTCTTGAGAGGCTTACGGTTTTTTCAGGAAGACTCATAAAGAAAAAATAATAATAATTTGAATCTCAGAAAAGCTTTGGAATAAATGAGATCATGTCTATGAAAGTTACATGTGAGCTGGAAAGTACTGTGAGTGTGTCAGGGTTCAGTTAGGAAAGCAAAGCCCTGTATTAGGGGATTAAAGGATTTAGTATGGGAATTAGACTTTACAGTAAACATGGGAGGATCTGGAGAAGTGAAAGTCTAGAAAAGGAAATAAGAGAATCAGAGACAGGGTCATTAACAAATGCCCCTGAAGTCCTGCACAGATGGGCTAGTTTTTCTACTTCTCCAAGCATCAGTTTCCTCCCACGTAATGGTAAGGCATGGAGATTCTAGAACCTTACTACTTGCATTCAAATCCTGGATCTGCAACTTCCTGGCTGTATAGTCCTGTGAAAGCTACTTCACCTCTTTATATCTCATCTCCTCCTTTGAAAACTAAGGATAATAACAGCACCTGTCTATGGAGTTGTTGTGAGAATTAAGTGAAATAATACCTAGAACAGTGCCTGGACCATGTAAGCACGCAGTCGATGCAGCAATCTTTACCATTACAAGACCATGGTGATCACTGAAAAGGATATAGGTTAGGCAGCTGGTTCACTACCTGGAATATTATACATGCTCAATAAGCACTAGCTATGAGCTATGATAGCTTAAGATTCTGAGTCAGAGACATTGTAAGGTCAATGTAGGAGAAGTTTACATGATGAAAATGCTAGGACATATTGAGGAACAACCACTTGTATGGCTGGAAAATAGGTTCTGAAGGAGACTGATGGAAACTGTGATTGGACATACATGTCAAGCAAGAAGCACTTAATTATTACATAAACAACTAAGAGCCACAGCATGCTCTTGAGACTGACATGATGAAAGAGATGCTTTTAAAAGATTACCTGGCAGAATCTGTAGATTAGAATGGGAGAATGGGGGTAAGAATCAAATCTGCAGCAAGAAAGACTAGTTAGATAGTTCTTGTAATAATCTAGGGAAATAGTAATGAGGACTTGGATTATGATAGTAAGGATGGAAATGAAGAGAGAGAAAGTAAAGATATGTCACATAGCAGAACTAACAGACCATGGAAATTAATTAGATATGAAATATAGCAAAGAGGAGAGATCAAAGGCAATGTTTAGGTTAAAATAAGTCAGAGAAAAGAGCAGCTATTGGTGGAAGACAATTTTTTGAGCATGTGCAAATGAAGTACTGAGGTAAAAATGTGTGGCCCAGAGCTCAGGAGAAATGTCGCGCTGGAGATAATGAGCTGAGATTCATCTGGTGAGAGCTATGAGAGTGGAAGACAAAATGCCTTAACTACCAATCTCAATTTGGAATATGGAAAAAAGAAAAAGGAAGACAGAGAGATAGATGGAGAAATCCCTAAATATAACACAGTAGATCCTCACTAAATGTTGTCAGTAAGTTCTTTGAAACTGCAACTTTAAATAATGGTTCCATTCTGAGTGAATGTGAAGGTGTGTGTGAGGGCACTTGTGATGGAAGGTTGTCTTGTCCAAGACTGATTTTATTTATAATGAAAACAATTTATAATTGTTTTCATTATAATGAATAATTATTTCAATAATTGTTTTCATTATTATCTTATTTCATTCATTTTTATCTTAGGCTAATTGGTATAAACAAGAGAGTTCCTATGGCATATTTCTGGTAACAAAAAGACCCAAAACACTTCTAATATTAAACAATGAAATAAAAGGGAGCTATATTTACAATTAAGAAAGATAAATAAAAACAAGTAAGATCACTATTTACCCAAATTTGGTGAATCAGTGAGTGTTAGCAGTTCTCATGGTGATGGGTTAAGTCAAGGATAAAAGTTTGCAAAGCAAAAATTGTAAGGAGCACCTCCTATTACCATGCAGTTTAAAAGCTATGGCAAATAGGGCAGGCTCGCTGAGTGTTTTTATACCACATTGCTTATTGTCATTTATCTGTATGATTTTGGTCTGATTTATGAATTTTTATTTGACAATAGATTATATTTATTTATTCATTTATTTTCCCACCTGCTTATTCCAGTTCAGCATCATGGGTAGCTGAATCCTCTTCTGGGAACCAGTCCTGGACAAGACAGCCTTCCATCACAAGGTGCCCTCACATACACCTCCACGTTCACTCAGACTGGAACCATTCAGACACGTCAATTCATTTAGGGCACTTACAAAATCTGTGCACAGCTTTGGGATGTGGGAGAAAATCTGTACAGGCATGGGGAGAACATGCAAACTCCACATAGAGAGTGGCTCCAGCCAGAGAACTTTTTTGTCTTCTCATCAATGTTATAAAGAAATGACAATGAACGAAACAACATTATTTGAGGACCTACTGTATAAGCAAATCTTATTTAATAATGTATCTGTGTGTATGAAAAGATAAATAAATAGGCTATTGTGATCAATTAACATTTATGTCCTGAGTTCAAGAATGGCTTAACAATAAAAAAAAGTCTATTCATGATTTTACCAATTAAAATGATTTTTTAAAATAACCATCTCAGTGGATACAGAAGAAAACATTTGAAAGAATTCAACATTCATTAGTTACATTTTTTAAAACTTAGCAAACTAGCAATAGAAGAAAGATTTCTTAAAACAATAAGGAATGTATACCAAAATCTCTGGCAAACTTTATACTTACTGATATACATTATACATTAGGAGTCTTTCTTTTAAAATCAGAAACTAGAAAAAAAAACCCTCTATCATATTTCTATTCAACTTTGCAATGGATGTTCAAACCAATACAGGAAGACAAAGAGAAATAAAAGGACAGTAAGATTTTAAAATCAGATACATTATTAACAGATGATGTGGTCTAAAGAGAAATTACTTAAAATTAATAAATTACTCAAAGTTAATAAATCATTAATAATTTATAATAATTTCCCCTGAAAATTTGGTGAATAGAAGATGAATATATAAAACTTAACTGCATTTCTAAACCTCAACAGAAAAATGTATTTTTAAAAGATACCAGTTATAATAATAGCAAATATATATATAAAAGGTAACCAGAAATAAATTAAACCAAAGACGCAGAAGACCTTTATGGAGAAAACTTTGTAAATATTAAAAGATACTATAGATATCTCAAACAAATGGAAAGATACACAATGTTTATGAATAAAAAGACTCAATATCATAAAAATGTCAATTTTTCTAAAATTCATTCATTAATGCAATGTAATTTCAACAGAGAATCCAGAAGTTTTCATGGATTTAATAATATGATTTTTTGCCAGGCATGGTGGCTCAAGCCTGTAATCCCAGCACTTTGGGAGGCCGAGCGGGGAGGTCAGGAGATCAAGACCATCCGGGCTAACACGGTGAAACTCCATCTCTACTAAAAATACAAAAAATTAGCCAGGCATGGTGGTGGGCGCCTGTAGTCCCAGCTACTCGGGAGGCTGAGACAGGAGAATGGCATGAACCCAGGAAGCAGAGCTTGCAATGAGCAGAGATTGCACCACTGCACTCCAGCCTGGGCAACACAGCAAGACTCCGTCTCAAAAAAAAAAAAAATATATATATATATATATATGATTTTTAAATGTATATGGGAGAACAAAAGACCAATAACAAATATAAAAATTTTAAAGAAGGAAAACTATTAATAAACCCAAGGTATTAACATTTGCACTTTCAGTTCATTACATATCATAAGGATTGAGGGATTTGTCCTACTTGACATCAGTATTATTTTCCTATTTGTCCTATTTAACATAAGTATTATTTTCTGTCTGTAGTAATTAAGACAGTGTGAGATTGGCCAGAGGTAGACAAAAGACCAATGGAGCAATAGGGATCCCAGAAACTAAGCCATGCATATCTAGAATCCTAAGGACACATGCAGCATCAATGGTCATTGGGTAGAGGATAAAGTATTCAAAAAATCATTCTAATTCCATCACAACTTGGTGAAATGAAAAAAAAATCATACTAAAATAATCAATTTTTTCAATGTGGAAAAAATAAAAGTATACCCCTACTTCACACTACAAATAAAATAAATCCCAGGTGATTAAAAACTTAAATGTAAAAACCCAAGATTTTAAAAATTAGAGTATATTGACCACAGGTATTTGTGATTCTCACACAAAACACAAAAATCAAAAACCATGAGGAAAAATATTAATAAACCCAAGGTATTAAAATTTGCACTTTCAGTTCATTACATACCATAAAAATGAAAAGATAAACTAGACAAATATTTTGCTCACATATATCTACAAAACTGTAGTGCCCATAATATCATGACATTAAAAGACTCAAACAAATTGATAAAGAAAAAGATAAACAACTCAAATGAAAACTAAGCAAACAATACTAACAGACAATACTAGAAAAGAATACCCAATAACCAACAACAGTAGCTCACATAACAGATATTGAGCAACTGGACCGCGAATGCACTGTGAGTGGGTCTGTAAGTCAGCCGGGTCACTTGGAGAGTCTCTGCTATTTCTAACAAAGTTGAAAGTGAGCTCATGCTTCAACCCATCAATTTCACATCTAGGTATGGACCTCAGAGGGCACAGTATTGTCCCTAGGGGATTGGGGAAATTTGTCAGCCCTCACCTGATTCCAAATTGCAAAGTCTACTTCCACTCAAAAAGATACTAGAATGTTAGCAATTTTATCTTGAAAACATGATTGTAATGGGTTGTATCTATTTAGCTTTATAAAAGGGTGAGATTCTGTTCTGTCTTTGCAAGCTCTCAGTGGATTGCTTGTGATATGCATCCCATTCTGGTTTAATATTTATTTAATAACAAAATTGTTTTCTTTCTCAAAAAAAAAAAAAAAGAAAGAAAGAAAAAAAGGAAGTTTGGCCTAGCACCAATACTTACTTCTAGATCCAAGTGGCTCCAGAGGAAAAGATGAGTTAAATAGGTATAGAGTGGCCCAGTCTTGCTATAAACCTCCAGAATCTTAGCTTCAGGAGACTCCCCAACTCCCATGGACATTTGAGATGTCAAAGAGCGCTGCTTGGAGATTTATCAGGGACGTAACTGCCACTCGTGTGAAGCCCAGAGGGTTTTGCATGGGAAACAGCTACAGTGGAGCACAGTCAAGGACACTTATCCCCAAGGGTTTCCACACTCCTCTAGATGGCTCTGGCCTTCTTTGACTGTTGGACTTGGACAGAAAAGAGTTATCTTGCTCTTGTGATGGAGTCAGTCTGATCTGAGCATCCTCCTGTCTGCCAGCATTTCCCTGGGTCCCTGCCTGGCCATACCTGCTTACAACACAGTCTCAAATATCCAACCAGGACACTTCCCAGCAGCCACTACCATAGCTTCTTCACTGGTAGACTCCACAAACTATCAGAGAGCTCCTGCAGACAGTACACCCCTAGCCCCTGGCATGCACCTATCTGCAACCTCCCCCCATTGCCTTAGCAGTGCATGCACATGAGCAGACCTTGCTATCCCAATCAAGTGCTTTGCCAGCACACCCCTGCCCCCACCCACTGGACTGTTGTTGGCAGTGGACCAGGAATATCTCAGCCCCTCAGGCCTAGCAGGTGCTTAACCTCAAGTGGCCAGAGAACAAAGCCATGGGCCTGGTCTCAACTTCCCAAAGTTAGAGCATGCAGCACAGGAGTGCTGAGCTGAGTCTTGGCCTCCTGAAAATGTCCAGAAATAAAGCCAGTCAACTGAATCCAACTTATACCACAGTCAAACCCTCAAGAGCACCAGAGAATATAAAGAACTCTGGTGACTCTAAAAGCCAGAATGTCTTCTTACCTCCAAATGACCATGCTAGCTCCCCAGGAATGGCTCTTAACCAGGTTGAAATGGCTGAAATGACAGACATAGAATTGCAGACAGAATGACAGTGAAGATCATGAGATTCAGGAGAAAGGTGAAAACCAATCCAAGAAATCTAAGGAATCTAGTAAAACATTACAAGAGCTAAAAGATGAAAGAGCCATTTTAAAGAAAGTACCAAAATGATGTGATAGAACTGAAAAAAATCACTATAAGAATTTCATAATACAATCGGAAGTATTAATGGCAGAATAAACCAAGCTGAAGAAAGAATTTGAGAGCTCGAAGATCAGTTTTCACATCAACTCAGTCACACAAAAGTAAAGAAAAAAGAATAATGAATAAACAAAACCTCTGAGATATATGGGATTATTTAAAGAGAACAAATCTACAAATTGATATCCTTAAAAGAGAGGAAGAGTGAACAAGCAACTTGGAAAGCATATTTGAAGATATTGTCCATGAAAATTTCCCCAACCTCACTAGAGAGATTGACATGCAAATCTAAGAAATTCAGAGAATCCATGTGACATACTAAACAAGATGTCCATCCACAAGACACACAGTCATCAGATTCTCCCAGGTGGAAATGAAAGAAAAAAATGTTAAAGGCAGCTAAAGAGAAGGAGCAGGTCACCTGCTCCATCAGGCTGACAGCTGACTATTCAGAATAAACTCCAAAAGCCAGAAGAGATTGGAAGCCTATATTCAGCATCTTTCTCTTTTTTTTTTTTTTTTTTTTTTGAGATAGAGTCTCACTTTGTCACCCAGGCTAGAGTGCAGTGGCGTGATCTTGGCTCACTGCAAGCTTTGCCTCCTGGGTTCATGCCATTCTCCTGCCTCAGCCTCCTGAGTAGCTGGGACTACAGGTGCCTGCCACCATGTCTGGCTAATTTTTTGTATTTTTAGTAGTGACAGGGTTTCACCATGTTAGCCAGGATGGTCTTGATCTCCTGACCTCATGATCTGCCTGCGTCGGCCTTCCAAAGTGTTGGGATTATGGCATGAGCCACCATGCCTGGCCTATATTCAGCATCTTTAAAGAAAATAAATTCCAACCAAGAATTTCATATCCAGCCAAATTAAACTTCATAAGTGAAGGAGAAATAAAATCCTTTTACGGAAAAGAAATGCTAAGGAAATTCATTACCACCACACCTGTCTGACAAGAGTTCCTTAAGGGAGTGCTAAATAAGGAAATGAAAGACTATTTATTATCAACCACCACAAAAACACACTTAAGTACATAGGCCATTGTCACTGTAAAGCAACTATACAATCAAGTCTACATAACAACCACATATCATATCAATATTAACCTTGAATGTAAATGGGCTAAATGCCCCACTTAAAAGGCTCAGAGTGGCAAGTTATATAAAGAAGCAAGACCCAGTTGTGTGGATCTTGCTAAACAAAACTACAACCAAGGACCCTCACAGAGTCCACTTCACTCCCCTGCTGCCTCCACCAGAGCAGGTGCTGGTATCCACAGCTAAGAGACCTGGAGATAGATCACATCACAGGACTATTTGCAGATACTCCCCAGTACCAGCCTGGATCCCAGTAGCTCTGCTCGGTGGCTAGACCCAGAAGAGCAATAATAATCACTGCAGTCTAGCTCTCAGGAATTTTCATCATCTGGGATAAGGGGGAGAGCACCACATCTTTTGACCCTGTGGGACAAAAGAATCGAAACAGCAGTCCTTGAGCCCCAGATTTTTCCTCTGACATAGTCTAACCAAATGAGAAGAAACCAGAAAAAAATTCTGGTAATATGACAAAGCAATGTTGTTTAACACCCGCAAAAGACCACACTAGCTCACCAGCAATGGATCCAAACCGAGAAGAAATCCTGAATTGCCAGGAAAATAATTCAGAAGGTCGATTATTAAGCTACTCAATGAGGCATCAGAGAAAGATGAAAAACAACTTTAGAAAATTTAAAAAATAATACAGAATATGGACCAAAAAATCTCCAGAGAAATAGACAGTATAAATAAAATAGTCACAACTTCTGGAAATGAAAGACACAAAATACTCTGGAAAGTTACAACAGTAGAATCAAACAAGTAGAAAAAAGAACTCCAGACCTCAAAAACAAGGCCCTTGAATTAACCCAATCTGACAAAGACAAAGAAAAAATAATTTAAAATATGAGCAAAACCTCCAAAAAGTTTGAGATTATGTTAAATGACCAAACCTAAGAATAATTTGTGTTCCTGGGGAAGAAGAGAAATCTATATGTTTGGAAAACTTATTTGGGGGAATAGTCAAGGAAAACTTCCCTGGTCCTGATAGAGATCTAGACATCCAAACACAAGAAGCTCAAAGAACACCTGGCAAATACATCATAAAAAGATCATCACCGACTAGGTGCTGTGGCTCACACCTGTAATCCCAGCACTTTGGGAAGCCAAGGAGGATGGATCATGCGGTCAGGAGAGTGAGACCATCCTGGCTAACACGGTAAAACCCCATCCCTAATAAAAATACAAAAAACAAATTAGCTTGGCATGGTAGCACACACTTGTAGTCCCAACTACTTGGGAAACTGAGGCAGGAAAATGCTTGAACCCGTGAGGCGGAGGTTGCAGTGAGCCAGCATCATACCACTGCACTCCAGTCGCAGTGACAGAGCGAGATTCAATCTCAAAAAAAAAAAAAAAAAATATATATATATATATATATATAATTTAAAGAAATAAAAAAAATCACCAAGGCATATAGTCATGAGGCTATCTAAAGTCAAGATGAAGAAAAGAAGCTTAAGAGCTGTAAAGAAATTTTTAAAAAGGGGTTTTAAATAGGATACAATGTTCAATAACACTGCAAGGAAGCTAAGAATAAGAACTGATTTGTGGATTTGCCAATTAGATCAATTGAAAGATCAAAGATCAGCTTCGCCAGATCAGTGAGAGTGAAATCATAATGCAAGAGATTGAGAAGGGAGTAGGAAGTAGTGAATTGGAAACCATGCATGTCGATGCCACTATCTGGATGTTCAGCAGTATAAGAAAGGAGGTGGAACAGGAGCTACAGCTGCAAAAAATGTCGTGATTGAAGTTAAGTGTCTTTTCTTTGGCTTGTCTTGTTCTTATGAAGGAAGGACTTCTAAGCTGATGGTAGGATGGGAAATAATAAATATTGGAAATAAATATAATTTTCTTGTCATTCTTTGAAAATAATTACCCTCTTTTCTCATGTACATCCTGAGAAGAGGGTATAGTCAGTGCAAGTGATTTAAAGTTTCCTTAGTGACATCAGCAAGAAACAGAATAGGAGATCTTAGACTCCATTGCTTCCCCACCCAATGTTTAACTAGCAACTACCCACAGACCAGAATACTTTTTTGAAAGCCCCAATACTTGAACACAAGCCTGAGATTCCCGCATGTTTCACATAACTGCATGAAAACTGAAATCGAAGTTTAAAAAGAATGGGCTCAAATTGAGCATAATATCCCTTTCCCTCCTTCAACACAACACCAGACTAAGAGGATGACCTGGGCCCACAATGTATACAGGGAGAAAAGAGGACTAGAGGCAGTCATCCAGCTTTCCTAACATTCTGAGATGCATTCCAGGAAATCCATTCTGGTTTCACCTTACGGGATACACTGTTGGTAGCAATAATGGCTAGACCACCCAGGGTCAAGTAGAAACAAAGAAAGGAAGTAGAGGTCATAGTGACTAGCATGCAGATCTTGGTAATACCTCTGTGTTCCTTCCAACTGGGGTGCCCAATCAGAGATATCAATCAACTTCATAGCCTATCTGCAAAGCTGAACTGGTCACCTTCAGACATAACAAGAAGTTAATCTAGCTTGAGTGACAGATAGTCTCCATACCCAGCCTCAGAGACCTCCCCAGTGAACCTGCTCAGGCACAATGATACTCACCTCTGCCCATTTTGGAGAAGTGTAGTGACGAGGCCTACCTGACCATGGAAGTAAGCAGTGGCTCCACTCATCCAAAAAGCCTGCCCAATGTTCCTGCCCAAGCAGGGAGATTCTCATTGTATTAGTCAGGGTTCTCCAGAGGGGCAAAACTAATAAAATATATGTATATGTAAAAAGAAGTTTATTAGAGAGAATTGGCTCACACAATCACAAGGTGAAGTCCCACAATATGTTGTCTGCAAGTTGGGGAAGAGAAGCCAGTAGTGTCTCAGTCCAAGTCAGAAAGCCTCAAAACTAGGGAAGTTGATAGTGCAGCCTTCACTGCATGGCCAAAGGTCCAAGAGCCCCCAACAAGCCACTGGTGCAAGTCCCAGAGTCGAAAGGCTGAAGAATGTGGAGTCTGAGGTCCAAGGGCAAGAGGACCTGGAGGACGCATCCAGCATGCGGAAAAGAAGGAAAACCATAACATCCAGCAAGGAAGCTTATCCCACCTTCTTATGCCTGTTTTTCTGTAGCTGCACTGGCAGCCAATTGGATGGTCCCCACTCACACGAAGGGTGGGTCTTTCTCTCTGAGCTCACTGACTCAAATGTCAATCTCCTCTGGCAACACCCTCACAGACACACCCAGAAACAACACTTTACCAGCCATCTAGGCATCCTTCAGTCTAATCAAGTTGACACCTAATATTAACTATCATATTCATCTTCATACATTTTGAAAAAGCATAGTGGCCACACCTGCTTAGCCCAGGAAGTCAAACTGCTGCTCAACTCAGTCAAAAGCCCATCCCACAGGTCCACCCTGACAGGGAGGCAATCCTCAACCAGGCTTTTTTATTTTTTATTTTTTAGATGGAATCTCACTCTGTCACTCAGGCTGAAGTGCAGTGGCATGATCTCAGCTCACTGCAACCTCTGCCTCCCAGTCAACCAGGGATTTCTAAAGAGCATAACCTCTGGTCCCACCTGTTCCAAGCAGCAACTCTGCTTAATCTCAGAACCCTGACTGCAGCACTGCTCAACTGCATATTCCAAACATTAGAGTTGCCCAGCCAGGAATACATCCAGTGACCAACTTGGCCAGAAGCCATCCAAGTATCCAGCCAGAAACTCCACCTGATAACAGAGCCCAGTCAGTGATCTTGCCAGACAGCAGAATACAGCCAGCAGCCCCACCCAACATCAGAGTAAAGGTAGCAACCCAGCTGAGAACCTGCAAGAAACTGAGCTGTTGAGAAGTTACAACAAGCTCTGCCTGCTTGGAATTATTACCACTTGTCCTTTTCAGAATCACAGGCTAGAATAAATAGTGAAAGTCTATTCCTGCCAAAGAACACCTTTAAAGGCCATAAGAAAGGCTATCTCCTCAAATGCACAGACAACAATGCAAGGATGCAAGGATTATGAAGAATCAAAAAATAACGATGCCTCTAAAATAAACTAATAAAGCTCCAACAATAGACCCTTAAAATGGAGATCTACAAAATGACTGACAAATAATTCTGAATAATCTTCTTAAAGAATTTCAGTGAACTACAAGAATATGGATAGAAAATTAAACACAATTTGGAAAATAACACATGAACAAAGTGAAAAGTTTGACGAAGAAACAGAATCAATAAAAAAGAACCATATAGAAATCCCAGAGATAAAGAATACAACCAATGAATTGAAAAATTCAATAGAAAGCTTCAATAGCAGATGAAGTAGAAGAAATAATCAGTGAGCTAAAAGAGAACACTTGAAATTATTCCTCTTAGAGGAACAAAAAGACAAAAATATGAAAAAGAATAAAGAAAGCCAATGGGAATCATAAGACACCATTAAGAGACCAACCTTTCCCATAATAAGAGTTGCAGATGAAGAATGAGAAGAAGGGCCAGAAAGCACATTTAAAGAAATAATGGCACAAAATGTGCCTAATATGGGGATAGATGCCAAGATCTAGGTTAGGAAACACAAAGGTATCTAACTGAATTCAACCCAAATATAATTTATTGAGACAGATAATAATCAAGCTATCAAAACAAAGAGAAAGAAAGAATTCTTAGTGCAGCGGGAGATAAGAAATACGTCAGTTACAAAGGAGTGCCAAATGACCATCAGTGGATTTCTTAGAAGAAACCCAGCAAGAAATAGTGGAATGACACATTCAAAGCACTAAAGGAGGAAAAAACCGTCAACTCAGAATATTTTACCCAGCAAAACTATCTTTCAGAAAAGGAGAAATAAAAACTTTCCCAAGCAAACAAAACCTAAGGAAATCCATTACCACTGAACACGCCTTATAGGAATTACTTAAGGGAGTGCTTTAAGCTAAAGCAAAAAAGCTACTAATTAATAACATGAAATACATGAAAACACAAAGCTTAATGATATAAGTAAAACAGAGCCATATTCAGTGTACCCTAGAACTGTAATGGTGGTAAGTAAAACAATTTTAACCTTAGCAGGAAGATTAAAAGACAAAACTATTAATAACAACTACAGCTGAAACCAGTTGTCAAGGAATGCTCATACAAGATAATGTAAATTCTGATATCAAAAACACATAATGTGGGGAAAGGGGAACAAAAGTATAGAGTTATTGTATTCAGTCAAATGTAAGTTGTTATCAGCTTGAAATAGGATATTTTAAGTATACGATGTTCAATAGAAGCCTCACCCACAAAACAAAAATCTTTAGTAGAAGAACAAAATAAAAATAGAAAGGATTCAAAGCATACCACTATAGAAAACCATTAAACCACAGAGGAAGACAGCAAGAGAGGAAAAAAGAAACAAAGTATCTACAAAATAACCAGCAAACAATGAACAAGATGGCAATCATATGTCCTTACCTATTGATAATTATCTTGAATATACATGAATTACATTCTCCAGTAAAAAGATATAGAGTGACTGAATGGACAAAAAGAAGAAGGAGAAGAAGAAGGAGAAGGAGAAGGAGAAGGAAAAGAAGAAGCAGGAGGAGGAGGAGGAGGAGAAGCAAGAGGAGGAGGGGGAGGAGGAGGGAGTCGGGAAGGGGGGGAGGATGGGGAAGGGAAGGGGAGGGGGAGGGGAAAGGGAGGAGGGGAAAATGGGGAGGGGTGGGGGAAGGGGAGGAGGAGGAGGAGGAGGAGGAGGCACACCTATATGCTGCCTACAAGAGACTCTTCATTTTTAGGGAAACACGTAAGTGGAAAGCGAAGGGGTAAAAATATTTGACACAAATGGAAACAAAAAGAAAGCAGAGATATCTATATTTATATCAGACAAAGTAAACACGAAGTACTTTAAATCAAAAACTGTAAAAGAAGGCAGATAAGGATGACAAAGGGCTCAATTATTCAAGAGAATATAACAATTTTAAATACATAACATCAAAGCACTTAAACATATAAAACAAATATTAAGGGATATGAGGGAGAGATAGATTGTAATCTAATAATAATAGGAGGACTTCTATACCTCACTTTCAACAATGGACAGATCATCCAAACAGGAAATTAACAAGAAAATATTAAACATGAACACTTTAGATTAAATGAACCTAACAGACATATACAGAGCATTCCATCCAAAAGCAACAGAATACACATTTTTCTCAAGCATACATGGAACATTCTCCAGGATAGATCCTATGTTAGGGCACAAAGCAAGCCTTAGCAAATTTAAGAAGATTGAAATTATATCAATGATTTTTCCCAACTATAAGGCTATGAAACTAGAAATTAATAACAGGAGAAATTTTGGAAAATTTACAAATACAAGGAAACTAAGCAACAAGATCTTGAACAACTAATGAGTCAATGAAAAAAATCAAAAGGAAAAAATTTAAATACCTTGAGATGAACAAAAATGGAAAGACAACATACCCAAACTTATGGGAAACTACAAAAGCAGTTCTATGAGGAAAATTTACAGCAATAAATGCCTATATTGAAAAGGAAGAAAGATCTCAAATAAACAATGTAACATTACTCCTCAAGAAACTAGGAAAAGAAGAACAAACTAAGCCCGAAGTTAGCAGAAGGAAATTAATAATAAGATCAGAGTAGGAACAAATAAAATAGAAACTAGAGAAACAATACAAAAGATCAACAAAACTAACAGTAAGTTTTTTGAAAAAATAAAATAAAATAATATTTAGCTAGACAAAAAAATAGAGAAGTCTCAGATAAATAAAATAAAAAATGAAAAAGGAGACTACAGCTTATATCACAGAACTAAAATGGATCATAAGATAACATGATGAACTAACTGATTTCAAATTATTACTACTAAGCTATAGTAATTAAAACAGCATGGTCCTGGCAAAAAAAAAAAAAAAGACACATTGACCAATGGAAAAGAACAGAGAGCCCAGAAATGCACTCACATGTATAGTCATTTGATTTTCAACAAAGGTACCGAAAATATTGATATGGTTAGTCTTTGCATCCCCTCCCAAATCTCATCTTGAATTGTAATCCCCAAAAACCCCATAATCCCTACAACCACCATGTGTCAAGGGAGAGACCAGGTGGAGGTAATTGAATCATGGGGGTAGTTTCCCCCATGCTGTTCTCGTGATAGTGAGTTCTCACTAGATCTGATGATTTTATAAGGGGTTCCTCTCCCTTCACTCAGCACTTCTCCTTCTTGTCACCTTGTGAAGAAGGAGGTGCCTTGCTTCTCTTTTGCTTTCTGCCATGATTGCAAGTTTCCTGAGGCTTCTCCAGCTAAGCTTAACTGTGAGTCAATTAAATCTCTTTCCTTTATAAATTACCCAGTCTCAGGCAATTCTTTTAGTAGTGTGAAAACCGACTAATACAGTAAATTGATACCAAAGCAGTGAGACATTGCTATAAGATACCTTAGAATGTGGAAGCAACTTTGGAGTTGGGTAATGGGCAGAGGCTGGAACAGTTTGGAAGGTTCAGAAGAAGACAGGAAAACGTGAAAAAGCTTGGAACTTCCTAAAGACTTGTTGAATGGCTTTGACCAAAATGCTAATAGTGATATGGACAATATCAGGCTGAGGTGGTCTCAGATGGAGATGAGGAGCTTTGGGAACTGGAATAAAGGTAACACTTGCTATGTTTTAGCAAAGAGACTGTCAGCATTTGCCCCTCCCTTAGAGATCTGTGGAATTTTGAACTTGAGAAAGATGATTAAGGATATCTGGCAGAAGAAATTTCTAAGCAGCAAAGTGTTCAACAACTGACTTGAGTGCTCTTGAAAGCATTCAGTTTTATGCATTCACAAAGAGATGGTTTGGAATGGAACTTGTGTTTAAAAAGGAAGTGGGGCATAAAAGTTTGGAAAATTTTCAACCTGAGGATGTGATGGAAAAGAAAAACTGATTTTCTGAGGAGAAATTCAAGTTGACTGCAGAAAATTGCATAAGTAATGAGGAGCCAGATGTTAATCCCAAGAAATGGGAAAAATGTCTCCAGGGCATGTCAGAGGCCTTCACGGCAGCCCCTCCCATCACAGGACTGGAGGCCTAGGAGTAAAAGATGGTTTCCTGGGCCAGGGCCAGGGCCTTGCTGCTTTGTGCAGTCTCGGAACTTGGTGCCCTGCATCCCAGCCATGGCTAAAAGGGGCCAATGTAAAGCTTAGGCCATTGCTTCAGAGGGTGCCAGCTCCAAACCTTGGCAGCTTGCACATAGTGTAGGGCCTGTGGGTGCACAGATGTCAAGAATTGAGGCTTGGGAACCTCTGCCTAGATTTCAGAGCATGTATGGAAATACCTAGATGTCTAGGCTGAAATTTGCTGCTGGAGTGGAAGGTGGGGGGCGGGGGCCTCATCTAGAACCTCTGCTAAGGCAGTGTGAAAGGAAAATGTCGGGTCAGTGTCCCCACACAGAATACTCACTGAGGCACTGCCTAGTGAAACTGTGAGAAGAGGGCCACCATCCCCCAGACCCTAGAATGGTAGCTCCACTGACAGCTTGCATCATTTGCCTGGAAAAGCCACAGACTCTCAAAGCCAGCCCATGAAAGCAGCTGGGAGGGGTGCTGTACCCTGCAAAGTCACAGGGGCAGAGCCGCCCAAGGCTGTGGGAGCCCACCTCTTACATCAGCATGACCTGGATGTGAGACATGGAGTCAAAGGAGAGCATTTCAGAGCTTTAAGATTTTATGGCCCTGCTGGATTTTGGACTTGTATGGGGCCTGTTGCCCTTTCATTTTGGCCAATTTCTCCCATTTAGAATGGGTGTATTTACCCAATGCCTGTACCTCTATTGTATCTATGAAGTAACTAACTTGCTTTTGATATTACAGCTCATAGGTGGAAGGGACTTGCCTTGTCTTAGATGAGACTTTGGAATTGAACTTTTGGGTTAATGTTGGAATGAATTAAGACTTTGGGGGACTGTTGGAAAGGCATGATTGGTTTTTAAATGTGAACGGGATATAAATTTGGGAGGGGCTAGAGTGGAATTATATGGTTTGGCTGTGTCCCCACCCAAATCTCATCTTAAATTGTAATCCCTATAATGCCCACGTGTCGAGGGAGAGACCAGGTGAAGGTAATTGAATCATGGGGTGGTTCTCCCATGCTGTGCTCACGATAGTGAGTTCCCACAAGATCTGATGGTTTTATAAGAGGCTCTCCCCCTTTTGCTCAGCACTTCTACTTCCTGTAGCCTTGTAAAGAAAGTGCCTTGCTTCCCCTTCACCTTCACCTTACATATGGTAAGTTTCCAAGGGCCTCCCCAGCCATGCTGAACTGTGAGTCAATTAAACCTGTTTCCCTCATAAATTACCCAGTCTCAGGCAGTTCTTTATAGCAGTGTGAAAATGGACTAATACAAAATACACAATGCAAAAAATAACCTCACCAATAAATAGTGTTGGGAAAACTGGGTATCCACATGCAAAAAAAAAAAAAAAAAAAAAAAGAAATTAGATTCTTATCTCACATCATATACAAAAAACTTCTCAAAATTGATTAAAGACTCAAATGTAAGATAAGAATCCATAAACTTACAAGAAGAAAACACAGAGGAAACACTATACAGCATTGGCCTAGGCAATGTGTTTTTGGAAAAAGTGCAGACAACAAAAGCAAAAATAGACAAATGAATTTATATCAAACTAAAAAGCTTTTGCACAGCAAATAAAACAATTAACAATGTGAAGCAACAACCTACAGATTAGGAGAAATACATGCAAGCAATAAATATTTACATTCAGTAAAGGGTTAATATTCAAAATATATAAACAGAAACAACTCAATAGCAATACAACAAAAAAACCAATTAAAACTAATTAAAAATGGGCAAGAGACATGAATAGAAATTTATAAAAATAAGACATATAAATAGACAATAGATATATTAAAAAATGCTCAACATTGTTAATCATTAGGGAAATGCAAATTAAAACCACAATAAGATATCATCTCACACCTCTCAGAATGGCTATAATCAAAAGACAAAAAATAACAAGTGCTGACAAGGATGTGCAGAAAAGAAAATTCTTTTACACTGCTGGTGGGAATATAAAGTAGTACAGTCACTATGAAAAATTGTGTGAAAGTTCCTCAAAAAATTAAAAACAGAGTCATCATGTAAACCAGCAATCCTGAAATGAATTCACTGAAGAAATGTCTGCACTTCGATGTTTATCGTTGCACTATTCATCATAGACAAGTTATGGAATCAACCCAAGTGTCCATCAACAGATAAATAGATAAAGAATATGTGGTATATACACACAGTGGAATTCTACTCAGCCTTAAAAAAGGAGAAAATTCTGTCATTTGCAACAGCATAGATGGAGTTATAGGACATCGTGCTAAATGAAATAAGCCAGGCATAGAAATGTGAAAAACAAATTTTAAAACCGTCTGCAATTCTAGTGCTTGAGTAAAAGTGGGATAAAGGGGTAGAGACTTGAACCTTGTTCACAGCATGGCAAGTACAGCATGCACATGACTGGGGCAGAGGAGGTGAGGGGAAGTGCAAAGACCCTCAGTGGGAATTTCTCCTATGGTGAGGAATTTGGCTTGGCCTGAAATGAAGCAATAAGAGGGTCTGAAAGCAGCATAGCCCTGGCAGGCCCACTTCCCAGGTGGAGAATTTGCTGGAGCATAAGCTGAAAGAGTACTTTCACAAAATCTTGTAACATTCTTGGATCCAAACAACTCTGCTTTGTGAGTGCCCCAACACATGCACGAACACACAATATCAATCACATCACAGAGGATAGGAGTTGCTTCCCCCTTACCTCACTGAGGATGGAACATAAGCAGCACCAAGATAAAACACCTGGATCTACCCACCATGTCAACATTGGCCCAGCTCCAAGAGAGATAGTGGCTCACAAATATATCACTTACAGCTATAAGTGGGCAGTTACACTCAGTGGTAACCTGAAAGTGGCTAAGTTGTCAAGGCCAACAGTTAGTAGCTGCCTTGGTCCTGGTCCTATTTAAGACATGAGGACACCCTTATATGTCTGGGGGACAGGAGAGGTGGAGAGAGATGATCATGCACAGTGGGGGCAAGTGTGGAACCAGTGAGATTTGGGAATTAATATTAATACAACCTCATTCAACACACAGGCAGCTAAGGCTTGAGCTTATTTGAGCCACACATTTGCACTTGGAACACTTACAGCTTCTCTTTATTTAATTCCTGTGAATAAGGAGCTGTTCCTATCAACTGTCATTAAGGTCACTTCTAGTTCACAACTGGAAGGAAAATGTGAGCAGCTTCTGCTCAGATGGCCACAAAATATGTTCAGAGTAAAATTCCTTTCTCTTTCTGTATAGATTCTTGCTATAGTAACTTCACAGTTCTTCCCAGTCTTTCTCAAGCTATTTTTGTCTCATTTGTTTATTCTTAAACAAACTATGTGTCTCATTGGCCCAGCTGGGTGGAATAATTCTCAGACACCTACACTCTGGTCTCTTACTGACTCCATGGCTTCACCTGTTGACAGGGCATTGGGGCTGGTTCATACATAAGAATGATGAGCCAAAATGACTCAAAACATAACTAATTTGGTAGCTGTACCTAATTCTCCAAACTTCCAGCCAAAGACCACCAAAACCGTAAGAAAGAGGGAGATCCCTATCCCCAACAAAAGACAAAGGAAGAGGTAAGCTGTCCTCAGGCTGAAGTGAGAACTCTAACCTCTATAGCTCCAACTCCTTGGAGACTTAAGGGTCTGCTTTTCTCATCAAAGAAATAAAAACAGAGAGAGACACACACAGGATGTGAAGGAACTCTAAAGTTCAGCAAGCAAATAGAAACTAGTTATTTGTCAATCAGAGAAACAGGAAAACAACAAGAAGAGAAATGCAAGAAAAGTAAGAGGGGCAGACAAGGTGGATGTTGGCAGAAGGAGAAAGCAGGGCAGGCAAGTGAAAGAGATCAAGAGGCAAGGGAAGAAGAGACGGAGAAGGGAACTGAGATTGATCATTATGACCATTGTTATACAAGGAGCATTCAAAAATCTCATACAAAAGACAAGATATGTGAGTCATGTACCTAAAAAGTGACTTAAAACTCCTCCTGTTTGTGAAAGGTATGGAGCTGTGCAGAAGGAGAAAAAGAGCAGCAAGTTTCCTGGGGAGTCCAATAACGCTATGCAATATCTATTGGGAGAGGGCTGATTCGATCCATTATCTTACCTGGAGCTGGTCTACAGTGGTGACCCAACAACATATATTGCCTAATTTTAAATTTTAATTTTTCCTGTGCTTATACTGTTTACATAAATAATACATTACTTTGGTCATTAACAGTCGGTATATTAGTATTTTGGACTGGAATGGAACAGAATACTACCTGAAATGAATATATTTGTTTTCAATCAAGTGTTTTTCTGTTTATCAGCTGTATGAGTCCCTCAAGGTGCAAGAGGCTGAGTCCATGTACCCTTAGAAACCACAGGTAGAGTCTGATACACAAAGGAGGCAAGACCAATGTCGGGGAACCCTTGGCCACCATAGGCAAGTGGGTATCTTTCCAGTTTCACTCCTTCCTCTTATTCTAGGTTCCTGGAACCCATTTTTTGACTCATCCCCTGAACTCTCTGACCCGTATTTTTCAGTAGCTGCATGTTATTAACCTATTTCTGACTATGGGTCTTTACTGCTAAGTTTCATTGGAGGGTTCCCCTACCTCACTATTTCCACAGCCATTCCACATCAGCAGCTGCTGCTTGGCTTTCTTCCCTGGTGGATACCACCTATAGGCTCCCATGACCTTGGCCACACTTCAAGCCTGATGAATCAAAGTCATACCAATCGATTACAATACCTATTTTGTCCCCAAAACTAATGTTGACCATTTTCTATAATGCCTATTAGAAGTCTTGGCCGGGCGCGGTGGCTCAAGCCTGTAATCCCAGCACTTTGGGAGGCCCAGACGGGCGGATCACGAGGTCAGGAGATCGAGACCATCCTGGCTAACACGGTGAAACCCCGTCTCTACTAAAAAGAAAAAAACTAGCCAGGCGAGGTGGCGGGCGCCTGTAGTCCCAGCTACTCGGGAGGCTGAGGCAGGAGAATGGCGTAAACCCGGGAGGCGGAGCTTGCAGTGAGCTGAGATCGCGCCACTGCACTCCAGCCTGGGCGACAGAGCGAGACTCCGTCTCAACAACAACAACAACAACAAAAAAAAGAAGTCTCACGAGGACCCCCCAAACTTACACAAACCAAACATCAAACTCTTATAGGGTTCAGCAAATAACATAAATGATTGAAGCAATTGGGTAGAGGGAGACTAGGACATGGTGGAGACTGAGACAAACCCGAGTCCAAATCCCATCTCAAGAAGGTATACTGGGCTGGGTGTGGTGGCTCACACCTGTAATCCTAGCACTTTGGGAGGCCAAGGCAGGTGGATCACCTGAGGTCAGGAGTTCGAGACCAGCCTGGCCAACATGGTGAAACCCCGTTTCTATTAAAAATACAAAAATTAGCCAGGCATGATGGCACATGCCTGTAATTCCAGCTACATGGGAGACTGAGGCAGGAGAATTGCTTGAACCCAGGAAGAGGAGGTTGTGGTGAGCTGAGATCATGCCGCTGCATTCCAGCTTGGGCAACAGAGCAAGATTCCCTCTAAAACTCTAAAAAAAAAAAGAAGGTCAAATCAGAGCCTAGCCTTTCCAGATCGTTTGAGTGTTTCATAAATCTCTCAATTTCTTTTTAAGTTGGAAACTAACATTTAAAAAATATATACTGTATGAACTAACACTATGAGGGCTCATATGCTTAGGATATTTGTTTCCTCCAAATCTCATGTTGAAATGTAATCTCCAGTGTTGGAGGTGGGGCCTGGTAGGAGATGTTTGGATCATGGGGGTGGATCCTTCATGAATGGCTAGTGTCAACCCCGTGGTGATGGGTGAGTTCATGCAAGATCTGATTTTTTTTTCTTTTTTATTATACTTTAAGTTCTAGGGTACATGTGCACAACGTGCAGGTTTGTTACATATGTATACTTGTACCATGTAAGATCTGATTGTTTAAAAGTATGTGGTGCCTCTCTTTTCTCTTGCTTCCAGTCTTGCCATGTGACATGCTTGATCCCATTTCACTATCTGACATGATTGTAAGCTTCCTGAGGCCCTCACTTGAAGCCGAGCAGACGTTGGTGCCGTGCTTATATAGCCTGCAGAACTACAAGCCAGTTAAGCCTGTTTTCTTTATAAATTACCCAGCCACAAGTATTCAAGTATTTCTTTACAGTAACACAAAATTGACCTAATACAAGGGCCAAACAAAACACATTTTCAACCCTAGGCTGTAATGTGTGACATGTTGCTTAATAACAGAATTGTCAACAGGACATTGGCTTGCATATATGTGATGGACAACAGCAGTCAGACAGAGACCACAAGCCATAGCACATAGCACATAGCACAGCTCTCCACCGTTCATCATTTTGTAATGAGCAGCACAGATGGAAAAAAAAGAGAAAAGGAATCAATAATGTATTTTAGGGGCACCTCAATCAGGCTACATACTAATGAACTGAATTCTGGGTTCCAAAGTAATTGGCAGCCCCAGAGAAACTAAATCCATGTCTCTGGACCTAGGGAGGTTTCACAGGTCTCAAACCTTTTGTTAGGGTGAAGAGATTCAAAGTGAAGCCATCATTAGTTGGAGCCTAGCCTTTGATTTTGTAAAAATTGAAGTACTCAAAGAGTGAACCTTATGCAAATGTGACGGGAGGAATTATGTTTACTTCTTGTACGCTAGTGACCACATGCCTTTCCCAAAAGATTCCTATCATCTTTGCACCCACCAAAACCTGTCCTTAAGACCTTAATTCACCACCTCCCAAGCAGTGTGCATAGGCTCAGGTTATTTAAATGAGTTTGCTGAAACCTTGATCCCCTCAGTCCTCAGGGCTGTCTGGTTGCCACGTGGCAGGCAGCTGAAGTCCCTGAGCCTGTTGCCTCTGAACACAAGCAGCCTAATTTTTTTAACCCAGTGTACCATACACATATTATTAGTTTAATAAGATTAGGAAGCACTGCTAACTCATCTGTCTGCAGGGTTCTTTACGGATGGGTTTGCCCTGGAGGTGGGCTTCACCTCTGTATAGTTGCTCTGCTCAGCTCTTTCCCTCCAGGGTTGCAGCACTTGTTTCCCAGCTGCTGGGTGTGTTGGCAGCTGGCAGCTCTCAGCTGAGTCCCTCAATGGGATGTGCCTTCCTCTGAAGAGAGCCACTTCATTCAAGGTCACTCTCCTCAAGGACACCCTACACTCACTAACAGTTCAGTGATGGCAGATGAGAATAAAAGCCTGGCCCCCTCTTTCCAATTCTAGCCAGGTCTGAAGAGCCACCAGCTTCAGAGCTCCTGTAAGTTCAGATGAGGCCTCTTTCAATATATCACAGTTTAATTTCCCCTTCTGCCCAATCCTGCTTTCCTCGCTTCCTACAGTTGTTGAACCTAGGAGCACATTCAACAATCCTCCTGCATGCAAATCCCTGTCTCAGAGTTGGCCTCCTGGAGCTGACCTATGACAGCCTCCTAATTGAATCTCTCTTTCCTATCAAACTCATGCCCTCTGGAAACACGTAGAAACATAACTAAGCATGGCCTTGCCATCTCAGATGAATCTCATTCCAACCCCCATTTCCATAGAGATTATTAGGGTCTTAATTTCTTAAAGTCTTTTTTTCTCACATAGGTCATGAGGTCTGTCCTGTTTTCACTATCCTAGACTTCTTCAGTGAGGTTTAGAGAACAAGTTTTACACAGAAGTAAAATAAAACTTCCAGTTCTGACACCCTCCCTCCATTTCAGGGCAGCCTCGGTTAGCAGATGTTGCTGTCCAGGAGTAGATTCAGAATTGGATTGTCTGTGCTATTATCCTTGCTTAGACAATAATTACAACAATAACTATTACTACCATCAATTTTATACTTTCTGTGTCATAAGCTCCACACGAAAAGGGTTTTTCCAGAATCTTATCTTTAACTTTTCCAACAAGCCCAATGAGGAAAGTATTATTAACCTTTCTGTAGAGAAATAGTCTAAGAGTCAAATTGCCCAAGGCCATGCCATTCTGGAACTGGAATTAAATGCAGAATCTTTTTGTCCTAAAAGCCTGATCATGGTCCTCTGCACCACTCTTGCCCTGTCCTCTGTTATTCCTACTCCTCAGTTCAAAGTTCACTTTGGAGGGAAAGATTTCTAAGGGCAGGAAGTTTTGTCTGTTTTCTTCTCCCTTGTGTCCAAGTGCCCACAACAGTGGCTGGCATGCGGCAGACGTTCAAGTAGTTGTTTGCCAAATGAATGAATGAGCTTTGGTGACATGATCCTGTCAGAATGGACTCAAACACCAAAAAATGCTGATGAATGTCTGAGCTCATTGTTTTTGAGCAGGAGTCAGGGTGCTGCTACTCCATACACTGCTCTGTGCAAATTAGAAAAGGAGTCCTCTCCTTGAGACACCTGTGAGGACATTGTTCTAGCATATGGATTTATTATTAGAGCAAGACACTTTACTGCCATCTGCCCCCAAATAATAAATGCACAGGTCTGTAATAGTGGATAACATTCCCTTCAGTGGAGTGCTGCTGTGCACCTGACAACCCGTACAATGCTGTGTGGCTGCTCTGCCTAGGCTGGCTAGCTGGGCTACTTTATGCATTTGTCTAACTAGATACTGGTGTCAGATTTGTCTTACTTTTTGACAGCTGGACTCTAGCCCACATTTGTGTTTAATTCCTTATTTAACAATCTTTTCTCAATTTTGAGATAATGACCAAACTCTCAGAAAGTTTGTTAGATGACCATGTAGATATTACCTAGTCTCCCCACTCCATAAGGTTCATGCTTTCAGAAAGCTCTCTCATCACTCTTTGATGGAGAGCTATTTCCAAGAGCTACACAATTTCCTGACATTCTTCTTTACTTGTTGAAGACAGTTTCTCTTGAGAGAGTACAATATCTTAAGCACTTCAAAAACATTGTGAATGCCACCACTGCCCTTCTGAATCAAGCTTTCTTTCTCATCGGCAATCTTCCCCTCTGACCTGCTTTTACTGACTGTTTACTCTCTTTGTCCCAGGCAGATAAAATACTAGTGTGGAAAAGGTCAAATTCAGCATGCCAAAATAACATATATTTCCACATTTCCAATGAAAAGAAAGGCAAATTGATAGATCATATTCATCAATCTATCTCTGAGTTTCCTGAGGAAGAGACACTAGAAAGGTGAAGTTATGAATAGTCTTTGATTAGGGATGGCCAGATGCCAATGTGTCAATCAACGGAGTGTTTTATTTTATATATAGTTCTTTACAAACAAGGCCAAGAGAAAAATAAACAAACAAAATGAATGTAACAGGTTATCCTGCTGTTATAAACTGTAATAAGGCTAAGGGAGATCTCGTAGGATCCAAAACTCTGTTTGGTTTATTATCCCAAGATAATAAAGTGAACATGATTTAGCGGTCTAGATACATCACAGTACAAAATTGCCAACTGCATTTTGATGATCAATTCAGCCCACATGCCATGGCAACTAAACTAAATCTTAACACTGCAGATAGACCTAAGGTAGGTAGACCTAGGTTGTTCTTTTGTTTGAGAATCCATTTCATGTTGTTTAATCTTTGGTTGGAGTATTTAACACATTGTATGGAATTTTCAGCTCACCTATACATATTCTTCCCACCGGACTGGAAATTCCTTGAGGGCAAGAAGCAATCTCCCACATTTTCATCTTCCAGGTGATAATTATAATTCCTGATACATCATGAGTTTCCAAAATGCTTTGTGGGAGTCAGCTGGGCGTTTTTCCATTGGTGCAGAGGAATTAGACAACATCCTTTATGAATCTTGCTTCAAGATAGTGAAAAAAAGAGATGTCATTAGCAGTACCCAGAAGGCTCAAAGGACATGTTCTTAAGAGAGTACTTTTTAACCTCACAGTATTATCATCCATTGATTTCCTGTAATTTATCCTGAATTTGCTGAAATTCAGTTGTTTCTCAGAAATCTTTGTATATTGTCCTATTGTGTTCAATGACTCAAGCGATGAAACACATGGTCTTAGAGGGAGTCTTTGGCCCTCCCCATGATGGGCATGAAGTGAATAAATAAAATTTCCCTAACTACTGTGCCAGAAAGATGATTAACGATGCTGTGCAGCAAGTGTCATAGTGCTACAGAAATGGGGGCTCTCAGAAAGAAGCCCTGCCCAACAAAACACTCCTAAAATCCTTCTTCATCAGCCTGTAATCCCAGCACCTTGGAAGGTTAAGGCTGGCAGATCAATTGAGGTTAGGAGCTTGAGACCAGCCTGAA